>NC_084463.1:54664057-55275882 GCF_027409185.1 Cynocephalus volans
TGGAAGCTGGGGGCGTGGGGGATAAATAAAGAAAGAAAAAATGTTGTATCCCATTTCCTTGGACATTCATGGAAATTTCAATAAAATAATAAATAGATTGTTATTTACATAAAGAAAAAGAGTAAGATTACAGAAGATTGAATATTAATGTTGTCAACCATGATTTGGAAGGTGGGGGGTGGTGGGGGATAAAAGAAGGAAAGAAAAACTGTTGTATACCATTTCCTTGAACATTCATGGAAATTTCAATAAAAAAAATAAAACGATTGGTAATCTACATAAAGAAAAAGAGTAAGAATGCAGAAGATAGAATATTAATGTTGTCAACCATGAATTTGAAGCTTGGGGAGTGGGGGATAAAAGAAAGAAAGAGAAAATGTTGTATCCCCTTTCCTTGAACATTCATGAAATTTCAATAAAATAATGACAAGATTGTTAAATGCATAAAGAAAAAGAGTATGAAGGCAGAAGATACAATATTATGTTGTCAACCATGATTTGGAAGCTGGGGGGGTGGGGGATGAAAGAAAGAAAGAAAAACTGTTGTATCCCTTTTCCTTGAACATTCATGGAAATTTCAAAAAAATAATAAAAGATTGTTAATCTGCATAAAGAAAAAGAGTAAGAATGCAGGAGATAGAATGTTCATGTTGTCAACCATGATTTGGAAGCTGGCGGGGGTGGGGGATAAAAGAAAGAAAGAAAAACTGTTGTATCCCATTTCCTTGAACTTTCATGGAAATTTCAATACAATAATAAAAAGATTGTTAATCTGCATAAAGAAAAAGAGTAAGAATGCAGAAGATAGAATATTAATGTTGTCAACCATGTTTTAGAAGCTGGGGGGTTGTGGGGGATAAAAGAAAGAAAGAAAAACTGTTGTATCCCATTTCCTTGAACATTCATGGAAATTTCAATAAAATAAGAAAAAGATTGTTAATCTGCATAAAGTAAAACTGTAAGAATGCAGAAGATTGAATATTAATGTTGTCAACCATGATTTGGAAGATGGCGGGGGTGCTGGAAAAAGAAAGAAAGAAAAACTGTTGTATCCCATTTCCTTGAACATTCATGGAAATTTCAATAAAATAATAAAAAGATTGTTAATCTGCATAAAGAAAAAGAGTAAGAATGCAGAAGATAGAATATTAATGTTGTCAACCATGATTTGGAAACTGGGGCCGCTGGAGGATAAAAGAAAGAAAGGAAAACTGTTGTATCCCATTTACTTGAACATTCATGGAAATTTCAATAAAATAATAAACAGATTGTTAATCTGCATAGAGAAAAAGAGTAAGAATGCAGAAGATAGAATATTAATGTTGTCAACCATGTTTTGGAAGCTGGGGGGTGGTGGGGTATAAAAGAAAGAAAGAAAAACTGTTGTATCCCATTTCCTTGAACATTCATGGAAATTTCAATAAAATAAGAAAAAGATTGTTAATCTGCATAAAGAAAGAGAGTAAGAATGCAGAAGATAGAATATTAATGTTGTCAACCATGAATTAGAAGCTGCGGGCAAGTGGGGGATAAAAGAAAGAAAGAAAAACTGTTGTATCCAATTTCCTTGAACATTCCTGGAAATTTTAATAAAATAGTAAAAAGATTGTTAATCTGCATAAAGTAAAAGTGTAAGAATGCAGAAGATTGAATATTACTGTTGCCAACCATGATTTGGAAGGTGGGAGGTGGTGGGGGATAAAAGAAAGAAAGAAAAACTGTTGTATTCCATTTCCTGGAACATTCATGGAAATTTCATTAAAATAATAAAAAGATTGTTCATCTGCATAAAGAAAAAGTGTAAGAATGCCGAAGATTGAATATTAATGTTGTAAACCACGATTTGGAAGCTGGGGGCGTGGGGGATAAATAAAGAAAGAAAAAATGTTGTATCCCATTTCCTTGGACATTCATGGAAATTTCAATAAAATAATAAATAGATTGTTATTTACATAAAGAAAAAGAGTAAGATTACAGAAGATTGAATATTAATGTTGTCAACCATGATTTGGAAGGTGGGGGGTGGTGGGGGATAAAAGAAGGAAAGAAAAACTGTTGTATACCATTTCCTTGAACATTCATGGAAATTTCAATAAAAAAAATAAAACGATTGGTAATCTACATAAAGAAAAAGAGTAAGAATGCAGAAGATAGAATATTAATGTTGTCAACCATGAATTTGAAGCTTGGGGAGTGGGGGATAAAAGAAAGAAAGAGAAAATGTTGTATCCCCTTTCCTTGAACATTCATGAAATTTCAATAAAATAATGACAAGATTGTTAAATGCATAAAGAAAAAGAGTATGAAGGCAGAAGATACAATATTATGTTGTCAACCATGATTTGGAAGCTGGGGGGGTGGGGGATGAAAGAAAGAAAGAAAAACTGTTGTATCCCTTTTCCTTGAACATTCATGGAAATTTCAAAAAAATAATAAAAGATTGTTAATCTGCATAAAGAAAAAGAGTAAGAATGCAGGAGATAGAATGTTCATGTTGTCAACCATGATTTGGAAGCTGGCGGGGGTGGGGGATAAAAGAAAGAAAGAAAAACTGTTGTATCCCATTTCCTTGAACTTTCATGGAAATTTCAATACAATAATAAAAAGATTGTTAATCTGCATAAAGAAAAAGAGTAAGAATGCAGAAGATAGAATATTAATGTTGTCAACCATGTTTTAGAAGCTGGGGGGTTGTGGGGGATAAAAGAAAGAAAGAAAAACTGTTGTATCCCATTTCCTTGAACATTCATGGAAATTTCAATAAAATAAGAAAAAGATTGTTAATCTGCATAAAGTAAAACTGTAAGAATGGAGAAGATTGAATATTAATGTTGTCAACCATGATTTGGAAGATGGCGGGGGTGCTGGAAAAAGAAAGAAAGAAAAACTGTTGTATCCCATTTCCTTGAACATTCATGGAAATTTCAATAAAATAATAAAAAGATTGTTAATCTGCATAAAGAAAAAGAGTAAGAATGCAGAAGATAGAATATTAATGTTGTCAACCATGATTTGGAAGCTGGGGCCGCTGGAGGATAAAAGAAAGAAAGGAAAACTGTTGTATCCCATTTACTTGAACATTCATGGAAATTTCAATAAAATAATAAACAGATTGTTAATCTGCATAGAGAAAAAGAGTAAGAATGCAGAAGATAGAATATTAATGTTGTCAACCATGTTTTGGAAGCTGGGGGGTGGTGGGGTATAAAAGAAAGAAAGAAAAACTGTTGTATCCCATTTCCTTGAACATTCATGGAAATTTCAATAAAATAAGAAAAAGATTGTTAATCTGCATAAAGAAAGAGAGTAAGAATGCAGAAGATAGAATATTAATGTTGTCAACCATGAATTAGAAGCTGCGGGCAAGTGGGGGATAAAAGAAAGAAAGAAAAACTGTTGTATCCAATTTCCTTGAACATTCATGGAAATTTTAATAAAATAATAAAAAGATTATTAATCTGCATAAAGTGAAAGTGTAAGAATGCAGAAGATTGAATATTACTGTTGCCAACCATGATTTGGAAGGTGGGAGGTGGTGGGGGATAAAAGAAAGAAAGAAAAACTGTTGTATTCCATTTCCTTGAACATTCATGGAAATTTCATTAAAATAATAAAAAGATTGTTCATCTGCATAAAGAAAAAGTGTTCGAATGCCGAAGATTGAATATTAATGTTGTCAACCACGATTTGGAAGCTGGGGGCGTGGGGGATAAAAGAAAGCAAGAAAAAATGTTGTATCCCATTTCCTAGGAAATTCATGGAAATTTCAATAAAATAATAAATAGATTGTTATTTACATAAAGAAAAAGTGTAAGATTACAGAAGATTGAATATTAATATTGTCAACCATGATTTGGAAGGTGGGGGGTGGTGGGGGATAAAAGGAAGAAAGAAAAACTGTTGTATACCATTTCCTTGAACATTCATGGAAATTTCAATAAAATAATAAAACGATTGGTAATCTGCATAAAGAAAAAGAGTAAGAATGCAGAAGATAGAATATTAATGTTGTCAACCATGATTTGGAAGCTTGGGGAGTGGGGGATAAAAGAAAGAAAGTGAAAATGTTGTATCCCATTTCCTTGAACATTCATGAAATTTCAATAAAATAATGACAAGATTGTTAAATGCATAAAGAAAACGAGTATGAAGGCAGAAGATACAATATTATGTTGTCAACCATGATTTGGAAGCTGGGGGGGTGGGGGATGAAAGAAAGAAAGAAAAACTGTTGTATCCCATTTCCTTGAACATTCATGGAAATTTCAAAAAAATAATAAAAGATTGTTAATCTGCATAAAGAAAAAGAGTAAGAATGCAGGAGATAGAATGTTCATGTTGTCAACCATGATTTGGAAGCTGGCGGGGGTGGGGGATAAAAGAAAGAAAGAAAAACTGTTGTATCCCATTTCCTTGAACATTCATGGAAATTTCAATACAATAATAAAAAGATTGTTAATCTGCATAAAGAAAAAGAGTAAGAATGCAGAAGATAGAATATTAATGTTGTCAACCATGTTTTAGAAGCTTGGGGGTTGTGGGGGATAAAAGAGAGAAAGAAAAACTGTTGTATCCCATTTCCTTGAACATTCATGGAAATTTCAATAAAATAAGAAAAAGATTGTTAATCTGCATAAAGTAAAACTGTAAGAATGCAGAAGATTGAATATTAATGTTGTCAACCATGATTTGGAAGATGGCGGGGGTGCTGGAAAAAGAAAGAAAGAAAAACAGTTGTATCCCATTTCCTTGAACATTCATGGAAATTTCAATAAAATAATAAAAAGATTGTTAATCTGCATACAGAAAAAGAGTAAGAATGCAGAAGATAGAATATTAATGTTGTCAACCATGATTTGGAAGCTGGGGCCGCTGGAGGATAAAAGAAAGAAAGAAAAACTGTTGTATCCCATTTACTTGAACATTCATGGAAAGTTCAATAAAATAATAAAAAGATTGTTAATCTGCATAGAGAAAAAGAGTAAGAATGCAGAAGATAGAATATTAATGTTGTCAACCAGGTTTTGGAAGCTGGGGGGTGGTGGGGTATAAAAGAAAGAAAGAAAAACTGTTGTATTCCATTTCCTTGAACATTCATGGAAATTTCAATAAAATAAGAAAAAGATTGTTAATCTGCATAAAGTAAAAGTGTAAGAATGCAGAAGATTGAATATTAATGTTGTCAACCATGATTTGGAAGATGGCGGGGGTGCTGGATAAAAGAAAGAAAGAAAAACTGTTGTATGCCATTTCCTTGAACATTCATGGAAATTTCAATAAAATAATAAAAAGATTGTTAATCTGCATAAAGAAAGAGAGTAAGAATGCAGAAGATAGAATATTAATGTTGTCAACCATGAATTAGAAGCTGCGGGCAAGTGGGGGATAAAAGAAAGAAAGAAAAACTGTTGTATTCAATTTCCTTGAACATTCATGGAAATTTTAATAAAATAATAAAAAGATTATTAATCTGCATAAAGTAAAAGTGTAAGAATGCAGAAGATAGAATATTACTGTTGCCAACCATGATTTGGAAGGTGGGAGGTGGTGGGGGATAAAAGAAAGAAAGAAAAACTGTTGTATTCCATTTCCTTGAACATTCATGGAAATTTCAATAAAATAATAAAAAGATTGGTAATCTGCATAAAGAAAAATAGTAAGAATGCAGAAGATAGAATATTAATGTTGTCAACCATGAATTAGAAGCTGCGGGCAAGAGGTGGATAAAAGAAAGAAAGAAAAACTGTTGTATCCAATTTCCTTGAACATTCATGGAAATTTCAATAAAATAAGAAAAGATTGTTAATCTGCATAAAGAAAAACAGTAAGAATGCCGAAGGTAGAATATTAATGTTTTCAATCATGATTTGGAAGCTGGGGGGCTGGGGGATACAAGAATGAAAGAAAAACTGTTGTATCCCATTTCCTTGAACATTCATGGAAATTTCAATAAAATAATAAAAAGATTGGTAATCTGCATAAAGAAAAATAGTAAGAATGCAGAAGATAGAATATTAATGTTGTCAACCATGAATTAGAAGCTGCGGGCAAGTGGGGGATAAAAGAAAGAAAGAAAAACTGTTGTATCCAATTTCCTTGAACATTCCTGGAAATTTTAATAAAATAGTAAAAAGATTGTTAATCTGCATAAAGTAAAAGTGTAAGAATGCAGAAGATTGAATATTACTGTTGCCAACCATGATTTGGAAGGTGGGAGGTGGTGGGGGATAAAAGAAAGAAAGAAAAACTGTTGTATTCCATTTCCTGGAACATTCATGGAAATTTCATTAAAATAATAAAAAGATTGTTCATCTGCATAAAGAAAAAGTGTAAGAATGCCGAAGATTGAATATTAATGTTGTAAACCACGATTTGGAAGCTGGGGGCGTGGGGGATAAATAAAGAAAGAAAAAATGTTGTATCCCATTTCCTTGGACATTCATGGAAATTTCAATAAAATAATAAATAGATTGTTATTTACATAAAGAAAAAGAGTAAGATTACAGAAGATTGAATATTAATGTTGTCAACCATGATTTGGAAGGTGGGGGGTGGTGGGGGATAAAAGAAGGAAAGAAAAACTGTTGTATACCATTTCCTTGAACATTCATGGAAATTTCAATAAAAAAAATAAAACGATTGGTAATCTACATAAAGAAAAAGAGTAAGAATGCAGAAGATAGAATATTAATGTTGTCAACCATGAATTTGAAGCTTGGGGAGTGGGGGATAAAAGAAAGAAAGAGAAAATGTTGTATCCCCTTTCCTTGAACATTCATGAAATTTCAATAAAATAATGACAAGATTGTTAAATGCATAAAGAAAAAGAGTATGAAGGCAGAAGATACAATATTATGTTGTCAACCATGATTTGGAAGCTGGGGGGGTGGGGGATGAAAGAAAGAAAGAAAAACTGTTGTATCCCTTTTCCTTGAACATTCATGGAAATTTCAAAAAAATAATAAAAGATTGTTAATCTGCATAAAGAAAAAGAGTAAGAATGCAGGAGATAGAATGTTCATGTTGTCAACCATGATTTGGAAGCTGGCGGGGGTGGGGGATAAAAGAAAGAAAGAAAAACTGTTGTATCCCATTTCCTTGAACTTTCATGGAAATTTCAATACAATAATAAAAAGATTGTTAATCTGCATAAAGAAAAAGAGTAAGAATGCAGAAGATAGAATATTAATGTTGTCAACCATGTTTTAGAAGCTGGGGGGTTGTGGGGGATAAAAGAAAGAAAGAAAAACTGTTGTATCCCATTTCCTTGAACATTCATGGAAATTTCAATAAAATAAGAAAAAGATTGTTAATCTGCATAAAGTAAAACTGTAAGAATGCAGAAGATTGAATATTAATGTTGTCAACCATGATTTGGAAGATGGCGGGGGTGCTGGAAAAAGAAAGAAAGAAAAACTGTTGTATCCCATTTCCTTGAACATTCATGGAAATTTCAATAAAATAATAAAAAGATTGTTAATCTGCATAAAGAAAAAGAGTAAGAATGCAGAAGATAGAATATTAATGTTGTCAACCATGATTTGGAAGCTGGGGCCGCTGGAGGATAAAAGAAAGAAAGGAAAACTGTTGTATCCCATTTACTTGAACATTCATGGAAATTTCAATAAAATAATAAACAGATTGTTAATCTGCATAGAGAAAAAGAGTAAGAATGCAGAAGATAGAATATTAATGTTGTCAACCATGTTTTGGAAGCTGGGGGGTGGTGGGGTATAAAAGAAAGAAAGAAAAACTGTTGTATCCCATTTCCTTGAACATTCATGGAAATTTCAATAAAATAAGAAAAAGATTGTTAATCTGCATAAAGAAAGAGAGTAAGAATGCAGAAGATAGAATATTAATGTTGTCAACCATGAATTAGAAGCTGCGGGCAAGTGGGGGATAAAAGAAAGAAAGAAAAACTGTTGTATCCAATTTCCTTGAACATTCATGGAAATTTTAATAAAATAATAAAAAGATTATTAATCTGCATAAAGTGAAAGTGTAAGAATGCAGAAGATTGAATATTACTGTTGCCAACCATGATTTGGAAGGTGGGAGGTGGTGGGGGATAAAAGAAAGAAAGAAAAACTGTTGTATTCCATTTCCTTGAACATTCATGGAAATTTCATTAAAATAATAAAAAGATTGTTCATCTGCATAAAGAAAAAGTGTTCGAATGCCGAAGATTGAATATTAATGTTGTCAACCACGATTTGGAAGCTGGGGGCGTGGGGGATAAAAGAAAGCAAGAAAAAATGTTGTATCCCATTTCCTAGGAAATTCATGGAAATTTCAATAAAATAATAAATAGATTGTTATTTACATAAAGAAAAAGTGTAAGATTACAGAAGATTGAATATTAATATTGTCAACCATGATTTGGAAGGTGGGGGGTGGTGGGGGATAAAAGGAAGAAAGAAAAACTGTTGTATACCATTTCCTTGAACATTCATGGAAATTTCAATAAAATAATAAAACGATTGGTAATCTGCATAAAGAAAAAGAGTAAGAATGCAGAAGATAGAATATTAATGTTGTCAACCATGATTTGGAAGCTTGGGGAGTGGGGGATAAAAGAAAGAAAGTGAAAATGTTGTATCCCATTTCCTTGAACATTCATGAAATTTCAATAAAATAATGACAAGATTGTTAAATGCATAAAGAAAACGAGTATGAAGGCAGAAGATACAATATTATGTTGTCAACCATGATTTGGAAGCTGGGGGGGTGGGGGATGAAAGAAAGAAAGAAAAACTGTTGTATCCCATTTCCTTGAACATTCATGGAAATTTCAAAAAAATAATAAAAGATTGTTAATCTGCATAAAGAAAAAGAGTAAGAATGCAGGAGATAGAATGTTCATGTTGTCAACCATGATTTGGAAGCTGGCGGGGGTGGGGGATAAAAGAAAGAAAGAAAAACTGTTGTATCCCATTTCCTTGAACATTCATGGAAATTTCAATACAATAATAAAAAGATTGTTAATCTGCATAAAGAAAAAGAGTAAGAATGCAGAAGATAGAATATTAATGTTGTCAACCATGTTTTAGAAGCTTGGGGGTTGTGGGGGATAAAAGAGAGAAAGAAAAACTGTTGTATCCCATTTCCTTGAACATTCATGGAAATTTCAATAAAATAAGAAAAAGATTGTTAATCTGCATAAAGTAAAACTGTAAGAATGCAGAAGATTGAATATTAATGTTGTCAACCATGATTTGGAAGATGGCGGGGGTGCTGGAAAAAGAAAGAAAGAAAAACAGTTGTATCCCATTTCCTTGAACATTCATGGAAATTTCAATAAAATAATAAAAAGATTGTTAATCTGCATACAGAAAAAGAGTAAGAATGCAGAAGATAGAATATTAATGTTGTCAACCATGATTTGGAAGCTGGGGCCGCTGGAGGATAAAAGAAAGAAAGAAAAACTGTTGTATCCCATTTACTTGAACATTCATGGAAAGTTCAATAAAATAATAAAAAGATTGTTAATCTGCATAGAGAAAAAGAGTAAGAATGCAGAAGATAGAATATTAATGTTGTCAACCAGGTTTTGGAAGCTGGGGGGTGGTGGGGTATAAAAGAAAGAAAGAAAAACTGTTGTATTCCATTTCCTTGAACATTCATGGAAATTTCAATAAAATAAGAAAAAGATTGTTAATCTGCATAAAGTAAAAGTGTAAGAATGCAGAAGATTGAATATTAATGTTGTCAACCATGATTTGGAAGATGGCGGGGGTGCTGGATAAAAGAAAGAAAGAAAAACTGTTGTATGCCATTTCCTTGAACATTCATGGAAATTTCAATAAAATAATAAAAAGATTGTTAATCTGCATAAAGAAAGAGAGTAAGAATGCAGAAGATAGAATATTAATGTTGTCAACCATGAATTAGAAGCTGCGGGCAAGTGGGGGATAAAAGAAAGAAAGAAAAACTGTTGTATCCAATTTCCTTGAACATTCATGGAAATTTTAATAAAATAATAAAAAGATTATTAATCTGCATAAAGTAAAAGTGTAAGAATGCAGAAGATAGAATATTACTGTTGCCAACCATGATTTGGAAGGTGGGAGGTGGTGGGGGATAAAAGAAAGAAAGAAAAACTGTTGTATTCCATTTCCTTGAACATTCATGGAAATTTCAATAAAATAATAAAAAGATTGGTAATCTGCATAAAGAAAAATAGTAAGAATGCAGAAGATAGAATATTAATGTTGTCAACCATGAATTAGAAGCTGCGGGCAAGAGGTGGATAAAAGAAAGAAAGAAAAACTGTTGTATCCAATTTCCTTGAACATTCATGGAAATTTCAATAAAATAAGAAAAGATTGTTAATCTGCATAAAGAAAAACAGTAAGAATGCCGAAGGTAGAATATTAATGTTTTCAATCATGATTTGGAAGCTGGGGGGCTGGGGGATACAAGAATGAAAGAAAAACTGTTGTATCCCATTTCCTTGAACATTCATGGAAATTTCAATAAAATAATAAAAAGATTGGTAATCTGCATAAAGAAAAATAGTAAGAATGCAGAAGATAGAATATTAATGTTGTCAACAATGATTTGGAAGCTGGTGGGGTTGGGGGATGATAGAAAGAAAGAAAAAGTGTTGTATCCCATTTCCTTTAACATTCATGGAAATTTCAATAAAATAATAAAAAGATTCTTAATCTGCATAGAGAAAAAGAGTAAGAATGACGAAGATAGAATGTTAATGTTGTCAACAATGATTTGGAATCTGGGGGGTTGTGCGGGATAAAAGAAAGAAAGAAAAACTGTTTTATCCCATTTCCTTGAACATTCAGGGAAATTTCAATACAATAATAAAAAGATTGTTAATCTGCATAGAGAAAAAGAGTAAGAATGCAGAATATAGAATATTAATGTTGTCAACCATGATTTGGAAGCTGGGGGCGCTGGAGGATAAAAGAAAGAAAGAAAAACTGTTGTATCCCATTTCCTTGAACATTCATGGAAATTTCAATAAAATAATAAAAAGATAGTTAATCTGCATAAAGAAAAAGAGTAAGAATGCAGAAGATAGAATATTAATGTTGTCAACCATGAATTAGAAGCTGCGGGCAAGTGGGGAATAAAAGAAAGAAAGAAAAACTGTTGTATCCAATTTCCTTGAACATTCATGGAAATTTTAATAAAATAATAAAAAGATTGTTAATCTGCATAAAGTAAAAGTGTAAGAATGCACAAGATTGAATATTACTGTTGCCAACCATGATTTGGAAGGTGGGAGGTGGTGGGAGATAAAAGAAAGAAAGAAAAACTGTTGTATTCCATTTCCTTGAACATTCATAGAAATTTCATTAAAATAATAAAAAGATTGTTCAACTGCATAAAAAAAAAGTGTAAGAATGCCGAAGATTGAATACTAATGTTGTCAACCACGATTTGGAAGCTGGGGGTGTGGGGGATAAAAGAAAGAAAGAAAAAATGTTGTATACCATTTCCTTGGACATTCATGGAAATTTCAATAAAATAATAAATAGATTGTTATTTACATAAAGAAAAAGTGTAAGAATACAGAAGATTGAATATTAATGTTGTCAACCATGTTTTGGAAGCTGGGGGGGTAGGGGGATGAAAGAAAGAAAGAAAAACCTTTGTATCCCATTTCCTTGAACATTCATGGAAATTTCAATAAAATAATAAAAAATTGTTAATCTGCATAAAGAAAAAGAGTAAGAATGCAGAAGATAGAATATTAATGTTGTCAACCATGAATTAGAAGCTGCGGGCAAGTGGGGAATAAAAGAAAGAAAGAAAAACTGTTGTATCCAATTTCCTTGAACATTCATGGAAATTTTAATAAAATAATAAAAAGATTGTTAATCTGCATAAAGTAAAAGTGTAAGAATGCACAAGATTGAATATTACTGTTGCCAACCATGATTTGGAAGGTGGGAGGTGGTGGGAGATAAAAGAAAGAAAGAAAAACTGTTGTATTCCATTTCCTTGAACATTCATAGAAATTTCATTAAAATAATAAAAAGATTGTTCAACTGCATAAAAAAAAAGTGTAAGAATGCCGAATATTGAATACTAATGTTGTCAACCACGATTTGGAAGCTGGGGGTGTGGGGGATAAAAGAAAGAAAGAAAAAATGTTGTATCCCATTTCCTTGGACATTCATGGAAATTTCAATAAAATAATAAATAGATTGTTATTTACATAAAGAAAAAGTGTAAGAATACAGAAGATTGAATATTAATGTTGTCAACCATGATTTGGAAGGTGGTGGGTGGTGGGGGATAAAAGAAAGAAAGAAAAACTGTTGTATACCATTTCCTTGAACATTCATGGAAATTTCAATAAAATATTAAAAAGATTGGTAATCTGCATAAAGAAAAAGAGTAAGAATGCAGAAGATAGAATATGAATGTTGTCGACCATGATTTGGAAGCTTGGGGAGTGGGGGATAAAAGAAAGAAAGAGAAAATGTTGTATCCCATTTCCTTGAACATTCATGAAATTTCAGTAAAATAATGACAAGATTGTTAAATGCATAAAGAAAAAGAGTATGAAGGCAGAAGATACAATATTATGTTGTCAACCATGATTTGGAAGCTGGGAGGGTGGGGGATGAAAGAAAGAAAAAAAAACTGTTGTATCCCATTTCCTTGAACATTCATGGAAATTTCAAATAAATAATAAAAGATTGTTAATCTGCATGAAGAAAAAGAGTAAGAATGCAGGAGATAGAATGTTCATGTTGTCAACCATGATTTGGAAGCTGGCGGGGGTGGGGGATAAAAGAAAGAAAGAAAAACTGTTGTATCCCATTTCCTTGAACATTCATGGAAATTTCAATACAATAATAAAAAGATTGTTAATCTGCATAAAGAAAAAGAGTAAGAATGCAGAAGATAGAATATTAATGTTGTCAACCATGTTTTAGAAGCTGGGGGGTTGTGGGGGATAAAAGAAAGAAAGAAAAACTGTTGTATCCCATTTCCTTGAACATTCATGGAAATTTCAATAAAATAGTAAAAAGATTGTTAATCTGCACAGAGAAAAAGAGTAAGAATGCAGAAGATAGAATATTAATGTTGTCAACCATGATTGGGAAGCTGGGGCGTGTTGGGGGATAAAAGAAAGAAAGAAAAACTGTTGTATCCCATTTCCTTGAACTTTCATGGAAATTTCAATAAAATAAGAAAAGATTGTTAATCTGCATAAAGAAAAAGAGTAAGAATGCAGAAGATGGAATATTAATGTTGTCAACCATGATTTGGAAGCTGGGGGGGTAGGGGGATGAAAGAAAGAAAGAAAAACTGTTGCATCCCATTTCCTTGAACATTCATGGAAATTTCAATAAAATAATAAAAAATTGTTAATCTGCATAAAGAAAAAGTGTAAGAATGCAGAACATTGAATATTAATATTGTCAACCACGATTTGGAAGCTGGGGGCGTGCGGGATAAAAGAAAGAAAGAAATAATGTTGTATCACATTTCCTTGAACATTCATGGAAAATTCAATAAAATAATAAAAAGATTGTTAGTCTGCATAAAGAAAAAGTGAAAGAATGCAGAAGATAGATATTAATGTTGTCAAACATGATTTGGAAGCTGGGGGGGCGTGGGGGATAAAAGAAAGTAAGAAAAACTGTTGTATCCCATTTCCTTGAACATTCATAGAAATTTCAATAAAATGATAAAAAGATAGTTAATCTGCATAAAGAAAAAGAGTAAGAATGCAGAAGATAGAATATTAATGTTGTCAACCATGAATTAGAAGCTGCGGGCAAGTGGGGGATAAAAGAAAGAAAGAAAAACTGTTGTATCCAATTTCCTTGAACATTCATGGAAATTTTAATAAAATAATAAAAAGATTGTTAATCTGCATAAAGTAAAAGTGTAAGAATGCAGAAGATTGAATATTACTGTTGCCAACCATGATTTGGAAGGTGGGAGGTGGTGGGGGATAAAAGAAAGAAAGAAAAACTGTTGTATTCCATTTCCTTGAACATTCATGGAAATTTCAATAAAATATTAAAAAGATTGGTAATCTGCATATAGAAAAAGATTAAGAATGCAGAAGATAGAATATTAATGTTGTCAACCATGATTTGGAAGCATGGGGAGTGGGGGATACAAGAAAGAAAGAGAAAATGTTTTATCCCATTTCCTTCAACATTCATGAAATTTCAATAAAATAATGACAAGATTGTTAAATGCATAAAGAAAAAGAGTATGAAGGCAGAAGATAGAATATTATGTTGTCAACCATGATTTGGAAGCTGGGGGGGGTGGGGGATAAAAGAAAGAAGGAAAAACTGTTGTATCCCATTTCCTTGAACATTCATGGAAATTTCAATAAAATAATAAAAAGATTGTTAATCTGCATAAAGAAAAAGAGTAAGAATGCAGAAGATAGTATATTAATGTTGTCAACCATGTTTTAGAAGCTGGGGGCGCTGGAGGATAAAAGAAAGAAAGAAAAACTGTTGTATCCCATTTACTGGAACATTCATGGAATTTTCAATAAAATAAGAAAAAGATTGTTAATCTGCATAAAGTAAAAGTGTAAGAATGCAGAAGATTGAATATTAATGTTGTCAACCATGATTTGGAAGATGGCAGGGGTGCTGGATAAAAGAAAGAAAGAAAAACTGTTGTATCCCATTTCCTGGTACATTCATGGAAATTTCAATAAAATAATAAAAAGATTGTTAATCTGCATAAAGAAAAAGAGTAAGAATGCAGAAGATAGAATATTAATGTTGTCAACCATGATTTGGAAGCTGGGGTCGCTGGAGGATAAAAGAAAGAACGAAAAACGGCTGTATCCCATTTACTGGAACATTCATGGAAATTTCAATAAAATAATAAAAAGATTGTTAATCTGCATAAAGAAAAAGAGTAAGAATGCAGAAGATAGAATATTAATGTTGTCAACCATGATTTGTAAACTGGGGGGGAGTGGGGGATAAAAGAAAGAAAGAAAAACAGTTGTATACCATTTCCTTGAACATTCATGGAAAGTTCAATAAAATAATAAAAAGATTGGTAATCTGCATAAAGAAAAAGAGTAAGAATGCAGAAGATAGAATATTAGTGTTTTCAACCATGATTTTGACGCTGGGGGGTTGGGGGATAAAAGAAAGAAAGAAAAACTGTTGCCTCCCATTTCCTTGAACATTCATGGAAATTTCAATAAAATAATAAAAAGATTGCTAATCTGCATAAAGAAAAAGAGTAAGAATGCAGAAGATGGAATATTAAAGTTGTCAACCATGATTTTGAAGCTGTGGGGGTAGGGGGATGAAAGAAAGAAAGAAAAACTGTTGTATCATTTCCTTGAACATTGATGGAAATTTCAATAAAATAATAAAAAGATTGTTAATCTGCATAAAGAAAAAGTGTAAGAATGCAGAACATTGAATATTAATATTGTCAACCACGATTTGGAAGCTGGGTGCGTGGGGGATGAAAGAAAGAAAGAAATAATGTTGTATCACATTTCCTTGAACATTCATGGAAATTTCAATAAAATAATAAAAAGATTGTTAGTCTGCATAAAGAAAAAGTGTAAGAATGCAGAAGATAGAATATTAATGTTGTCAACCATGATTTGGAAGCTGGGGGGGGTGGGGGATAAAAGAAAGTAAGAAAAACTGTTGTATCCCATTTCCTTGACCATTCATGGAAATTTCAATAAAATAATAAAAAGATAGTTAATCTGCATAAAGAAAAAGAGTAAGAATGCAGAAGATAGAATATTAATGTTGTCAACCATGATTTAGAAGCTGCGGGCCAGTGGGGGATAAAAGAAAGAAAGAAAAACCGTTGTATCCAATTTCCTTGTACATTCATGGAAATTTTAATAAAATAATAAAAAGATTCTTAATCTGCATAAAGTAAAAGTGTAAGAATGCAGAAGATTGAATATTAATGTTGTCAACCATGATTTGGAAGATGGCGGGGGTGCTGGATAAAAGAAAGAAAGAAAAACTGTTGTATCCCATTTCCTTGAACATTCATGGAAATTTCAATAAAATAGTAAAAAGATTGTTAATCTGCACAGAGAAAAAGAGTAAGAATGCAGAAGATAGAATATTAATGTTGTCAACCATGATTGGGAAGCTGGGGCTTGTTGGGGGATAAAAGAAAGAAAGAAAAACTGTTGTATCCCATTTCCTTGAACTTTCATGGAAATTTCAATAAAATAAGAAAAGATTGTTAATCTGCATAAAGAAAAAGAGTAAGAATGCAGAAGATGGAATATTAATGTTGTCAACCATGATTTGGAACCTGGGGGCGTGCGGGATAAAAGAAAGAAAGAAATAATGTTGTATCACATTTCCTTGAACATTCATGGAAAATTCAATAAAATAATAAAAAGATTGTTAGTCTGCATAAAGAAAAAGTGAAAGAATGCAGAAGATAGAATATTAATGTTGTCAAACATGATTTGGAAGCTGGGGGGGCGTGGGGGATAAAAGAAAGTAAGAAAAACTGTTGTATCCCATTTCCTTGAACATTCATAGAAATTTCAATAAAATGATAAAAAGATAGTTAATCTGCATAAAGAAAAAGAGTAAGAATGCAGAAGATAGAATATTAATGTTGTCAACCATGAATTAGAAGCTGCGGGCAAGTGGGGGATAAAAGAAAGAAAGAAAAACTGTTGTATCCAATTTCCTTGAACATTCATGGAAATTTTAATAAAATAATAAAAAGATTGTTAATCTGCATAAAGTAAAAGTGTAAGAATGCAGAAGATTGAATATTACTGTTGCCAACCATGATTTGGAAGGTGGGAGGTGGTGGGGGATAAAAGAAAGAAAGAAAAACTGTTGTATTCCATTTCCTTGAACATTCATGGAAATTTCATTAAAATAATAAAAAGATTGTTAATCTGCATAAAGAAAAAGTGTAAGAATGCAGAAGATTGAATATTAATGTTGTCAACCACGATTTGGAAGCTGGGGGCGTGGGGGATAAAAGAGAGAAAGAAAAAATGTTGTATCCCATTTCCTTGGACATTCATGGAAATTTCAATAAAATAAGAAATAGATTGTTATTTACATAAAGAAAAAGTGTAAGAATACAGAAGATTGAATATGAATGTTGTCAACCATGATTTGGAAGTTGGTGGGTGGTGGGGGATAAAAGAAAGAAAGAAAAACTGTTGTATCCCATTTCCTTGAACATTCATGGAAATTTCAATACAATAATAAAAAGATTGTTAATCTGCATAAAGAAAAAGAGTAAGAATGCAGAAGATAGATAATTAATGTTGTCAACCATGTTTTGGAAGCTGGGGGGTTGTGGGGGATAAAAGAAAGAAAGAAAAACTGTTGTATCCCATTTCCTTGAACATTCATGGAAATTTCAGTAAAATAATAAAAAGATTGTTATTCTGCATAAAGAAAAATAGTAAGAATGCAGAAGATAGACTATTAATCTTGTCAACCATGATTTGGAAGCTTGGGGGGTTGGGGGATAAAAGAATGAAAGAAAAACTGTTGTATACCATTTCCTTGAACATTCATGGAAAGTTCAATAAAATAATAAAAAGATTGGTAATCTACATAAAGAAAAAGAGTAAGAATGCAGAAGATAGAATATTAATGTTGTCAACCATGATTTGGAAGCTTGGAGCGTGGGGGATAAAAGAAAGAAAGAAAAACTGTTGTATCCCATTTCCTTGAACATTCATGGAAATTTCAATAAAATAATAAAAGATAGTTAATCTGCATAAAGAAAAAGAGTAAGAATGCAGGAGATAGAATGTTCATGTTGTCAACCATGATTTTGAAGCTGGCGGGGGTGGGGGATAAAAGAAAGACAGAAAAAGTGTTGTATCCCATTTCCTTGAACATTCATGGAAATTTCAATAAAATAAGAAAAGATTGTTAATCGGCATAAAGAAAAACAGTAAGAATGCAGAAGGTAGAATATTAATGTTTTCAATCATGATTTGGAAGCTGGGGGGCTGGGGGATACAAGAATGAAAGAAAAACTGTTGTATCCCATTTCCTTGAACATTCATGGAAATTTCAATAAAATAATAAAAAGATTGGTAATCTGCATAAAGAAAAATAGTAAGAATGCAGAAGATAGAATATTAATGTTGTCAACAATGATTTGGAAGCTGGTGGGGTTGGGGGATGATAGAAAGAAAGAAAAAGTGTTGTATCCCATTTCCTTTAACATTCATGGAAATTTCAATAAAATAATAAAAAGATTCTTAATCTGCATAGAGAAAAAGAGTAAGAATGACGAAGATAGAATGTTAATGTTGTCAACAATGATTTGGAATCTGGGGGGTTGTGCGGGATAAAAGAAAGAAAGAAAAACTGTTTTATCCCATTTCCTTGAACATTCAGGGAAATTTCAATACAATAATAAAAAGATTGTTAATCTGCATAGAGAAAAAGAGTAAGAATGCAGAAGATAGAATATTAATGTTGTCAACCATGATTTGGAAGCTGGGGGCGCTGGAGGATAAAAGAAAGAAAGAAAAAATGTTGTATCCCATTTCCTTGAACATTCATGGCAATTTCAATTAAATAATAAAAAGATTGTTATTCTGCATAAAGAAAAAGATTAAGAATGCAGAAGATTGAATGTTAATGTTGTCAACAATGATTTGGAATCTGGGGGGTTGTGCGGGATAAAAGAAAGAAAGAAAAACTGTTGTATCCCATTTCCTTGAACGTTCATGGAAATTTCAATAAAATAATAAAAAGATTGTTAATCTGCACAGAGAAAAAGAGTAAGAATGCAGAAGATAGCATATTAATGTTGTCAACCATGATTGGGAAGCTGGGTCGTGTTGGGGGATAAAAGAAAGAAAGAAAAACTGTTGTATCCCATTTCCTTGAACTTTAATGGAAATTTCAATAAAATAATAAAAGATTGTTAATCTGCATAAAGAAAAAGAGTAAGAAAGCAGAAGATGGAATATTAATGTTGTCAACCATGATTTGGAAGCTGGGAGGGTAGGGGGATGAAAGAAAGAAAGAAAAACTGTTGTAACCCATTTCCTTGAACATTCATGGAAATTTCAATAAAATAATAAAAAATTGTTAATCTGCATAAAGAAAAAGTGTAAGAATGCAGAACATTGAATATTAATATTGTCAACCACGATTTGGAAGCTGGGGGCGTGCGGGATGAAAGAAAGAAAGAAATAATGTTGTATCACATTTCCTTGAACATTCATGGAAATTTCAATAAAATAATAAAAAGATTGTTAAATGTATAAAGAAAAAGAGTATGAAGGCACAAGTTACAATATTATGTTGTCAACCATGATTTTGAAGCTGGGGGGGTGGGGGATGAAAGAAAGAAAGAAAAACTGTTGTATCCCATTTCCTTGAACATTCATGGAAATTTCAAAAAATAATAAAAGATTGTTAATCTGCGTAAAGAAAAAGAGTAAGAATGCAGGAGATAGAATGTTCATGTTGTCAACCATGATTTGGAAGCTGGCGGGGGTGGGGGATAAAAGAAAGAAAGAAAAACTGTTGTATCCCATTTCCTTGAACATTCATGGAAATTTCAATACAATAAAAAAAGATTGTTAATCTGCATAAAGAAAAAGTGTAAGAATGCAGAAGATAGAATATTAATGTTGTCAACCATGTTTTAGAAGTTGGGAGGTTGTGGGGGATAAAAGAAAGAAAGAAAAACAGTTGTATCCCATTTCCTTGAACATTCATGGAAATTTCAATAAAATAAGAAAAAGATTGTTAATCTGCATAAAGTAAAACTGTAAGAATGCAGAAGATTGTATATTAATGCTGTCAACCATGATTTGGAAGATGGCGGGGGTGCTGGATAAAAGAAAGAAAGAAAAACTGTTGTATCCCATTTCCTTGAACATTCATGGAAATTTCAATAAAATAATAAAAAGATTGTTAATCTGCATAGAGAAAAAGAGTAAGAATGCAGAAGATAGAATATTAATGTTATCAACCATGATTGAGAAGCTGGGGGGTGTTGGGGGATAAAAGAAAGAAAGAAAAACTGTTGTATCCCATTTCCTTGAACTTTCATGGAAATTTCAATAAAATAATAAAAGATTGTTAATCTGCATAAAGAAAAATAGTAAGAATGCAGAAGATGGAATATTAATGTTGTCAACCATGATTTGGAAGCTGGGGGGGTAGGGGGATGAAAGAAAGAAAGAAAAACTGTTGTATACCATTTCCTTGAACATTCATGGAAATTTCAATAAAATAATAAAAAAATGTTAATCTGCATAAAGAAAAAGTGTAAGAATGCAGAACATTGAATATTAATATTGTCAACCACGATTTGGAAGCTGGGGGCATGGGGGATGAAAGAAAGAAAGAAATAATGTTGTATCCCATTTCCTTTAACATTCATGGAAATTTCGATAAAATAATAAAAAGATAGTTAATCTGCATAAAGAAAAAGAGTAAGAATGCAGAAGATAGAATATTAATGTTGTCAACCATGAATTAGAAGCTGCGGGCAAGTGGGGGATAAAAGAAAGAAAGAAAAACTGTTGTATCCAATTTCCTTGAACATTCCTGGAAATTTTAATAAAATAGTAAAAAGATTGTTAATCTGCATAAAGTAAAAGTGTAAGAATGCAGAAGATTGAATATTACTGTTGCCAACCATGATTTGGAAGGTGGGAGGTGGTGGGGGATAAAAGAAAGAAAGAAAAACTGTTGTATTCCATTTCCTTGAACATTCATGGAAATTTCATTAAAATAATAAAAAGATTGTGCATCTGCATAAAGAAAAAGTGTAAGAATGCCGAAGATTGAATATTAATGTTGTAAACCACGATTTGGAAGCTGGGGGCGTCGGGGATAAATAAAGAAAGAAAAAATGTTGTATCCCATTTCCTTGGACATTCATGGAAATTTCAATAAAATAATAAATAGATTGTTATTTACATAAAGAAAAAGAGTAAGAATGCAGAAGATAGAATATTAATGTTGTCAACCATGAATTTGAAGCTTGGGGAGTGGGGGATAAAAGAAAGAAAGAGAAAATGTTGTATCCCCTTTCCTTGAACATTCATGAAATTTCAATAAAATAATGACAAGATTGTTAAATGCATAAAGAAAAAGAGTATGAAGGCAGAAGATACAATATTATGTTGTCAACCATGATTTGGAAGCTGGGGGGGTGGGGGATGAAAGAAAGAAAGAAAAACTGTTGTATCCCTTTTCCTTGAACATTCATGGAAATTTCAAAAAAATAATAAAAGATTGTTAATCTGCATAAAGAAAAAGAGTAAGAATGCAGGAGATAGAATGTTCATGTTGTCAACCATGATTTGGAAGCTGGCGGGGGTGGGGGATAAAAGAAAGAAAGAAAAACTGTTCTATCCCATTTCCTTGAACATTCATGGAAATTTCAATACAATAATAAAAAGATTGTTAATCTGCATAAAGAAAAAGAGTAAGAATGCAGAAGATAGAATATTAATGTTGTCAACCATGAATTAGAAGCTGCGGGCAAGTGGGGAATAAAAGAAAGAAAGAAAAACTGTTGTATCCAATTTCCTTGAACATTCATGGAAATTTTAATAAAATAATAAAAAGATTGTTAATCTGCATAAAGTAAAAGTGTAAGAATGCACAAGATTGAATATTACTGTTGCCAACCATGATTTGGAAGGTGGGAGGTGGTGGGAGATAAAAGAAAGAAAGAAAAACTGTTGTATTCCATTTCCTTGAACATTCATAGAAATTTCATTAAAATAATAAAAAGATTGTTCAACTGCATAAAAAAAAAGTGTAAGAATGCCGAAGATTGAATACTAATGTTGTCAACCACGATTTGGAAGCTGGGGGTGTGGGGGATAAAAGAAAGAAAGAAAAAATGTTGTATCCCATTTCCTTGGACATTCATGGAAATTTCAATAAAATAATAAATAGATTGTTATTTACATAAAGAAAAAGTGTAAGAATACAGAAGATTGAATATTAATGTTGTCAACCATGATTTGGAAGGTGGTGGGTGGTGGGGGATAAAAGAAAGAAAGAAAAACTGTTGTATACCATTTCCTTGAACATTCATGGAAATTTCAATAAAATATTAAAAAGATTGGTAATCTGCATAAAGAAAAAGAGTAAGAATGCAGAAGATAGAATATGAATGTTGTCGACCATGATTTGGAAGCTTGGGGAGTGGGGGATAAAAGAAAGAAAGAGAAAATGTTGTATCCCATTTCCTTGAACATTCATGAAATTTCAGTAAAATAATGACAAGATTGTTAAATGCATAAAGAAAAAGAGTATGAAGGCAGAAGATACAATATTATGTTGTCAACCATGATTTGGAAGCTGGGAGGGTGGGGGATGAAAGAAAGAAAAAAAACTGTTGTATCCCATTTCCTTGAACATTCATGGAAATTTCAAATAAATAATAAAAGATTGTTAATCTGCATGAAGAAAAAGAGTAAGAATGCAGGAGATAGAATGTTCATGTTGTCAACCATGATTTGGAAGCTGGCGGGGGTGGGGGATAAAAGAAAGAAAGAAAAACTGTTGTATCCCATTTCCTTGAACATTCATGGAAATTTCAATACAATAATAAAAAGATTGTTAATCTGCATAAAGAAAAAGAGTAAGAATGCAGAAGATAGAATATTAATGTTGTCAACCATGTTTTAGAAGCTGGGGGGTTGTGGGGGATAAAAGAAAGAAAGAAAAACTGTTGTATCCCATTTCCTTGAACATTCATGGAAATTTCAATAAAATAGTAAAAAGATTGTTAATCTGCACAGAGAAAAAGAGTAAGAATGCAGAAGATAGAATATTAATGTTGTCAACCATGATTGGGAAGCTGGGGCGTGTTGGGGGATAAAAGAAAGAAAGAAAAACTGTTGTATCCCATTTCCTTGAACTTTCATGGAAATTTCAATAAAATAAGAAAAGATTGTTAATCTGCATAAAGAAAAAGAGTAAGAATGCAGAAGATGGAATATTAATGTTGTCAACCATGATTTGGAAGCTGGGGGGGTAGGGGGATGAAAGAAAGAAAGAAAAACTGTTGCATCCCATTTCCTTGAACATTCATGGAAATTTCAATAAAATAATAAAAAATTGTTAATCTGCATAAAGAAAAAGTGTAAGAATGCAGAACATTGAATATTAATATTGTCAACCACGATTTGGAAGCTGGGGGCGTGCGGGATAAAAGAAAGAAAGAAATAATGTTGTATCACATTTCCTTGAACATTCATGGAAAATTCAATAAAATAAAAAAAGATTGTTAGTCTGCATAAAGAAAAAGTGAAAGAATGCAGAAGATAGAATATTAATGTTGTCAAACATGATTTGGAAGCTGGGGGGGCGTGGGGGATAAAAGAAAGTAAGAAAAACTGTTGTATCCCATTTCCTTGAACATTCATAGAAATTTCAATAAAATGATAAAAAGATAGTTAATCTGCATAAAGAAAAAGAGTAAGAATGCAGAAGATAGAATATTAATGTTGTCAACCATGAATTAGAAGCTGCGGGCAAGTGGGGGATAAAAGAAAGAAAGAAAAACTGTTGTATCCAATTTCCTTGAACATTCATGGAAATTTTAATAAAATAATAAAAAGATTGTTAATCTGCATAAAGTAAAAGTGTAAGAATGCAGAAGATTGAATATTACTGTTGCCAACCATGATTTGGAAGGTGGGAGGTGGTGGGGGATAAAAGAAACAAAGAAAAACTGTTGTATTCCATTTCCTTGAACATTCATGGAAATTTCATTAAAATAATAAAAAGATTGTTAATCTGCATAAAGAAAAACTGTAAGAATGCCGAAGATTGAATATTAATGTTGTCAACCACGATTTGGAAGCTGGGGGCGTGGGGGATAAAAGAGAGAAAGAAAAAATGTTGTATCCCATTTCCTTGGACATTCATGGAAATTTCAATAAAATAAGAAATAGATTGTTATTTACATAAAGAAAAAGTGTAAGAATACAGAAGATTGAATATGAATGTTGTCAACCATGATTTGGAAGGTGGTGGGTGGTGGGGGATAAAAGAAAGAAAGAAAAACTGTTGTATACCATTTCCTTGAACATTCATGGAAATTTCAATTAAATATTAAAAAGATTGGTAATCTGCATAAAGAAAAAGAGTAAGAATGCAGAAGATAGAATATTAATGTTGTCAACCATGATTTGGAAGATTGGGGAGTGGGGGATAAAAGAAAGAAAGAGAAAATGTTGTATCCCATTTCCTTGAACATTCATGAAATTTCAGTAAAATAATGACAAGATTGTTAAATGCATAAAGAAAAAGAGTATGAAGGCAGAAGATACAATATTATGTTGTCAACCATGATTTGGAAGCTGGCGGGTGTGGGGGATAAAAGAAAGAAAGAAAAACTGTTGTATCCCATTTCCTTGATCATTCATGGAAATTTCAATACAATAATAAAAAGATTGTTAATCTGCATAAAGAAAAAGAGTAAGAATGCAGAAGATAGATAATTAATGTTGTCAACCATGTTTTGGAAGCTGGGGGGTTGTGGGGGATAAAAGAAAGAAAGAAAAACTGTTGTATCCCATTTCCTTGAACATTCATGGAAATTTCAGTAAAATAATAAAAAGATTGTTATTCTGCATAAAGAAAAATTGTAAGAATGCAGAAGATAGTCTATTAATCTTGTCAACCATGATTTGGAAGCTTGGGGGGTTGGGGGATAAAAGAATGAAAGAAAAAATGTTGTATCCCATTTCCTTGAACATTCATGGAAATTTCAATAAAATAATAAAAGATAGTTAATCTGCATAAAGAAAAAGAGTAAGAATGCAGGTGATAGAATGTTCATGTTGTCAACCATGATTTGGAAGCTGGCGGGGGTGGGGGATAAAAGAAAGACAGAAGAAGTGTTGTATCCCATTTCCTTGAACATTCATGGAAATTTCAATAAAATAAGAAAAGATTGTTAATCTGCATAAAGAAAAACAGTAAGAATGCAGAAGGTAGAATATTAATGTTTTCAATCATGATTTGGAAGCTGGGGGGCTGGGGGATACAAGAATGAAAGAAAAACTGTTGTATCCCATTTCCTTGAACATTCATGGAAATTTCAATAAAATAATAAAAAGATTGGTAATCTGCATAAAGAAAAATAGTAAGAATGCAGAAGATAGAATATTAATGTTGTCAACAATGATTTGGAAGCTGGTGGGGTTGGGGGATGATAGAAAGAAAGAAAAAGTGTTGTATCCCATTTCCTTTAACATTCATGGAAATTTCAATAAAATAATAAAAAGATTCTTAATCTGCATAGAGAAAAAGAGTAAGAATGACGAAGATAGAATGTTAATGTTGTCAACAATGATTTGGAATCTGGGGGGTTGTGCGGGATAAAAGAAAGAAAGAAAAACTGTTTTATCCCATTTCCTTGAACATTCATCGAAATTTCAATAAAATAATAAAAAGATTGTTAATATGCATAAAGAAAAAGTGTAAGAATGCAGAAGATAGAATATTAGTGTTGGGAACTAAGATTTGGAAGCTGTTGGGGTGGGGGATAAAAGAAAGAAAGAAAAACTCTTGTGTCACATTTCTATGAACATTCATTGAAATTTCAATAAAATAATAAAGAGATTCTTAATCTGCATATAGAAAAAGAGTAAGAATGACGAAGATAGAATGTTAATGTTGTCAGCAATGATTTGGAATCTGGGGGGTTATGCGGGATAAAAGAAAGAATGAAAAACTGTTGTATCCCATTTCCTTGAACATTCATGGAAATTTCAATACAATAATAAAAAGATTGTTAATCTGCATAGAGAAAAAGAGTAAGAATGCAGAAGATAGAATATTAATGTTGTAAACCATGATTTGGAAGCTGGGGGCGCTGGAGGATAAAAGAAAGAAAGAAAAAATGTTGTATCCCATTTCCTTGAACATTCATGGCAATTTCAATAAAATAATAAAAAGATTGTTAATCTGCATAAAGAAAAAGATTAAGAATGCAGAAGAATGAATGTTAATGTTGTCAACAATGATTTGGAATCTGGGGGGTTGTGCGGGATAAAAGAAAGAAAGAAAAACTGTTGTATACCATTTCCTTGAACATTCATGGAAATTTCAATAAAATAATAAAAAGATTGTTAATCTGCATAAAGAAAAAGAGTAAGAATGCAGAAGATAGAATATTAATGTTGTCAACCCTGATTGGGAAGCTGGGGCGTGTTGGGGGATAAAAGAAAGAAAGAAAAACTGTTGTATCCCATTTCCTTGAACTTTCAGGGAAATTTCAATAAAATAATAAAAGATTGTTAATCTGCATAAAGAAAAAGAGTAAGAATGCAGAAGATGGAATATTAATGTTGTCAACCATGTTTTGGAAGCTGGGGGGGTAGGGGGATGAAAGAAAGAAAGAAAAACCTTTGTATCCCATTTCCTTGAACATTCATGGAAATTTCAATAAAATAATAAAAAATTGTTAATCTGCATAAAGAAAAAGTGTAAGAATGCAGAACATTGAATATTAATATTGTCAACCACGATTTGGAAGCTGGGGGCGTGCGGGATGAAAGAAAGAAAGAAATAATGTTGTATCACATTTCCTTGAACATTCATGGAAATTTCAATAAAATAATAAAAAGATTGTTAGTCTGCATAAAGAAAAAGTGTAAGAATGCAGAAGATAGAATATTAATGTTGTCAAACATGATTTGGAAGCTGGGGGGGGGTGGGGGATAAAAGAAAGTAAGAAAAACTGTTGTATCCCATTTCCTTGAACATTCATGGAAATTTCAATAAAATAATAAAAAGATAGTTAATCTGCATAAAGAAAAAGAGTAAGAATGCAGAAGATAGAATATTAATGTTGTCAACCATGAATTAGAAGCTGCGGGCAAGTGGGGAATAAAAGAAAGAAAGAAAAACTGTTGTATCCAATTTCCTTGAACATTCATGGAAATTTTAATAAAATAATAAAAAGATTGTTAATCTGCATAAAGTAAAAGTGTAAGAATGCACAAGATTGAATATTACTGTTGCCAACCATGATTTGGAAGGTGGGAGGTGGTGGGAGATAAAAGAAAGAAAGAAAAACTGTTGTATTCCATTTCCTTGAACATTCATAGAAATTTCATTAAAATAATAAAAAGATTGTTCAACTGCATAAAAAAAAGTGTAAGAATGCCGAAGATTGAATACTAATGTTGTCAACCATGATTTGGAAGGTGGTGGGTGGTGGGGGATAAAAGAAAGAAAGAAAAACTGTTGTATACCATTTCCTTGAACATTCATGGAAATTTCAATAAAATATTAAAAAGATTGGTAATCTGCATAAAGAAAAAGAGTAAGAATGCAGAAGATAGAATATGAATGTTGTCGACCATGATTTGGAAGCTTGGGGAGTGGGGGATAAAAGAAAGAAAGAGAAAATGTTGTATCCCATTTCCTTGAACATTCATGAAATTTCAGTAAACTAATGACAAGATTGTTAAATGCATAAAGAAAAAGAGTATGAAGGCAGAAGATACAATATTATGTTGTCAACCATGATTTGGAAGCTGGGAGGGTGGGTGATGAAAGAAAGAAAAAAAAACTGTTGTATCCCATTTCCTTGAACATTCATGGAAATTTCAAATAAATAATAAAAGATTGTTAATCTGCATGAAGAAAAAGAGTAAGAATGCAGGAGACAGAATGTTCATGTTGTCAACCATGACTTGGAAGCTGGCGGGGGTGGGGGATAAAAGAAAGAAAGAAAAACTGTTGTATCCCATTTCCTTGAACATTCATGGAAATTTCAATACAATAATAAAAAGATTGTTAATCTGCATAAAGAAAAAGAGTAAGAATGCAGAAGATAGAATATTAATGTTGTCAACCATGTTTTAGAAGCTGGGGGGTTGTGGGGGATAAAAGAAAGAAAGAAAAACTGTTGTATCCCATTTCCTTGAACATTCATGGAAATTTCAATAAAATAGTAAAAAGATTGTTAATCTGCACAGAGAAAAAGAGTAAGAATGCAGAAGATAGAATATTAATGTTGTCAACCATGATTGGGAAGCTGGGGCGTGTTGGGGGATAAAAGAAAGAAAGAAAAACTGTTGTATCCCATTTCCTTGAACTTTCATGGAAATTTCAATAAAATAAGAAAAGATTGTTAATCTGCATAAAGAAAAAGAGTAAGAATGCAGAAGATGGAATATTAATGTTGTCAACCATGATTTGGAAGCTGGGGGTGTAGGGGGATGAAAGAAAGAAAGAAAAACTGTTGCATCCCATTTCCTTGAACATTCATGGAAATTTCAATAAAATAATAAAAAATTGTTAATCTGCATAAAGAAAAAGTGTAAGAATGCAGAACATTGAATATTAATATTGTCAACCACGATTTGGAAGCTGGGGGCGTGCGGGATAAAAGAAAGAAAGAAATAATGTTGTATCACATTTCCTTGAACATTCATGGAAAATTCAATAAAATAATAAAAAGATTGTTAGTCTGCATAAAGAAAAAGTGAAAGAATGCAGAAGATAGAATATTAATGTTGTCAAACATGATTTGGAAGCTGGGGGGGCGTGGGGGATAAAAGAAAGTAAGAAAAACTGTTGTATCCCATTTCCTTGAACATTCATAGAAATTTCAATAAAATGATAAAAAGATAGTTAATCTGCATAAAGAAAAAGAGTAAGAATGCAGAAGATAGAATATTAATGTTGTCAACCATGAATTAGAAGCTGCGGGCAAGTGGGGGATAAAAGAAAGAAAGAAAAACTGTTGTATCCAATTTCCTTGAACATTCATGGAAATTTTAATAAAATAATAAAAAGATTGTTAATCTGCATAAAGTAAAAGTGTAAGAATGCAGAAGATTGAATATTACTGTTGCCAACCATGATTTGGAAGGTGGGAGGTGGTGGTGGATAAAAGAAAGAAAGAAAAACTGTTGTATTCCATTTCCTTGAACATTCATGGAAATTTCAATAAAATAAGAAATAGATTGTTATTTACATAAAGAAAAAGTGTAAGAATACAGAAGATTGAATATGAATGTTGTCAACCATGATTTGGAAGGTGGTGGGTGGTGGGGGATAAAAGAAAGAAAGAAAAACTGTTGTATACCATTTCCTTGAACATTCATGGAAATTTCAATTAAATATTAAAAAAATTGGTAATCTGCATAAAGAAAAAGAGTAAGAATGCAGAAGATAGAATATTAATGTTGTCAACCATGATTTGGAAGATTGGGGAGTGGGGGATAAAAGAAAGAAAGAGAAAGTGTTGTATCCCATTTCCTTGAACATTCATGAAATTTCAGTAAAATAATGACAAGATTGTTAAATGCATAAAGAAAAAGAGTATGAAGGCAGAAGATACAATATTATGTTGTCAACCATGATTTGGAAGCTGGCGGGGGTGGGGGATAAAAGAAAGAAAGAAAAACTGTTGTATCCCATTTCCTTGAACATTCATGGAAATTTCAATACAATAATAAAAAGATTGTTAATCTGCATAAAGAAAAAGAGTAAGAATGCAGAAGATAGATAATTAATGTTGTCAACCATGTTTTGGAAGCTGGGGGGTTGTGGGGGATAAAAGAAAGAAAGAAAAACTGTTGTATCCCATTTCCTTGAACATTCATGGAAATTTCAGTAAAATAATAAAAAGATTGTTATTCTGCATAAAGAAAAATAGTAAGAATGCAGAAGATAGACTATTAATCTTGTCAACCATGATTTGGAAGCTTGGGGGGTTGGGGGATAAAAGAGTGAAAGAAAAACTGTTGTATACCATTTCCTTGAACATTCATGGAAAGTTCAATAAAATAATAAAAAGATTGGTAATCTACATAAAGAAAAAGAGTAAGAATGCAGAAGATAGAATATTAATGTTGTCAACCATGATTTGGAAGCTTGGAGCGTGGGGGATAAAAGAAAGAAAGAAAAACTGTTGTATCCCATTTCCTTGAACATTCATGGAAATTTCAATAAAATAATAAAAGATAGTTAATCTGCATAAAGAAAAAGAGTAAGAATGCAGGAGATAGAATGTTTATGTTGTCAACCATGATTTGGAAGCTGGCGGGGGTGGGGGATAAAAGAAAGACAGAAAAAGTGTTGTATCCCATTTCCTTGAACATTCATGGAAATTTCAATAAAATAAGAAAAGATTGTTAATCTGCATAAAGAAAAACAGTAAGAATGCAGAAGGTAGAATATTAATGTTTTCAATCATGATTTGGAAGCTGGGGGGCTGGGGGATACAAGAATGAAAGAAAAACTGTTGTATCCCATTTCCTTGAACATTCATGGAAATTTCAATACAATAATAAAAAGATTGGTAATCTGCATAAAGAAAAATAGTAAGAATGCAGAAGATAGAATATTAATGTTGTCAACAATGATTTGGAAGCTGGTGGGGTTGGGGGATGATAGAAAGAAAGAAAAAGTGTTGTATCCCATTTCCTTTAACATTCATGGAAATTTCAATAAAATAATAAAAAGATTCTTAATCTGCATAGAGAAAAAGAGTAAGAATGACGAAGATAGAATGTTAATGTTGTCAACAATGATTTGGAATCTGGGGGGTTGTGCGGGATAAAAGAAAGAAAGAAAAACTGTTTTATCCCATTTCCTTGAACATTCAGGGAAATTTCAATACAATAATAAAAAGATTGTTAATCTGCATAGAGAAAAAGAGTAAGAATGCAGAAGATAGAATATTAATGTTGTCAACCATGATTTGGAAGCTGGGGGCGCTGGAGGATAAAAGAAAGAAAGAAAAAATGTTGTATCCCATTTCCTTGAACATTCATGGCAATTTCAATTAAATAATAAAAAGATTGGTAATCTGCATAAAGAAAAAGATTAAGAATGCAGAAGATTGAATGTTAATGTTGTCAACAATGATTTGGAATCTGGGGGGTTGTGCGGGATAAAAGAAAGAAAGAAAAACTGTTGTATCCCATTTCCTTGAACGTTCATGGAAATTTCAATAAAATAATAAAAAGATTGTTAATCTGCACAGAGAAAAAGAGTAAGAATGCAGAAGATAGCATATTAATGTTGTCAACCATGATTGGGAAGCTGGGTCGTGTTGGGGGATAAAAGAAAGAAAGAAAAACTGTTGTATCCCATTTCCTTGAACTTTAATGGAAATTTCAATAAAATAATAAAAGATTGTTAATCTGCATAAAGAAAAAGAGTAAGAAAGCAGAAGATGGAATATTAATGTTGTCAACCATGATTTGGAGACTGGGAGGGTAGGGGGATGAAAGAAAGAAAGAAAAACTGTTGTAACCCATTTCCTTGAACATTCATGGAAATTTCAATAAAATAATAAAAAATTGTTAATCTGCATAAAGAAAAAGTGTAAGAATGCAGAACATTGAATATTAATATTGTCAACCACGATTTGGAAGCTGGGGGCGTGCGGGATGAAAGAAAGAAAGAAATAATGTTGTATCACATTTCCTTGAACATTCATGGAAATTTCAATAAAATAATAAAAAGATTGTTAAATGCATAAAGAAAAAGAGTATGAAGGCACAAGTTACAATATTATGTTGTCAACCATGATTTGGAAGCTGGGGGGGTGGGGGATGAAAGAAAGAAAGAAAAACTGTTGTATCCCATTTCCTTGAACATTCATGGAAATTTCAAAAAAATAAGAAAAAGATTGTTAATCTGCATAAAGTAAAACTGTAAGAATGCAGAAGATTGTATATTAATGTTGTCAACCATGATTTGGAAGATGGCGGGGGTGCTGGATAAAAGAAAGAAAGAAAAACTGTTGTATCCCATTTCCTTGAACATTCATGGAAATTTCAATAAAATAATAAAAAGATTGTTAATCTGCATAGAGAAAAAGAGTAAGAATGCAGAAGATAGAATATTAATGTTATCAACCATGATTGGGAAGCTGGGGGGTGTTGGGGGATAAAAGAAAGAAAGAAAAACTGTTGTATCCCATTTCCTTGAACTTTCATGGAAATTTCAATAAAATAATAAAAGATTGTTAATCTGCATAAAGAAAAATAGTAAGAATGCAGAAGATGGAATATTAATGTTGTCAACCATGATTTGGAAGCTGGGGGGGTAGGGGGATGAAAGAAAGAAAGAAAAACTGTTGTATACCATTTCCTTGAACATTCATGGAAATTTCAATAAAATAATAAAAAAATGTTAATCTGCATAAAGAAAAAGTGTAAGAATGCAGAACATTGAATATTAATATTGTCAACCACGATTTGGAAGCTGGGGGCATGGGGGATGAAAGAAAGAAAGAAATAATGTTGTATCCCATTTCCTTTAACATTCATGGAAATTTCGATAAAATAATAAAAAGATAGTTAATCTGCATAGAGAAAAAGAGTAAGAATGCAGAAGATAGAATATTAATGTTGTCAACCATGAATTAGAAGCTGCGGGCAAGTGGGGGATAAAAGAAAGAAAGAAAAACTGTTGTATCCAATTTCCTTGAACATTCCTGGAAATTTTAATAAAATAGTAAAAAGATTGTTAATCTGCATAAAGTAAAAGTGTAAGAATGCAGAAGATTGAATATTACTGTTGCCAACCATGATTTGGAAGGTGGGAGGTGGTGGGGGATAAAAGAAAGAAAGAAAAACTGTTGTATTCCATTTCCTGGAACATTCATGGAAATTTCATTAAAATAATAAAAAGATTGTTCATCTGCATAAAGAAAAAGTGTAAGAATGCCGAAGATTGAATATTAATGTTGTAAACCACGATTTGGAAGCTGGGGGCGTGGGGGATAAATAAAGAAAGAAAAAATGTTGTATCCCATTTCCTTGGACATTCATGGAAATTTCAATAAAATAATAAATAGATTGTTATTTACATAAAGAAAAAGAGTAAGATTACAGAAGATTGAATATTAATGTTGTCAACCATGATTTGGAAGGTGGGGGGTGGTGGGGGATAAAAGAAGGAAAGAAAAACTGTTGTATACCATTTCCTTGAACATTCATGGAAATTTCAATAAAAAAAATAAAACGATTGGTAATCTACATAAAGAAAAAGAGTAAGAATGCAGAAGATAGAATATTAATGTTGTCAACCATGAATTTGAAGCTTGGGGAGTGGGGGATAAAAGAAAGAAAGAGAAAATGTTGTATCCCCTTTCCTTGAACATTCATGAAATTTCAATAAAATAATGACAAGATTGTTAAATGCATAAAGAAAAAGAGTATGAAGGCAGAAGATACAATATTATGTTGTCAACCATGATTTGGAAGCTGGGGGGGTGGGGGATGAAAGAAAGAAAGAAAAACTGTTGTATCCCTTTTCCTTGAACATTCATGGAAATTTCAAAAAAATAATAAAAGATTGTTAATCTGCATAAAGAAAAAGAGTAAGAAGGCAGGAGATAGAATGTTCATGTTGTCAACCATGATTTGGAAGCTGGCGGGGGTGGGGGATAAAAGAAAGAAAGAAAAACTGTTGTATCCCATTTCCTTGAACATTCATGGAAATTTCAATACAATAATAAAAAGATTGTTAATCTGCATAAAGAAAAAGAGTAAGAATGCAGAAGATAGAATATTAATGTTGTCAACCATGTTTTAGAAGCTGGGGGGTTGTGGGGGATAAAAGAAAGAAAGAAAAACTGTTGTATCCCATTTCCTTGAACATTCATGGAAATTTCAATAAAATAAGAAAAAGATTGTTAATCTGCATAAAGTAAAACTGTAAGAATGCAGAAGATTGAATATTAATGTTGTCAACCATGATTTGGAAGATGGCGGGGGTGCTGGAAAAAGAAAGAAAGAAAAACTGTTGTATCCCATTTCCTTGAACATTCATGGAAATTTCAATAAAATAATAAAAAGATTGTTAATCTGCATAAAGAAAAAGAGTAAGAATGCAGAAGATAGAATATTAATGTTGTCAACCATGATTTGGAAGCTGGGGCCGCTGGAGGATAAAAGAAAGAAAGGAAAACTGTTGTATCCCATTTACTTGAACATTCATGGAAATTTCAATAAAATAATAAACAGATTGTTAATCTGCATAGAGAAAAAGAGTAAGAATGCAGAAGATAGAATATTAATGTTGTCAACCATGTTTTGGAAGCTGGGGGGTGGTGGGGTATAAAAGAAAGAAAGAAAAACTGTTGTATCCCATTTCCTTGAACATTCATGGAAATTTCAATAAAATAAGAAAAAGATTGTTAATCTGCATAAAGAAAGAGAGTAAGAATGCAGAAGATAGAATATTAATGTTGTCAACCATGAATTAGAAGCTGCGGGCAAGTGGGGGATAAAAGAAAGAAAGAAAAACTGTTGTATCCAATTTCCTTGAACATTCATGGAAATTTTAATAAAATAATAAAAAGATTATTAATCTGCATAAAGTAAAAGTGTAAGAATGCAGAAGATTGAATATTACTGTTGCCAACCATGATTTGGAAGGTGGGAGGTGGTGGGGGATAAAAGAAAGAAAGAAAAACTGTTGTATTCCATTTCCTTGAACATTCATGGAAATTTCATTAAAATAATAAAAAGATTGTTCATCTGCATAAAGAAAAAGTGTTCGAATGCCGAAGATTGAATATTAATGTTGTCAACCACGATTTGGAAGCTGGGGGCGTGGGGGATAAAAGAAAGCAAGAAAAAATGTTGTATCCCATTTCCTAGGAAATTCATGGAAATTTCAATAAAATAATAAATAGATTGTTATTTACATAAAGAAAAAGTGTAAGATTACAGAAGATTGAATATTAATATTGTCAACCATGATTTGGAAGGTGGGGGGTGGTGGGGGATAAAAGGAAGAAAGAAAAACTGTTGTATACCATTTCCTTGAACATTCATGGAAATTTCAATAAAATAATAAAACGATTGGTAATCTGCATAAAGAAAAAGAGTAAGAATGCAGAAGATAGAATATTAATGTTGTCAACCATGATTTGGAAGCTTGAGGAGTGGGGGATAAAAGAAAGAAAGTGAAAATGTTGTATCCCATTTCCTTGAACATTCATGAAATTTCAATAAAATAATGACAAGATTGTTAAATGCATAAAGAAAACGAGTATGAAGGCAGAAGATACAATATTATGTTGTCAACCATGATTTGGAAGCTGGGGGGGTGGGGGATGAAAGAAAGAAAGAAAAACTGTTGTATCCCATTTCCTTGAACATTCATGGAAATTTCAAAAAAATAATAAAAGATTGTTAATCTGCATAAAGAAAAAGAGTAAGAATGCAGGAGATAGAATGTTCATGTTTTCAACCATGATTTGGAAGCTGGCGGGGGTGGGGGATAAAAGAAAGAAAGAAAAACTGTTGTATCCCATTTCCTTGAACATTCATGGAAATTTCAATACAATAATAAAAAGATTGTTAATCTGCATAAAGAAAAAGAGTAAGAATGCAGAAGATAGAATATTAATGTTGTCAACCATGTTTTAGAAGCTTGGGGGTTGTGGGGGATAAAAGAGAGAAAGAAAAACTGTTGTATCCCATTTCCTTGAACATTCATGGAAATTTCAATAAAATAAGAAAAAGATTGTTAATCTGCATAAAGTAAAACTGTAAGAATGCAGAAGATTGAATATTAATGTTGTCAACCATGATTTGGAAGATGGCGGGGGTGCTGGAAAAAGAAAGAAAGAAAAACTGTTGTATCCCATTTCCTTGAACATTCATGGAAATTTCAATAAAATAATAAAAAGATTGTTAATCTGCATACAGAAAAAGAGTAAGAATGCAGAAGATAGAATATTAATGTTGTCAACCATGATTTGGAAGCTGGGGCCGCTGGAGGATAAAAGAAAGAAAGAAAAACTGTTGTATCCCATTTACTTGAACATTCATGGAAAGTTCAATAAAATAATAAAAAGATTGTTAATCTGCATAGAGAAAAAGAGTAAGAATGCAGAAGATAGAATATTAATGTTGTCAACCATGTTTTGGAAGCTGGGGGGTGGTGGGGTATAAAAGAAAGAAAGAAAAACTGTTGTATACCATTTCCTTGAACATTCATGGAAATTTCAATAAAATAAGAAAAAGATTGTTAATCTGCATGAAGTAAAAGTGTAAGAATGCAGAAGATTGAATATTAATGTTGTCAACCATGATTTGGAAGATGGCGGGGGTGCTGGATAAAAGAAAGAAAGAAAAACTGTTGTATGCCATTTCCTTGAACATTCATGGAAATTTCAATAAAATAATAAAAAGATTGTTAATCTGCATAAAGAAAGAGAGTAAGAATGCAGAAGATAGAATATTAATGTTGTCAACCATGAATTAGAAGCTGCGGGCAAGTGGGGGATAAAAGAAAGAAAGAAAAACTGTTGTATCCAATTTCCTTGAACATTCATGGAAATTTTAATAAAATAATAAAAAGATTATTAATCTGCATAAAGTAAAAGTGTAAGAATGCAGAAGATAGAATATTACTGTTGCCAACCATGATTTGGAAGGTGGGAGGTGGTGGGGGATAAAAGAAAGAAAGAAAAACTGTTGTATTCCATTTCCTTGAACATTCATGGAAATTTCAATAAAATAATAAAAAGATTGGTAATCTGCATAAAGAAAAATAGTAAGAATGCAGAAGATAGAATATTAATGTTGTCAACCATGAATTAGAAGCTGCGGGCAAGAGGGGGATAAAAGAAAGAAAGAAAAACTGTTGTATCCAATTTCCTTGAACATTCATGGAAATTTCAATAAAATAAGAAAAGATTGTTAATCTGCATAAAGAAAAACAGTAAGAATGCCGAAGGTAGAATATTAATGTTTTCAATCATGATTTGGAAGCTGGGGGGCTGGGGGATACAAGAATGAAAGAAAAACTGTTGTATCCCATTTCCTTGAACATTCATGGAAATTTCAATAAAATAATAAAAAGATTGGTAATCTGCATAAAGAAAAATAGTAAGAATGCAGAAGATAGAATATTAATGTTGTCAACAATGATTTGGAAGCTGGTGGGGTTGGGGGATGATAGAAAGAAAGAAAAAGTGTTGTATCCCATTTCCTTTAACATTCATGGAAATTTCAATAAAATAATAAAAAGATTCTTAATCTGCATAGAGAAAAAGAGTAAGAATGACGAAGATAGAATGTTAATGTTGTCAACAATGATTTGGAATCTGGGGGGTTGTGCGGGATAAAAGAAAGAAAGAAAAACTGTTTTATCCCATTTCCTTGAACATTCAGGGAAATTTCAATACAATAATAAAAAGATTGTTAATCTGCATAGAGAAAAAGAGTAAGAATGCAGAATATAGAATATTAATGTTGTCAACCATGATTTGGAAGCTGGGGGCGCTGGAGGATAAAAGAAAGAAAGAAAAACTGTTGTATCCCATTTCCTTGAACATTCATGGAAATTTCAATAAAATAATAAAAAGATAGTTAATCTGCATAAAGAAAAAGAGTAAGAATGCAGAAGATAGAATATTAATGTTGTCAACCATGAATTAGAAGCTGCGGGCAAGTGGGGAATAAAAGAAAGAAAGAAAAACTGTTGTATCCAATTTCCTTGAACATTCATGGAAATTTTAATAAAATAATAAAAAGATTGTTAATCTGCATAAAGTAAAAGTGTAAGAATGCACAAGATTGAATATTACTGTTGCCAACCATGATTTCGAATGTGGGAGGTGGTGGGAGATAAAAGAAAGAAAGAAAAACTGTTGTATTCCATTTCCTTGAACATTCATAGAAATTTCATTAAAATAATAAAAAGATTGTTCAACTGCATAAAAAAAAAGTGTAAGAATGCCGAAGATTGAATACTAATGTTGTCAACCACGATTTGGAAGCTGGGGGTGTGGGGGATAAAAGAAAGAAAGAAAAAATGTTGTATCCCATTTCCTTGGACATTCATGGAAATTTCAATAAAATATAAATAGATTGTTATTTACATAAAGAAAAAGTGTAAGAATACAGAAGATTGAATATTAATGTTGTCAACCATGATTTGGAAGGTGGTGGGTGGTGGGGGATAAAAGAAAGAAAGAGAAAATGTTGTATCCCATTTCCTTGAACATTCATGAAATTTCAGTAAAATAATGACAAGATTGTTAAATGCATAAAGAAAAAGAGTATGAAGGCAGAAGATACAATATTATGTTGTCAACCATGTTTTGGAAGCTGGGAGGGTGGGGGATGAAAGAAAGAAAAAAAAACTGTTGTATCCCATTTCCTTGAACATTCATGGAAATTTCAAATAAATAATAAAAGATTGTTAATCTGCATGAAGAAAAAGAGTAAGAATGCAGGAGATAGAATGTTCATGTTGTCAACCATGATTTGGAAGCTGGCGGGGGTGGGGGATAAAAGAAAGAAAGAAAAACTGTTGTATCCCATTTCCTTGAACATTCATGGAAATTTCAATACAATAATAAAAAGATTGTTAATCTGCATAAAGAAAAAGAGTAAGAATGCAGAAGATAGAATATTAGTGTTGGGAACTAAGATTTGGAAGCTGTTGGGGTGGGGGATAAAAGAAAGAAAGAAAAACTCTTGTGTCACATTTCTATGAACATTCATTGAAATTTCAATAAAATAATAAAGAGATTCTTAATCTGCATATAGAAAAAGAGTAAGAATGACGAAGATAGAATGTTAATGTTGTCAACAATGATTTGGAATCTGGGGGGTTATGCGAGATAAAAGAAAGAATGAAAAACTGTTGTATCCCATTTCCTTGAACATTCATGGAAATTTCAATACAATAATAAAAAGATTGTTAATCTGCATAGAGAAAAAGAGTAAGAATGCAGAAGATAGAATATTAATGTTGTAAACCATGATTTGGAAGCTGGGGGCGCTGGAGGATAAAAGAAAGAAAGAAAAAATGTTGTATCCCATTTCCTTGAACATTCATGGCAATTTCAATAAAATAATAAAAAGATTGTTAATCTGCATAAAGAAAAAGATTAAGAATGCAGAAGATTGAATGTTAATGTTGTCAACAATGATTTGGAATCTGGGGGGTTGTGCGGGATAAAAGAAAGAAAGAAAAACTGTTGTATACCATTTCCTTGAACATTCATGGAAATTTCAATAAAATAATAAAAAGATTGTTAATCTGCATAAAGAAAAAGAGTAAGAATGCAGAAGATAGAATATTAATGTTGTCAACCATGATTGGGAAGCTGGGGCGTGTTGGGGGATAAAAGAAAGAAAGAAAAACTGTTGTATCCCATTTCCTTGAACTTTCATGGAAATTTCAATAAAATAATAAAAGATTGTTAATCTGCATAAAGAAAAAGAGTAAGAATGCAGAAGATGGAATATTAATGTTGTCAACCATGTTTTGGAAGCTGGGGGGGTAGGGGGATGAAAGAAAGAAAGAAAAACCTTTGTATCCCATTTCCTTGAACATTCATGGAAATTTCAATAAAATAATAAAAAATTGTTAATCTGCATAAAGAAAAAGTGTAAGAATGCAGAACATTGAATATTAATATTGTCAACCACGATTTGGAAGCTGGGGGCGTGCGGGATGAAAGAAAGAAAGAAATAATGTTGTATCACATTTCCTTGAACATTCATGGAAATTTCAATAAAATAATAAAAAGATTGTTAGTCTGCATAAAGAAAAAGTGTAAGAATGCAGAAGATAGAATATTAATGTTGTCAAACATGATTTGGAAGCTGGGGGGGGTTGGGGGATAAAAGAAAGTAAGAAAAACTGTTGTATCCCATTTCCTTGAACATCCATGGAAATTTCAATAAAATAATAAAAAGATAGTTAATCTGCATAAAGAAAAAGAGTAAGAATGCAGAAGATAGAATATTAATGTTGTCAACCATGAATTAGAAGCTGCGGGCAAGTGGGGAATAAAAGAAAGAAAGAAAAACTGTTGTATCCAATTTCCTTGAACATTCATGGAAATTTTAATAAAATAATAAAAAGATTGTTAATCTGCATAAAGTAAAAGTGTAAGAATGCACAAGATTGAATATTACTGTTGCCAACCATGATTTCGAAGGTGGGAGGTGGTGGGAGATAAAAGAAAGAAAGAAAAACTGTTGTATTCCATTTCCTTGAACATTCATAGAAATTTAATTAAAATAATAAAAAGATTGTTCAACTGCATAAAAAAAAAGTGTAAGAATGCCGAAGATTGAATACTAATGTTGTCAACCACGATTTGGAAGCTGGGGGTGTGGGGGATAAAAGAAAGAAAGAAAAAATGTTGTATCCCATTTCCTTGGACATTCATGGAAATTTCAATAAAATAATAAATAGATTGTTATTTACATAAAGAAAAAGTGTAAGAATACAGAAGATTGAATATTAATGTTGTCAACCATGATTTGGAAGGTGGTGGGTGGTGCGGGATAAAAGAAAGAAAGAGAAAATGTTGTATCCCATTTCCTTGAACATTCATGAAATTTCAGTAAAATAATGACAAGATTGTTAAATGCATAAAGAAAAAGAGTATGAAGGCAGAAGATACAATATTATGTTGTCAACCATGATTTGGAAGCTGGGAGGGTGGGGGATGAAAGAAAGAAAAAAAAACTGTTGTATCCCATTTCCTTGAACATTCATGGAAATTTCAAATAAATAATAAAAGATTGTTAATCTGCATGAAGAAAAAGAGTAAGAATGCAGGAGATAGAATGTTCATGTCGTCAACCATGATTTGGAAGCTGGCGGGGGTGGGGGATAAAAGAAAGAAAGAAAAACTGTTGTATCCCATTTCCTTGAACATTCATGGAAATTTCAATACAATAATAAAAAGATTGTTAATCTGCATAAAGAAAAAGAGTAAGAATGCAGAAGATAGAATATTAGTGTTGGGAACTAAGATTTGGAAGCTGTTGGGGTGGGGGATAAAAGAAAGAAAGAAAAACTCTTGTATCACATTTCTATGAACATTCATTGAAATTTCAATAAAATAATAAAGAGATTTTTAATCTGCATATAGAAAAAGAGTAAGAATGACGAAGATAGAATGTTAATGTTGTCAACAATGATTTGGAATCTGGGGGGTTATGCGGGATAAAAGAAAGAATGAAAAATTGTTGTATCCCATTTCCTTGAACATTCATGGAAATTTCAATACAATAATAAAAAGATTGTTAATCTGCATAGAGAAAAAGAGTAAGAATGCAGAAGATAGAATATTAATGTTGTAAACCATGATTTGGAAGCTGGGGGCGCTGGAGGATAAAAGAAAGAAAGAAAAAATGTTGTATCCCATTTCCTTGAACATTCATGGCAATTTCAAAAAAATAATAAAAAGATTGTTAATCTGCATAAAGAAAAAGATTAAGAATGCAGAAGATTGAATGTTAATGTTGTCAACAATGATTTGGAATCTGGGGGGTTGTGCGGGATAAAAGAAAGAAAGAAAAACTGTTGTATACCATTTCCTTGAACATTCATGGAAATTTCAATAAAATAATAAAAAGATTGTTAATCTGCATAAAGAAAAAGAGTAAGAATGCAGAAGATAGAATATTAATGTTGTCAACCATGATTGGGAAGCTGGGGCGTGTTGGGGGATAAAAGAAAGAAAGAAAAACTGTTGTATCCCATTTCCTTAAACTTTCATGGAAATTTCAATAAAATAATAAAAGATTGTTAATCTGCATAAAGAAAAAGAGTAAGAATGCAGAAGATGGAATATTAATGTTGTCAACCATGTTTTGGAAGCTGGGGGGGTAGGGGGATGAAAGAAAGAAAGAAAAACCTTTGTATCCCATTTCCTTGAACATTCATGGAAATTTCAATAAAATAATAAAAAATTGTTAATCTGCATAAAGAAAAAGAGTAAGAATGCAGAAGATAGAATATTAATGTTGTCAACCATGAATTAGAAGCTGCGGGCAAGTGGGGAATAAAAGAAAGAAAGAAAAACTGTTGTATCCAATTTCCTTGAACATTCATGGAAATTTTAATAAAATAATAAAAAGATTGTTAATCTGCATAAAGTAAAAGTGTAAGAATGCACAAGATTGAATATTACTGTTGCCAACCATGATTTGGAAGGTGGGAGGTGGTGGGAGATAAAAGAAAGAAAGAAAAACTGTTGTATTCCATTTCCTTGAACATTCATAGAAATTTCATTAAAATAATAAAAAGATTGTTCAACTGCATAAAAAAAAAGTGTAAGAATGCCGAAGATTGAATACTAATGTTGTCAACCACGATTTGGAAGCTGGGGGTGTGGGGGATAAAAGAAAGAAAGAAAAAATGTTGTATCCCATTTCCTTGGACATTCATGGAAATTTCAATAAAATAATAAATAGATTGTTATTTACATAAAGAAAAAGTGTAAGAATACAGAAGATTGAATATTAAATGTTGTCAACCATGATTTGGAAGGTGGTGGGTGGTGGGGGATAAAAGAAAGAAAGAAAAACTGTTGTATACCATTTCCTTGAACATTCATGGAAATTTCAATAAAATATTAAAAAGATTGGTAATCTGCATAAAGAAAAAGAGTAAGAATGCAGAAGATAGAATATGAATGTTGTCGACCATGATTTGGAAGCTTGGGGAGTGGGGGATAAAAGAAAGAAAGAGAAAATGTTGTATCCCATTTCCTTGAACATTCATGAAATTTCAGTAAAATAATGACAAGATTGTTAAATGCATAAAGAAAAAGAGTATGAAGGCAGAAGATACAATATTATGTTGTCAACCATGATTTGGAAGCTGGGAGGGTGGGGGATGAAAGAAAGAAAAAAAAACTGTTGTATCCCATTTCCTTGAACATTCATGGAAATTTCAAATAAATAATAAAAGATTGTTAATCTGCATGAAGAAAAAGAGTAAGAATGCAGGAGATAGAATGTTCATGTTGTCAACCATGATTTGGAAGCTGGCGGGGGTGGGGGATAAAAGAAAGAAAGAAAAACTGTTGTATCCCATTTCCTTGAACATTCATGGAAATTTCAATACAATAATAAAAAGATTGTTAATCTGCATAAAGAAAAAGAGTAAGAATGCAGAAGATAGAATATTAATGTTGTCAACCATGTTTTAGAAGCTGGGGGGTTGTGGGGGATAAAAGAAAGAAAGAAAAACTGTTGTATCCCATTTCCTTGAACATTCATGGAAATTTCAATAAAATAGTAAAAAGATTGTTAATCTGCACAGAGAAAAAGAGTAAGAATGCAGAAGATAGAATATTAATGTTGTCAACCATGATTGGGAAGCTGGGGCGTGTTGGGGGATAAAAGAAAGAAAGAAAAACTGTTGTATCCCATTTCCTTGAACTTTCATGGAAATTTCAATAAAATAAGAAAAGATTGTTAATCTGCATAAAGAAAAAGAGTAAGAATGCAGAAGATGGAATATTAATGTTGTCAACCATGATTTGGAAGCTGGGGGGGTAGGGGGATGAAAGAAAGAAAGAAAAACTGTTGCATCCCATTTCCTTGAACATTCATGGAAATTTCAATAAAATAATAAAAAATTGTTAATCTGCATAAAGAAAAAGTGTAAGAATGCAGAACATTGAATATTAATATTGTCAACCACGATTTGGAAGCTGGGGGCGTGCGGGATAAAAGAAAGAAAGAAATAATGTTGTATCACATTTCCTTGAACATTCATGGAAAATTCAATAAAATAATAAAAAGATTGTTAGTCTGCATAAAGAAAAAGTGAAAGAATGCAGAAGATAGAATATTAATGTTGTCAAACATGATTTGGAAGCTGGGGGGGCGTGGGGGATAAAAGAAAGTAAGAAAAACTGTTGTATCCCATTTCCTTGAACATTCATAGAAATTTCAATAAAATGATAAAAAGATAGTTAATCTGCATAAAGAAAAAGAGTAAGAATGCAGAAGATAGTATATTAATGTTGTCAACCATGAATTAGAAGCTGCGGGCAAGTGGGGGATAAAAGAAAGAAAGAAAAACTGTTGTATCCAATTTCCTTGAACATTCATGGAAATTTTAATAAAATAATAAAAAGATTGTTAATCTGCATAAAGTAAAAGTGTAAGAATGCAGAAGATTGAATATTACTGTTGCCAACCATGATTTGGAAGGTGGGAGGTGGTGGGGGATAAAAGAAAGAAAGAAAAACTGTTGTATTCCATTTCCTTGAACATTCATGGAAATTTCAATAAAATATTAAAAAGATTGGTAATCTGCATATAGAAAAAGAGTAAGAATGCAGAAGATAGAATATTAATGTTGTCAACCATGATTTGGAAGCATGGGGAGTGGGGGATACAAGAAAGAAAGAGAAAATGTTTTATCCCATTTCCTTCAACATTCATGAAATTTCAATAAAATAATGACAAGATTGTTAAATGCATAAAGAAAAAGAGTATGAAGGCAGAAGATAGAATATTATGTTGTCAACCATGATTTGGAAGCTGGGGGGGGTGGGGGATGAAAGAAAGAAGGAAAAACTGTTGTATCCCATTTCCTTGAACATTCATGGAAATTTCAATAAAATAATAAAAAGATTGTTAATCTGCATAAAGAAAAAGAGTAAGAATGCAGAAGATAGTATATTAATGTTGTCAACCATGTTTTAGAAGCTGGGGGCGCTGGAGGATAAAAGAAAGAAAGAAAAACTGTTGTATCCCATTTACTGGAACATTCATGGAATTTTCAATAAAATAAGAAAAAGATTGTTAATCTGCATAAAGTAAAAGTGTAAGAATGCAGAAGATTGAATATTAATGTTGTCAACCATGATTTGGAAGCTGGGGTCGCTGGAGGATAAAAGAAAGAACGAAAAACGGCTGTATCCCATTTACTGGAACATTCATGGAAATTTCAATAAAATAATAAAAAGATTGTTAATCTGCATAAAGAAAAAGAGTAAGAATGCAGAAGATAGAATATTAATGTTGTCAACCATGATTTGTAAACTGGGGGGCAGTGGGGGATAAAAGAAAGAAAGAAAAACTGTTGTATACCATTTCCTTGAACATTCATGGAAAGTTCAATAAAATAATAAAAAGATTGGTAATCTGCATAAAGAAAAAGAGTAAGAATGCAGAAGATAGAATATTAGTGTTGTCAACCATGATTTTGACGCTGGGGGGTTGGGGGATAAAAGAAAGAAAGAAAAACTGTTGCCTCCCATTTCCTTGAACATTCATGGAAATTTCAATAAAATAATAAAAAGATTGCTAATCTGCATAAAGAAAAAGAGTAAGAATGCAGAAGATGGAATATTAAAGTTGTCAACCATGATTTGGAAGCCGGGGGGGTGGGGGATAAAAGAAAGAAAGAAAAACTGTTGTATCCCATTTCCTTGAACACTCATGGAAATTTCAATAAAATAATAAAAAGATTGTTAATCTGCATAGAGAAAAAGTGTAAGAATGCAGAAGATGGAATATTAATGTTGTCAACCATGATTTGGAAGCTGTGGGGGTAGGGGGATGAAAGAAAGAAAGAAAAACTGTTGTATCATTTCCTTGAACATTGATGGAAATTTCAATAAAATAATAAAAAGATTGTTAATCTGCATAAAGAAAAAGTGTAAGAATGCAGAACATTGAATATTAATATTGTCAACCACGATTTGGAAGCTGGGTGCGTGGGGGATGAAAGAAAGAAAGAAATAATGTTGTATCACATTTCCTTGAACATTCATGGAAATTTCAATAAAATAATAAAAAGATTGTTAATCTGCATAAAGTAAAAGTGTAAGAAAGCAGAAGATAGAATATTAATGTTGTCAACCATGATTTGGAAGCTGGGGGGGGTGGGGGATAAAAGAAAGTAAGAAAAACTGTTGTATCCCATTTCCTTGACCATTCATGGAAATTTCAATAAAATAATAAAAAGATAGTTAATCTGCATAAAGAAAAAGAGTAAGAATGCAGAAGATAGAATATTAATGTTGTCAACCATGATTTAGAAGCTGCGGGCCAGTGGGGGATAAAAGAAAGAAAGAAAAACCGTTGTATCCAATTTCCTTGAACATTCATGGAAATTTTAATAAAATAATAAAAAGATTCTTAATCTGCATAAAGTAAAAGTGTAAGAATACAGAAGATTGAATATTAATGTTGTCAACCATGATTTGGAAGGTGGGGGTGGTGGGGGATAAAAGAAAGAAAGAAAAACTGTTGTATACCATTTCCTTGAACATTCATGGAAATTTCAATAAAATATTAAAAGATTGTTAATCTGCATAAAGAAAAAGAGTAAGAATGCAGGAGATAGAATGTTCATGTTGTCAACCATGATTTGGAAGCTGGCGGGGGTGGGGGATAAAAGAAAGAAAGAAAAACTGTTGTATCCCATTTCCTTGAACATTCATGGACATTTAAATAAAATAAGAAAAAGATTGTTAATATGCATAAAGAAAAAGTGTAAGAATGCAGAAGATTGAATATTAATGTTGTCAACCATGATTTGGAAGATGGCGGGGGTGCTGGATAAAAGAAAGAAAGAAAAACTGTTGTATCCCATTTCCTTGAACATTCATGGAAATTTCAATAAAATAGTAAAAAGATTGTTAATCTGCACAGAGAAAAAGAGTAAGAATGCAGAAGATAGAATATTAATGTTGTCAACCATGATTGGGAAGCTGGGGCGTGTTGGGGGATAAAAGAAAGAAAGAAAAACTGTTGTATCCCATTTCCTTGAACTTTCATGGAAATTTCAATAAAATAAGAAAAGATTGTTAATCTGCATAAAGAAAAAGAGTAAGAATGCAGAAGATGGAATATTAATGTTGTCAACCATGATTTGGAAGCTGGGGGGGTAGGGGGATGAAAGAAAGAAAGAAAAACTGTTGCATCCCATTTCCTTGAACATTCATGGAAATTTCAATAAAATAATAAAAAATTGTTAATCTGCATAAAGAAAAAGTGTAAGAATGCAGAACATTGAATATTAATATTGTCAACCACGATTTGGAAGCTGGGGGCGTGCGGGATAAAAGAAAGAAAGAAATAATGTTGTATCACATTTCCTTGAACATTCATGGAAAATTCAATAAAATAATAAAAAGATTGTTAGTCTGCATAAAGAAAAAGTGAAAGAATGCAGAAGATAGAATATTAATGTTGTCAAACATGATTTGGAAGCTGGGGGGGCGTGGGGGATAAAAGAAAGTAAGAAAAACTGTTGTATCCCATTTCCTTGAACATTCATAGAAATTTCAATAAAATGATAAAAAGATAGTTAATCTGCATAAAGAAAAAGAGTAAGAATGCAGAAGATAGAATATTAATGTTGTCAACCATGAATTAGAAGCTGCGGGCAAGTGGGGGATAAAAGAAAGAAAGAAAAACTGTTGTATCCAATTTCCTTGAACATTCATGGAAATTTTAATAAAATAATAAAAAGATTGTTAATCTGCATAAAGTAAAAGTGTAAGAATGCAGAAGATTGAATATTACTGTTGCCAACCATGATTTGGAAGGTGGGAGGTGGTGGGGGATAAAAGAAAGAAAGAAAAACTGTTGTATTCCATTTCCTTGAACATTCATGGAAATTTCATTAAAATAATAAAAAGATTGTTAATCTGCATAAAGAAAAAGTGTAAGAATGCAGAAGATTGAATATTAATGTTGTCAACCACGATTTGGAAGCTGGGGGCGTGGGGGATAAAAGAGAGAAAGAAAAAATGTTGTATCCCATTTCCTTGGACATTCATGGAAATTTCAGTAAAATAAGAAATAGATTGTTATTTACATAAAGAAAAAGTGTAAGAATACAGAAGATTGAATATGAATGTTGTCAACCATGATTTGGAAGTTGGTGGGTGGTGGGGGATAAAAGAAAGAAAGAAAAACTGTTGTATCCCATTTCCTTGAACATTCATGGAAATTTCAATACAATAATAAAAAGATTGTTAATCTGCATAAAGAAAAAGAGTAAGAATGCAGAAGATAGATAATTAATGTTGTCAACCATGTTTTGGAAGCTGGGGGGTTGTGGGGGATAAAAGAAAGAAAGAAAAACTGTTGTATCCCATTTCCTTGAACATTCATGGAAATTTCAGTAAAATAATAAAAAGATTGTTATTCTGCATAAAGAAAAATAGTAAGAATGCAGAAGATAGACTATTAATCTTGTCAACCATGATTTGGAAGCTTGGGGGGTTGGGGGATAAAAGAATGAAAGAAAAACTGTTGTATACCATTTCCTTGAACATTCATGGAAAGTTCAATAAAATAATAAAAAGATTGGTAATCTACATAAAGAAAAAGAGTAAGAATGCAGGAGATAGAATGTTCATGTTGTCAACCATGATTTTGAAGCTGGCGGGGGTGGGGGATAAAAGAAAGACAGAAAAAGTGTTGTATCCCATTTCCTTGAAAATTCATGGAAATTTCAATAAAATAAGAAAAGATTGTTAATCGGCATAAAGAAAAAGAGTAAGAATGCAGAAGATAGAATATTAATGTTGTCAACAATGATTTGGAAGCTGGTGGGGTTGGGGGATGATAGAAAGAAAGAAAAAGTGTTGTATCCCATTTCCTTTAACATTCATGGAAATTTCAATAAAATAATAAAAAGATTCTTAATCTGCATAGAGAAAAAGAGTAAGAATGACGAAGATAGAATGTTAATGTTGTCAACAATGATTTGGAATCTGGGGGGTTGTGCGGGATAAAAGAAAGAAAGAAAAACTGTTTTATCCCATTTCCTTGAACATTCAGGGAAATTTCAATACAATAATAAAAAGATTGTTAATCTGCATAGAGAAAAAGAGTAAGAATGCAGAAGATAGAATATTAATGTTGTCAACCATGATTTGGAAGCTGGGGGCGCTGGAGGATAAAAGAAAGAAAGAAAAAATGTTGTATCCCATTTCCTTGAACATTCATGGCAATTTCAATTAAATAATAAAAAGATTGTTATTCTGCATAAAGAAAAAGATTAAGAATGCAGAAGATTGAATGTTAATGTTGTCAACAATGATTTGGAATCTGGGGGGTTGTGCGGGATAAAAGAAAGAAAGAAAAACTGTTGTATCCCATTTCCTTGAACGTTCATGGAAATTTCAATAAAATAATAAAAAGATTGTTAATCTGCACAGAGAAAAAGAGTAAGAATGCAGAAGATAGCATATTAATGTTGTCAACCATGATTGGGAAGCTGGGTCGTGTTGGGGGATAAAAGAAAGAAAGAAAAACTGTTGTATCCCATTTCCTTGAACTTTAATGGAAATTTCAATAAAACAATAAAAGATTGTTAATCTGCATAAAGAAAAAGAGTAAGAAAGCAGAAGATGGAATATTAATGTTGTCAACCATGATTTGGAAGCTGGGAGGGTAGGGGGATGAAAGAAAGAAAGAAAAACTGTTGTAACCCATTTCCTTGAACATTCATGGAAATTTCAATAAAATAATAAAAAATTGTTAATCTGCATAAAGAAAAAGTGTAAGAATGCAGAACATTGAATATTAATATTGTCAACCACGATTTGGAAGCTGGGGGCGTGCGGGATGAAAGAAAGAAAGAAATAATGTTGTATCACATTTCCTTGAACATTCATGGAAATTTCAATAAAATAATAAAAAGATTGTTAAATGTATAAAGAAAAAGAGTATGAAGGCACAAGTTACAATATTATGTTGTCAACCATGATTTGGAAGCTGGGGGGGTGGGGGATGAAAGAAAGAAAGAAAAACTGTTGTATCCCATTTCCTTGAACATTCATGGAAATTTCAAAAAAATAATAAAAGATTGTTAATCTGCGTAAAGAAAAAGAGTAAGAATGCAGGAGATAGAATGTTCATGTTGTCAACCATGTTTTAGAAGTTGGGAGGTTGTGGGGGATAAAAGAAAGAAAGAAAAACAGTTGTATCCCATTTCCTTGAACATTCATGGAAATTTCAATAAAATAAGAAAAAGATTGTTAATCTGCATAAAGTAAAACTGTAAGAATGCAGAAGATTGTATATTAATGCTGTCAACCATGATTTGGAAGATGGCGGGGGTGCTGGATAAAAGAAAGAAAGAAAAACTGTTGTATCCCATTTCCTTGAACATTCATGGAAATTTCAATAAAATAATAAAAAGATTGTTAATCTGCATAGAGAAAAAGAGTAAGAATGCAGAAGATAGAATATTAATGTTATCAACCATGATTGGGAAGCTGGGGGGTGTTGGGGGATAAAAGAAAGAAAGAAAAACTGTTGTATCCCATTTCCTTGAACTTTCATGGAAATTTCAATAAAATAATAAAAGATTGTTAATCTGCATAAAGAAAAATAGTAAGAATGCAGAAGATGGAATATTAATGTTGTCAACCATGATTTGGAAGCTGGGGGGGTAGGGGGATGAAAGAAAGGAAGAAAAACTGTTGTATACCATTTCCTTGAACATTCATGGAAATTTCAATAAAATAATAAAAAAATGTTAATCTGCATAAAGAAAAAGTGTAAGAATGCAGAACATTGAATATTAATATTGTCAACCACGATTTGGAAGCTGGGGGCATGGGGGATGAAAGAAAGAAAGAAATAATGTTGTATCCCATTTCCTTTAACATTCATGGAAATTTCGATAAAATAATAAAAAGATAGTTAATCTGCATAAAGAAAAAGAGTAAGAATGCAGAAGATAGAATATTAATGTTGTCAACCATGAATTAGAAGCTGCGGGCAAGTGGGGGATAAAAGAAAGAAAGAAAAACTGTTGTATCCAATTTCCTTGAACATTCCTGGAAATTTTAATAAAATAGTAAAAAGATTGTTAATCTGCATAAAGTAAAAGTGTAAGAATGCAGAAGATTGAATATTACTGTTGCCAACCATGATTTGGAAGGTGGGAGGTGGTGGGGGATAAAAGAAAGAAAGAAAAACTGTTGTATTCCATTTCCTTGAACATTCATGGAAATTTCATTAAAATAATAAAAAGATTGTTCATCTGCATAAAGAAAAAGTGTAAGAATGCCGAAGATTGAATATTAATGTTGTAAACCACGATTTGGAAGCTGGGGGCGTCGGGGATAAATAAAGAAAGAAAAAATGTTGTATCCCATTTCCTTGGACATTCATGGAAATTTCAATAAAATAATAAATAGATTGTTATTTACATAAAGAAAAAGAGTAAGAATGCAGAAGATAGAATATTAATGTTGTCAACCATGAATTTGAAGCTTGGGGAGTGGGGGATAAAAGAAAGAAAGAGAAAATGTTGTATCCCCTTTCCTTGAACATTCATGAAATTTCAATAAAATAATGACAAGATTGTTAAATGCATAAAGAAAAAGAGTATGAAGGCAGAAGATACAATATTATGTTGTCAACCATGATTTGGAAGCTGGGGGGGTGGGGGATGAAAGAAAGAAAGAAAAACTGTTGTATCCCTTTTCCTTGAACATTCATGGAAATTTCAAAAAAATAATAAAAGATTGTTAATCTGCATTAAGAAAAAGAGTAAGAATGCAGGAGATAGAATGTTCATGTTGTCAACCATGATTTGGAAGCTGGCGGGGGTGGGGGATAAAAGAAAGAAAGAAAAACTGTTCTATCCCATTTCCTTGAACATTCATGGAAATTTCAATACAATAATAAAAAGATTGTTAATCTGCATAAAGAAAAAGAGTAAGAATGCAGAAGATAGTATATTAATGTTGTCAACCATGTTTTAGAAGCTGGGGGCGCTGGAGGATAAAAGAAAGAAAGAAAAACTGTTGTATCCCATTTACTGGAACATTCATGGAATTTTCAATAAAATAAGAAAAAGATTGTTAATCTGCATAAAGTAAAAGTGTAAGAATGCAGAAGATTGAATATTAATGTTGTCAACCATGATTTGGAAGCTGGGGTCGCTGGAGGATAAAAGAAAGAACGAAAAACGGCTGTATCCCATTTACTGGAACATTCATGGAAATTTCAATAAAATAATAAAAAGATTGTTAATCTGCATAAAGAAAAAGAGTAAGAATGCAGAAGATAGAATATTAATGTTGTCAACCATGATTTGTAAACTGGGGGGCAGTGGGGGATAAAAGAAAGAAAGAAAAACTGTTGTATACCATTTCCTTGAACATTCATGGAAAGTTCAATAAAATAATAAAAAGATTGGTAATCTGCATAAAGAAAAAGAGTAAGAATGCAGAAGATAGAATATTAGTGTTGTCAACCATGATTTTGACGCTGGGGGGTTGGGGGATAAAAGAAAGAAAGAAAAACTGTTGCCTCCCATTTCCTTGAACATTCATGGAAATTTCAATAAAATAATAAAAAGATTGCTAATCTGCATAAAGAAAAAGAGTAAGAATGCAGAAGATGGAATATTAAAGTTGTCAACCATGATTTGGAAGCCGGGGGGGTGGGGGATAAAAGAAAGAAAGAAAAACTGTTGTATCCCATTTCCTTGAACACTCATGGAAATTTCAATAAAATAATAAAAAGATTGTTAATCTGCATAGAGAAAAAGTGTAAGAATGCAGAAGATGGAATATTAATGTTGTCAACCATGATTTGGAAGCTGTGGGGGTAGGGGGATGAAAGAAAGAAAGAAAAACTGTTGTATCATTTCCTTGAACATTGATGGAAATTTCAATAAAATAATAAAAAGATTGTTAATCTGCATAAAGAAAAAGTGTAAGAATGCAGAACATTGAATATTAATATTGTCAACCACGATTTGGAAGCTGGGTGCGTGGGGGATGAAAGAAAGAAAGAAATAATGTTGTATCACATTTCCTTGAACATTCATGGAAATTTCAATAAAATAATAAAAAGATTGTTAATCTGCATAAAGTAAAAGTGTAAGAAAGCAGAAGATAGAATATTAATGTTGTCAACCATGATTTGGAAGCTGGGGGGGGTGGGGGATAAAAGAAAGTAAGAAAAACTGTTGTATCCCATTTCCTTGACCATTCATGGAAATTTCAATAAAATAATAAAAAGATAGTTAATCTGCATAAAGAAAAAGAGTAAGAATGCAGAAGATAGAATATTAATGTTGTCAACCATGATTTAGAAGCTGCGGGCCAGTGGGGGATAAAAGAAAGAAAGAAAAACCGTTGTATCCAATTTCCTTGAACATTCATGGAAATTTTAATAAAATAATAAAAAGATTCTTAATCTGCATAAAGTAAAAGTGTAAGAATACAGAAGATTGAATATTAATGTTGTCAACCATGATTTGGAAGGTGGGGGTGGTGGGGGATAAAAGAAAGAAAGAAAAACTGTTGTATACCATTTCCTTGAACATTCATGGAAATTTCAATAAAATATTAAAAGATTGTTAATCTGCATAAAGAAAAAGAGTAAGAATGCAGGAGATAGAATGTTCATGTTGTCAACCATGATTTGGAAGCTGGCGGGGGTGGGGGATAAAAGAAAGAAAGAAAAACTGTTGTATCCCATTTCCTTGAACATTCATGGACATTTAAATAAAATAAGAAAAAGATTGTTAATATGCATAAAGAAAAAGTGTAAGAATGCAGAAGATTGAATATTAATGTTGTCAACCATGATTTGGAAGATGGCGGGGGTGCTGGATAAAAGAAAGAAAGAAAAACTGTTGTATCCCATTTCCTTGAACATTCATGGAAATTTCAATAAAATAGTAAAAAGATTGTTAATCTGCACAGAGAAAAAGAGTAAGAATGCAGAAGATAGAATATTAATGTTGTCAACCATGATTGGGAAGCTGGGGCGTGTTGGGGGATAAAAGAAAGAAAGAAAAACTGTTGTATCCCATTTCCTTGAACTTTCATGGAAATTTCAATAAAATAAGAAAAGATTGTTAATCTGCATAAAGAAAAAGAGTAAGAATGCAGAAGATGGAATATTAATGTTGTCAACCATGATTTGGAAGCTGGGGGGGTAGGGGGATGAAAGAAAGAAAGAAAAACTGTTGCATCCCATTTCCTTGAACATTCATGGAAATTTCAATAAAATAATAAAAAATTGTTAATCTGCATAAAGAAAAAGTGTAAGAATGCAGAACATTGAATATTAATATTGTCAACCACGATTTGGAAGCTGGGGGCGTGCGGGATAAAAGAAAGAAAGAAATAATGTTGTATCACATTTCCTTGAACATTCATGGAAAATTCAATAAAATAATAAAAAGATTGTTAGTCTGCATAAAGAAAAAGTGAAAGAATGCAGAAGATAGAATATTAATGTTGTCAAACATGATTTGGAAGCTGGGGGGGCGTGGGGGATAAAAGAAAGTAAGAAAAACTGTTGTATCCCATTTCCTTGAACATTCATAGAAATTTCAATAAAATGATAAAAAGATAGTTAATCTGCATAAAGAAAAAGAGTAAGAATGCAGAAGATAGAATATTAATGTTGTCAACCATGAATTAGAAGCTGCGGGCAAGTGGGGGATAAAAGAAAGAAAGAAAAACTGTTGTATCCAATTTCCTTGAACATTCATGGAAATTTTAATAAAATAATAAAAAGATTGTTAATCTGCATAAAGTAAAAGTGTAAGAATGCAGAAGATTGAATATTACTGTTGCCAACCATGATTTGGAAGGTGGGAGGTGGTGGGGGATAAAAGAAAGAAAGAAAAACTGTTGTATTCCATTTCCTTGAACATTCATGGAAATTTCATTAAAATAATAAAAAGATTGTTAATCTGCATAAAGAAAAAGTGTAAGAATGCAGAAGATTGAATATTAATGTTGTCAACCACGATTTGGAAGCTGGGGGCGTGGGGGATAAAAGAGAGAAAGAAAAAATGTTGTATCCCATTTCCTTGGACATTCATGGAAATTTCAGTAAAATAAGAAATAGATTGTTATTTACATAAAGAAAAAGTGTAAGAATACAGAAGATTGAATATGAATGTTGTCAACCATGATTTGGAAGTTGGTGGGTGGTGGGGGATAAAAGAAAGAAAGAAAAACTGTTGTATCCCATTTCCTTGAACATTCATGGAAATTTCAATACAATAATAAAAAGATTGTTAATCTGCATAAAGAAAAAGAGTAAGAATGCAGAAGATAGATAATTAATGTTGTCAACCATGTTTTGGAAGCTGGGGGGTTGTGGGGGATAAAAGAAAGAAAGAAAAACTGTTGTATCCCATTTCCTTGAACATTCATGGAAATTTCAGTAAAATAATAAAAAGATTGTTATTCTGCATAAAGAAAAATAGTAAGAATGCAGAAGATAGACTATTAATCTTGTCAACCATGATTTGGAAGCTTGGGGGGTTGGGGGATAAAAGAATGAAAGAAAAACTGTTGTATACCATTTCCTTGAACATTCATGGAAAGTTCAATAAAATAATAAAAAGATTGGTAATCTACATAAAGAAAAAGAGTAAGAATGCAGGAGATAGAATGTTCATGTTGTCAACCATGATTTTGAAGCTGGCGGGGGTGGGGGATAAAAGAAAGACAGAAAAAGTGTTGTATCCCATTTCCTTGAACATTCATGGAAATTTCAATAAAATAAGAAAAGATTGTTAATCGGCATAAAGAAAAAGAGTAAGAATGCAGAAGATAGAATATTAATGTTGTCAACAATGATTTGGAAGCTGGTGGGGTTGGGGGATGATAGAAAGAAAGAAAAAGTGTTGTATCCCATTTCCTTTAACATTCATGGAAATTTCAATAAAATAATAAAAAGATTCTTAATCTGCATAGAGAAAAAGAGTAAGAATGACGAAGATAGAATGTTAATGTTGTCAACAATGATTTGGAATCTGGGGGGTTGTGCGGGATAAAAGAAAGAAAGAAAAACTGTTTTATCCCATTTCCTTGAACATTCAGGGAAATTTCAATACAATAATAAAAAGATTGTTAATCTGCATAGAGAAAAAGAGTAAGAATGCAGAAGATAGAATATTAATGTTGTCAACCATGATTTGGAAGCTGGGGGCGCTGGAGGATAAAAGAAAGAAAGAAAAAATGTTGTATCCCATTTCCTTGAACATTCATGGCAATTTCAATTAAATAATAAAAAGATTGTTATTCTGCATAAAGAAAAAGATTAAGAATGCAGAGGATTGAATGTTAATGTTGTCAACAATGATTTGGAATCTGGGGGGTTGTGCGGGATAAAAGAAAGAAAGAAAAACTGTTGTATCCCATTTCCTTGAACGTTCATGGAAATTTCAATAAAATAATAAAAAGATTGTTAATCTGCACAGAGAAAAAGAGTAAGAATGCAGAAGATAGCATATTAATGTTGTCAACCATGATTGGGAAGCTGGGTCGTGTTGGGGGATAAAAGAAAGAAAGAAAAACTGTTGTATCCCATTTCCTTGAACTTTAATGGAAATTTCAATAAAACAATAAAAGATTGTTAATCTGCATAAAGAAAAAGAGTAAGAAAGCAGAAGATGGAATATTAATGTTGTCAACCATGATTTGGAAGCTGGGAGGGTAGGGGGATGAAAGAAAGAAAGAAAAACTGTTGTAACCCATTTCCTTGAACATTCATGGAAATTTCAATAAAATAATAAAAAATTGTTAATCTGCATAAAGAAAAAGTGTAAGAATGCAGAACATTGAATATTAATATTGTCAACCACGATTTGGAAGCTGGGGGCGTGCGGGATGAAAGAAAGAAAGAAATAATGTTGTATCACATTTCCTTGAACATTCATGGAAATTTCAATAAAATAATAAAAAGATTGTTAAATGTATAAAGAAAAAGAGTATGAAGGCACAAGTTACAATATTATGTTGTCAACCATGATTTGGAAGCTGGGGGGGTGGGGGATGAAAGAAAGAAAGAAAAACTGTTGTATCCCATTTCCTTGAACATTCATGGAAATTTCAAAAAAATAATAAAAGATTGTTAATCTGCGTAAAGAAAAAGAGTAAGAATGCAGGAGATAGAATGTTCATGTTGTCAACCATGTTTTAGAAGTTGGGAGGTTGTGGGGGATAAAAGAAAGAAAGAAAAACAGTTGTATCCCATTTCCTTGAACATTCATGGAAATTTCAATAAAATAAGAAAAAGATTGTTAATCTGCATAAAGTAAAACTGTAAGAATGCAGAAGATTGTATATTAATGCTGTCAACCATGATTTGGAAGATGGCGGGGGTGCTGGATAAAAGAAAGAAAGAAAAACTGTTGTATCCCATTTCCTTGAACATTCATGGAAATTTCAATAAAATAATAAAAAGATTGTTAATCTGCATAGAGAAAAAGAGTAAGAATGCAGAAGATAGAATATTAATGTTATCAACCATGATTGGGAAGCTGGGGGGTGTTGGGGGATAAAAGAAAGAAAGAAAAACTGTTGTATCCCATTTCCTTGAACTTTCATGGAAATTTCAATAAAATAATAAAAGATTGTTAATCTGCATAAAGAAAAATAGTAAGAATGCAGAAGATGGAATATTAATGTTGTCAACCATGATTTGGAAGCTGGGGGGGTAGGGGGATGAAAGAAAGGAAGAAAAACTGTTGTATACCATTTCCTTGAACATTCATGGAAATTTCAATAAAATAATAAAAAAATGTTAATCTGCATAAAGAAAAAGTGTAAGAATGCAGAACATTGAATATTAATATTGTCAACCACGATTTGGAAGCTGGGGGCATGGGGGATGAAAGAAAGAAAGAAATAATGTTGTATCCCATTTCCTTTAACATTCATGGAAATTTCGATAAAATAATAAAAAGATAGTTAATCTGCATAAAGAAAAAGAGTAAGAATGCAGAAGATAGAATATTAATGTTGTCAACCATGAATTAGAAGCTGCGGGCAAGTGGGGGATAAAAGAAAGAAAGAAAAACTGTTGTATCCAATTTCCTTGAACATTCCTGGAAATTTTAATAAAATAGTAAAAAGATTGTTAATCTGCATAAAGTAAAAGTGTAAGAATGCAGAAGATTGAATATTACTGTTGCCAACCATGATTTGGAAGGTGGGAGGTGGTGGGGGATAAAAGAAAGAAAGAAAAACTGTTGTATTCCATTTCCTTGAACATTCATGGAAATTTCATTAAAATAATAAAAAGATTGTTCATCTGCATAAAGAAAAAGTGTAAGAATGCCGAAGATTGAATATTAATGTTGTAAACCACGATTTGGAAGCTGGGGGCGTCGGGGATAAATAAAGAAAGAAAAAATGTTGTATCCCATTTCCTTGGACATTCATGGAAATTTCAATAAAATAATAAATAGATTGTTATTTACATAAAGAAAAAGAGTAAGAATGCAGAAGATAGAATATTAATGTTGTCAACCATGAATTTGAAGCTTGGGGAGTGGGGGATAAAAGAAAGAAAGAGAAAATGTTGTATCCCCTTTCCTTGAACATTCATGAAATTTCAATAAAATAATGACAAGATTGTTAAATGCATAAAGAAAAAGAGTATGAAGGCAGAAGATACAATATTATGTTGTCAACCATGATTTGGAAGCTGGGGGGGTGGGGGATGAAAGAAAGAAAGAAAAACTGTTGTATCCCTTTTCCTTGAACATTCATGGAAATTTCAAAAAAATAATAAAAGATTGTTAATCTGCATTAAGAAAAAGAGTAAGAATGCAGGAGATAGAATGTTCATGTTGTCAACCATGATTTGGAAGCTGGCGGGGGTGGGGGATAAAAGAAAGAAAGAAAAACTGTTCTATCCCATTTCCTTGAACATTCATGGAAATTTCAATACAATAATAAAAAGATTGTTAATCTGCATAAAGAAAAAGAGTAAGAATGCAGAAGATAGAATATTAATGTTGTCAACCATGTTTTAGAAGCTGGGGGGTTGTGGGGGATAAAAGAATGAAAGAAAAACTGTTGTATCCCATTTCCTTGAACATTCATGGAAATTTCAATAAAATAAGAAAAAGATTGTTAATCTGCATAAAGTAAAACTGTAAGAATGCAGAAGATTGAATATTAATGTTGTCAACCATGATTTGGAAGATGGCGGGGGTGCTGGAAAAAGAAAGAAAGAAAAACTGTTGTATCCCATTTCCTTGAACATTCATGGAAATTTCAATAAAATAATAAAAAGATTGTTAATCTGCATAAAGAAAAAGAGTAAGAATGCAGAAGATAGAATATTAATGTTGTCAACCATGATTTGGAAGCTGGGGCCGCTGGAGGATAAAAGAAAGAAAGAAAAACTGTTGTATCCCATTTACTTGAACATTCATGGAAATTTCAATAAAATAATAAAAAGATTGTTAATCTGCATAGAGAAAAAGAGTAAGAATGCAGAAGATAGAATATTAATGTTGTCAACCATGTTTTGGAAGCTGGGGGGTGGTGGGGTATAAAAGAAAGAAAGAAAAACTGTTGTATCCCATTTCCTTGAACATTCATGGAAATTTCAATAAAATAAGAAAAAGATTGTTAATCTGCATAAAGAAAGAGAGTAAGAATGCAGAAGATAGAATATTAATGTTGTCAACCATGAATTAGAAGCTGCGGGCAAGTGGGGGATAAAAGAAAGAAAGAAAAACTGTTGTATCCAATTTCCTTGAACATTCATGGAAATTATAATAAAATAATAAAAAGATTATTAATCTGCATAAAGTAAAAGTGTAAGAATGCAGAAGATTGAATATTACTGTTGCCAACCATGATTTGGAAGGTGGGAGGTTGTGGGGGATAAAAGAAAGAAAGAAAAACTGTTGTATTCCATTTCCTTGAACATTCATGGAAATTTCATTAAAATAATAAAAAGATTGTTCATCTGCATAAAGAAAAAGTGTTAGAATGCCGAAGATTGAATATTAATGTTGTCAACCACGATTTGGAAGCTGGGGGCGTGGGGGATAAAAGAAAGCAAGAAAAAATGTTGTATCCCATTTCCTAGGAAATTCATGGAAATTTCAATAAAATAATAAATAGATTGTTATTTACATAAAGAAAAAGTGTAAGATTACAGAAGATTGAATATTAATATTGTCAACCATGATTTGGAAGGTGGGGGGTGGTGGGGGATAAAAGGAAGAAAGAAAAACTGTTGTATACCATTTCCTTGAACATTCATGGAAATTTCAATAAAATAATAAAACGATTGGTAATCTGCATAAAGAAAAAGAGTAAGAATGCAGAAGATAGAATATTAATGTTGTCAACCATGATTTGGAAGCTTGGGGAGTGCGGGATAAAAGAAAGAAAGTGAAAATGTTGTATCCCATTTCCTTGAACATTCATGAAATTTCAATAAAATAATGACAAGATTGTTAAATGCATAAAGAAAACGAGTATGAAGGCAGAAGATACAATATTATGTTGTCAACCATGATTTGGAAGCTGGGGGGGTGGGGGATGAAAGAAAGAAAGAAAAACTGTTGTATCCCATTTCCTTGAACATTCATGGAAATTTCAAAAAAATAATAAAAGATTGTTAATCTGCATAAAGAAAAAGAGTAAGAATGCAGGAGATAGAATGTTCATGTTGTCAACCATGATTTGGAAGCTGGCGGGGGTGGGGGATAAAAGAAAGAAAGAAAAACTGTTGTATCCCATTTCCTTGAACATTCATGGAAATTTCAATACAATAATAAAAAGATTGTTAATCTGCATAAAGAAAAAGAGTAAGAATGCAGAAGATAGAATATTAATGTTGTCAACCATGTTTTAGAAGCTTGGGGGTTGTGGGGGATAAAAGAGAGAAAGAAAAACTGTTGTATCCCATTTCCTTGAACATTCATGGAAATTTCAATAAAATAAGAAAAAGATTGCTAATCTGCATAAAGTAAAACTGTAAGAATGCAGAAGATTGAATATTAATGTTGTCAACCATGATTTGGAAGATGGCGGGGGTGCTGGAAAAAGAAAGAAAGAAAAACTGTTGTATCCCATTTCCTTGAACATTCATGGAAATTTCAATAAAATAATAAAAAGATTGTTAATCTGCATACAGAAAAAGAGTAAGAATGCAGAAGATAGAATATTAATGTTGTCAACCATGATTTGGAAGCTGGGGCCGCTGGAGGATAAAAGAAAGAAAGAAAAACTGTTGTATCCCATTTACTTGAACATTCATGGAAAGTTCAATAAAATAATAAAAAGATTGTTAATCTGCATAGAGAAAAAGAGTAAGAATGCAGAAGATAGAATATTAATGTTGTCAACCATGTTTTGGAAGCTGGGGGGTGGTGGGGTATAAAAGAAAGAAAGAAAAACTGTTGTATCCCATTTCCTTGAACATTCATGGAAATTTCAATAAAATAAGAAAAAGATTGTTAATCTGCATAAAGTAAAAGTGTAAGAATGCAGAAGATTGAATATTAATGTTGTCAACCATGATTTGGAAGATGGCGGGGGTGCTGGATAAAAGAAAGAAAGAAAAACTGTTGTATGCCATTTCCTTGAACATTCATGGAAATTTCAATAAAATAATAAAAAGATTGTTAATCTGCATAAAGAAAGAGAGTAAGAATGCAGAAGATAGAATATTAATGTTGTCAACCATGAATTAGAAGCTGCGGGCAAGTGGGGGATAAAAGAAAGAAAGAAAAACTGTTGTATCCAATTTCCTTGAACATTCATGGAAATTTTAATAAAATAATAAAAAGATTATTAATCTGCATAAAGTAAAAGTGTAAGAATGCAGAAGATTGAATATTACTGTTGCCAACCATGATTTGGAAGGTGGGAGGTGGTGGGGGATAAAAGAAAGAAAGAAAAACTGTTGTATTCCATTTCCTTGAACATTCATGGAAATTTCAATAAAATAATAAAAAGATTGGTAATCTGCATAAAGAAAAATAGTAAGAATGCAGAAGATAGAATATTAATGTTGTCAACCATGAATTAGAAGCTGCGGGCAAGAGGGGGATAAAAGAAAGAAAGAAAAACTGTTGTATCCAATTTCCTTGAACATTCATGGAAATTTCAATAAAATAAGAAAAGATTGTTAATCTGCATAAAGAAAAACAGTAAGAATGCCGAAGGTAGAATATTAATGTTTTCAATCATGATTTGGAAGCTGGGGGGCTGGGGGATACAAGAATGAAAGAAAAACTGTTGTATCCCATTTCCTTGAACATTCATGGAAATTTCAATAAAATAATAAAAAGATTGGTAATCTGCATAAAGAAAAATAGTAAGAATGCAGAAGATAGAATATTAATGTTGTCAACAATGATTTGGAAGCTGGTGGGGTTGGGGGATGATAGAAAGAAAGAAAAAGTGTTGTATCCCATTTCCTTTAACATTCATGGAAATTTCAATAAAATAATAAAAAGATTCTTAATCTGCATAGAGAAATAGAGTAAGAATGACGAAGATAGAATGTTAATGTTGTCAACAATGATTTGGAATCTGGGGGGTTGTGCGGGATAAAAGAAAGAAAGAAAAACTGTTTTATCCCATTTCCTTGAACATTCAGGGAAATTTCAATACAATAATAAAAAGATTGTTAATCTGCATAGAGAAAAAGAGTAAGAATGCAGAATATAGAATATTAATGTTGTCAACCATGATTTGGAAGCTGGGGGAGCTGGAGGATAAAAGAAAGAAAGAAAAAATATTGTATCCTTTTTCCTTGAACATTCATGGCAATTTCAATTAAATAATAAAAAGATTGTTAATCTGCATAAAGAAAAAGATTAAGAATGCAGAAGATTGAATGTTAATGTTGTCAACAATGATTTGGAATCTGGGGGTTTGTGCGGGATAAAAGAAAGAAAGAAAAACTGTTGTTTCCCATTTCCTTGAACGTTCATGGAAATTTCAATAAAATAATAAAAAGATTGTTAATCTGCACAGAGAAAAAGAGTAAGAATGCAGAAGATAGCATATTAATGTTGTCAACCATGATTGGGAAGCTGGGTCGTGTTGGGGGATAAAAGAAAGAAAGAAAAACTGTTGTATCCCATTTCCTTGAACTTTAATGGAAATTTCAATAAAATAATAAAAAGATTGTTAATCTGCATAGAGAAAAAGAGTAAGAATGCAGAAGATGGAATATTAATGTTATCAACCATGATTGGGAAGCTGGCGGGTGTTGGGGGATAAAAGAAAGAAAGAAAAACTGTTGTATCCCATTTCCTTGAACATTCATGGAAATTTCAATAAAATAATAAAAAATTGTTAATCTGCATAAAGAAAAAGTGTAAGAATGCAGAACATTGAATATTAATATTGTCAACCACGATTTGGAAGCTGGGGGCGTGCGGGATGAAAGAAAGAAAGAAATAATGTTGTATCACATTTCCTTGAACATGCATGGAAATTTCAATAAAATAATAAAAAGATTGTTAAATGCATAAAGAAAAAGAGTATGAAGGCACAAGTTACAATATTATGTTGTCAACCATGATTTGGAAGCTGGGGGGGTGGGGGATAAAAGAAAGAAAGAAAAACTGTTGTATCCCATTTCCTTGAACATTCATGGAAAGTTCAATAAAATAATAAAAAGATTGGTAATCTGCATAAAGAAAAAGAGTAAGAATGCAGAAGATAGAATATTAATGTTGTCAACCATGATTTGGAAGCTTGGAGCGTGGGGGATAAAAGAAAGAAAGAAAAACTGTTGTATCCCATTTCCTTGAACATTCATGGAAAGTTCAATAAAATAAGAAAAAGATTGTTAATCTGCATAAAGTAAAACTGTAAGAATGCAGAAGATTGAATATTAATGTTGTCAAGCATGATTTGGAAGATGGCGGGGGTGCTGGAAAAAGAAAGAAAGAAAAACTGTTGTATCCCATTTCCTTGAACATTCATGGAAATTTCAATAAAATAATAAAAAGATTGTTAATCTGCATACAGAAAAAGAGTAAGAATGCAGAAGATAGAATATTAATGTTGTCAACCATGATTTGGAAGCTGGGGCCGCTGGAGGATAAAAGAAAGAAAGAAAAACTGTTGTATCCCATTTACTTGAACATTCATGGAAATTTCAATAAAATAATAAAAAGATTGTTAATCTGCATAGAGAAAAAGAGTAAGAATGCAGAAGATAGAATATTAATGTTGTCAACCATGTTTTGGAAGCTGGGGGGTGGTGGGGTATAAAAGAAAGAAAGAAAAACTGTTGTATCCCATTTCCTTGAACATTCATGGAAATTTCAATAAAATAAGAAAAAGATTGTTAATCTGCGTAAAGTAAAAGTGTGAGAATGCAGAAGATTGAATATTAATGTTGTCAACCATGATGTGGAAGATGGCGGGGGTGCTGGATAAAAGAAAGAAAGAAAAACTGTTGTACGCCATTTCCTTGAACATTCATGGAAATTTCAATAAAATAATAAAAAGATTGTTAATCTGCATAAAGAAAGAGAGTAAGAATGCAGAAGATAGAATATTAATGTTGTCAACCATGAATTAGAAGCTGCGGGCAAGTGGGGGATAAAAGAAAGAAAGAAAAACTGTTGTATCCAATTTCCTTGAACATCCATGGAAATTTTAATAAAATAATAAAAAGATTATTAATCTGCATAAAGTAAAAGTGTAAGAATGCAGAAGATTGAATATTACTGTTGCCAACCATGATTTGGAAGGTGGGAGGTGGTGGGGGATAAAAGAAAGAAAGAAAAACTGTTGTATTCCATTTCCTTGAACATTCATGGAAATTTCATTAAAATAATAAAAAGATTGTTCATCTGCATAAAGAAAAAGTGTTAGAATGCCGAAGATGGAATATTAATGTTGTCAACCACGATTTGGAAGCTGGGGGCGTGGGGGATAAAAGAAAGAAAGAAAAAATGTTGTATCCCATTTCCTAGGACATTCATGGAAATTTCAATAAAATAATAAATAGATTGTTATTTACATAAAGAAAAAGTGTAAGATTACAGAAGATTGAATATTAATATTGTCAACCATGATTTGGAAGGTGGGGGGTGGTGGGGGATAAAAGAAAGAAAGAAAAACTGTTGTATACCATTTCCTTGAACATTCATGGAAATTTCAATAAAATAATAAAACGATTGGTAATCTGCATAAAGAAAAAGAGTAAGAATGCAGAAGATAGAATATTAATGTTGTCAACCATGATTTGGAAGCTGGCGGGGGTGGGGGATAAAAGAAAGAAAGAAAAACTGTTCTATCCCATTTCCTTGAACATTCATGGAAATTTCAATACAATAATAAAAAGATTGTTAATCTGCATAAAGAAAAAGAGTAAGAATGCAGAAGATAGAATATTAATGTTGTCAACCATGTTTTAGAAGCTGGGGGGTTGTGGGGGATAAAAGAAAGAAAGAAAAACTGTTGTATCCCATTTCCTTGAACATTCATGGAAATTTCAATAAAATAAGAAAAAGATTGTTAATCTGCATAAAGTAAAACTGTAAGAATGCAGAAGATTGAATATTAATGTTGTCAAGCATGATTTGGAAGATGGCGGGGGTGCTGGAAAAAGAAAGAAAGAAAAACTGTTGTATCCCATTTCCTTGAACATTAATGGAAATTTCAATAAAATAATAAAAAGATTGTTAATCTGCATAAAGAAAAAGAGTAAGAATGCAGAAGATAGAATATTAATGTTGTCAACCATGATTTGGAAGCTGGGGCCGCTGGAGGATAAAAGAAAGAAAGAAAAACTGTTGTATCCCATTTACTTGAACATTCATGGAAATTTCAATAAAATAATAAAAAGATTGTTAATCTGCATAGAGAAAAAGAGTAAGAATGCAGAAGATAGAATATTAATGTTGTCAACCATGTTTTGGAAGCTGGGGGGTGGTGGGGTATAAAAGAAAGAAAGAAAAACTGTTGTATCCCATTTCCTTGAACATTCATGGAAATTTCAATAAAATAAGAAAAAGATTGTTAATCTGCATAAAGTAAAAGTGTAAGAATGCAGAAGAATGAATATTAATGTTGTCAACCATGATTTAGAAGATCGCGGGGGTGCTGGATAAAAGAAAGAAAGAAAAACTGTTGTATGCCATTTCCTTGAACATTCATGGAAATTTCAATAAAATAATAAAAAGAGTGTTAATCTGCATAAAGAAAGAGAGTAAGAATGCAGAAGATAGAATATTAATGTTGTCAACCATGAATTAGAAGCTGCGGGCAAGTGGGGGATAAAAGAAAGAAAGAAAAACTGTTGTATCCAATTTCCTTGAACATTCATGGAAATTTTAATAAAATAATAAAAAGATTATTAATCTGCATAAAGTAAAAGTGTAAGAATGCAGAAGATTGAATATTACTGTTGCCAACCATGATTTGGAAGGTGGGAGGTGGTGGGGGATAAAAGAAAGAAAGAAAAACTGTTGTATTCCATTTCCTTGAACATTCATGGAAATTTCATTAAAATAATAAAAAGATTGTTCATCTGCATAAAGAAAAAGTGTTAGAATGCCGAAGATTGAATATTAATGTTGTCAACCACGATTTGGAAGCTGGGGGCGTGGCGGATAAAAGAAAGAAAGAAAAAATGTTGTATCCCATTTCCTAGGACATTCATGGAAATTTCAATAAAATAATAAATAGATTGTTATTTACATAAAGAAAAAGTGTAAGATTACAGAAGATTGAATATTAATATTGTCAACCATGATTTGGAAGGTGGGGGGTGGTGGGGGATAAAAGAAAGAAAGAAAAACTGTTGTATACCATTTCCTTGAACATTCATGGAAATTTAAATAAAATAATAAAACGATTGGTAATCTGCATAAAGAAAAAGAGTAAGAATGCAGAAGATAGAATATTAATGTTGTCAACCATGATTTGGAAGCTTGGGGAGTGGGGGATAAAAGAAAGAAAGTGAAAATGTTGTATCCCATTTCCTTGAACATTCATGAAATTTCAATAAAATAATGACAAGATTGTTAAATGCATAAAGAAAACGAGTATGAAGGCAGAAGATACAATATTATGTTGTCAACCATGATTTGGAAGCTGGGGGGGTGGGGGATGAAAGAAAGAAAGAAAAACTGTTGTATCCCATTTCCTTGAACATTCATGGAAATTTCAAAAAAATAATAAAAGATTGTTAATCTGCATAAAGAAAAAGAGTAAGAATGCAGGAGATAGAATGTTCATGTTGTCAACCATGATTTGGAAGCTGGCGGGGGTGGGGGATAAAAGAAAGAAAGAAAAACTGTTGTATCCCATTTCCTTGAACATTCATGGAAATTTCAATACAATAATAAAAAGATTGTTAATCTGCATAAAGAAAAAGAGTAAGAATGCAGAAGATAGAATATTAATGTTGTCAACCATGTTTTGGAAGCTGGGGGGTTGTGGGGGATAAAAGAAAGAAAGAAAAACTGTTGTATCCCATTTCCTTGAACATTCATGGAAATTTCAATAAAATAAGAAAAAGATTGTTAATCTGCATAAAGTAAAAGTGTAAGAATGCAGAAGATAGACTATTAATCTTGTCAACCATGATTTGGAAGCTTGGGGGGGTGGGGGATAAAAGAATGAAAGAAAAACTGTTGTATACCATTTCCTTGAACATTCATGGAAAGTTCAATAAAATTATAAAAAGATTGGTAATCTGCATAAAGAAAAAGAGTAAGAATGTAGAAGATAGAATATTAATGTTGTCAACCAAGATTTGGAAGCTTGGAGCGTGGGGGATAAAAGAAAGAAAGAAAAACTGTTGTATCCCATTTCCTTGAACATTCATGGAAATTTCAATACAATAATAAAAAGATTGTTAATCTGCATAAAGAAAAAGAGTAAGAATGCAGAAGATAGAATATTAATGTTGTCAACCATGTTTTAGAAGCTGGGGGATTGTGGGGGATAAAAGAAAGAAAGAAAAACTGTTGTATCCCATTTCCTTGAACATTCATGGAAATTTCAATAAAATAAGAAAAAGATTGTTAATCTGCATAAAGTAAAACTGTAAGAATGCAGAACATTGAATATTAATGTTGTCAACCATGATTTGGAAGATGGCGGGGGTCCTGGAAAAAGAAAGAAAGAAAAACTGTTGTATCCCATTTCCTTGAACATTCATGGAAATTTCAATAAAATAATAAAAAGATTGTTAATCTGCATACAGAAAAAGAGTAAGAATGCAGAAGATAGAATATTAATGTTGTCAACCATGATTTGGAAGCTGGGGGAGGTGGGGGATAAAAGAAAGAAAGAAAAACTGTTGTATCCCATTTACTTGAACATTCATGGAAATTTCAATAAAATAATAAAAATATTGTTAATCTGCATAGAGAAAAAGAGTAAGAATGCAGAAGATAGAATATTAATGTTGTCAACCATGTTTTGGAAGCTGGGGGGTGGTGGGATATAAAAGAAAGAAAGAAAAACTGTTGTATCCCATTTCCTTGAACATTCATGGAAATTTCAATAAAATAAGAAAAAGATTGTTAATCTGCATAAAGTAAAAGTGTAAGAATGCAGAAGATTGAATATTAATGTTGTCAACCATGATTTGGAAGATGGCGGGGGTGCTGGATAAAAGAAAGAAAGAAAAACTGTTGTATACAATTTCCTTGAACATTCATGGAAATTTCAATAAAATAATAAAAAGATTGTTAAATGCATAAAGAAAAAGAGTATGAAGGCACAAGTTACAATATTATGTTGTCAACCATGATTTGGAAGCTGGGGGGGTGGGGGATGAAAGAAAGAAAGAAAAACTGTTGTATCCCATTTCCTTGAACATTCATGGAAATTTCAAAAAAATAATAAAAGATTGTTAATCTGCGTAAAGAAAAAGAGTAAGAATGCAGGAGATAGAATGTTCATGTTGTCAACCATGATTTGGAAGCTGGCGGGGGTGGGGGATAAAAGAAAGAAAGAAAAACTGTTGTATCCCATTTCCTTGAACATTCATGGAAATTTCAAAAAAATAATAAAAGATTGTTAATCTGCATAAAGAAAAAGTGTAAGAATGCAGAAGATAGAATATTAATGTTGTCAACCATGTTTTAGAAGTTGGGAGGTTGTGGGGGATAAAAGAAAGAAAGAAAAACAGTTGTATCCCATTTCCTTGAACATTCATGGAAATTTCAATAAAATAAGAAAAAGATTGTTAATCTGCATAAAGTAAAACTGTAAGAATGCAGAAGATTGTATATTAATGTTGTCAACCATGATTTGGAAGATGGCGGGGGTGCTGGATAAAAGAAAGAAAGAAAAACTGTTGTATCCCATTTCCTTGAACATTCATGGAAATTTCAATAAAATAATAAAAAGATTGTTAATCTGCATAGAGAAAAAGAGTAAGAATGCAGAAGATAGAATATTAATGTTATCAACCATGATTGGGAAGCTGGGGGGTGTTGGGGGATAAAAGAAAGAAAGAAAAACTGTTGTATCCCATTTCCTTGAACTTTCATGGAAATTTCAATAAAATAATAAAAGATTGTTAATCTGCATAAAGAAAAATAGTAAGAATGCAGAAGATGGAATATTAATGTTGTCAACCATGATTTGGAAGCTGGGGGGGTAGGGGGATGAAAGAAAGAAAGAAAAACTGTTGTATACCATTTCCTTGAACATTCATGGAAATTTCAATAAAATAATAAAAAAATGTTAATCTGCATAAAGAAAAAGTGTAAGAATGCAGAACATTGAATATTAATATTGTCAACCACGATTTGGAAGCTGGGGGCATGGGGGATGAAAGAAAGAAAGAAATAATGTTGTATCCCATTTCCTTTAACATTCATGGAAATTTCGATAAAATAATAAAAAGATAGTTAATCTGCATAAAGAAAAAGAGTAAGAATGCAGAAGATAGAATATTAATGTTGTCAACCATGAATTAGAAGCTGCGGGCAAGTGGGGGATAAAAGAAAGAAAGAAAAACTGTTGTATCCAATTTCCTTGAACATTCCTGGAAATTTTAATAAAATAGTAAAAAGATTGTTAATCTGCATAAAGTAAAAGTGTAAGAATGCAGAAGATTGAATATTACTGTTGCCAACCATGATTTGGAATGTGGGAGGTGGTGGGGGATAAAAGAAAGAAAGAAAAACTGTTGTATTCCATTTCCTTGAACATTCATGGAAATTTCATTAAAATAATAAAAAGATTGTTCATCTGCATAAAGAAAAAGTGTAAGAATGCCGAAGATTGAATATTAATGTTGTAAACCACGATTTGGAAGCTGGGGGCGTGGGGGATAAATAAAGAAAGAAAAAATGTTGTATCCCATTTCCTTGGACATTCATGGAAATTTCAATAAAATAATAAATAGATTGTTATTTACATAAAGAAAAAGAGTAAGATTACAGAAGATTGAATATTAATGTTGTCAACCATGATTTGGAAGGTGGGGGGTGGTGGGGGATAAAAGAAGGAAAGAAAAACTGTTGTATACCATTTCCTTGAACATTCATGGAAATTTCAATAAAAAAAATAAAACGATTGGTAATCTACATAAAGAAAAAGAGTAAGAATGCAGAAGATAGAATATTAATGTTGTCAACCATGAATTTGAAGCTTGGGGAGTGGGGGATAAAAGAAAGAAAGAGAAAATGTTGTATCCCCTTTCCTTGAACATTCATGAAATTTCAATAAAATAATGACAAGATTGTTAAATGCATAAAGAAAAAGAGTATGAAGGCAGAAGATACAATATTATGTTGTCAACCATGATTTGGAAGCTGGGGGGGTGGGGGATGAAAGAAAGAAAGAAAAACTGTTGTATCCCTTTTCCTTGAACATTCATGGAAATTTCAAAAAAATAATAAAAGATTGTTAATCTGCATAAAGAAAAAGAGTAAGAATGCAGGAGATAGAATGTTCATGTTGTCAACCATGATTTGGAAGCTGGCGGGGGTGGGGGATAAAAGAAAGAAAGAAAAACTGTTCTATCCCATTTCCTTGAACATTCATGGAAATTTCAATACAATAATAAAAAGATTGTCAATCTGCATAAAGAAAAAGAGTAAGAATGCAGAAGATAGAATATTAATGTTGTCAACCATGTTTTAGAAGCTGGGGGGTTGTGGGGGATAAAAGAAAGAAAGAAAAACTGTTGTATCCCATTTCCTTGAACATTCATGGAAATTTCAATAAAATAATAAAAAGATTGTTAATCTGCATAAAGAAAAAGAGTAAGAATGCAGAAGATAGAATATTAATGTTGTCAACCATGATTTGGAAGCTGGGGCCGCTGGAGGATAAAAGAAAGAAAGAAAAACTGTTGTATCCCATTTACTTGAACATTCATGGAAATTTCAATAAAATAATAAAAATATTGTTAATCTGCATAGAGAAAAAGAGTAAGAATGCAGAAGATAGAATATTAATGTTGTCAACCTTGTTTTGGAAGCTGGGGGGTGGTGGGGTATAAAAGAAAGAAAGAAAAACTGTTGTATCCCATTTCCTTGAACATTCATGGAAATTTCAATAAAATAAGAAAAAGATTGTTAATCTGCATAAAGAAAGAGAGTAAGAATGCAGAAGATAGAATATTAATGTTGTCAACCATGAATTAGAAGCTGCGGGCAAGTGGGGGATAAAAGAAAGAAAGAAAAACTGTTGTATCCAATTTCCTTGAACATTCATGGAAATTTTAATAAAATAATAAAAAGATTATTAATCTGCATAAAGTAAAAGTGTAAGAATGCAGAAGATTGAATATTACTGTTGCCAACCATGATTTGGAAGGTGGGAGGTGGTGGGGGATAAAAGAAAGAAAGAAAAACTGTTGTATTCCATTTCCTTGAACATTCATGGAAATTTCATTAAAATAATAAAAAGATTGTTCATCTGCATAAAGAAAAAGTGTTAGAATGCCGAAGATTGAATATTAATGTTGTCAACCACGATTTGGAAGCTGGGGGCGTGGGGGATAAAAGAAAGCAAGAAAAAATGTTGTATCCCATTTCCTAGGAAATTCATGGAAATTTCAATAAAATAATAAATAGATTGTTATTTACATAAAGAAAAAGTGTAAGATTTCAGAAGATTGAATATTAATATTGTCAACCATGATTTGGAAGGTGGGGGGTGGTGGGGGATAAAAGGAAGAAAGAAAAACTGTTGTATACCATTTCCTTGAACATTCATGGAAATTTAAATAAAATAATAAAACGATTGGTAATCTGCATAAAGAAAAAGAGTAAGAATGCAGAAGATAGAATATTAATGTTGTCAACCATGATTTGGAAGCTTGGGGAGTGGGGGATAAAAGAAAGAAAGTGAAAATGTTGTATCCCATTTCCTTGAACATTCATGAAATTTCAATAAAATAATGACAAGATTGTTAAATGCATAAAGAAAACGAGTATGAAGGCAGAAGATACAATATTATGTTGTCAACCATGATTTGGAAGCTGGGGGGGTGGGGGATGAAAGAAAGAAAGAAAAACTGTTGTATCCCATTTCCTTGAACATTCATGGAAATTTCAAAAAAATAATAAAAGATTGTTAATCTGCATAAAGAAAAAGAGTAAGAATGCAGGAGATAGAATGTTCATGTTGTCAACCATGATTTGGAAGCTGGCGGGGGTGGGGGATAAAAGAAAGAAAGAAAAACTGTTGTATCCCATTTCCTTGAACATTCATGGAAATTTCAATACAATAATAAAAAGATTGTTAATCTGCATAAAGAAAAAGAGTAAGAATGCAGAAGATAGAATATTAATGTTGTCAACCATGTTTTAGAAGCTTGGGGGTTGTGGGGGATAAAAGAGAGAAAGAAAAACTGTTGTATCCCATTTCCTTGAACATTCATGGAAATTTCAATAAAATAAGAAAAAGATTGTTAATCTGCATAAAGTAAAACTGTAAGAATGCAGAAGATTGAATATTAATGTTGTCAACCATGATTTGGAAGATGGCGGGGGTGCTGGAAAAAGAAAGAAAGAAAAACTGTTGTATCCCATTTCCTTGAACATTCATGGAAATTTCAATAAAATAATAAAAAGATTGTTAATCTGCATACAGAAAAAGAGGAAGAATGCAGAAGATAGAATATTAATGTTGTCAACCATGATTTGGAAGCTGGGGCCGCTGGAGGATAAAAGAAAGAAAGAAAAACTGTTGTATCCCATTTACTTGAACATTCATGGAAAGTTCAATAAAATAATAAAAAGATTGTTAATCTGCATAGAGAAAAAGAGTAAGAATGCAGAAGATAGAATATTAATGTTGTCAACCATGTTTTGGAAGCTGGGGGGTGGTGGGGTATAAAAGAAAGAAAGAAAAACTGTTGTATCCCATTTCCTTGAACATTCATGGAAATTTCAATAAAATAAGAAAAAGATTGTTAATCTGCATAAAGTAAAAGTGTAAGAATGCAGAAGATTGAATATTAATGTTGTCAACCATGATTTGGAAGATGGCGGGGGTGCTGGAAAAAGAAAGAAAGAAAAACTGTTGTATCCCATTTCCTTGAACATTCATGGAAATTTCAATAAAATAATAAAAAGATTGTTAATCTGCATACAGAAAAAGAGTAAGAATGCAGAAGATAGAATATTAATGTTGTCAACCATGATTTGGAAGCTGGGGCCGCTGGAGGATAAAAGAAAGAAAGAAAAACTGTTGTATCCCATTTACTTGAACATTCATGGAAAGTTCAATAAAATAATAAAAAGATTGTTAATCTGCATAGAGAAAAAGAGTAAGAATGCAGAAGATAGAATATTAATGTTGTCAACCATGATTTGGAAGCTGGGGCCGCTGGAGGATAAAAGAAAGAAAGAAAAACTGTTGTATCCCATTTACTTGAACATTCATGGAAAGTTCAATAAAATAATAAAAAGATTGTTAATCTGCATAGAGAAAAAGAGTAAGAATGCAGAAGATAGAATATTACTGTTGCCAACCATGATTTGGAAGGTGGGAGGTGGTGGGGGATAAAAGAAAGAAAGAAAAACTGTTGTATTCCATTTCCTTGAACATTCATGGAAATTTCAATAAAATAATAAAAAGATTGTTAATCTGCATAGAGAAAAAGAGTAAGAATGCAGAAGATAGAATATTAATGTTGTCAACAATGATTTGGAATCTGGGGGGTTGTGCGGGATAAAAGAAAGAAAGAAAAACTGTTTTATCCCATTTCCTTGAACATTCAGGGAAATTTCAATACAATAATAAAAAGATTGTTAATCTGCATAGAGAAAAAGAGTAAGAATGCAGAAGATAGAATATTAATGTTGTCAACCATGATTTGGAAGCTGGGGGCGCTGGAGGATAAAAGAAAGAAAGAAAAAATGTTGTATCCCATTTCCTTGAACATTCATGGCAATTTCAATTAAATAATAAAAAGATTGTTAATCTGCATAAAGAAAAAGATTAAGAATGCAGAAGATTGAATGTTAATGTTGTCAACAATGATTTGGAATCTGGGGGGTTGTGCGGGATAAAAGAAAGAAAGAAAAACTGTTGTATCCCATTTCCTTGAACGTTCATGGAAATTTCAATAAAATAATAAAAAGATTGTTAATCTGCACAGAGAAAAAGAGTAAGAATGCAGAAGATAGCATATTAATGTTGTCAACCATGATTGGGAAGCTGGGTCGTGTTGGGGGATAAAAGAAAGAAAGAAAAACTGTTGTATCCCATTTCCTTGAACTTTAATGGAAATTTCAATAAAATAATAAAAGATTGTTAATCTGCATAAAGAAAAAGAGTAAGAAAGCAGAAGATGGAATATTAATGTTGTCAACAATGATTTGGAAGCTGGGAGGGTAGGGGGATGAAAGAAAGAAAGAAAAACTGTTGTAACCCATTTCCTTGAACATTCATGGAAATTTCAATAAAATAATAAAAAATTGTTAATCTGCATAAAGAAAAAGTGTAAGAATGCAGAACATTGAATATTAATCTTGTCAACCACGATTTGGAAGCTGGGGGCGTGCGGGATGAAAGAAAGAAAGAAATAATGTTGTATCACATTTCCTTGAACATTCATGGAAATTTCAATACAATAATAAAAAGATTGTTAATCTGCATAGAGAAAAAGAGTAAGAATGCAGAATATAGAATATTAATGTTGTCAACCATGATTTGGAAGCTGGGGGCGCTGGAGGATAAAAGAAAGAAAGAAAAAATATTGTATCCCATTTCCTTGAACATTCATGGCAATTTCAATTAAATAATAAAAAGATTGTTAATCTGCATAAAGAAAAAGATTAAGAATGCAGAAGATTGAATGTTAATGTTGTCAACAATGATTTGGAATCTGGGGGGTTGTGCGGGATAAAAGAAAGAAAGAAAAACTGTTGTATCCCATTTCCTTGAACATTCATGGAAATTTCAGTAAAATAATAAAAAGATTGTTATTCTGCATAAAGAAAAATTGTAAGAATGCAGAAGATAGACTATTAATCTTGTCAACCATGATTTGGAAGCTTGGGGGGTTGGGGGATAAAAGAATGAAAGAAAAACTGTTGTATACCATTTCCTTGAACATTCATGGAAAGTTCAATAAAATAATAAAAAGATTGGTAATCTACATAACGAAAAAGAGTAAGAATGCAGAAGATAGAATATTAATGTTGTCAACCATGATTTGGAAGCTTGGAGCGTGGGGGATAAAAGAAAGAAAGAAAAACTGTTGTATCCCATTTCCTTGAACATTCATGGCAATTTCAATTAAATAATAAAAAGATTGTTAATCTGCATAAAGAAAAAGATTAAGAATGCAGAAGATTGAATGTTAATGTTGTCAACAATGATTTGGAATCTGGGGGGTTGTGCGGGATAAAAGAAAGAAAGAAAAACTGTTGTATCCCATTTCCTTGAACATTCATGGAAATTTCAATAAAATAATAAAAGATAGTTAATCTGCATAAAGAAAAAGAGTAAGAATGCAGGAGATAGAATGTTCATGTTGTCAACCATGATTTGGAAGCTGGCGGGGGTGGGGGATAAAAGAAAGACAGAAAAAGTGTTGTATCCCATTTCCTTGAACATTCATGGAAATTTCAATAAAATAAGAAAAGATTGTTAATCTGCATAAAGAAAAACAGTAAGAATGCAGAAGGTAGAATATTAATGTTTTCAATCATGATTTGGAAGCTGGGGGGCTGGGGGATACAAGAATGAAAGAAAAACTGTTGTATCCCATTTCCTTGAACATTCATGGAAATTTCAATAAAATAATAAAAAGATTGGTAATCTGCATAAAGAAAAATAGTAAGAATGCAGAAGATAGAATATTAATGTTGTCAACAATGATTTGGAAGCTGGTGGGGTTGGGGGATGATAGAAAGAAAGAAAAAGTGTTGTATCCCATTTCCTTTAACATTCATGGAAATTTCAATAAAATAATAAAAAGATTCTTAATCTGCATAGAGAAAAAGAGTAAGAATGACGAAGATAGAATGTTAATGTTGTCAACAATGATTTGGAATCTGGGGGGTTGTGCGGGATAAAAGAAAGAAAGAAAAACTGTTTTATCCCATTTCCTTGAACATTCATCGAAATTTCAATAAAATAATAAAAAGATTGTTAATATGCATAAAGAAAAAGTGTAAGAATGCAGAAGATAGAATATTAGTGTTGGGAACTAAGATTTGGAAGCTGTTGGGGTGGGGGATAAAAGAAAGAAAGAAAAACTCTTGTGTCACATTTCTATGAACATTCATTGAAATTTCAATAAAATAATAAAGAGATTCTTAATCTGCATATAGAAAAAGAGTAAGAATGACGAAGATAGAATGTTAATGTTGTCAACAATGATTTGGAATCTGGGGGGTTATGCGGAATAAAAGAAAGAATGAAAAACTGTTGTATCCCATTTCCTTGAACATTCATGGAAATTTCAATACAATAATAAAAAGATTGTTAATCTGCATAGAGAAAAAGAGTAAGAATGCAGAAGATAGAATATTAATGTTGTAAACCATGATTTGGAAGCTGGGGGCGCTGGAGGATAAAAGAAAGAAAGAAAAAATGTTGTATCCCATTTCCTTGAACATTCATGGCAATTTCAATAAAATAATAAAAAGATTGTTAATCTGCATAAAGAAAAAGATTAAGAATGCAGAAGATTGAATGTTAATGTTGTCAACAATGATTTGGAATCTGGGGGGTTGTGCGGGATAAAAGAAAGAAAGAAAAACTGTTGTATACCATTTCCTTGAACATTCATGGAAATTTCAATAAAATAATAAAAAGATTGTTAATCTGCATAAAGAAAAAGAGTAAGAATGCAGAAGGTAGAATATTAATGTTGTCAACCATGATTGGGAAGCTGGGGCGTGTTGGGGGATAAAAGAAAGAAAGAAAAACTGTTGTATCCCATTTCCTTGAACTTTCATGGAAATTTCAATAAAATAATAAAAGATTGTTAATCTGCATAAAGAAAAAGAGTAAGAATGCAGAAGATGGAATATTAATGTTGTCAACCATGTTTTGGAAGCTGGGGGGGTAGGGGGATGAAAGAAAGAAAGAAAAACCTTTGTATCCCATTTCCTTGAACATTCATGGAAATTTCAATAAAATAATAAAAAATTGTTAATCTGCATAAAGAAAAAGTGTAAGAATGCAGAACATTGAATATTAATATTGTCAACCACGATTTGGAAGCTGGGGGCGTGCGGGATGAAAGAAAGAAAGAAATAATGTTGTATCACATTTCCTTGAACATTCATGGAAATTTCAATAAAATAATAAAAAGATTGTTAGTCTGTATAAAGAAAAAGTGTAAGAATGCAGAAGATAGAATATTAATGTTGTCAAACATGATTTGGAAGCTGGGGGGGGTGGGGGATAAAAGAAAGAAAGAAAAACTGTTGTATCCCATTTACTTGAACATTCATGGAAAGTTCAATAAAATAATAAAAAGATTGTTAATCTGCATAGAGAAAAAGAGTAAGAATGCAGAAGATAGAATATTACTGTTGCCAACCATGATTTGGAAGGTGGGAGGTGGTGGGGGATAAAAGAAAGAAAGAAAAACTGTTGTATTCCATTTCCTTGAACATTCATGGAAATTTCAATAAAATAATAAAAAGATTGGTAATCTGCATAAAGAAAAATAGTAAGAATGCAGAAGATAGAATATTAATGTTGTCAACCATGAATTAGAAGCTGCGGGCAAGAGGGGGATAAAAGAAAGAAAGAAAAACTGTTGTATCCAATTTCCTTGAACATTCATGGAAATTTCAATAAAATAAGAAAAGATTGTTAATCTGCATAAAGAAAAACAGTAAGAATGCCGAAGGTAGAATATTAATGTTTTCAATCATGATTTGGAAGCTGGGGGGCTGGGGGATACAAGAATGAAAGAAAAACTGTTGTATCCCATTTCCTTGAACATTCATGGAAATTTCAATAAAATAATAAAAAGATTGGTAATCTGCATAAAGAAAAATAGTAAGAATGCAGAAGATAGAATATTAATGTTGTCAACAATGATTTGGAAGCTGGTGGGGTTGGGGGATGATAGAAAGAAAGAAAAAGTGTTGTATCCCATTTCCTTTAACATTCATGGAAATTTCAATAAAATAATAAAAAGATTCTTAATCTGCATAGAGAAAAAGAGTAAGAATGACGAAGATAGAATGTTAATGTTGTCAACAATGATTTGGAATCTGGGGGGTTGTGCGGGATAAAAGAAAGAAAGAAAAACTGTTTTATCCCATTTCCTTGAACATTCAGGGAAATTTCAATACAATAATAAAAAGATTGTTAATCTGCATAGAGAAAAAGAGTAAGAATGCAGAAGATAGAATATTAATGTTGTCAACCATGATTTGGAAGCTGGGGGCGCTGGAGGATAAAAGAAAGAAAGAAAAAATGTTGTATCCCATTTCCTTGAACATTCATGGCAATTTCAATTAAATAATAAAAAGATTGTTAATCTGCATAAAGAAAAAGATTAAGAATGCAGAAGATTGAATGTTAATGTTGTCAACAATGATTTGGAATCTGGGGGGTTGTGCGGGATAAAAGAAAGAAAGAAAAACTGTTGTATCCCATTTCCTTGAACGTTCATGGAAATTTCAATAAAATAATAAAAAGATTGTTAATCTGCACAGAGAAAAAGAGTAAGAATGCAGAAGATAGCATATTAATGTTGTCAACCATGATTGGGAAGCTGGGTCGTGTTGGGGGATAAAAGAAAGAAAGAAAAACTGTTGTATCCCATTTCCTTGAACTTTAATGGAAATTTCAATAAAATAATAAAAGATTGTTAATCTGCATAAAGAAAAAGAGTAAGAAAGCAGAAGATGGAATATTAATGTTGTCAACAATGATTTGGAAGCTGGGAGGGTAGGGGGATGAAAGAAAGAAAGAAAAACTGTTGTAACCCATTTCCTTGAACATTCATGGAAATTTCAATAAAATAATAAAAAATTGTTAATCTGCATAAAGAAAAAGTGTAAGAATGCAGAACATTGAATATTAATCTTGTCAACCACGATTTGGAAGCTGGGGGCGTGCGGGATGAAAGAAAGAAAGAAATAATGTTGTATCACATTTCCTTGAACATTCATGGAAATTTCAATACAATAATAAAAAGATTGTTAATCTGCATAGAGAAAAAGAGTAAGAATGCAGAATATAGAATATTAATGTTGTCAACCATGATTTGGAAGCTGGGGGCGCTGGAGGATAAAAGAAAGAAAGAAAAAATATTGTATCCCATTTCCTTGAACATTCATGGCAATTTCAATTAAATAATAAAAAGATTGTTAATCTGCATAAAGAAAAAGATTAAGAATGCAGAAGATTGAATGTTAATGTTGTCAACAATGATTTGGAATCTGGGGGGTTGTGCGGGATAAAAGAAAGAAAGAAAAACTGTTGTATCCCATTTCCTTGAACATTCATGGAAATTTCAGTAAAATAATAAAAAGATTGTTATTCTGCATAAAGAAAAATTGTAAGAATGCAGAAGATAGACTATTAATCTTGTCAACCATGATTTGGAAGCTTGGGGGGTTGGGGGATAAAAGAATGAAAGAAAAACTGTTGTATACCATTTCCTTGAACATTCATGGAAAGTTCAATAAAATAATAAAAAGATTGGTAATCTACATAACGAAAAAGAGTAAGAATGCAGAAGATAGAATATTAATGTTGTCAACCATGATTTGGAAGCTTGGAGCGTGGGGGATAAAAGAAAGAAAGAAAAACTGTTGTATCCCATTTCCTTGAACATTCATGGCAATTTCAATTAAATAATAAAAAGATTGTTAATCTGCATAAAGAAAAAGATTAAGAATGCAGAAGATTGAATGTTAATGTTGTCAACAATGATTTGGAATCTGGGGGGTTGTGCGGGATAAAAGAAAGAAAGAAAAACTGTTGTATCCCATTTCCTTGAACATTCATGGAAATTTCAATAAAATAATAAAAGATAGTTAATCTGCATAAAGAAAAAGAGTAAGAATGCAGGAGATAGAATGTTCATGTTGTCAACCATGATTTGGAAGCTGGCGGGGGTGGGGGATAAAAGAAAGACAGAAAAAGTGTTGTATCCCATTTCCTTGAACATTCATGGAAATTTCAATAAAATAAGAAAAGATTGTTAATCTGCATAAAGAAAAACAGTAAGAATGCAGAAGGTAGAATATTAATGTTTTCAATCATGATTTGGAAGCTGGGGGGCTGGGGGATACAAGAATGAAAGAAAAACTGTTGTATCCCATTTCCTTGAACATTCATGGAAATTTCAATAAAATAATAAAAAGATTGGTAATCTGCATAAAGAAAAATAGTAAGAATGCAGAAGATAGAATATTAATGTTGTCAACAATGATTTGGAAGCTGGTGGGGTTGGGGGATGATAGAAAGAAAGAAAAAGTGTTGTATCCCATTTCCTTTAACATTCATGGAAATTTCAATAAAATAATAAAAAGATTCTTAATCTGCATAGAGAAAAAGAGTAAGAATGACGAAGATAGAATGTTAATGTTGTCAACAATGATTTGGAATCTGGGGGGTTGTGCGGGATAAAAGAAAGAAAGAAAAACTGTTTTATCCCATTTCCTTGAACATTCATCGAAATTTCAATAAAATAATAAAAAGATTGTTAATATGCATAAAGAAAAAGTGTAAGAATGCAGAAGATAGAATATTAGTGTTGGGAACTAAGATTTGGAAGCTGTTGGGGTGGGGGATAAAAGAAAGAAAGAAAAACTCTTGTGTCACATTTCTATGAACATTCATTGAAATTTCAATAAAATAATAAAGAGATTCTTAATCTGCATATAGAAAAAGAGTAAGAATGACGAAGATAGAATGTTAATGTTGTCAACAATGATTTGGAATCTGGGGGGTTATGCGGGATAAAAGAAAGAATGAAAAACTGTTGTATCCCATTTCCTTGAACATTCATGGAAATTTCAATACAATAATAAAAAGATTGTTAATCTGCATAGAGAAAAAGAGTAAGAATGCAGAAGATAGAATATTAATGTTGTAAACCATGATTTGGAAGCTGGGGGCGCTGGAGGATAAAAGAAAGAAAGAAAAAATGTTGTATCCCATTTCCTTGAACATTCATGGCAATTTCAATAAAATAATAAAAAGATTGTTAATCTGCATAAAGAAAAAGATTAAGAATGCAGAAGATTGAATGTTAATGTTGTCAACAATGATTTGGAATCTGGGGGGTTGTGCGGGATAAAAGAAAGAAAGAAAAACTGTTGTATACCATTTCCTTGAACATTCATGGAAATTTCAATAAAATAATAAAAAGATTGTTAATCTGCATAAAGAAAAAGAGTAAGAATGCAGAAGGTAGAATATTAATGTTGTCAACCATGATTGGGAAGCTGGGGCGTGTTGGGGGATAAAAGAAAGAAAGAAAAACTGTTGTATCCCATTTCCTTGAACTTTCATGGAAATTTCAATAAAATAATAAAAGATTGTTAATCTGCATAAAGAAAAAGAGTAAGAATGCAGAAGATGGAATATTAATGTTGTCAACCATGTTTTGGAAGCTGGGGGGGTAGGGGGATGAAAGAAAGAAAGAAAAACCTTTGTATCCCATTTCCTTGAACATTCATGGAAATTTCAATAAAATAATAAAAAATTGTTAATCTGCATAAAGAAAAAGTGTAAGAATGCAGAACATTGAATATTAATATTGTCAACCACGATTTGGAAGCTGGGGGCGTGCGGGATGAAAGAAAGAAAGAAATAATGTTGTATCACATTTCCTTGAACATTCATGGAAATTTCAATAAAATAATAAAAAGATTGTTAGTCTGTATAAAGAAAAAGTGTAAGAATGCAGAAGATAGAATATTAATGTTGTCAAACATGATTTGGAAGCTGGGGGGGGTGGGGGATAAAAGAAAGTAAGAAAAACTGTTGTATCCCATTTCCTTGAACATTCATGGAAATTTCAATAAAATAATAAAAAGATAGTTAATCTGCATAAAGAAAAAGTGTAAGAATGCAGAAGATAGAATATTAATGTTGTCAACCATGAATTAGAAGCTGCGGGCAAGTGGGGAATAAAAGAAAGAAAGAAAAACTGTTGTATCCAATTTCCTTGAACATTCATGGAAATTTTAATAAAATAATAAAAAGATTGTTAATCTGCATAAAGTAAAAGTGTAAGAATGCACAAGATTGAATATTACTGTTGCCAACCATGATTTGGAAGGTGGGACGTGGTGGGAGATAAAAGAAAGAAAGAAAAACTGTTGTATTCCATTTCCTTGAACATTCATAGAAATTTCATTAAAATAATAAAAAGATTGTTCAACTGCATAAAAAAAAAGTGTAAGAATGCCGAAGATTGAATACTAATGTTGTCAACCACGATTTGGAAGCTGGGGGTGTGGGGGATAAAAGAAAGAAAGAAAAAATGTTGTATCCCATTTCCTTGGACATTCATGGAAATTTCAATAAAATAATAAATAGATTGTTATTTACATAAAGAAAAAGTGTAAGAATACAGAAGATTGAATATTAATGTTGTCAACCATGATTTGGAAGGTGGTGGGTGGTGGGGGATAAAAGAAAGAAAGAAAAACTGTTGTATACCATTTCCTTGAACATTCATGGAAATTTCAATAAAATATTAAAAAGATTGGTAATCTGCATAAAGAAAAAGAGTAAGAATGCAGAAGATAGAATATGAATGTTGTCGACCATGATTTGGAAGCTTGGGGAGTGGGGGATAAAAGAAAGAAAGAGAAAATGTTGTATCCCATTTCCTTGAACATTCATGAAATTTCAGTAAAATAATGACAAGATTGTTAAATGCATAAAGAAAAAGAGTATGAAGGCAGAAGATACAATATTATGTTGTAAACCATGATTTGGAAGCTGGCAGGGTGGGGGATGAAAGAAAGAAAAAAAAACTGTTGTATCCCATTTCCTTGAACATTCATGGAAATTTCAATACAATAATAAAAAGATTGTTAATCTGCATAAAGAAAAAGAGTAAGAATGCAGAAGATAGAATATTAATGTTGTCAACCATGTTTTAGAAGCTGGGGGGTTGTGGGGGATAAAAGAAAGAAAGAAAAACTGTTGTATCCCATTTCCTTGAACATTCATGGAAATTTCAATAAAATAGTAAAAAGATTGCTAATCTGCACAGAGAAAAAGAGAAAGAATGCAGAAGATAGAATATTAATGTTGTCAACCATGATTGGGAAGCTGGGGCGTGTTGGGGGATAAAAGAAAGAAAGAAAAACTGTTGTATCCCATTTCCTTGAACTTTCATGGAAATTTCAATAAAATAAGAAAAGATTGTTAATCTGCATAAAGAAAAAGAGTAAGAATGCAGAAGATGGAATATTAATGTTGTCAACCATGATTTGGAAGCTGGGGGGGTAGGGGGATGAAAGAAAGAAAGAAAAACTGTTGCATCCCATTCCCTTGAACATTCATGGAAATTTCAATAAAATAATAAAAAATTGTTAATCTGCATAAAGAAAAAGTGTAAGAATGCAGAACATTGAATATTAATATTGTCAACCACGATTTGGAAGCTGGGGGCGTGCGGGATAAAAGAAAGAAAGAAATAATGTTGTATCACATTTCCTTGAACATTCATGGAAAATTTAATAAAATAATAAAAAGATTGTTAGTCTGCATAAAGTAAAAGTGTAAGAATGCAGAAGATTGAATATTAATGTTGTCAACCATGATTTGGAAGATGGCGGGGGTGCTGGATAAAAGAAAGAAAGAAAAACTGTTGTATGCCATTTCCTTGAACATTCATGGAAATTTCAATAAAATAATAAAAAGATTGTTAATCTGCATAAAGAAAGAGAGTAAGAATGCAGAAGATAGAATATTAATGTTGTCAACCATGAATTAGAAGCTGCGGGCAAGTGGGGGATAAAAGAAAGAAAGAAAAACTGTTGTATCCAATTTCCTTGAACATTCATGGAAATTTTAATAAAATAATAAAAAGATTATTAATCTGCATAAAGTAAAAGTGTAAGAATGCAGAAGATAGAATATTACTGTTGCCAACCATGATTTGGAAGGTGGGAGGTGGTGGGGGATAAAAGAAAGAAAGAAAAACTGTTGTATTCCATTTCCTTGAACATTCATGGAAATTTCAATAAAATAATAAAAAGATTGGTAATCTGCATAAAGAAAAATAGTAAGAATGCAGAAGATAGAATATTAATGTTGTCAACCATGAATTAGAAGCTGCGGGCAAGAGGGGGATAAAAGAAAGAAAGAAAAACTGTTGTATCCAATTTCCTTGAACATTCATGGAAATTTCAATAAAATAAGAAAAGATTGTTAATCTGCATAAAGAAAAACAGTAAGAATGCCGAAGGTAGAATATTAATGTTTTCAATCATGATTTGGAAGCTGGGGGGCTGGGGGATACAAGAATGAAAGAAAAACTGTTGTATCCCATTTCCTTGAACATTCATGGAAATTTCAATAAAATAATAAAAAGATTGGTAATCTGCATAAAGAAAAATAGTAAGAATGCAGAAGATAGAATATTAATGTTGTCAACAATGATTTGGAAGCTGGTGGGGTTGGGGGATGATAGAAAGAAAGAAAAAGTGTTGTATCCCATTTCCTTTAACATTCATGGAAATTTCAATAAAATAATAAAAAGATTCTTAATCTGCATAGAGAAAAAGAGTAAGAATGACGAAGATAGAATGTTAATGTTGTCAACAATGATTTGGAATCTGGGGGGTTGTGCGGGATAAAAGAAAGAAAGAAAAACTGTTTTATCCCATTTCCTTGAAGATTCAGGGAAATTTCAATACAATAATAAAAAGATTGTTAATCTGCATAGAGAAAAAGAGTAAGAATGCAGAATATAGAATATTAATGTTGTCAACCATGATTTGGAAGCTGGGGGCGCTGGAGGATAAAAGAAAGAAAGAAAAAATATTGTATCCCATTTCCTTGAACATTCATGGCAATTTCAATTAAATAATAAAAAGATTGTTAATCTGCATAAAGAAAAAGATTAAGAATGCAGAAGATTGAATGTTAATGTTGTCAACAATGATTTGGAATCTGGGGGGTTGTGCGGGATAAAAGAAAGAAAGAAAAACTGTTGTATCCCATTTCCTTGAACGTTCATGGAAATTTCAATAAAATAATAAAAAGATTGTTAATCTGCACAGAGAAAAAGAGTAAGAATGCAGAAGATAGCATATTAATGTTGTCAACCATGATTGGGAAGCTGGGTCGTGTTGGGGGATAAAAGAAAGAAAGAAAAACTGTTGTATCCCATTTCCTTGAACATTCATGGAAATTTCAATACAATAATAAAAAGATTGTTAATCTGCATAAAGAAAAAGAGTAAGAATGCAGAAGATAGATAATTAATGTTGTCAACCAAGATTTGGAAGCTTGGGGGGTTGGGGGATAAAAGAATGAAAGAAAAACTGTTGTATACCATTTCCTTGAACATTCATGGAAAGTTCAATAAAATAATAAAAAGATTGGTAATCTACATAACGAAAAAGAGTAAGAATGCAGAAGATAGAATATTAATGTTGTCAACCATGATTTGGAAGCTTGGAGCGTGGGGGATAAAAGAAAGAAAGAAAAACTGTTGTATCCCATTTCCTTGAACATTCATGGAAATTTCAATAAAATAATAAAAGATAGTTAATCTGCATAAAGAAAAAGAGTAAGAATGCAGGAGATAGAATGTTCATGTTGTCAACCATGATTTGGAAGCTGGCGGGGGTGGGGGATAAAAGAAAGACAGAAAAAGTGTTGTATCCCATTTCCTTGAACATTCATGGAAATTTCAATAAAATAAGAAAAGATTGTTAATCTGCATAAAGAAAAACAGTAAGAATGCAGAAGGTAGAATATTAATGTTTTCAATCATGATTTGGAAGCTGGGGGGCTGGGGGATACAAGAATGAAAGAAAAACTGTTGTATCCCATTTCCTTGAACATGCATGGAAATTTCAATAAAATAATAAAAAGATTGGTAATCTGCATAAAGAAAAACAGTAAGAATGCAGAAGATAGAATATTAATGTTGTCAACAATGATTTGGAAGCTGGTGGGGTTGGGGGATGATAGAAAGAAAGAAAAAGTGTTGTATCCCATTTCCTTTAACATTCATGGAAATTTCAATAAAATAATAAAAAGATTCTTAATCTGCATAGAGAAAAAGAGTAAGAATGACGAAGATAGAATGTTAATGTTGTCAACAATGATTTGGAATCTGGGGGGTTGTGCGGGATAAAAGAAAGAAAGAAAAACTGTTTTATCCCATTTCCTTGAACATTCATCGAAATTTCAATAAAATAATAAAAAGATTGTTAATATGCATAAAGAAAAAGTGTAAGAATGCAGAAGATAGAATATTAGTGTTGGGAACTAAGATGTGGAAGCTGTTGGGGTGGGGGATAAAAGAAAGAAAGAAAAACTCTTGTGTCACATTTCTATGAACATTCATTGAAATTTCAATAAAATAATAAAGAGATTCTTAATCTGCATATAGAAAAAGAGTAAGAATGACGAAGATAGAATGTTAATGTTGTCAGCAATGATTTGGAATCTGGGGGGTTATGCGGGATAAAAGAAAGAATGAAAAACTGTTGTATCCCATTTCCTTGAACATTCATGGAAATTTCAATACAATAATAAAAAGATTGTTAATCTGCATAGAGAAAAAGAGTAAGAATGCAGAAGATAGAATATTAATGTTGTAAACCATGATTTGGAAGCTGGGGGCGCTGGAGGATAAAAGAAAGAAAGAAAAAATGTTGTATCCCATTTCCTTGAACATTCATGGCAATTTCAATAAAATAATAAAAAGATTGTTAATCTGCATAAAGAAAAAGATTAAGAATGCAGAAGATTGAATGTTAATGTTGTCAACAATGATTTGGAATCTGGGGGGTTGTGCGGGATAAAAGAAAGAAAGAAAAACTGTTGTATACCATTTCCTTGAACATTCATGGAAATTTCAATAAAATAATAAAAAGATTGTTAATCTGCATAAAGAAAAAGAGTAAGAATGCAGAAGATAGAATATTAATGTTGTCAACCATGATTGGGAAGCTGGGGCGTGTTGGGGGATAAAAGAAAGAAAGAAAAACTGTTGTATCCCATTTCCTTGAACTTTCATGGAAATTTCAATAAAATAATAAAAGATTGTTAATCTGCATAAAGAAAAAGAGTAAGAATGCAGAAGATGGAATATTAATGTTGTCAACCATGTTTTGGAAGCTGGGGGGGTAGGGGGATGAAAGAAAGAAAGAAAAACCTTTGTATCCCATTTCCTTGAACATTCATGGCAATTTCAATAAAATAATAAAAAGATTGTTAATCTGCATAAAGAAAAAGAGTAAGAATGCAGAAGATAGAATATTAATGTTGTCAACCATGTTTTAGAAGCTGGGGGGTTGTGGGGGATAAAAGAAAGAAAGAAAAACTGTTGTATCCCATTTCCTTGAACATTCATGGAAATTTCAATAAAATAGTAAAAAGATTGCTAATCTGCACAGAGAAAAAGAGAAAGAATGCAGAAGATAGAATATTAATGTTGTCAACCATGATTGGGAAGCTGGGGCGTGTTGGGGGATAAAAGAAAGAAAGAAAAACTGTTGTATCCCATTTCCTTGAACTTTCATGGAAATTTCAATAAAATAAGAAAAGATTGTTAATCTGCATAAAGAAAAAGAGTAAGAATGCAGAAGATAGAATATTAGTGTTGGGAACTAAGATGTGGAAGCTGTTGGGGTGGGGGATAAAAGAAAGAAAGAAAAACTCTTGTGTCACATTTCTATGAACATTCATTGAAATTTCAATAAAATAATAAAGAGATTCTTAATCTGCATATAGAAAAAGAGTAAGAATGACGAAGATAGAATGTTAATGTTGTCAGCAATGATTTGGAATCTGGGGGGTTATGCGGGATAAAAGAAAGAATGAAAAACTGTTGTATCCCATTTCCTTGAACATTCATGGAAATTTCAATACAATAATAAAAAGATTGTTAATCTGCATAGAGAAAAAGAGTAAGAATGCAGAAGATAGAATATTAATGTTGTAAACCATGATTTGGAAGCTGGGGGCGCTGGAGGATAAAAGAAAGAAAGAAAAAATGTTGTATCCCATTTCCTTGAACATTCATGGCAATTTCAATAAAATAATAAAAAGATTGTTAATCTGCATAAAGAAAAAGATTAAGAATGCAGAAGATTGAATGTTAATGTTGTCAACAATGATTTGGAATCTGGGGGGTTGTGCGGGATAAAAGAAAGAAAGAAAAACTGTTGTATACCATTTCCTTGAACATTCATGGAAATTTCAATAAAATAATAAAAAGATTGTTAATCTGCATAAAGAAAAAGAGTAAGAATGCAGAAGATAGAATATTAATGTTGTCAACCATGATTGGGAAGCTGGGGCGTGTTGGGGGATAAAAGAAAGAAAGAAAAACTGTTGTATCCCATTTCCTTGAACTTTCATGGAAATTTCAATAAAATAATAAAAGATTGTTAATCTGCATAAAGAAAAAGAGTAAGAATGCAGAAGATGGAATATTAATGTTGTCAACCATGTTTTGGAAGCTGGGGGGGTAGGGGGATGAAAGAAAGAAAGAAAAACCTTTGTATCCCATTTCCTTGAACATTCATGGCAATTTCAATAAAATAATAAAAAGATTGTTAATCTGCATAAAGAAAAAGAGTAAGAATGCAGAAGATAGAATATTAATGTTGTCAACCATGTTTTAGAAGCTGGGGGGTTGTGGGGGATAAAAGAAAGAAAGAAAAACTGTTGTATCCCATTTCCTTGAACATTCATGGAAATTTCAATAAAATAGTAAAAAGATTGCTAATCTGCACAGAGAAAAAGAGAAAGAATGCAGAAGATAGAATATTAATGTTGTCAACCATGATTGGGAAGCTGGGGCGTGTTGGGGGATAAAAGAAAGAAAGAAAAACTGTTGTATCCCATTTCCTTGAACTTTCATGGAAATTTCAATAAAATAAGAAAAGATTGTTAATCTGCATAAAGAAAAAGAGTAAGAATGCAGAAGATGGAATATTAATGTTGTCAACCATGATTTGGAAGCTGGGGGGGTAGGGGGATGAAAGAAAGAAAGAAAAACTGTTGCATCCCATTCCCTTGAACATTCATGGAAATTTCAATAAAATAATAAAAAATTGTTAATCTGCATAAAGAAAAAGTGTAAGAATGCAGAACATTGAATATTAATATTGTCAACCACGATTTGGAAGCTGGGGGCGTGCGGGATAAAAGAAAGAAAGAAATAATGTTGTATCACATTTCCTTGAACATTCATGGAAAATTTAATAAAATAATAAAAAGATTGTTAGTCTGCATAAAGTAAAAGTGTAAGAATGCAGAAGATTGAATATTAATGTTGTCAACCATGATTTGGAAGATGGCGGGGGTGCTGGATAAAAGAAAGAAAGAAAAACTGTTGTATGCCATTTCCTTGAACATTCATGGAAATTTCAATAAAATAATAAAAAGATTGTTAATCTGCATAAAGAAAGAGAGTAAGAATGCAGAAGATAGAATATTAATGTTGTCAACCATGAATTAGAAGCTGCGGGCAAGTGGGGGATAAAAGAAAGAAAGAAAAACTGTTGTATCCAATTTCCTTGAACATTCATGGAAATTTTAATAAAATAATAAAAAGATTATTAATCTGCATAAAGTAAAAGTGTAAGAATGCAGAAGATAGAATATTACTGTTGCCAACCATGATTTGGAAGGTGGGAGGTGGTGGGGGATAAAAGAAAGAAAGAAAAACTGTTGTATTCCATTTCCTTGAACATTCATGGAAATTTCAATAAAATAATAAAAAGATTGGTAATCTGCATAAAGAAAAATAGTAAGAATGCAGAAGATAGAATATTAATGTTGTCAACCATGAATTAGAAGCTGCGGGCAAGAGGGGGATAAAAGAAAGAAAGAAAAACTGTTGTATCCAATTTCCTTGAACATTCATGGAAATTTCAATAAAATAAGAAAAGATTGTTAATCTGCATAAAGAAAAACAGTAAGAATGCCGAAGGTAGAATATTAATGTTTTCAATCATGATTTGGAAGCTGGGGGGCTGGGGGATACAAGAATGAAAGAAAAACTGTTGTATCCCATTTCCTTGAACATTCATGGAAATTTCAATAAAATAATAAAAAGATTGGTAATCTGCATAAAGAAAAATAGTAAGAATGCAGAAGATAGAATATTAATGTTGTCAACAATGATTTGGAAGCTGGTGGGGTTGGGGGATGATAGAAAGAAAGAAAAAGTGTTGTATCCCATTTCCTTTAACATTCATGGAAATTTCAATAAAATAATAAAAAGATTCTTAATCTGCATAGAGAAAAAGAGTAAGAATGACGAAGATAGAATGTTAATGTTGTCAACAATGATTTGGAATCTGGGGGGTTGTGCGGGATAAAAGAAAGAAAGAAAAACTGTTTTATCCCATTTCCTTGAAGATTCAGGGAAATTTCAATACAATAATAAAAAGATTGTTAATCTGCATAGAGAAAAAGAGTAAGAATGCAGAATATAGAATATTAATGTTGTCAACCATGATTTGGAAGCTGGGGGCGCTGGAGGATAAAAGAAAGAAAGAAAAAATATTGTATCCCATTTCCTTGAACATTCATGGCAATTTCAATTAAATAATAAAAAGATTGTTAATCTGCATAAAGAAAAAGATTAAGAATGCAGAAGATTGAATGTTAATGTTGTCAACAATGATTTGGAATCTGGGGGGTTGTGCGGGATAAAAGAAAGAAAGAAAAACTGTTGTATCCCATTTCCTTGAACGTTCATGGAAATTTCAATAAAATAATAAAAAGATTGTTAATCTGCACAGAGAAAAAGAGTAAGAATGCAGAAGATAGCATATTAATGTTGTCAACCATGATTGGGAAGCTGGGTCGTGTTGGGGGATAAAAGAAAGAAAGAAAAACTGTTGTATCCCATTTCCTTGAACATTCATGGAAATTTCAATACAATAATAAAAAGATTGTTAATCTGCATAAAGAAAAAGAGTAAGAATGCAGAAGATAGATAATTAATGTTGTCAACCAAGATTTGGAAGCTTGGGGGGTTGGGGGATAAAAGAATGAAAGAAAAACTGTTGTATACCATTTCCTTGAACATTCATGGAAAGTTCAATAAAATAATAAAAAGATTGGTAATCTACATAACGAAAAAGAGTAAGAATGCAGAAGATAGAATATTAATGTTGTCAACCATGATTTGGAAGCTTGGAGCGTGGGGGATAAAAGAAAGAAAGAAAAACTGTTGTATCCCATTTCCTTGAACATTCATGGAAATTTCAATAAAATAATAAAAGATAGTTAATCTGCATAAAGAAAAAGAGTAAGAATGCAGGAGATAGAATGTTCATGTTGTCAACCATGATTTGGAAGCTGGCGGGGGTGGGGGATAAAAGAAAGACAGAAAAAGTGTTGTATCCCATTTCCTTGAACATTCATGGAAATTTCAATAAAATAAGAAAAGATTGTTAATCTGCATAAAGAAAAACAGTAAGAATGCAGAAGGTAGAATATTAATGTTTTCAATCATGATTTGGAAGCTGGGGGGCTGGGGGATACAAGAATGAAAGAAAAACTGTTGTATCCCATTTCCTTGAACATGCATGGAAATTTCAATAAAATAATAAAAAGATTGGTAATCTGCATAAAGAAAAACAGTAAGAATGCAGAAGATAGAATATTAATGTTGTCAACAATGATTTGGAAGCTGGTGGGGTTGGGGGATGATAGAAAGAAAGAAAAAGTGTTGTATCCCATTTCCTTTAACATTCATGGAAATTTCAATAAAATAATAAAAAGATTCTTAATCTGCATAGAGAAAAAGAGTAAGAATGACGAAGATAGAATGTTAATGTTGTCAACAATGATTTGGAATCTGGGGGGTTGTGCGGGATAAAAGAAAGAAAGAAAAACTGTTTTATCCCATTTCCTTGAACATTCATCGAAATTTCAATAAAATAATAAAAAGATTGTTAATATGCATAAAGAAAAAGTGTAAGAATGCAGAAGATAGAATATTAGTGTTGGGAACTAAGATGTGGAAGCTGTTGGGGTGGGGGATAAAAGAAAGAAAGAAAAACTCTTGTGTCACATTTCTATGAACATTCATTGAAATTTCAATAAAATAATAAAGAGATTCTTAATCTGCATATAGAAAAAGAGTAAGAATGACGAAGATAGAATGTTAATGTTGTCAGCAATGATTTGGAATCTGGGGGGTTATGCGGGATAAAAGAAAGAATGAAAAACTGTTGTATCCCATTTCCTTGAACATTCATGGAAATTTCAATACAATAATAAAAAGATTGTTAATCTGCATAGAGAAAAAGAGTAAGAATGCAGAAGATAGAATATTAATGTTGTAAACCATGATTTGGAAGCTGGGGGCGCTGGAGGATAAAAGAAAGAAAGAAAAAATGTTGTATCCCATTTCCTTGAACATTCATGGCAATTTCAATAAAATAATAAAAAGATTGTTAATCTGCATAAAGAAAAAGATTAAGAATGCAGAAGATTGAATGTTAATGTTGTCAACAATGATTTGGAATCTGGGGGGTTGTGCGGGATAAAAGAAAGAAAGAAAAACTGTTGTATACCATTTCCTTGAACATTCATGGAAATTTCAATAAAATAATAAAAAGATTGTTAATCTGCATAAAGAAAAAGAGTAAGAATGCAGAAGATAGAATATTAATGTTGTCAACCATGATTGGGAAGCTGGGGCGTGTTGGGGGATAAAAGAAAGAAAGAAAAACTGTTGTATCCCATTTCCTTGAACTTTCATGGAAATTTCAATAAAATAATAAAAGATTGTTAATCTGCATAAAGAAAAAGAGTAAGAATGCAGAAGATGGAATATTAATGTTGTCAACCATGTTTTGGAAGCTGGGGGGGTAGGGGGATGAAAGAAAGAAAGAAAAACCTTTGTATCCCATTTCCTTGAACATTCATGGCAATTTCAATAAAATAATAAAAAGATTGTTAATCTGCATAAAGAAAAAGAGTAAGAATGCAGAAGATAGAATATTAATGTTGTCAACCATGTTTTAGAAGCTGGGGGGTTGTGGGGGATAAAAGAAAGAAAGAAAAACTGTTGTATCCCATTTCCTTGAACATTCATGGAAATTTCAATAAAATAGTAAAAAGATTGCTAATCTGCACAGAGAAAAAGAGAAAGAATGCAGAAGATAGAATATTAATGTTGTCAACCATGATTGGGAAGCTGGGGCGTGTTGGGGGATAAAAGAAAGAAAGAAAAACTGTTGTATCCCATTTCCTTGAACTTTCATGGAAATTTCAATAAAATAAGAAAAGATTGTTAATCTGCATAAAGAAAAAGAGTAAGAATGCAGAAGATAGAATATTAGTGTTGGGAACTAAGATGTGGAAGCTGTTGGGGTGGGGGATAAAAGAAAGAAAGAAAAACTCTTGTGTCACATTTCTATGAACATTCATTGAAATTTCAATAAAATAATAAAGAGATTCTTAATCTGCATATAGAAAAAGAGTAAGAATGACGAAGATAGAATGTTAATGTTGTCAGCAATGATTTGGAATCTGGGGGGTTATGCGGGATAAAAGAAAGAATGAAAAACTGTTGTATCCCATTTCCTTGAACATTCATGGAAATTTCAATACAATAATAAAAAGATTGTTAATCTGCATAGAGAAAAAGAGTAAGAATGCAGAAGATAGAATATTAATGTTGTAAACCATGATTTGGAAGCTGGGGGCGCTGGAGGATAAAAGAAAGAAAGAAAAAATGTTGTATCCCATTTCCTTGAACATTCATGGCAATTTCAATAAAATAATAAAAAGATTGTTAATCTGCATAAAGAAAAAGATTAAGAATGCAGAAGATTGAATGTTAATGTTGTCAACAATGATTTGGAATCTGGGGGGTTGTGCGGGATAAAAGAAAGAAAGAAAAACTGTTGTATACCATTTCCTTGAACATTCATGGAAATTTCAATAAAATAATAAAAAGATTGTTAATCTGCATAAAGAAAAAGAGTAAGAATGCAGAAGATAGAATATTAATGTTGTCAACCATGATTGGGAAGCTGGGGCGTGTTGGGGGATAAAAGAAAGAAAGAAAAACTGTTGTATCCCATTTCCTTGAACTTTCATGGAAATTTCAATAAAATAATAAAAGATTGTTAATCTGCATAAAGAAAAAGAGTAAGAATGCAGAAGATGGAATATTAATGTTGTCAACCATGTTTTGGAAGCTGGGGGGGTAGGGGGATGAAAGAAAGAAAGAAAAACCTTTGTATCCCATTTCCTTGAACATTCATGGCAATTTCAATAAAATAATAAAAAGATTGTTAATCTGCATAAAGAAAAAGAGTAAGAATGCAGAAGATAGAATATTAATGTTGTCAACCATGTTTTAGAAGCTGGGGGGTTGTGGGGGATAAAAGAAAGAAAGAAAAACTGTTGTATCCCATTTCCTTGAACATTCATGGAAATTTCAATAAAATAGTAAAAAGATTGCTAATCTGCACAGAGAAAAAGAGAAAGAATGCAGAAGATAGAATATTAATGTTGTCAACCATGATTGGGAAGCTGGGGCGTGTTGGGGGATAAAAGAAAGAAAGAAAAACTGTTGTATCCCATTTCCTTGAACTTTCATGGAAATTTCAATAAAATAAGAAAAGATTGTTAATCTGCATAAAGAAAAAGAGTAAGAATGCAGAAGATAGAATATTAGTGTTGGGAACTAAGATGTGGAAGCTGTTGGGGTGGGGGATAAAAGAAAGAAAGAAAAACTCTTGTGTCACATTTCTATGAACATTCATTGAAATTTCAATAAAATAATAAAGAGATTCTTAATCTGCATATAGAAAAAGAGTAAGAATGACGAAGATAGAATGTTAATGTTGTCAGCAATGATTTGGAATCTGGGGGGTTATGCGGGATAAAAGAAAGAATGAAAAACTGTTGTATCCCATTTCCTTGAACATTCATGGAAATTTCAATACAATAATAAAAAGATTGTTAATCTGCATAGAGAAAAAGAGTAAGAATGCAGAAGATAGAATATTAATGTTGTAAACCATGATTTGGAAGCTGGGGGCGCTGGAGGATAAAAGAAAGAAAGAAAAAATGTTGTATCCCATTTCCTTGAACATTCATGGCAATTTCAATAAAATAATAAAAAGATTGTTAATCTGCATAAAGAAAAAGATTAAGAATGCAGAAGATTGAATGTTAATGTTGTCAACAATGATTTGGAATCTGGGGGGTTGTGCGGGATAAAAGAAAGAAAGAAAAACTGTTGTATACCATTTCCTTGAACATTCATGGAAATTTCAATAAAATAATAAAAAGATTGTTAATCTGCATAAAGAAAAAGAGTAAGAATGCAGAAGATAGAATATTAATGTTGTCAACCATGATTGGGAAGCTGGGGCGTGTTGGGGGATAAAAGAAAGAAAGAAAAACTGTTGTATCCCATTTCCTTGAACTTTCATGGAAATTTCAATAAAATAATAAAAGATTGTTAATCTGCATAAAGAAAAAGAGTAAGAATGCAGAAGATGGAATATTAATGTTGTCAACCATGTTTTGGAAGCTGGGGGGGTAGGGGGATGAAAGAAAGAAAGAAAAACCTTTGTATCCCATTTCCTTGAACATTCATGGCAATTTCAATAAAATAATAAAAAGATTGTTAATCTGCATAAAGAAAAAGAGTAAGAATGCAGAAGATAGAATATTAATGTTGTCAACCATGTTTTAGAAGCTGGGGGGTTGTGGGGGATAAAAGAAAGAAAGAAAAACTGTTGTATCCCATTTCCTTGAACATTCATGGAAATTTCAATAAAATAGTAAAAAGATTGCTAATCTGCACAGAGAAAAAGAGAAAGAATGCAGAAGATAGAATATTAATGTTGTCAACCATGATTGGGAAGCTGGGGCGTGTTGGGGGATAAAAGAAAGAAAGAAAAACTGTTGTATCCCATTTCCTTGAACTTTCATGGAAATTTCAATAAAATAAGAAAAGATTGTTAATCTGCATAAAGAAAAAGAGTAAGAATGCAGAAGATGGAATATTAATGTTGTCAACCATGATTTGGAAGCTGGGGGGGTAGGGGGATGAAAGAAAGAAAGAAAAACTGTTGCATCCCATTCCCTTGAACATTCATGGAAATTTCAATAAAATAATAAAAAATTGTTAATCTGCATAAAGAAAAAGTGTAAGAATGCAGAACATTGAATATTAATATTGTCAACCACGATTTGGAAGCTGGGGGCGTGCGGGATAAAAGAAAGAAAGAAATAATGTTGTATCACATTTCCTTGAACATTCATGGAAAATTTAATAAAATAATAAAAAGATTGTTAGTCTGCATAAAGTAAAAGTGTAAGAATGCAGAAGATTGAATATTAATGTTGTCAACCATGATTTGGAAGATGGCGGGGGTGCTGGATAAAAGAAAGAAAGAAAAACTGTTGTATGCCATTTCCTTGAACATTCATGGAAATTTCAATAAAATAATAAAAAGATTGTTAATCTGCATAAAGAAAGAGAGTAAGAATGCAGAAGATAGAATATTAATGTTGTCAACCATGAATTAGAAGCTGCGGGCAAGTGGGGGATAAAAGAAAGAAAGAAAAACTGTTGTATCCAATTTCCTTGAACATTCATGGAAATTTTAATAAAATAATAAAAAGATTATTAATCTGCATAAAGTAAAAGTGTAAGAATGCAGAAGATAGAATATTACTGTTGCCAACCATGATTTGGAAGGTGGGAGGTGGTGGGGGATAAAAGAAAGAAAGAAAAACTGTTGTATTCCATTTCCTTGAACATTCATGGAAATTTCAATAAAATAATAAAAATATTGGTAATCTGCATAAAGAAAAATAGTAAGAATACAGAAGATAGAATATTAATGTTGTCAACCATGAATTAGAAGCTGCGGGCAAGAGGGGGATAAAAGAAAGAAAGAAAAACTGTTGTATCCAATTTCCTTGAACATTCATGGAAATTTCAATAAAATAAGAAAAGATTGTTAATCTGCATAAAGAAAAACAGTAAGAATGCCGAAGGTAGAATATTAATGTTTTCAATCATGATTTGGAAGCTGGGGGGCTGGGGGATACAAGAATGAAAGAAAAACTGTTGTATCCCATTTCCTTGAACATTCATGGAAATTTCAATAAAATAATAAAAAGATTGGTAATCTGCATAAAGAAAAATAGTAAGAATGCAGAAGATAGAATATTAATGTTGTCAACAATGATTTGGAAGCTGGTGGGGTTGGGGGATGATAGAAAGAAAGAAAAAGTGTTGTATCCCATTTCCTTTAACATTCATGGAAATTTCAATAAAATAATAAAAAGATTCTTAATCTGCATAGAGAAAAAGAGTAAGAATGACGAAGATAGAATGTTAATGTTGTCAACAATGATTTGGAATCTGGGGGGTTGTGCGGGATAAAAGAAAGAAAGAAAAACTGTTTTATCCCATTTCCTTGAACATTCAGGGAAATTTCAATACAATAATAAAAAGATTGTTAATCTGCATAGAGAAAAAGAGTAAGAATGCAGAATATAGAATATTAATGTTGTCAACCATGATTTGGAAGCTGGGGGCGCTGGAGGATAAAAGAAAGAAAGAAAAAATATTGTATCCCATTTCCTTGAACATTCATGGCAATTTCAATTAAATAATAAAAAGATTGTTAATCTGCATAAAGAAAAAGATTAAGAATGCAGAAGATTGAATGTTAATGTTGTCAACAATGATTTGGAATCTGGGGGGTTGTGCGGGATAAAAGAAAGAAAGAAAAACTGTTGTATCCCATTTCCTTGAACGTTCATGGAAATTTCAATAAAATAATAAAAAGATTGTTAATCTGCACAGAGAAAAAGAGTAAGAATGCAGAAGATAGCATATTAATGTTGTCAACCATGATTGGGAAGCTGGGTCGTGTTGGGGGATAAAAGAAAGAAAGAAAAACTGTTGTATCCCATTTCCTTGAACATTCATGGAAATTTCAATACAATAATAAAAAGATTGTTAATCTGCATAAAGAAAAAGAGTAAGAATGCAGAAGATAGATAATTAATGTTGTCAACCAAGATTTGGAAGCTTGGGGGGTTGGGGGATAAAAGAATGAAAGAAAAACTGTTGTATACCATTTCCTTGAACATTCATGGAAAGTTCAATAAAATAATAAAAAGATTGGTAATCTACATAACGAAAAAGAGTAAGAATGCAGAAGATAGAATATTAATGTTGTCAACCATGATTTGGAAGCTTGGAGCGTGGGGGATAAAAGAAAGAAAGAAAAACTGTTGTATCCCATTTCCTTGAACATTCATGGAAATTTCAATAAAATAATAAAAGATAGTTAATCTGCATAAAGAAAAAGAGTAAGAATGCAGGAGATAGAATGTTCATGTTGTCAACCATGATTTGGAAGCTGGCGGGGGTGGGGGATAAAAGAAAGACAGAAAAAGTGTTGTATCCCATTTCCTTGAACATTCATGGAAATTTCAATAAAATAAGAAAAGATTGTTAATCTGCATAAAGAAAAACAGTAAGAATGCAGAAGGTAGAATATTAATGTTTTCAATCATGATTTGGAAGCTGGGGGGCTGGGGGATACAAGAATGAAAGAAAAACTGTTGTATCCCATTTCCTTGAACATTCATGGAAATTTCAATAAAATAATAAAAAGATTGGTAATCTGCATAAAGAAAAATAGTAAGAATGCAGAAGATAGAATATTAATGTTGGCAACAATGATTTGGAAGCTGGTGGGGTTGGGGGATGATAGAAAGAAAGAAAAAGTGTTGTATCCCATTTCCTTTAACATTCATGGAAATTTCAATAAAATAATAAAAAGATTCTTAATCTGCATAGAGAAAAAGAGTAAGAATGACGAAGATAGAATGTTAATGTTGTCAACAATGATTTGGAATCTGGGGGGTTGTGCGGGATAAAAGAAAGAAAGAAAAACTGTTTTATCCCATTTCCTTGAACATTCATCGAAATTTCAATAAAATAATAAAAAGATTGTTAATATGCATAAAGAAAAAGTGTAAGAATGCAGAAGATAGAATATTAGTGTTGGGAACTAAGATGTGGAAGCTGTTGGGGTGGGGGATAAAAGAAAGAAAGAAAAACTCTTGTGTCACATTTCTATGAACATTCATTGAAATTTCAATAAAATAATAAAGAGATTCTTAATCTGCATATAGAAAAAGAGTAAGAATGACGAAGATAGAATGTTAATGTTGTCAGCAATGATTTGGAATCTGGGGGGCTATGCGGGATAAAAGAAAGAATGAAAAACTGTTGTATCCCATTTCCTTGAACATTCATGGAAATTTCAATACAATAATAAAAAGATTGTTAATCTGCATAGAGAAAAAGAGTAAGAATGCAGAAGATAGAATATTAATGTTGTAAACCATGATTTGGAAGCTGGGGGCGCTGGAGGATAAAAGAAAGAAAGAAAAACTGTTGTATACCATTTCCTTGAACATTCATGGAAATTTCAATAAAATAATAAAAAGATTGTTAATCTGCATAAAGAAAAAGAGTAAGAATGCAGAAGATAGAATATTAATGTTGTCAACCATGATTGGGAAGCTGGGGCGTGTTGGGGGATAAAAGAAAGAAAGAAAAACTGTTGTATCCCATTTCCTTGAACTTTCATGGAAATTTCAATAAAATAATAAAAGATTGTTAATCTGCATAAAGAAAAAGAGTAAGAATGCAGAAGATGGAATATTAATGTTGTCAACCATGTTTTGGAAGCTGGGGGGGTAGGGGGATGAAAGAAAGAAAGAAAAACCTTTGTATCCCATTTCCTTGAACATTCATGGCAATTTCAATAAAATAATAAAAAGATTGTTAATCTGCATAAAGAAAAAGAGTAAGAATGCAGAAGATAGAATATTAATGTTGTCAACCATGTTTTAGAAGCTGGGGGGTTGTGGGGGATAAAAGAAAGAAAGAAAAACTGTTGTATCCCATTTCCTTGAACATTCATGGAAATTTCAATAAAATAGTAAAAAGATTGCTAATCTGCACAGAGAAAAAGAGAAAGAATGCAGAAGATAGAATATTAATGTTGTCAACCATGATTGGGAAGCTGGGGCGTGTTGGGGGATAAAAGAAAGAAAGAAAAACTGTTGTATCCCATTTCCTTGAACTTTCATGGAAATTTCAATAAAATAAGAAAAGATTGTTAATCTGCATAAAGAAAAAGAGTAAGAATGCAGAAGATGGAATATTAATGTTGTCAACCATGATTTGGAAGCTGGGGGGGTAGGGGGATGAAAGAAAGAAAGAAAAACTGTTGCATCCCATTCCCTTGAACATTCATGGAAATTTCAATAAAATAATAAAAAATTGTTAATCTGCATAAAGAAAAAGTGTAAGAATGCAGAACATTGAATATTAATATTGTCAACCACGATTTGGAAGCTGGGGGCGTGCGGGATAAAAGAAAGAAAGAAATAATGTTGTATCACATTTCCTTGAACATTCATGGAAAATTTAATAAAATAATAAAAAGATTGTTAGTCTGCATAAAGTAAAAGTGTAAGAATGCAGAAGATTGAATATTAATGTTGTCAACCATGATTTGGAAGATGGCGGGGGTGCTGGATAAAAGAAAGAAAGAAAAACTGTTGTATGCCATTTCCTTGAACATTCATGGAAATTTCAATAAAATAATAAAAAGATTGTTAATCTGCATAAAGAAAGAGAGTAAGAATGCAGAAGATAGAATATTAATGTTGTCAACCATGAATTAGAAGCTGCGGGCAAGTGGGGGATAAAAGAAAGAAAGAAAAACTGTTGTATCCAATTTCCTTGAACATTCATGGAAATTTTAATAAAATAATAAAAAGATTATTAATCTGCATAAAGTAAAAGTGTAAGAATGCAGAAGATAGAATATTACTGTTGCCAACCATGATTTGGAAGGTGGGAGGTGGTGGGGGATAAAAGAAAGAAAGAAAAACTGTTGTATTCCATTTCCTTGAACATTCATGGAAATTTCAATAAAATAATAAAAAGATTGGTAATCTGCATAAAGAAAAATAGTAAGAATGCAGAAGATAGAATATTAATGTTGTCAACCATGAATTAGAAGCTGCGGGCAAGAGGGGGATAAAAGAAAGAAAGAAAAACTGTTGTATCCAATTTCCTTGAACATTCATGGAAATTTCAATAAAATAAGAAAAGATTGTTAATCTGCATAAAGAAAAACAGTAAGAATGCCGAAGGTAGAATATTAATGTTTTCAATCATGATTTGGAAGCTGGGGGGCTGGGGGATACAAGAATGAAAGAAAAACTGTTGTATCCCATTTCCTTGAACATTCATGGAAATTTCAATAAAATAATAAAAAGATTGGTAATCTGCATAAAGAAAAATAGTAAGAATGCAGAAGATAGAATATTAATGTTGTCAACAATGATTTGGAAGCTGGTGGGGTTGGGGGATGATAGAAAGAAAGAAAAAGTGTTGTATCCCATTTCCTTTAACATTCATGGAAATTTCAATAAAATAATAAAAAGATTCTTAATCTGCATAGAGAAAAAGAGTAAGAATGACGAAGATAGAATGTTAATGTTGTCAACAATGATTTGGAATCTGGGGGGTTGTGCGGGATAAAAGAAAGAAAGAAAAACTGTTTTATCCCATTTCCTTGAACATTCAGGGAAATTTCAATACAATAATAAAAAGATTGTTAATCTGCATAGAGAAAAAGAGTAAGAATGCAGAATATAGAATATTAATGTTGTCAACCATGATTTGGAAGCTGGGGGCGCTGGAGGATAAAAGAAAGAAAGAAAAAATATTGTATCCCATTTCCTTGAACATTCATGGCAATTTCAATTAAATAATAAAAAGATTGTTAATCTGCATAAAGAAAAAGATTAAGAATGCAGAAGATTGAATGTTAATGTTGTCAACAATGATTTGGAATCTGGGGGGTTGTGCGGGATAAAAGAAAGAAAGAAAAACTGTTGTATCCCATTTCCTTGAACGTTCATGGAAATTTCAATAAAATAATAAAAAGATTGTTAATCTGCACAGAGAAAAAGAGTAAGAATGCAGAAGATAGCATATTAATGTTGTCAACCATGATTGGGAAGCTGGGTCGTGTTGGGGGATAAAAGAAAGAAAGAAAAACTGTTGTATCCCATTTCCTTGAACATTCATGGAAATTTCAATACAATAATAAAAAGATTGTTAATCTGCATAAAGAAAAAGAGTAAGAATGCAGAAGATAGAATATTAATGTTGTCAACCATGATTTGGAAGCTTGGAGCGTGGGGGATAAAAGAAAGAAAGAAAAACTGTTGTATCCCATTTCCTTGAACATTCATGGAAATTTCAATAAAATAATAAAAGATAGTTAATCTGCATAAAGAAAAAGAGTAAGAATGCAGGAGATAGAATGTTCATGTTGTCAACCATGATTTGGAAGCTGGCGGGGGTGGGGGATAAAAGAAAGACAGAAAAAGTGTTGTATCCCATTTCCTTGAACATTCATGGAAATTTCAATAAAATAAGAAAAGATTGTTAATCTGCATAAAGAAAAACAGTAAGAATGCAGAAGGTAGAATATTAATGTTTTCAATCATGATTTGGAACCTGGGGGGCTGGGGGATACAAGAATGAAAGAAAAACTGTTTTATCCCATTTCCTTGAACATTCATCGAAATTTCAATAAAATAATAAAAAGATTGTTAATATGCATAAAGAAAAAGTGTAAGAATGCAGAAGATAGAATATTAGTGTTGGGAACTAAGATGTGGAAGCTGTTGGGGTGGGGGATAAAAGAAAGAAAGAAAAACTCTTGTGTCACATTTCTATGAACATTCATTGAAATTTCAATAAAATAATAAAGAGATTCTTAATCTGCATATAGAAAAAGAGTAAGAATGACGAAGATAGAATGTTAATGTTGTCAGCAATGATTTGGAATCTGGGGGGTTATGCGGGATAAAAGAAAGAATGAAAAACTGTTGTATCCCATTTCCTTGAACATTCATGGAAATTTCAATACAATAATAAAAAGATTGTTAATCTGCATAGAGAAAAAGAGTAAGAATGCAGAAGATAGAATATTAATGTTGTAAACCATGATTTGGAAGCTGGGGGCGCTGGAGGATAAAAGAAAGAAAGAAAAAATGTTGTATCCCATTTCCTTGAACATTCATGGCAATTTCAATAAAATAATAAAAAGATTGTTAATCTGCATAAAGAAAAAGATTAAGAATGCAGAAGATTGAATGTTAATGTTGTCAACAATGATTTGGAATCTGGGGGGTTGTGCGGGATAAAAGAAAGAAAGAAAAACTGTTGTATACCATTTCCTTGAACATTCATGGAAATTTCAATAAAATAATAAAAAGATTGTTAATCTGCATAAAGAAAAAGAGTAAGAATGCAGAAGATAGAATATTAATGTTGTCAACCATGATTGGGAAGCTGGGGCGTGTTGGGGGATAAAAGAAAGAAAGAAAAACTGTTGTATCCCATTTCCTTGAACTTTCATGGAAATTTCAATAAAATAATAAAAGATTGTTAATCTGCATAAAGAAAAAGAGTAAGAATGCAGAAGATGGAATATTAATGTTGTCAACCATGTTTTGGAAGCTGGGGGGGTAGGGGGATGAAAGAAAGAAAGAAAAACCTTTGTATCCCATTTCCTTGAACATTCATGGAAATTTCAATAAAATAATAAAAAATTGTTAATCTGCATAAAGAAAAAGTGTAAGAATGCAGAACATTGAATATTAATATTGTCAACCACGATTTGGAAGCTGGGGGCGTGCGGGATGAAAGAAAGAAAGAAATAATGTTGTATCACATTTCCTTGAACATTCATGGAAATTTCAATAAAATAATAAAAAGATAGTTAATCTGCATAAAGAAAAAGTGTAAGAATGCAGAAGATAGAATATTAATGTTGTCAACCATGAATTAGAAGCTGCGGGCAAGTGGGGAATAAAAGAAAGAAAGAAAAACTGTTGTATCCAATTTCCTTGAACATTCATGGAAATTTTAATAAAATAATAAAAAGATTGTTAATCTGCATAAAGTCAAAGTGTAAGAATGCACAAGATTGAATATTACTGTTGCCAACCATGATTTGGAAGGTGGGAGGTGGTGGGAGATAAAAGAAAGAAAGAAAAACTGTTGTATTCCATTTCCTTGAACATTCATAGAAATTTCATTAAAATAATAAAAAGATTGTTCAACTGCATAAAAAAAAAGTGTAAGAATGCCGAAGATTGAATACTAATGTTGTCAACCACGATTTGGAAGCTGGGGGTGTGGGGGATAAAAGAAAGAAAGAAAAAATGTTGTATCCCATTTCCTTGGACATTCATGGAAATTTCAATAAAATAATAAATAGATTGTTATTTACATAAAGAAAAAGTGTAAGAATACAGAAGATTGAATATTAATGTTGTCAACCATGATTTGGAAGGTGGTGGGTGGTGGGGGATAAAAGAAAGAAAGAAAAACTGTTGTATACCATTTCCTTGAACATTCATGGAAATTTCAATAAAATATTAAAAAGATTGGTAATCTGCATAAAGAAAAAGAGTAAGAATGCAGAAGATAGAATATGAATGTTGTCGACCATGATTTGGAAGCTTGGGGAGTGGGGGATAAAAGAAAGAAAGAGAAAATGTTGTATCCCATTTCCTTGAACATTCATGAAATTTCAGTAAAATAATGACAAGATTGTTAAATGCATAAAGAAAAAGAGTATGAAGGCAGAAGATACAATATTATGTTGTAAACCATGATTTGGAAGCTGGCAGGGTGGGGGATGAAAGAAAGAAAAAAAAACTGTTGTATCCCATTTCCTTGAACATTCATGGAAATTTCAAATAAATAATAAAAGATTGTTAATCTGCATGAAGAAAAAGAGTAAGAATGCAGGAGATAGAATGTTCATGTTGTCAACCATGATTTGGAAGCTGGCGGGGGTGGGGGATAAAAGAAAGAAAGAAAAACTGTTGTATCCCATTTCCTTGAACATTCATGGAAATTTCAATACAATAATAAAAAGATTGTTAATCTGCATAAAGAAAAAGAGTAAGAATGCAGAAGATAGAATATTAATGTTGTCAACCATGTTTTAGAAGCTGGGGGGTTGTGGGGGATAAAAGAAAGAAAGAAAAACTGTTGTATCCCATTTCCTTGAACATTCATGGAAATTTCAATAAAATAGTAAAAAGATTGCTAATCTGCACAGAGAAAAAGAGAAAGAATGCAGAAGATAGAATATTAATGTTGTCAACCATGATTGGGAAGCTGGGGCGTGTTGGGGGATAAAAGAAAGAAAGAAAAACTGTTGTATCCCATTTCCTTGAACTTTCATGGAAATTTCAATAAAATAAGAAAAGATTGTTAATCTGCATAAAGAAAAAGAGTAAGAATGCAGAAGATGGAATATTAATGTTGTCAACCATGATTTGGAAGCTGGGGGGGTAGGGGGATGAAAGAAAGAAAGAAAAACTGTTGCATCCCATTTCCTTGAACATTCATGGAAATTTCAATAAAATAATAAAAAATTGTTAATCTGCATAAAGAAAAAGTGTAAGAATGCAGAACATTGAATATTAATATTGTCAACCACGATTTGGAAGCTGGGGGCGTGCGGGATAAAAGAAAGAAAGAAATAATGTTGTATCACATTTCCTTGAACATTCATGGACAATTTAATAAAATAATAAAAAGATTGTTAGTCTGCATAAAGAAAAAGTGAAAGAATGCAGAAGATAGAATATTAATGTTGTCAAACATGATTTGGAAGCTGGGGGGGCGTGGGGGATAAAAGAAAGTAAGAAAAACTGTTGTATCCCATTTCCTTGAACATTCATAGAAATTTCAATAAAATGATAAAAAGATAGTTAATCTGCATAAAGAAAAAGAGTAAGAATGCAGAAGATAGAATATTAATGTTGTCAACCATGAATTAGAAGCTGCGGGCAAGTGGGGGATAAAAGAAAGAAAGAAAAACTGTTGTATCCAATTTCCTTGAACATTCATGGAAATTTTAATAAAATAATAAAAAGATTGTTAATCTGCATAAAGTAAAAGTGTAAGAATGCAGAAGATTGAATATTACTGTTGCCAACCATGATTTGGAAGGTGGGAGGTGGTGGGGGATAAAAGAAAGAAAGAAAAACTGTTGTATTCCATTTCCTTGAACATTCATGGAAATTTCATTAAAATAATAAAAAGATTGTTAATCTGCATAAAGAAAAAGAGTAAGAATGCAGAAGATAGAATATTAATGTTGTCAACCATGATTTGGAAGATTGGGGAGTGGGGGATAAAAGAAAGAAAGAGAAAATGTTGTATCCCATTTCCTTGAACATTCATGAAATTTCAGTAAAATAATGACAAGATTGTTAAATGCATAAAGAAAAAGAGTATGAAGGCACAAGATACAATAATATGTTGTCAACCATGATTTGGAAGCTGGCGGGGGTGGGGGATAAAAGAAAGAAAGAAAAACTGTTGTATCCCATTTCCTTGAACATTCATGGAAATTTCAATACAATAATAAAAAGATTGTTAATCTGCATAAAGAAAAAGAGTAAGAATGCAGAAGATAGATAATTAATGTTGTCAACCATGTTTTGGAAACTGGGGGGTTGTGGGGGATAAAAGAAAGAAAGAAAAACTGTTGTATCCCATTTCCTTGAACATTCATGGAAATTTCAGTAAAATAATAAAAAGATTGTTATTCTGCATAAAGAAAAATTGTAAGAATGCAGAAGACAGACTATTAATCTTGTCAACCATGATTTGGAAGCTTGGGGGGTTGGGGGATAAAAGAATGAAAGAAAAACTGTTGTATACCATTTCCTTGAACATTCATGGAAAGTTCAATAAAATAATAAAAAGATTGGTAATCTACATAAAGAAAAAGAGTAAGAATGCAGAAGATAGAATATTAATGTTGTCAACCATGATTTGGAAGCTTGGAGCGTGGGGGATAAAAGAAAGAAAGAAAAACTGTTGTATCCCATTTCCTTGAACATTCATGGAAATTTCAATAAAATAATAAAAGATAGTTAATCTGCATAAAGAAAAAGAGTAAGAATGCAGGAGATAGAATGTTCATGTTGTCAACCATGATTTGGAAGCTGGCGGGGGTGGGGGATAAAAGAAAGACAGAAAAAGTGTTGTATCCCATTTCCTTGAACATTCATGGAAATTTCAATAAAATAAGAAAAGATTGTTAATCTGCATAAAGAAAAACAGTAAGAATGCAGAAGGTAGAATATTAATGTTTTCAATCATGATTTGGAAGCTGGGGGGCTGGGGGATACAAGAATGAAAGAAAAACTGTTGTATCCCATTTCCTTGAACATTCATGGAAATTTCAATAAAATAATAAAAAGATTGGTAATCTGCATAAAGAAAAATAGTAAGAATGCAGAAGATAGAATATTAATGTTGTCAAAAATGATTTGGAAGCTGGTGGGGTTGGGGGATGATAGAAAGAAAGAAAAAGTGTTGTATCCCATTTCCTTTAACATTCATGGAAATTTCAATAAAATAATAAAAAGATTCTTAATCTGCATAGAGAAAAAGAGTAAGAATGACGAAGATAGAATGTTAATGTTGTCAACAATGATTTGGAATCCGGGGGGTTGTGCGGGATAAAAGAAAGAAAGAAAAACTGTTTTATCCCATTTCCTTGAACATTCAGAGAAATTTCAATACAATAATAAAAAGATTGTTAATCTGCATAGAGAAAAAGAGTAAGAATGCAGAAGATAGAATATTAATGTTGTCAACCATGATTTGGAAGCTGGGGGCGCTGGAGGATAAAAGAAAGAAAGAAAAAATGTTGTATCCCATTTCCTTGAACATTCATGGCAATTTCAATTAAATAATAAAAAGATTGTTAATCTGCATAAAGAAAAAGATTAAGAATGCAGAAGATTGAATGTTAATGTTGTCAACAATGATTTGGAATCTGGGGGGTTGTGCGGGATAAAAGAAAGAAAGAAAAACTGTTGTATCCCATTTCCTTGAACGTTCATGGAAATTTCAATAAAATAATAAAAAGATTGTTAATCTGCACAGAGAAAAAGAGTAAGAATGCAGAAGATAGCATATTAATGTTGTCAACCATGATTGGGAAGCTGGGTCGTGTTGGGGGATAAAAGAAAGAAAGAAAAACTGTTGTATCCCATTTCCTTGAACTTTAATGGAAATTTCAATAAAATAATAAAAGATTGTTAATCTGCATAAAGAAAAAGAGTAAGAAAGCAGAAGATGGAATATTAATGTTGTCAACCATGATTTGGAAGCTGGGAGGGTAGGGGGATGAAAGAACGAAAGAAAAACTGTTGTAACCCATTTCCTTGAACATTCATGGAAATTTCAATAAAATAATAAAAAATTGTTAATCTGCATAAAGAAAAAGTGTAAGAATGCAGAACATTGAATATTAATATTGTCAACCACGATTTGGAAGCTGGGGGCGTGCGGGATGAAAGAAAGAAAGAAATAATGTTGTATCACATTTCCTTGAACATTCATGGAAATTTCAATAAAATAATAAAAAGATTGTTAAATGCATAAAGAAAAAGAGTATGAAGGCACAAGTTACAATATTATGTTGTCAACCATGATTTGGAAGCTGGGGGGGTGGGGGATGAAAGAAAGAAAGAAAAACTGTTGTATCCCATTTCCTTGAACATTCATGGAAATTTCAATACAATAAAAAAAGATTGTTAATCTGCATAAAGAAAAAGTGTAAGAATGCAGAAGATAGAATATTAATGTTGTCAACCATGTTTTAGAAGTTGGGAGGTTGTGGGGGATAAAAGAAAGAAAGAAAAACAGTTGTATCCCATTTCCTTGAACATTCATGGAAATTTCAATAAAATAAGAAAAAGATTGTTAATCTGCATAAAGTAAAACTGTAAGAATGCAGAAGATTGTATATTAATGTTGTCAACCATGATTTGGAAGATGGCGGGGGTGCTGGATAAAAGAAAGAAAGAAAAACTGTTGTATCCCATTTCCTTGAACATTCATGGAAATTTCAATAAAATAATAAAAAGATTGTTAATCTGCATAGAGAAAAAGAGTAAGAATGCAGAAGATAGAATATTAATGTTATCAACCATGATTGGGAAGCTGGGGGGTGTTGGGCGATAAAAGAAAGAAAGAAAAACTGTTGTATCCCATTTCCTTGAACTTTCATGGAAATTTCAATAAAATAATAAAAGATTGTTAATCTGCATAAAGAAAAATAGTAAGAATGCAGAAGATGGAATATTAATGTTGTCAACCATGATTTGGAAGCTGGGGGGGTAGGGGGATGAAAGAAAGAAAGAAAAACTGTTGTATACCATTTCCTTGAACATTCATGGAAATTTCAATAAAATAATAAAAAAATGTTAATCTGCATAAAGAAAAAGTGTAAGAATGCAGAACATTGAATATTAATATTGTCAACCACGATTTGGAAGCTGGGGGCATGGGGGATGAAAGAAAGAAAGAAATAATGTTGTATCCCATTTCCTTTAACATTCATGGAAATTTCGATAAAATAATAAAAAGATAGTTAATCTGCATAAAGAAAAAGAGTAAGAATGCAGAAGATAGAATATTAATGTTGTCAACCATGAATTAGAAGCTGCGGGCAAGTGGGGGATAAAAGAAAGAAAGAAAAACTGTTGTATCCAATTTCCTTGAACATTCCTGGAAATTTTAATAAAATAGTAAAAAGATTGTTAATCTGCATAAAGTAAAAGTGTAAGAATGCAGAAGATTGAATATTACTGTTGCCAACCATGATTTGGAAGGTGGGAGGTGGTGGGGGATAAAAGAAAGAAAGAAAAACTGTTGTATTCCATTTCCTTGAACATTCATGGAAATTTCATTAAAATAATAAAAAGATTGTTCATCTGCATAAAGAAAAAGTGTAAGAATGCCGAAGATTGAATAATAATGTTGTAAACCACGATTTGGAAGCTGGGGGCATGGGGGATAAATAAAGAAAGAAAAAATGTTGCATCCCATTTCCTTGGACATTCATGGAAATTTCAATAAAATAATAAATAGATTGTTATTTACATAAAGAAAAAGAGTAAGATTACAGAAGATTGAATATTAATGTTGTCAACCATGATTTGGAAGGTGGGGGGTGGTGGGGGATAAAAGAAGGAAAGAAAAACTGTTGTATACCATTTCCTTGAACATTCATGGAAATTTCAATAAAAAAATAAAACGATTGGTAATCTACATAAAGAAAAAGAGTAAGAATGCAGAAGATAGAATATTAATGTTGTCAACCATGAATTTGAAGCTTGGGGAGTGGGGGATAAAAGAAAGAAAGAGAAAATGTTGTATCCCCTTTTCTTGAACATTCATGAAATTTCAATAAAATAATGACAAGATTGTTAAATGCATAAAGAAAAAGAGTATGAAGGCAGAAGATACAATATTATGTTGTCAACCATGATTTGGAAGCTGGGGGGGTGGGGGATGAAAGAAAGAAAGAAAAACTGTTGTATCCCTTTTCCTTGAACATTCATGGAAATTTCAAAAAAATAATAAAAGATTGTTAATCTGCATAAAGAAAAAGAGTAAGAATGCAGGAGATAGAATGTTCATGTTGTCAACCATGATTTGGAAGCTGGCGGGGGTGGGGGATAAAAGAAAGACAGAAAAAGTGTTGTATCCCATTTCCTTGAACATTCATGGAAATTTCAATAAAATAAGAAAAGATTGTTAATCTGCATAAAGAAAAACAGTAAGAATGCAGAAGGTAGAATATTAATGTTGTCAACCATGTTTTAGAAGCTGGGGGGTTGTGGGGGATAAAAGAAAGAAAGAAAAACTGTTGTATCCCATTTCCTTGAACATTCATGGAAATTTCAATAAAATAAGAAAAAGATTGTTAATCTGCATAAAGTAAAACTGTAAGAATGCAGAAGATTGAATATTAATGTTGTCAACCATGATTTGGAAGATGGCGGGGGTGCTGGAAAAAGAAAGAAAGAAAAACTGTTGTATCCCATTTCCTTGAACATTCATGGAAATTTCAATAAAATAATAAAAAGATTGTTAATCTGCATAAAGAAAAAGAGTAAGAATGCAGAAGATAGAATATTAATGTTGTCAACCATGATTGGGAAGCTGGGGGGTGTTGGGGGATAAAAGAAAGAAAGAAAAACTGTTGTATCCCATTTACTTGAACATTCATGGAAATTTCAATAAAATAATAAAAAGATTGTTAATCTGCATAGAGAAAAAGAGTAAGAATGCAGAAGATAGAATATTAATGTTGTCAACCATGTTTTGGAAGCTGGGGGGTGGTGGGGTATAAAAGAAAGAAAGAAAAACTGTTGTATCCCATTTCCTTGAACATTCATGGAAATTTCAATAAAATAAGAAAAAGATTGTTAATCTGCATAAAGAAAGAGAGTAAGAATGCAGAAGATAGAATATTAATGTTGTCAACCATGAATTAGAAGCTGCGGGCAAGTGGGGGATAAAAGAAAGAAAGAAAAACTGTTGTATCCAATTTCCTTGAACATTCATGGAAATTTTAATAAAATAATAAAAAGATTATTAATCTGCATAAAGTAAAAGTGTAAGAATGCAGAAGATAGAATATTACTGTTGCCAACCATGATTTGGAAGGTGGGAGGTGGTGGGGGATAAAAGAAAGAAAGAAAAACTGTTGTATTCCATTTCCTTGAACATTCATGGAAATTTCATTAAAATAATAAAAAGATTGTTCATCTGCATAAAGAAAAAGTGTTAGAATGCCGAAGATTGAATATTAATGTTGTCAACCACGATTTGGAAGCTGGGGGCGTGGGGGATAAAAGAAAGCAAGAAAAAATGTTGTATCCCATTTCCTAGGAAATTCATGGAAATTTCAATAAAATAATAAATAGATTGTTATTTACATAAAGAAAAAGTGTAAGATTACAGAAGATTGAATATTAATATTGTCAACCATGATTTGGAAGGTGGGGGGTGGTGGGGGATAAAAGGAAGAAAGAAAAACTGTTGTATACCATTTCCTTGAACATTCATGGAAATTTCAATAAAATAATAAAACGATTGGTAATCTGCATAAAGAAAAAGAGTAAGAATGCAGAAGATAGAATATTAATGTTGTCAACCATGATTTGGAAGCTTGGGGAGTGGGGGATAAAAGAAAGAAAGTGAAAATGTTGTATCCCATTTCCTTGAACATTCATGAAATTTCAATAAAATAATGACAACATTGTTAAATGCATAAAGAAAACGAGTATGAAGGCAGAAGATACAATATTATGTTGTCAACCATGATTTGGAAGCTGGGGGGTGGGGGATGAAAGAAAGAAAGAAAAACTGTTGTATCCCATTTCCTTGAACATTCATGGAAATTTCAAAAAAATAATAAAAGATTGTTAATCTGCATAAAGAAAAAGAGTAAGAATGCAGGAGATAGAATGTTCATGTTGTCAACCATGATTTGGAAGCTGGCGGGGGTGGGGGATAAAAGAAAGAAAGAAAAACTGTTGTATCCCATTTCCTTGAACATTCATGGAAATTTCAATACAATAATAAAAAGATTGTTAATCTGCATAAAGAAAAAGAGTAAGAATGCAGAAGATAGAATATTAATGTTGTCAACCATGTTTTAGAAGCTTGGGGGTTGTGGGGGATAAAAGAGAGAAAGAAAAACTGTTGTATCCCATTTCCTTGAACATTCATGGAAATTTCAATAAAATAAGAAAAAGATTGTTAATCTGCATAAAGTAAAACTGTAAGAATGCAGAAGATTGAATATTAATGTTGTCAACCATGATTTGGAAGATGGCGGGGGTGCTGGAAAAAGAAAGAAAGAAAAACTGTTGTATCCCATTTCCTTGAACATTCATGGAAATTTCAATAAAATAATAAAAAGATTGTTAATCTGCATACAGAAAAAGAGTAAGAATGCAGAAGATAGAATATTAATGTTGTCAACCATGATTTGGAAGCTGGGGCCGCTGGAGGATAAAAGAAAGAAAGAAAAACTGTTGTATCCCATTTACTTGAACATTCATGGAAAGTTCAATAAAATAATAAAAAGATTGTTAATCTGCATAGAGAAAAATAGTAAGAATGCAGAAGATAGAATATTAATGTTGTAAACCATGTTTTGGAAGCTGGGGGGTGGTGGGGTATAAAAGAAAGAAAGAAAAACTGTTGTATCCCATTTCCTTGAACATTCATGGAAATTTCAATAAAATAAGAAAAAGATTGTTAATCTGCATAAAGTAAAAGTGTAAGAATGCAGAAGATTGAATATTAATGTTGTCAACCATGATTTGGAAGATGGCGGGGGTGCTGGATAAAAGAAAGAAAGAAAAACTGTTTATGCCATTTCCTTGAACATTCATGGAAATTTCAATAAAATAATAAAAAGATTGTTAATCTGCATAAAGAAAGAGAGTAAGAATGCAGAAGATAGAATATTAATGTTGTCAACCATGAATTAGAAGCTGCGGGCAAGTGGGGGATAAAAGAAAGAAAGAAAAACTGTTGTATCCAATTTCCTTGAACATTCATGGAAATTTTAATAAAATAATAAAAAGATTATTAATCTGCATAAAGTAAAAGTGTAAGAATGCAGAAGATAGAATATTACTGTTGCCAACCATGATTTGGAAGGTGGGAGGTGGTGGGGGATAAAAGAAAGAAAGAAAAACTGTTGTATTCCATTTCCTTGAACATTCATGGAAATTTCAATAAAATAATAAAAAGATTGGTAATCTGCATAAAGAAAAATAGTAAGAATGCAGAAGATAGAATATTAATGTTGTCAACCATGAATTAGAAGCTGCGGGCAAGAGGGGGATAAAAGAAAGAAAGAAAAACTGTTGTATCCAATTTCCTTGAACATTCATGGAAATTTCAATAAAATAAGAAAAGATTGTTAATCTGCATAAAGAAAAACAGTAAGAATGCCGAAGGTAGAATATTAATGTTTTCAATCATGATTTGGAAGCTGGGGGGCTGGGGGATACAAGAATGAAAGAAAAACTGTTGTATCCCATTTCCTTGAACATTCATGGAAATTTCAATAAAATAATAAAAAGATTGGTAATCTGCATAAAGAAAAATAGTAAGAATGCAGAAGATAGAATATTAATGTTGTCAACAATGATTTGGAAGCTGGTGGGGTTGGGGGATGATAGAAAGAAAGAAAAAGTGTTGTATCCCATTTCCTTTAACATTCATGGAAATTTCAATAAAATAATAAAAAGATTCTTAATCTGCATAGAGAAAAAGAGTAAGAATGACGAAGATAGAATGTTAATGTTGTCAGCAATGATTTGGAATCTGGGGGGTTGTGCGGGATAAAAGAAAGAAAGAAAAACTGTTTTATCCCATTTCCTTGAACATTCAGGGAAATTTCAATACAATAATAAAAAGATTGTTAATCTGCATAGAGAAAAAGAGTAAGAATGCAGAATATAGAATATTAATGTTGTCAACCATGATTTGGAAGCTGGGGGCGCTGGAGGATAAAAGAAAGAAAGAAAAAATATTGTATCCCATTTCCTTGAACATTCATGGCAATTTCAATTAAATAATAAAAAGATTGTTAATCTGCATAAAGAAAAAGATTAAGAATGCAGAAGATTGAATGTTAATGTTGTCAACAATGATTTGGAATCAGGGGGGTTGTGCGGGATAAAAGAAAGAAAGAAAAACTGTTGTATCCCATTTCCTTGAACGTTCATGGAAATTTCAATAAAATAATAAAAAGATTGTTAATCTGCACAGAGAAAAAGAGTAAGAATGCAGAAGATAGCATATTAATGTTGTCAACCATGATTGGGAAGCTGGGTCGTGTTGGGGGATAAAAGAAAGAAAGAAAAACTGTTGTATCCCATTTCCTTGAACTTTAATGGAAATTTCAATAAAATAATAAAAGATTGTTAATCTGCATAAAGAAAAAGAGTAAGAAAGCAGAAGATGGAATATTAATGTTGTCAACCATGATTTGGAAGCTGGGAGGGTAGGGGGATGAAAGAAAGAAAGAAAAACTGTTGTATCCCATTTCCTTGAACATTCATGGAAATTTCAATAAAATAATAAAAAATTGTTAATCTGCATAAAGAAAAAGTGTAAGAATGCAGAACATTGAATATTAATATTGTCAACCACGATTTGGAAGCTGGGGGCGTGCGGGATGAAAGAAAGAAAGAAATAATGTTGTATAACATTTCCTTGAACATTCATGGAAATTTCAATAAAATAATAAAAAGATTGTTAAATGCATAAAGAAAAAGAGTATGAAGGCACAAGTTACAATATTATGTTGTCAACCATGATTTGGAAGCTGGGGGGGTGGGGGATAAAAGAAAGAAAGAAAAACTGTTGTATCCCATTTCCTTGAACATTCATGGAAAGTTCAATAAAATAATAAAAAGATTGGTAATCTGCATAAAGAAAAAGAGTAAGAATGCAGAAGATAGAATATTAATGTTGTCAACCATGATTTGGAAGCTTGGAGTATGGGGGATAAAAGAAAGAAAGAAAAACTGTTGTATCCCATTTCCTTGAACATTCATGGAAATTTCAATACAATAATAAAAAGATTGTTAATCTGCATACAGAAAAAGAGTAAGAATGCAGAAGATAAAATATTAATGTTGTCAACCATGTTTTAGAAGCTGGGGGGTTGTGGGGGATAAAAGAAAGAAAGAAAAACTGTTGTATCCCATTTCCTTGAACATTCATGGAAATTTCAATAAAATAAGAAAAAGATTGTTAATCTGCATAAAGTAAAACTGTAAGAATGCAGAAGATTGAATATTAATGTTGTCAAGCATGATTTGGAAGCTGGGGCCGCTGGAGGATAAAAGAAAGAAAGAAAAACTGTTGTATCCCATTTACTTGAACATTCATGGAAATTTCAATAAAATAATAAAAAGATTGTTAATCTGCATAGAGAAAAAGAGTAAGAATGCAGAAGATAGAATATTAATGTTGTCAACCATGTTTTGGAAGCTGGGGGGTGGTGGGGTATAAAAGAAAGAAAGAAAAACTGTTGTATCCCATTTCCTTGAACATTCATGGAAATTTCAATAAAATAAGAAAAAGATTGTTAATCTGCGTAAAGTAAAAGTGTGAGAATGCAGAAGATTGAATATTAATGTTGTCAACCATGATTTGGAAGATGGCGGGGGTGCTGGATAAAAGAAAGAAAGAAAAACTGTTGTACGCCATTTCCTTGAACATTCATGGAAATTTCAATAAAATAATAAAAAGATTGTTAATCTGCATAAAGAAAGAGAGTAAGAATGCAGAAGATAGAATATTAATGTTGTCAACCATGAATTAGAAGCTGCGGGCAAGTGGGGGATAAAAGAAAGAAAGAAAAACTGTTGTATCCAATTTCCTTGAACATCCATGGAAATTTTAATAAAATAATAAAAAGATTATTAATCTGCATAAAGTAAAAGTGTAAGAATGCAGAAGATTGAATATTACTGTTGCCAACCATGATTTGGAAGGTGGGAGGTGGTGGGGGATAAAAGAAAGAAAGAAAAACTGTTGTATTCCATTTCCTTGAACATTCATGGAAATTTCATTAAAATAATAAAAAGATTGGTAATCTGCATAAAGAAAAATAGTAAGAATGCAGAAGATAGAATATTAATGTTGTCAAACATGATTTGGAAGCTTGGGGAGTGGGGGATAAAAGAAAGAAAGTGAAAATGTTGTATCCCATTACCTTGAACATTCATGAAATTTCAATAAAATAATGACAAGATTGTTAAATGCATAAAGAAAACGAGTATGAAGGCAGAAGATAGAATATTATGTTGTCAACCATGATTTGGAAGCTGGGGGCGCTGGAGGATAAAAGAAAGAAAGAAAAAATGTTGTATCCCATTTCCTTGAACATTCATGGCAATTTCAATTAAATAATAAAAAGATTGTTAATCTGCATAAAGAAAAAGATTAAGAATGCAGAAGATTGAATGTTAATGTTGTCAACAATGATTTGGAATCTGGGGGGTTGTGCGGGATAAAAGAAAGAAAGAAAAACTGTTGTATCCCATTTCCTTGAACGTTCATGGAAATTTCAATAAAATAATAAAAAGATTGTTAATCTGCACAGAGAAAAAGAGTAAGAATGCAGAAGATAGCATATTAATGTTGTCAACCATGATTGGGAAGCTGGGTCGTGTTGGGGGATAAAAGAAAGAAAGAAAAACTGTTGTATCCCATTTCCTTGAACTTTAATGGAAATTTCAATAAAATAATAAAAGATTGTTAATCTGCATAAAGAAAAAGAGTAAGAAAGCAGAAGATGGAATATTAATGTTGTCAACCATGATTTGGAAGCTGGGAGGGTAGGGGGATGAAAGAAAGAAAGAAAAACTGTTGTAACCCATTTCCTTGAACATTCATGGAAATTTCAATAAAATAATAAAAAATTGTTAATCTGCATAAAGAAAAAGTGTAAGAATGCAGAACATTGAATATTAATATTGTCAACCACGATTTGGAAGCTGGGGGCGTGCGGGATGAAAGAAAGAAAGAAATAATGTTGTATCACATTTCCTTGAACATTCATGGAAATTTCAATAAAATAATAAAAAGATTGTAAAATGCATAAAGAAAAAGAGTATGAAGGCACAAGTTACAATATTATGTTGTCAACTATGATTTGGAAGCTGGGGGGGTGGGGGATGAAAGAAAGAAAGAAAAACTGTTGTATCCCATTTCCTTGAACATTCATGGAAATTTCAAAAAAATAATAAAAGATTGTTAATCTGCGTAAAGAAAAAGAGTAAGAATGCAGGAGATAGAATGTTCATGTTGTCAACCATGATTTGGAAGCTGGCGGGGGTGGGGGATAAAAGAAAGAAAGAAAAACTGTTGTATCCCATTTCCTTGAACATTCATGGAAATTTCAATACAATAAAAAAAGATTGTTAATCTGCTTAAAGAAAAAGTGTAAGAATGCAGAAGGTAGAATATTAATGTTGTCAACCATGTTTTAGAAGTTGGGGGGTTGTGGGGGATAAAAGAAAGAAAGAAAAACTGTTGTATCCCATTTCCTTGAACATTCATGGAAATTTCAATAAAATAAGAAAAAGATTGTTAATCTGCATAAAGTAAAACTGTAAGAATGCAGAAGATTGTATATTAATGTTGTCAACCATGATTTGGAAGATGGCGGGGGTGCTGGATAAAAGAAAGAAAGAAAAACTGTTGTATCCCATTTCCTTGAACTTTCATGGAAATTTCAATAAAATAATAAAAGATTGTTAATCTGCATAAAGAAAAATAGTAATAATGCAGAAGATGGAATATTAATGTTGTCAACCATGATTTGGAAGCTGGGGGGGTAGGGGGATGAAAGAAAGAAAGAAAAACTGTTGTATACCATTTCCTTGAACATTCATGGAAATTTCAATAAAATAATAAAAAAATGTTAATCTGCATAAAGAAAAAGTGTAAGAATGCAGAACATTGAATATTAATATTGTCAACCACGATTTGGAAGCTGGGGGCATGGGGGATGAAAGAAAGAAAGAAATAATGTTGTATCCCATTTCCTTTAACATTCATGGAAATTTCGATAAAATAATAAAAAGATAGTTAATCTGCATAAAGAAAAAGAGTAAGAATGCAGAAGATAGAATATTAATGTTGTCAACCATGAATTAGAAGCTGCGGGCAAGTGGGGGATAAAAGAAAGAAAGAAAAACTGTTGTATCCAATTTCCTTGAACATTCCTGGAAATTTTAATAAAATAGTAAAAAGATTGTTAATCTGCATAAAGTAAAAGTGTAAGAATGCAGAAGATTGAATATTACTGTTGCCAACCATGATTTGGAAGGTGGGAGGTGGTGGGGGATAAAAGAAAGAAAGAAAAACTGTTGTATTCCATTTCCTTGAACATTCATGGAAATTTCATTAAAATAATAAAAAGATTGTTCATCTGCATAAAGAAAAAGTGTAAGAATGCCGAAGATTGAATATTAATGTTGTAAACCACGATTTGGAAGCTGGGGGCGTGGGGGATAAATAAAGAAAGAAAAAATGTTGTATCCCATTTCCTTGGACATTCATGGAAATTTCAATAAAATAATAAATAGATTGTTATTTACATAAAGAAAAAGAGTAAGATTACAGAAGATTGAATATTAATGTTGTCAACCATGATTTGGAAGGTGGGGGGTGGTGGGGGATAAAAGAAGGAAAGAAAAACTGTTGTATACCATTTCATTGAACATTCATGGAAATTTCAATAAAAAAAATAAAACGATTGGTAATCTACATAAAGAAAAAGAGTAAGAATGCAGAAGATAGAATATTAATGTTGTCAACCATGAATTTGAAGCTTGGGGAGTGGGGGATAAAAGAAAGAAAGAGAAAATGTTGTATCCCCTTTCCTTGAACATTCATGAAATTTCAATAAAATAATGACAAGATTGTTAAATGCATAAAGAAAAAGAGTATGAAGGCAGAAGATACAATATTATGTTGTCAACCATGATTTGGAAGCTGGGGGGGTGGGGGATGAAAGAAAGAAAGAAAAACTGTTGTATCCCTTTTCCTTGAACATTCATGGAAATTTCAAAAAAATAATAAAAGATTGTTAATCTGCATAAAGAAAAAGAGTAAGAATGCAGGAGATAGAATGTTCATGTTGTCAACCATGATTTGGAAGCTGGCGGGGGTGGGTGATAAAAGAAAGAAAGAAAAACTGTTCTATCCCATTTCCTTGAACATTCATGGAAATTTCAATACAATAATAAAAAGATTGTTAATCTGCATAAAGAAAAAGAGTAAGAATGCAGAAGATAGAATATTAATGTTGTCAACCATGTTTTAGAAGCTGGGGGGTTGTGGGGGATAAAAGAAAGAAAGAAAAACCGTTGTATCCCATTTCCTTGAACATTCATGGAAATTTCAATAAAATAAGAAAAAGATTGTTAATCTGCATAAAGTAAAACTGTAAGAATGCAGAAGATTGAATATTAATGTTGTCAACCATGATTTGGAAGATGGCGGGGGTGCTGGAAAAAGAAAGAAAGAAAAACTGTTGTATCCCATTTCCTTGAACATTCATGGAAATTTCAATAAAATAATAAAAAGATTGTTAATCTGCATAAAGAAAAAGAGTAAGAATGCAGAAGATAGAATATTAATGTTGTCAACCATGATTTGGAAGCTGGGGCCGCTGGAGGATAAAAGAAAGAAAGAAAAACTGTTGTATCCCATTTACTTGAACATTCATGGAAATTTCAATAAAATAATAAAAAGATTGTTAATCTGCATAGAGAAAAAGAGTAAGAATGCAGAAGATAGAATATTAATGTTGTCAACCATGTTTTGGAAGCTGGGGGGTGGTGGGGTATAAAAGAAAGAAAGAAAAACTGTTGTATCCCATTTCCTTGAACATTCATGGAAATTTCAATAAAATAAGAAAAAGATTGTTAATCTGCATAAAGAAAGAGAGTAAGAATGCAGAAGATAGAATATTAATGTTGTCAACCATGAATTAGAAGCTGCGGGCAAGTGGGGGATAAAAGAAAGAAAGAAAAACTGTTGTATCCAATTTCCTTGAACATTCATGGAAATTTCAATAAAATAAGAAAAAGATTGTTAATCTGCATAAAGTAAAACTGTAAGAATGCAGAAGATTGTATATTAATGTTGTCAACCATGATTTGGAAGATGGCGGGGGTGCTGGATAAAAGAAAGAAAGAAAAACTGTTGTATCCCATTTCCTTGAACATTCATGGAAATTTCAATAAAATAATAAAAAGATTGTTAATCTGCATAGAGAAAAAGAGTAAGAATGCAGAAGATAGAATATTAATGTTATCAACCATGATTGGGAAGCTGGGGGGTGTTGGGGGATAAAGGAAAGAAAGAAAAACTGTTGTATCCCATTTCCTTGAACTTTCATGGAAATTTCAATAAAATAATAAAAGATTGTTAATCTGCATAAAGAAAAATAGTAAGAATGCAGAAGATGGAATATTAATGTTGTCAACCATGATTTGGAAGCTGGGGGGGTAGGGGGATGAAAGAAAGAAAGAAAAACTGTTGTATACCATTTCCTTGAACATTCATGGAAATTTCAATAAAATAATAAAAAAATGTTAATCTGCATAAAGAAAAAGTGTAAGAATGCAGAACATTGAATATTAATATTGTCAACCACGATTTGGAAGCTGGGGGCATGGGGGATGAAAGAAAGAAAGAAATAATGTTGTATCCCATTTCCTTTAACATTCATGGAAATTTCGATAAAATAATAAAAAGATAGTTAATCTGCATAAAGAAAAAGAGTAAGAATGCAGAAGATAGAATATTAATGTTTTCAACCATGAATTAGAAGCTGCGGGCAAGTGGGGGATAAAAGAAAGAAAGAAAAACTGTTGTATCCAATTTCCTTGAACATTCCTGGAAATTTTAATAAAATAGTAAAAAGATTGTTAATCTGCATAAAGTAAAAGTGTAAGAATGCAGAAGATTGAATATTACTGTTGCCAACCATGATTTGGAAGGTGGGAGGTGGTGGGGGATAAAAGAAAGAAAGAAAAACTGTTGTATTCCATTTCCTTGAACATTCATGGAAATTTCATTAAAATAATAAAAAGATTGTTCATCTGCATAAAGAAAAAGTGCAAGAATGCCGAAGATTGAATATTAATGTTGTAAACCACGATTTGGAAGCTGGGGGCGTGGGGGATAAATAAAGAAAGAAAAAATGTTGTATCCCATTTCCTTGGACATTCATGGAAATTTCAATAAAATAATAAATAGATTGTTATTTACATAAAGAAAAAGAGTAAGATTACAGAAGATTGAATATTAATGTTGTCAACCATGATTTGGAAGGTGGGGGGTGGTGGGGGATAAAAGAAGGAAAGAAAAACTGTTGTATACCATTTCCTTGAACATTCATGGAAATTTCAATAAAAAAAATAAAACGATTGGTAATCTACATAAAGAAAAAGAGTAAGAATGCAGAAGATAGAATATTAATGTTGTCAACCATGAATTTGAAGCTTGGGGAGTGGGGGATAAAAGAAAGAAAGAGAAAATGTTGTATCCCCTTTCCTTGAACATTCATGAAATTTCAATAAAATAATGACAAGATTGTTAAATGCATAAAGGAAAAGAGTATGAAGGCAGAAGATACAATATTATGTTGTCAACCATGATTTGGAAGCTGGGGGGGTGGGGGATGAAAGAAAGAAAGAAAAACTGTTGTATCCCTTTTCCTTGAACATTCATGGAAATTTCAAAAAAATAATAAAAGATTGTTAATCTGCATAAAGAAAAAGAGTAAGAATGCAGGAGATAGAATGTTCATGTTGTCAACCATGATTTGGAAGCTGGCGGGGGTGGGGGATAAAAGAAAGAAAGAAAAACTGTTCTATCCCATTTCCTTGAACATTCATGGAAATTTCAATACAATAATAAAAAGATTGTTAATCTGCATAAAGAAAAAGAGTAAGAATGCAGAAGATAGAATATTAATGTTGTCAACCATGTTTTAGAAGCTGGGGGGTTGTGGGGGATAAAAGAAAGAAAGAAAAACTGTTGTATCCCATTTCCTTGAACATTCATGGAAATTACAATAAAATAAGAAAAAGATTGTTAATCTGCATAAAGTAAAACTGTAAGAATGCAGAAGATTGAATATTAATGTTGTCAACCATGATTTGGAAGATGGCGGGGGTGCTGGAAAAAGAAAGAAAGAAAAACTGTTGTATCCCATTTCCTTGAACATTCATGGAAATTTCTTTTTTTTTTTTTTTTTTTTTTTTTTTTTAAATTTTATTTTGTCGATATACATTGTAGCTGATTAATGCTCCCCATCACCAAAACCTCCCTCCCTTCTCCCTCCCCCCCTCCCCCCCAACAATGTCCTTTCTGTTTGCTTGTTGTATCAACTTCAAATAATTGTGGTTGTTATATCTTCTTCCCCCCCCCCCCGGTTTGTGTGTGTATGTGTGTATGTGTGTGTGTGAATTTATATATTAATTTTTAGCTCCCACCAATAAGTGAGAACATGTGGTATTTCTCTTTCTGTGCCTGACTTGTTTCACTTAATATAATTCTCTCGAGGTCCATCCATGTTGTTGCAAATGGCAGTATTTCATTCGTTTTTATAGCTGAGTAGTATTCCATTGTGTAGATGTACCACATTTTCCGTATCCACTCATCTGATGATGGGCATTTGGGCTGGTTCCAACTCTTGGCTATTGTAAAGAGTGCTGCGATGAACATTGGGGAACAGGTATACCTTCGACTTGATGATTTCCATTCCTCTGGGTATATTCCCAACAGTGGGATGGCTGGGTCGTATGGTAGATCTATTTGCAATTGTTTAAGGAACCTCCATACCATTTTCCATAGAGGCTGCACCATTTTGCAGTCCCACCAATAATGTATGAGAGTTCCTTTTTCTCCGCAGCCTCGCCAGCATTTATCGTTCATAGTCTTTTGGATTTTAGCCATCCTAACTGGGGTTAGATGGTATCTCAATGTGGTTTTGATTTGCATTTCCCGGATGCTGAGTGATGTTGAGCATTTTTTCATATGTCTGTTGGCCATTTGGATATCTTCCTTAGAGAAATGCCTACTTAGCTCTTTTGCCCATTTTTTAATTGGGTTGCTAGTTTTCTTCTTGTAAAGTTGTTTGAGTTCCTTATATATTCTGGATATTAATCCTTTGTCAGATGTATATTTTGCAAATATTTTCTCCCACTCTGTTGGTTGTCTTTTAACTCTTTTAATTGTTTCTTTTGCTGTGCAGAAGCTTTTTAGTTTGATATAATCCCATTTGTTTATTTTTCCTTTGGTTGCCCGTGCTTTTGGGGTCGTATTCATGAAGTCTGTGCCCAGTCCTATTTCCTGAAGTGTTTCCCCTATGTTTTCTTTAAGAAGTTTTATTGTCTCAGGGTGTATATTTAAATCCTTAATCCATTTTGAGTTGATTTTAGTATACGGTGAGAGGTATGGATCTAGTTTCATTCTCCTGCATATCGATGTCCAGTTATCCCAGCACCACTTGCTGAAGAGGCAGTCCCTTCCCCAGTGAATAGGCTTGGTGCCTTTGTCAAAGATCAGATGGCAGTAAGTGTGAGGGTTGATTTCTGGATTCTCTATTCTATTCCATTGGTCAGTGTGTCTGTTTTTATGCCAGTACCATACTGTTTTGGTTATTATAGCTTTGTAGTATAGCTTAAAGTCAGGTAGTGTTATGCCTCCAGCTTTATTTTTTTTGCTGAGCATTGCTTTGGCTATTCGTGGTCTTTTATTGTTCCATATAAATGTCTGAATAGTTTTTTCCATTTCTGAGAAAAATGTCTTTGGAATTTTGATGGGGATTGCATTGAATTTGTATATCACTTTGGGTAGTATGGACATTTTCACTATGTTGATTCTTCCAATCCAAGAGCATGGAATATCTTTCCATCTTCTTGTATCCTCTCTAATTTCTCTCAGCAGTGGTTTGTAGTTCTCATTATAGAGATTTTTCACCTCCTTGGTTAACTCAATTCCTAAGTATTTTATTTTTTTGGTGGCTATTGTAAATGGGCAGGCTTTCTTGATTTCTCCTTCTGCATGTTCACTATTGGAGAAAAGAAATGCTACTGATTTTTCTGTGTTGATTTTGTATCCTGCTACTGTGCTGAAATCATTTATCAATTCCAACAGTTTTTTTGTAGAGGTTTTAGGCTGTTCGATATATAGGATCATGTCATCTGCAAACAGGGACAGTTTGACTTCATCTTTTCCAATCTGGATGCCCTTTATTTCCTTCTCTTCTCTGATTGCTCTGGCTAGTACTTCCAACACTATGTTGAATAGGAGGGGTGAGAGTGGGCATCCTTGTCTAGTGCCTGTTCTTAAAGGAAAAGCTTTCAGCTTTTCCCCATTCAGGATGATATTGGCAGTGGGTTTGGCATATATGGCTTTAATTATGTTGAGATACTTTCCCTCTATACCTAACTTATAGAGGGTCTTTGTCATGAATGAGTGCTGAACTTTATCAAATGCTTTTTCAGCATCTATAGAGATGATCATATGGTCCTTGTGTTTGAGTTTATTAATATGGTGTATCACATTTATTGATTTGCGTATGTTGAACCAACCTTGCATCCCTGGGATGAATCCCACTTGATCGTGATGAATAATTTTTCGTATGTGTTGCTGTATTCTGTTTGCTAGTATTTTAGTGAGGATTTTTGCATCTATATTCATCAAGGATATCGGCCTGTAGTTTTCTTTTTTGGTTATATCTTTACCTGGTTTTGGTATCAGGATGATGTTTGCTTCATAGAATGAGTTTGGGAGATTTGCGTCCGTTTCAATCTTTTGGAATAGTTTGTAAAGAATCGGTGTCAATTCCTCTTTGAATGTTTGGTAAAATTCTGCTGTGAATCCATCTGGTCCTGGGCTTTTCTTTGTTGGGAGCCTTCTGATAACAGCTTCAATCTCCTTTATTGTTATTGGTCTGTTCAAATTTTCTACGTCTTCACGGTTCAGTTTTGGGAGCTTGTGTGTGTCCAGAAATTTATCCATTTCCTCCAGATTTTCAAATTTGTTGGCGTATAGTTGTTTATAGTAGTCTCGAATGATTCCTTGTATTTCAGATGAATCAGTTGTAATATCGCCTTTTTCATTTCTAATTTTTGTTATTTGAGTCTTCTCTCTTTTTTTTTTTGTTAGCCATGCTAATGGTTTGTCAATTTTATTTATCTTTTCAAAAAACCAACTTTTTGATTCGATGATCTTTTGAATTGTTTTTTGGTTTTCAATTTCATTCAGTTCTGCTCTGATCTTAATGATTTCTTTCCGTCTGCTAACTTTAGGATTGGATTGTTCTTGTTTTTCTAGTTCTTTAAGGTGAAGTGTTAGGTTGTTCACTTGCCATCTTTCCATTCTTCTGAAGTGAGCATTTAATGCAATAAATTTTCCCCTCAATACTGCTTTTGCAGTATCCCACAGGTTTTGGTATGATGTATCATTGTTTTCATTAGTTTCAATAAACTTTTTGATTTCCTGCTTGATTTCTTCTTGGACCCATATGTCATTAAGTAGAATGCTGTTTAATTTCCATGTGTTTGTATAGTTTCCAGAGTTTTGTTTGTTATTAATTTCTAGTTTTAATCCATTGTGGTCTGAGAAGATACATGGGATAATTCCAATTTTTTTGAATTTATTGAGACTTGATTTGTGACCTAATATGTGATCTATCTTGGAGAATGATCCATGTGCTGATGAGAAGAATGAATATTCTGAGGTTGTTGGGTGGAATGTTCTGTAGACATCTGCCAATTCCAATTGGTCTAGAGTCTTGTTTAGATCTTGTGTTTCTCTACTGATTCTTTGCCTAGATGATCTGTCTAATATTGACAGTGGAGTGTTCAGGTCCCCTGCTATTATGGTATTAGTGTCTATTTCCTTCTTTAGGTCTAATAGAGTTTGTTTTATAAATCTGGCTGCTCCAACATTGGGTGCGTACATATTTATGATTGTTATGTCTTCTTGATGGATCAGTCCTTTTATCATTAAGTAGTGTCCCTCATTGTCTCTTTTTATGGTTTTTAGTTTAAAGTCTATTTTGTCAGATATAAGAATAGCCACTCCATCTCGTTTTTCTTTTCTGTTTGCATGGTAAATCTTTTTCCATCCTTTCACTCTTAGTCTGTGTGAATCTTTATGGGTGAGGTGGGTCTCTTGTAGGCAGCATATAGTTGGGTCCTGCTTTTTGATCCAGTCAGCCAGTCTGTGTCTTTTGATTGGGGAATTTAAGCCTTTTACATTAAGAGTTGTTATTGAAAGGTGTTGATTTATTCCTAGCATTTTATTGGTTGTTTGGTTGTCTTAGGTGTCTTTTGTTCCTTGCTTTCTGATTTACTGTTTGGTTTCTTTGTTTGTTGGTTCCTTAGGTTGTAGATAGTGTTTTTGTTAGCTTGTTTTCTCTTCATGAATGCCATTTTTATTGTACTAGCGGGTTTAGATTTTTCTTAGGTTTTTATGGCAGTGGTAGTTATTTTTCAGGAACCAAACCCAGTACTCCCTTGAGGATTTCTTGTAAGGGTGGTCTTGTGGTAGTGAACTCCCGCAGTTTTTGTTTGTCTGAGAAATATACTATTTGCCCCTCATTTCGGAAGGATAGCCTTGCAGGGTAGAGTATTCTTGGCTGGCAATCTTTGTCTTTTAGTATTTTGAAAATATCATCCCATTCCTTTCTAGCTTTTAGGGTTTGTGATGAGAAGTCTGATGTTAACCTGATTGGGGCTCCCTTATAGGTGATTTGACGCTTCTCTCTTGCAGCTTTTAAGATTCTCTCTTTGTCTCTGAGTTTTGCCAATTTGGCTATGACATGTCTTGGAGAAGGCCTTTTGGGGTTGAATACGTTTGGAGATCGTTGAGCTTCCTGGATCTGAAGATTTGTGATTTTTCCTATACCTGGGAAGTTTTCTGCCACTATTTTGTTGAATATGTTTTCAATGGAATCTCCATTTTCCTCCCCTTCTGGAATACCCATGACTCGGATATTTGAGCGCTTGAGGTTGTCTGATATCTCTCTCAGATTTTCTTCCATGTCCTTGATTCTTTTTTCTTTCTTTTTGTCTGCTTGTGTTATTTCAAACAGCCCATCTTCAAGTTCAGAGGTTCTCTCTTCAACTTCGACAAGCCTGCTGGTTAAACTCTCCGTTGTGTTTTTTATTTCGCTGAATAACTTCTTCAGTTCAGCAAGTTCTGCTACATTTTTTTTCAGGACATTGATTTCCTTGTATATTTCCTCTTTCAGATCCTGTATACTTTTCCTCATTTCATCATGATGTCTAGCTGAGTTTTCTTGTATCTCATTCAGTTTCCTTAGAATTATCACTCGAAATTCCTTGTCAGTTATTTCAAGGGCTTCTTGTTCTATAGGATCTAGAGTATGAGATTTATTAACTTTTGGTGGTGTACTTTCTTGATTTTTTGTATTTCTGGTGTCTTTTTTTTGGTGTTTATTCATTGTGGCAGGGGGTTTCACAGTCCACCGGTTTAAGACTAATGACTAACTAGGATGTTGCTGTGGTTGCCAATTTGGTATGGCTCCCGCCGTGACTGCTCAGTTGGCCTCTAGTGTCTTGTGTGTGTGGTTGCCTCGGGTCTTGGGCTTCTCCGGGGATCCACCTTTCTGGTCAGCTTGTACTCTGCTGGGCTGGTGGATCACGTACCACAGGGTGTGTGATCTCTGTTGAGTTTTCACTTTCTGTACAGGACTTCTCCCCGTTCCGTGTGCTCTGGCCCAGGCTGTTAGATCGTGCAGTGGCGACCCCACCGGGTGTATGGTTTCTGTCGAGTCTCCGCCTCCCTGGCCGCACGTCTCCCCCCTCTGTGCACACTGTGCTGGGTTGGGGCGTGTCTTCTGCACCCCTCGTCTATCAGCTGGGCCTTCAAGACCCTGCTCAGCACCGCCTCGCCCAGGAAGTCTACCAGGTTTCTGCTAGGCACAGATGACCGGTCTCTCTGGGTGCCTTTGTAGCACTGTGTAGATCTTTCTCGGGTCTTGTTCACCTTTGTATCCCCCCGGTATAAACCGAGTCTAGTGCCCGCCTGCAGCCTGCTCTCCGGCAGGTTCAAGCGGACCTGGGAACTGTCCTACCACACTATTCCCAACCAGAAATTCGTTAGGCTTTTTTCCAAACTGGTGGTCGCAGAGATGGTATCTGCCTCCCAGTAACAGGAAGTTTACCGGGGCCTGAGTCCAGGGTGTGGTGGAGTGACAGTCGGCCCGCCCGTACTTCCTAGCCCTCCCAAAACTGGTCGGGACGCCCCACACCCCCAGCCCTGCCAGAGAACCGTGGAGGGAGTGGGAGAGGAGGTCGACCCGCAGGGTCCGGAAAGCCCCGCGCCAGGCCAAGCAAATGGGCTCAGTGATGGCCGAGCAGGGCGGAGCTGCCCGCACCTGGGAAAATGGAGGCAGCACCGGGGTAGTGAGTGGCCTGGTGGTGCAGGCGGGAAGCCGCGTGGGCATCCACCCCCCGAACGGAGTTGTGCTAGGGATCACTCACAGTGCTGTGCCAGGTCGGGCGCTCGCTCTGTCTCTGGTTTGTTGCCTTCCGTGTTCTCGGCGCTGCCGCCTCGGGCTGTTCAGTCGCGGCGCCGCTCGGGCGCTCCCAGGAGTCTTCTTTAATGCCGACTTGAAACCTCGAATCCTGGATAGGGCAGCTGGCCGCCTTCAGTGCGGCCCCAGCCTCCGGGATCCTGGCTGCATCCACAGCAGCCCTGGCGCCGTGTTCCCTGTTTCAAGACTCACTTTTGCAGCTAAGAATCAGTTCTTTTCCTGCTCCACACTTCAAAGCTGTTGCCTGTAAATGAGGCAGCCTCTCCTGCCGGGGGCAAAGTGGCGTTGAGCCCCCACGACCGGCCAGCAGCAGCAGTCCTCCCTTAAGAGATGGCCAGAGGAAGGTCCACAAGTTTCCCGGCTGCCTGAGGCCCAGTGGCCACCTTTTCCACCTCAGCTACTCCGCGCCAGCCGCCGCAGCTGCCGCCATCTTGAAATTTCAATAAAATAATAAAAAGATTGTTAATCTGCATAAAGAAAAAGAGTAAGAATGCAGAAGATAGAATATTAATGTTGTCAACCATGATTTGGAAGCTGGGGCCGCTGGAGGATAAAAGAAAGAAAGAAAAACTGTTGTATCCCATTTACTTGAACATTCATGGAAATTTCAATAAAATAATAAAAAGATTGTTAATCTGCATAGAGAAAAAGAGTAAGAATGCAGAAGATAGAATATTAATGTTGTCAACCATGTTTTGGAAGCTGGGGGGTGGTGGGGTATAAAAGAAAGAAAGAAAAACTGTTGTATCCCATTTCCTTGAACATTCATGGAAATTTCAATAAAATAAGAAAAAGATTGTTAATCTGCATAAAGAAAGAGAGTAAGAATGCAGAAGATAGAATATTAATGTTGTCAACCATGAATTAGAAGCTGCGGGCAAGTGGGGGATAAAATAAAGAAAGAAAAACTGTTGTATCCAATTTCCTTGAACATTCATGGAAATTTTAATAAAATAATAAAAAGATTATTAATCTGCATAAAGTAAAAGTGTAAGAATGCAGAAGATTGAATATTACTGTTGCCAACCATGATTTGGAAGGTGGGAGGTGGTGGGGGATAAAAGAAAGAAAGAAAAACTGTTGTATTCCATTTCCTTGAACATTCATGGAAATTTCATTAAAATAATAAAAAGATTGTTCATCTGCATAAAGAAAAAGTGTTAGAATGCCGAAGATTGAATATTAATGTTGTCAACCACGATTTGGAAGCTGGGGGCGTGGGGGATAAAAGAAAGCAAGAAAAAATGTTGTATCCCATTTCCTAGGAAATTCATGGAAATTTCAATAAAATAATAAATAGATTGTTATTTACATAAAGAAAAAGTGTAAGATTACAGAAGATTGAATATTAATATTGTCAACCATGATTTGGAAGGTGGGGGGTGGTGGGGGATAAAAGAAAGAAAGAAAAACTGTTGTATACCATTTCCTTGAACATTCATGGAAATTTCAATAAAATAATAAAACGATTGGTAATCTGCATAAAGAAAAAGAGTAAGAATGCAGAAGATAGAATATTAATGTTGTCAACCATGATTTGGAAGCTTGGGGAGTGGGGGATAAAAGAAAGAAAGTGAAAATGTTGTATCCCATTACCTTGAACATTCATGAAATTTCAATAAAATAATGACAAGATTGTTAAATGCATAAAGAAAACGAGTATGAAGGCAGAAGATACAATATTATGTTGTCAACCATGATTTGGAAGCTGGGGGGGTGGGGGATGAAAGAAAGAAAGAAAAACTGTTGTATCCCATTTCCTTGAACATTCATGGAAATTTCAAAAAAATAATAAAAGATTGTTAATCTGCATAAAGAAAAAGAGTAAGAATGCAGGAGATAGAATGTTCATGTTGTCAACCATGATTTGGAAGCTGGCGGGGGTGGGGGATAAAAGAAAGAAAGAAAAAGTGTTGTATCCCATTTCCTTGAACATTCATGGAAATTTCAATACAATAGTAAAAAGATTGTTAATCTGCATAAAGTAAAAGTGTAAGAATGCAGAAGATAGACTATTAATCTTGTCAACCATGATTTGGAAGCTTGGGGGGGTGGGGGATAAAAGAATGAAAGAAAAACTGTTGTATACCATTTCCTTGAACATTCATGGAAAGTTCAATAAAATAATAAAAAGATTGGTAATCTGCATAAAGAAAAAGAGTAAGAATGCAGAAGATAGAATATTAATGTTGTCAACCATGATTTGGAAGCTTGGAGCGTGGGGGATAAAAGAAAGAAAGAAAAACTGTTGTATCCCATTTCCTTGAACATTCATGGAAATTTCAATACAATAATAAAAAGATTGTTAATCTGCATAAAGAAAAAGAGTAAGAATGCAGAAGATAGAATATTAATGTTGTCAACCATGTTTTAGAAGCTTGGGGGTTGTGGGGGATAAAAGAGAGAAAGAAAAACTGTTGTATCCCATTTCCTTGAACATTCATGGAAATTTCAATAAAATAAGAAAAAGATTGTTAATCTGCATAAAGTAAAACTGTAAGAATGCAGAAGATTGAATATTAATGTTGTCAACCATGATTTGGAAGATGGCGGGGGTGCTGGAAAAAGAAAGAAAGAAAAACTGTTGTATCCCATTTCCTTGAACATTCATGGAAATTTCAATAAAATAATAAAAAGATTGTTAATCTGCATACAGAAAAAGAGTAAGAATGCAGAAGATAGAATATTAATGTTGTCAACCATGATTTGGAAGCTGGGGCCGCTGGAGGATAAAAGAAAGAAAGAAAAACTGTTGTATCCCATTTACTTGAACATTCATGGAAAGTTCAATAAAATAATAAAAAGATTGTTAATCTGCATAGAGAAAAAGAGTAAGAATGCAGAAGATAGAATATTAATGTTGTCAACCATGTTTTGGAAGCTGGGGGGTGGTGGGGTATAAAAGAAAGAAAGAAAAACTGTTGTATCCCATTTCCTTGAACATTCATGGAAATTTGAATAAAATAAGAAAAAGATTGTTAATCTGCATAAAGTAAAAGTGTAAGAATGCAGAAGATTGAATATTAATGTTGTCAACCATGATTTGGAAGATGGCGGGGGTGCTGGATAAAAGAAAGAAAGAAAAACTGTTGTATGCCATTTCCTTGAACATTCATGGAAATTTCAATAAAATAATAAAAAGATTGTTAATCTGCATAAAGAAAGAGAGTAAGAATGCAGAAGATAGAATATTAATGTTGTCAACCATGAATTAGAAGCTGCGGGCATGTGGGGGATAAAAGAAAGAAAGAAAAACTGTTGTATCCAATTTCCTTGAACATTCATGGAAATTTTAATAAAATAATAAAAAGATTATTAATCTGCATAAAGTAAATGTGTAAGAATGCAGAAGATAGAATATTACTGTTGCCAACCATGATTTGGAAGGTGGGAGGTGGTGGGGGATAAAAGAAAGAAAGAAAAACTGTTGTATTCCATTTCCTTGAACATTCATGGAAATTTCAATAAAATAATAAATAGATTGTTAATCTGCATAAAGAAAAATAGTAAGAATGCAGAAGATAGAATATTAATGTTGTCAACCATGAATTAGAAGCTGCGGGCAAGAGGGGGATAAAAGAAAGAAAGAAAAACTGTTGTATCCAATTTCCTTGAACATTCATGGAAATTTCAATAAAATAAGAAAAGATTGTTAATCTGCATAAAGAAAAACAGTAAGAATGCAGAAGGTAGAATATTAATGTTTTCAATCATGATTTGGAAGCTGTGGGGCTGGGGGATACAAGAATGAAAGAAAAACTGTTGTATCCCATTTCCTTGAACATTCATGGAAATTTCAATAAAATAATAAAAAGATTGGTAATCTGCATAAAGAAAAATAGTAAGAATGCAGAAGATAGAATATTAATGTTGTCAACAATGATTTGGAAGCTGGTGGGGTTGGGGGATGATAGAAAGAAAGAAAAAGTGTTGTATCCCATTTCCTTTAACATTCATGGAAATTTCAATAAAATAATAAAAAGATTCTTAATCTGCATAGAGAAAAAGAGTAAGAATGACGAAGATAGAATGTTAATGTTGTCAACAATGATTTGGAATCTGGGGGGTTGTGCGGGATAAAAGAAAGAAAGAAAAACTGTTTTATCCCATTTCCTTGAACATTCACGGAAATTTCAATACAATAATAAAAAGATTGTTAATCTGCATAGAGAAAAAGAGTAAGAATGCAGAATATAGAATATTAATGTTGTCAACCATGATTTGGAAGCTGGGGGCGCTGGAGGATAAAAGAAAGAAAGAAAAAATGTTGTATCCCATTTCCTTGAACATTCATGGCAATTTCAATTAAATAATAAAAAGATTGTTAATCTGCATAAAGAAAAAGATTAAGAATGCAGAAGATTGAATGTTAATGTTGTCAACAATGATTTGGAATCTGGGGGGTTGTGCGGGATAAAAGAAAGAAAGAAAAACTGTTGTATCCCATTTCCTTGAACGTTCATGGAAATTTCAATAAAATAATAAAAAGATTGTTAATCTGCACAGAGAAAAAGAGTAAGAATGCAGAAGATAGCATATTAATGTTGTCAACCATGATTGGGAAGCTGGGTCGTGTTGTGGGATAAAAGAAAGAAAGAAAAACTGTTGTATCCCATTTCCTTGAACTTTAATGGAAATTTCAATAAAATAATAAAAGATTGTTAATCTGCATAAAGAAAAAGAGTAAGAAAGCAGAAGATGGAATATTAATGTTGTCAACCATGATTTGGAAGCTGGGAGCGTAGGGGGATGAAAGAAAGAAAGAAAAACTGTTGTATCCCATTTCCTTGAACATTCATGGAAATTTCAATAAAATAATAAAAAATTGTTAATCTGCATAAAGAAAAAGTGTAAGAATGCAGAACATTGAATATTAATATTGTCAACCACGATTTGGAAGCTGGGGGCGTGCGGGATGAAAGAAAGAAAGAAATAATGTTGTATCACATTTCCTTGAACATTCATGGAAATTTCAATAAAATAATAAAAAGATTGTTAAATGCATAAAGAAAAAGAGTATGAAGGCACAAGTTAGAATATTATGTTGTCAACCATGATTTGGAAGCTGGGGGGGTGGGGGATAAAAGAAAGAAAGAAAAACTGTTGTATCCCATTTCCTTGAACATTCATGGAAAGTTCAATAAAATAATAAAAAGATTGGTAATCTGCATAAAGAAAAAGAGTAAGAATGCAGAAGATAGAATATTAATGTTGTCAACCATGATTTGGAAGCTTGGAGCGTGGGGGATAAAAGAAAGAAAGAAAAACTGTTGTATCCCATTTCCTTGAACATTCATGGAAATTTCAATACAATAATAAAAAGATTGTTAATCTGCATAAAGAAAAAGAGTAAGAATGCAGAAGATAGAATATTAATGTTGTCAACCATGTTTTAGAAGCTGGGGGGTTGTGGGGAATAAAAGAAAGAAAGAAAAACTGGTGTATCCCATTTCCTTGAACATTCATGGAAATTTCAATAAAATAAGAAAAAGATTGTTAATCTGCATAAAGTAAAACTGTAAGAATGCAGAAGATTGAATATTAATGTTGTCAAGCATGATTTGGAAGATGGCGGGGGTGCTGGAAAAAGAAAGAAAGAAAAACTGTTGTATCCCATTTCCTTGAACATTCATGGAAATTTCAATAAAATAATAAAAAGATTGTTAATCTGCATACAGAAAAAGAGAAAGAATGCAGAAGATAGAATATTAATGTTGTCAACCATGATTTGGAAGCTGGGGCCGCTGGAGGATAAAAGAAAGAAAGAAAAACTGTTGTATCCCATTTATTGAACATTCATGGAAATTTCAATAAAATAATAAAAAGATTGTTAATCTGCATAGAGAAAAAGAGTAAGAATGCAGAAGATAGAATATTAATGTTGTCAACCATGTTTTGGAAGCTGGGGGGTGGTGGGGTATAAAAGAAAGAAAGAAAAACTGTTGTATCCCATTTCCTTGAACATTCATGGAAATTTCAATAAAATAAGAAAAAGATTGTTAATCTGCGTAAAGTAAAAGTGTAAGAATGCAGAAGATTGAATATTAATGTTGTCAACCATGATTTGGAAGATGGCGGGGGTGCTGGATAAAAGAAAGAAAGAAAAACTGTTGTACGCCATTTCCTTGAACATTCATGGAAATTTCAATAAAATAATAAAAAGATTGTTAATCTGCATAAAGAAAGAGAGTAAGAATGCAGAAGATAGAATATTAATGTTGTCAACCATGAATTAGAAGCTGCGGGCAAGTGGGGGATAAAAGAAAGAAAGAAAAACTGTTGTATCCTATTTCCTTGAACATCCATGGAAATTTTAATAAAATAATAAAAAGTTTATTAATCTGCATAAAGTAAAAGTGTAAGAATGCAGAAGATTGAATATTACTGTTGCCAACCATGATTTGGAAGGTGGGAGGTGGTGGGGGATAAAAGAAAGAAAGAAAAACTGTTGTATTCCATTTCCTTGAACATTCATGGAAATTTCATTAAAATAATAAAAAGATTGTTCATCTGCATAAAGAAAAAGTGTTAGAATGCCGAAGATTGAATATTAATGTTGTCAACCACGATTTGGAAGCTGGGGGCGTGGGGGATAAAAGAAAGAAAGAAAAAATGTTGTATCCCATTTCCTAGGACATTCATGGAAATTTCAATAAAATAATAAATAGATTGTTATTTACATAAAGAAAAAGTGTAAGATTACAGAAGATTGAATATTAATATTGTCAACCATGATTTGGAAGGTGGGGGGTGGTGGGGGATAAAAGAAAGAAAGAAATACTGTTGTATACCATTTCCTTGAACATTCATGGAAATTTAAATAAAATAATAAAACGATTGGTAATCTGCATAAAGAAAAAGAGTAAGAATGCAGAAGATAGAATATTAATGTTGTCAACCATGATTTGGAAGCTTGGGGAGTGGGGGATAAAAGAAAGAAAGTGAAAATGTTGTATCCCATTTCCTTGAACATTCATGAAATTTCAATAAAATAATGACAAGATTGTTAAATGCATAAAGAAAACGAGTATGAAGGCAGAAGATAGAATATTATGTTGTCAACCATGATTTGGAAGCTGGGGGGGTGGGGGATGAAAGAAAGAAAGAAAAACTGTTGTATCCCATTTCCTTGAACATTCAGGGAAATTTCAATACAATAATAAAAAGATTGTTAATCTGCATCGAGAAAAAGAGTAAGAATGCAGAAGATAGAATATTAATGTTGTCAACCATGATTTGGAAGCTGGGGGCGCTGGAGGATAAAAGAAAGAAAGAAAAAATGTTGTATCCCATTTCCTTGAACATTCATGGCAATTTCAATTAAATAATAAAAAGATTGTTAATCTGCATAAAGAAAAAGATTAAGAATGCAGAAGATTGAATGTTAATGTTGTCAACAATGATTTGGAATCTGGGGGGTTGTGCGGGATAAAAGAAAGAAAGAAAAACTGTTGTATCCCATTTCCTTGAACGTTCATGGAAATTTCAATAAAATAATAAAAAGATTGTTAATCTGCACAGAGAAAAAGAGTAAGAATGCAGAAGATAGCATATTAATGTTGTCAACCATGATTGGGAAGCTGGGTCGTGTTGGGGGATAAAAGAAAGAAAGAAAAACTGTTGTATCCCATTTCCTTGAACTTTAATGGAAATTTCAATAAAATAATAAAAGATTGTTAATCTGCATAAAGAAAAAGAGTAAGAAAGCAGAAGATGGAATATTAATGTTGTCAACCATGATTTGGAAGCTGGGAGGGTAGGGGGATGAAAGAAAGAAAGAAAAACTGTTGTAACCCATTTCCTTGAACATTCATGGAAATTTCAATAAAATAATAAAAAATTGTTAATCTGCATAAAGAAAAAGTGTAAGAATGCAGAACATTGAATATTAATATTGTCAACCACGATTTGGAAGCTGGGGGCGTGCGGGATGAAAGAAAGAAAGAAATAATGTTGTATCACATTTCCTTGAACATTCATGGAAATTTCAATAAAATAATAAAAAGATTGTTAAATGCATAAAGAAAAAGAGTATGAAGGCACAAGTTACAATATTATGTTGTCAACCATGATTTGGAAGCTGGGGGGGTGGGGGATGAAAGAAAGAAAGAAAAACTGTTGTATCCCATTTCCTTGAACATTCATGGAAATTTCAAAAAAATAATAAAAGATTGTTAATCTGCGTAAAGAAAAAGAGTAAGAATGCAGGAGATAGAATGTTCATGTTGTCAACCATGATTTGGAAGCTGGCGGGGGTGGGGGATAAAAGAAAGAAAGAAAAACTGTTGTATCCCATTTCCTTGAACATTCATGGAAATTTCAATACAATAAAAAAAGATTGTTAATCTGCATAAAGAAAAAGTGTAAGAATGCAGAAGATAGAATATTAATGTTGTCAACCATGTTTTAGAAGTTGGGGGGTTGTGGGGGATAAAAGAAAGAAAGAAAAACTGTTGTATCCCATTTCCTTGAACATTCATGGAAATTTCAATAAAATAAGAAAAAGATTGTTAATCTGCATAAAGTAAAACTGTAAGAATGCAGAAGATTGTATATTAATGTTGTCAACCATGATTTGGAAGATGGCGGGGGTGCTGGATAAAAGAAAGAAAGAAAAACTGTTGTATCCCATTTCCTTGAACATTCATGGAAATTTCAATAAAATAATAAAAAGATTGTTAATCTGCATAGAGAAAAAGAGTAAGAATGCAGAAGATAGAATATTAATGTTATCAACCATGATTGGGAAGCTGGGGGGTGTTGGGGGATAAAAGAAAGAAAGAAAAACTGTTGTATCCCATTTCCTTGAACTTTCATGGAAATTTCAATAAAATAATAAAAGATTGTTAATCTGCATAAAGAAAAATAGTAAGAATGCAGAAGATGGAATATTAATGTTGTCAACCATGATTTGGAAGCTGGGGGGGTAGGGGGATGAAAGAAAGAAAGAAAAACTGTTGTCTACCATTTCCTTGAACATTCATGGAAATTTCAATAAAATAATAAAAAAATGTTAATCTGCATAAAGAAAAAGTGTAAGAATGCAGAACATTGAATATTAATATTGTCAACCACGATTTGGAAGCTGGGGGCATGGGGGATGAAAGAAAGAAAGAAATAATGTTGTATCCCATTTCCTTTAACATTCATGGAAATTTCGATAAAATAATAAAAAGATAGTTAATCTGCATAAAGAAAAAGAGTAAGAATGCAGAAGATAGAATATTAATGTTGTCAACCATGAATTAGAAGCTGCGGGCAAGTGGGGGATAAAAGAAAGAAAGAAAAACTGTTGTATCCAATTTCCTTGAACATTCCTGGAAATTTTAATAAAATAGTAAAAAGATTGTTAATCTGCATAAAGTAAAAGTGTAAGAATGCAGAAGATTGAATATTACTGTTGCCAACCATGATTTGGAAGGTGGGAGGTGGTGGGGGATAAAAGAAAGAAAGAAAAACTGTTGTATTCCATTTCCTTGAACATTCATGGAAATTTCATTAAAATAATAAAAAGATTGGTAATCTACATAAAGAAAAAGAGTAAGAATGCAGAAGATAGAATATTAATGTTGTCAACCATGATTTGGAAGGTGGGGGGTGGTGGGGGATAAAAGAAGGAAAGAAAAACTGTTGTATACCATTTCCTTGAACATTCATGGAAATTTCAATAAAAAAATAAAACGATTGGTAATCTACATAAAGAAAAAGAGTAAGAATGCAGAAGATAGAATATTAATGTTGTCAACCATGAATTTGAAGCTTGGGGAGTGGGGGATAAAAGAAAGAAAGAGAAAATGTTGTATCCCCTTTCCTTGAACATTCATGAAATTTCAATAAAATAATGACAAGATTGTTAAATGCATAAAGAAAAAGAGTATGAAGGCAGAAGATACAATATTATGTTGTCAACCATGATTTGGAAGCTGGGGGGGTGGGGGATGAAAGAAAGAAAGAAAAACTGTTGTATCTCTTTTCCTTGAACATTCATGGAAATTTCAAAAAAATAATAAAAGATTGTTAATCTGCATAAAGAAAAAGAGTAAGAATGCAGGAGATAGAATGTTCATGTTGTCAACCATGATTTGGAAGCTGGCGGGGGTGGGGGATAAAAGAAAGAAAGAAAAACTGTTCTATCCCATTTCCTTGAACATTCATGGAAATTTCAATACAATAATAAAAAGATTGTTAATCTGCATAAAGAAAAAGAGTAAGAATGCAGAAGATAGAATATTAATGTTGTCAACCATGTTTTAGAAGCTGGGGGTTGTGGGGGATAAAAGAAAGAAAGAAAAACTGTTGTATCCCATTTCCTTGAACATTCATGGAAATTTCAATAAAATAAGAAAAAGATTGTTAATCTGCATAAAGAAAAAGAGTAAGAATGCAGAAGATAGAATATTAATGTTGTCAACCATGATTTGGAAGCTGGGGCCGCTGGAGGATAAAAGAAAGAAAGAAAAACTGTTGTATCCCTTTTACTTGAACATTCATGGAAATTTCAATAAAATAATAAAAAGATTGTTAATCTGCATAGAGAAAAAGAGTAAGAATGCAGAAGATAGAATATTAATGTTGTCAACCATGTTTTGGAAGCTGGGGGGTGGTGGGGTATAAAAGAAAGAAAGAAAAACTGTTGTATCCCATTTCCTTGAACATTCATGGAAATTTCAATAAAATAAGAAAAAGATTGTTAATCTGCATAAAGAAAGAGAGTAAGAATGCAGAAGATAGAATATTAATGTTGTCAACCATGAATTAGAAGCTGCGGGCAAGTGGGGGATAAAAGAAAGAAAGAAAAACTGTTGTATCCAATTTCCTTGAACATTCATGGAAATTTTAATAAAATAATAAAAAGATTATTAATCTGCATAAAGTAAAAGTGTAAGAATGCAGAAGATTGAATATTACTGTTGCCAACCATGATTTGGAAGGTGGGAGGTGGTGGGGGATAAAAGAAAGAAAGAAAAACTGTTGTATTCCATTTCCTTGAACATTCATGGAAATTTCATTAAAATAATAAAAAGATTGTTCATCTGCATAAAGAAAAAGTGTTAGAATGCCGAAGATTGAATATTAATGTTGTCAACCACGATTTGGAAGCTGGGGGCGTGGGGGATAAAAGAAAGCAAGAAAAAATGTTGTATCCCATTTCCTAGGAAATTCATGGAAATTTCAATAAAATAATAAATAGATTGTTATTTACATAAAGAAAAAGTGTAAGATTACAGAAGATTGAATATTAATATTGTCAACCATGATTTGGAAGGTGGGGGGTGGTGGGGGATAAAAGAAAGAAAGAAAAACTGTTGTATACCATTTCCTTGAACATTCATGGAAATTTCAATAAAATAATAAAACGATTGGTAATCTGCATAAAGAAAAAGAGTAAGAATGCAGAAGATAGAATATTAATGTTGTCAACCATGATTTGGAAGCTTGGGGAGTGGGGGATAAAAGAAAGAAAGTGAAAATGTTGTATCCCATTTCCTTGAACATTCATGAAATTTCAATAAAATAATGACAAGATTGTTAAATGCATAAAGAAAACGAGTATGAAGGCAGAAGATACAATATTATGTTGTCAACCATGATTTGGAAGCTGGGGGGTGGGGGATGAAAGAAAGAAAGAAAAACTGTTGTATCCCATTTCCTTGAACATTCATGGAAATTTCAAAAAAATAATAAAAGATTGTTAATCTGCATAAAGAAAAAGAGTAAGAATGCAGGAGATAGAATGTTCATGTTGTCAACCATGATTTGGAAGCTGGCGGGGGTGGGGGATAAAAGAAAGAAAGAAAAACTGTTGTATCCCATTTCCTTGAACATTCATGGAAATTTCAATACAATAATAAAAAGATTGTTAATCTGCATAAAGTAAAAGTGTAAGAATGCAGAAGATAGACTATTAATCTTGTCAACCATGATTTGGAAGCTTGGGGGGGTGGGGGATAAAAGAATGAAAGAAAAACTGTTGTATACCATTTCCTTGAACATTCATGGAAAGTTCAATAAAATAATAAAAAGATTGGTAATCTGCATAAAGAAAAAGAGTAAGAATGCAGAAGATAGAATATTAATGTTGTCAACCATGATTTGGAAGCTTGGAGCGTGGGGGATAAAAGAAAGAAAGAAAAACTGTTGTATCCCATTTCCTTGAACATTCATGGAAATTTCAATACAATAATAAAAAGATTGTTAATCTGCATAAAGAAAAAGAGTAAGAATGCAGAAGATAGAATATTAATGTTGTCAACCATGTTTTAGAAGCTTGGGGGTTGTGGGGGATAAAAGAGAGAAAGAAAAACTGTTGTATCCCATTTCCTTGAACATTCATGGAAATTTCAATAAAATAAGAAAAAGATTGTTAATCTGCATAAAGTAAAACTGTAAGAATGCAGAAGATTGAATATTAATGTTGTCAACCATGATTTGGAAGATGGCGGGGGTGCTGGAAAAAGAAAGAAAGAAAAACTGTTGTATCCCATTTCCTTGAACATTCATGGAAATTTTAATAAAATAATAAAAAGATTATTAATCTGCATAAAGTAAAAGTGTAAGAATGCAGAAGATAGAATATTACTGTTGCCAACCATGATTTGGAAGGTGGGAGGTGGTGGGGGATAAAAGAAAGAAAGAAAAACTGTTGTATTCCATTTCCTTGAACATTCATGGAAATTTCAATAAAATAATAAAAAGATTGGTAATCTGCATAAAGAAAAATAGTAAGAATGCAGAAGATAGAATATTAATGTTGTCAACCATGAATTAGAAGCTGCGGGCAAGAGGGGGATAAAAGAAAGAAAGAAAAACTGTTGTATCCCATTTCCTTGAACTTTAATGGAAATTTCAATAAAATAATAAAAGATTGTTAATCTGCATAAAGAAAAAGAGTAAGAAAGCAGAAGATGGAATATTAATGTTGTCAACCATGATTTGGAAGATGGGAGGGTAGGGGGATGAAAGAAAGAAAGAAAAACTGTTGTATCCCATTTCCTTGAACATTCATGGAAATTTCAATAAAATAATAAAAAATTGTTAATCTGCATAAAGAAAAAGTGTAAGAATGCAGAACATTGAATATTAATATTGTCAACCACGATTTGGAAGCTGGGGGCGTGCGGGATGAAAGAAAGAAAGAAATAATGTTGTATCACATTTCCTTGAACATTCATGGAAATTTCAATAAAATAATAAAAAGATTGTTAAATGCATAAAGAAAAAGAGTATGAAGGCACAAGTTACAATATTATGTTGTCAACCATGATTTGGAAGCTGGGGGGGTGGGGGATAAAAGAAAGATAGAAAAACTGTTGTATCCCATTTCCTTGAACATTCATGGAAAGTTCAATAAAATAATAAAAAGATTGGTAATCTGCATAAAGAAAAAGAGTAAGAATGCAGAAGATAGAATATTAATGTTGTCAACCATGATTTGGAAGCTTGGAGCGTGGGGGATAAAAGAAAGAAAGAAAAACTGTTGTATCCCATTTCCTTGAACATTCATGGAAATTTCAATACAATAATAAAAAGATTGTTAATCTGCATAAAGAAAAAGAGTAAGAATGCAGAAGATAGAATATTAATGTTGTCAACCATGTTTTAGAAGCTGGGGGGTTGTGGGGGATAAAAGAAAGAAAGAAAAACTGTTGTATCCCATTTCCTTGAACATTCATGGAAATTTCAATAAAATAAGAAAAAGATTGTTAATCTGCATAAAGTAAAACTGTAAGAATGCAGAAGATTGAATATTAATGTTGTCAAGCATGATTTGGAAGATGGCGGGGGTGCTGGAAAAAGAAAGAAAGAAAAACTGTTGTATCCCATTTCCTTGAACATTCATGGAAATTTCAATAAAATAATAAAAAGATTGTTAATCTGCATACAGAAAAAGAGTAAGAATGCAGAAGATAGAATATTAATGTTGTCAACCATGATTTGGAAGCTGGGGCCGCTGGAGGATAAAAGAAAGAAAGAAAAACTGTTGTATCCCATTTACTTGAACATTCATGGAAATTTCAATAAAATAATAAAAAGATTGTTAATCTGCATAGAGAAAAAGTGTAAGAATGCAGAAGATAGAATATTAATGTTGTCAACCATGTTTTGGAAGCTGGGGGGTGGTGGGGTATAAAAGAAAGAAAGAAAAACTGTTGTATCCCATTTCCTTGAACATTCATGGAAATTTCAATAAAATAAGAAAAAGATTGTTAATCTGCGTAAAGTAAAAGTGTAAGAATGCAGAAGATTGAATATTAATGTTGTCAACCATGATGTGGAAGATGGCGGGGGTGCTGGATAAAAGAAAGAAAGAAAAACTGTTGTACGCCATTTCCTTGAACATTCATGGAAATTTCAATAAAATAATAAAAAGATTGTTAATCTGCATAAAGAAAGAGAGTAAGAATGCAGAAGATAGAATATTAATGTTGTCAACCATGAATTAGAAGCTGCGGGCAAGTGGGGGATAAAAGAAAGAAAGAAAAACTGTTGTATCCAATTTCCTTGAACATCCATGGAAATTTTAATAAAATAATAAAAAGATTATTAATCTGCATAAAGTAAAAGTGTAAGAATGCAGAAGATTGAATATTACTGTTGCCAACCATGATTTGGAAGGTGGGAGGTGGTGGGGGATAAAAGAAAGAAAGAAAAACTGTTGTATTCCATTTCCTTGAACATTCATGGAAATTTCATTAAAATAATAAAAAGATTGTTCATCTGCATAAAGAAAAAGTGTTAGAATGCCGAAGATGGAATATTAATGTTGTCAACCACGATTTGGAAGCTGGGGGCGTAGGGGATAAAAGAAAGAAAGAAAAAATGTTGTATCCCATTTCCTAGGACATTCATGGAAATTTCAATAAAATAATAATAGATTGTTATTTACATAAAGAAAAAGTGTAAGATTACAGAAGATTGAATATTAATATTGTCAATCATGATTTGGAAGGTGGGGGTGGTGGGGGATAAAAGAAAGAAAGAAAAACTGTTGTATACCATTTCCTTGAACATTCATGGAAATTTCAATAAAATAATAAAACGATTGGTAATCTGCATAAAGAAAAAGAGTAAGAATGCAGAAGATAGAATATTAATGTTGTCAACCATGATTTGGAAGCTGGCGGGGGTGGGGGATAAAAGAAAGAAAGAAAAACTGTTCTATCCCATTTCCTTGAACATTCATGGAAATTTCAATACAATAATAAAAAGATTGTTAATCTGCATAAAGAAAAAGAGTAAGAATGCAGAAGATAGAATATTAATGTTGTCAACCATGTTTTAGAAGCTGGGGGTTGTGGGGGATAAAAGAAAGAAAGAAAAACTGTTGTATCCCATTTCCTTGAACATTCATGGAAATTTCAATAAAATAAGAAAAAGATTGTTAATCTGCATAAAGTAAAACTGTAAGAATGCAGAAGATTGAATATTAATGTTGTCAAGCATGATTTGGAAGATGGCGGGGGTGCTGGAAAAAGAAAGAAAGAAAAACTGTTGTATCCCATTTCCTTGAACATTCATGGAAATTTCAATAAAATAATAAAAAGATTGTTAATCTGCATAAAGAAAAAGAGTAAGAATGCAGAAGATAGAATATTAATGTTGTCAACCATGATTTGGAAGCTGGGGCCGCTGGAGGATAAAAGAAAGAAAGAAAAACTGTTGTATCCCATTTACTTGAACATTCATGGAAATTTCAATAAAATAATAAAAAGATTGTTAATCTGCATAGAGAAAAAGAGTAAGAATGCAGAAGATAGAATATTAATGTTGTCAACCATGTTTTGGAAGCTGGGGGGTGGTGGGGTATAAAAGAAAGAAAGAAAAACTGTTGTATCCCATTTCCTTGAACATTCATGGAAATTTCAATAAAATAAGAAAAAGATTGTTAATCTGCGTAAAGTAAAAGTGTAAGAATGCAGAAGATTGAATATTAATGTTGTCAACCATGATGTGGAAGATGGCGGGGGTGCTGGATAAAAGAAAGAAAGAAAAACTGTTGTACGCCATTTCCTTGAACATTCATGGAAATTTCAATAAAATAATAAAAAGATTGTTAATCTGCATAAAGAAAGAGTGTAAGAATGCAGAAGATAGAATATTAATGTTGTCAACCATGAATTAGAAGCTGCGGGCAAGTGGGGGATAAAAGAAAGAAAGAAAAACTGTTGTATCCAATTTCCTTGAACATCCATGGAAATTTTAATAAAATAATAAAAAGATTATTAATCTGCATAAAGTAAAAGTGTAAGAATGCAGAAGATTGAATATTACTGTTGCCAACCATGATTTGGAAGGTGGGAGGTGGTGGGGGATAAAAGAAAGAAAGAAAAACTGTTGTATTCCATTTCCTTGAACATTCATGGAAATTTCATTAAAATAATAAAAAGATTGTTCATCTGCATAAAGAAAAAGAGTATGAAGGCAGAAGATACAATATTATGTTGTCAACCATGATTTGGAAGCTGGGGGGGTGGGGGATGAAAGAAAGAAAGAAAAACTGTTGTATCTCTTTCCTTGAACATTCATGGAAATTTCAAAAAAATAATAAAAGATTGTTAATCTGCATAAAGAAAAAGAGTAAGAATTCAGGAGATAGAATGTTCATGTTGTCAACCATGATTTGGAAGCTGGCGGGGGTGGGGGATAAAAGAAAGAAAGAAAAACTGTTCTATCCCATTTCCTTGAACATTCATGGAAATTTCAATAAAATAATAAAAAGATTGTTAATCTGCATAAAGAAAAAGAGTAAGAATGCAGAAGATAGAATATTAATGTTGTCAACCATGTTTTAGAAGCTGGGGGTTGTGGGGGATAAAAGAAAGAAAGAAAAACTGTTGTATCCCATTTCCTTGAACATTCATGGAAATTTCAATAAAATAATAAAAAGATTGTTAATCTGCATAAAGAAAAAGAGTAAGAATGCAGAAGATAGAATATTAATGTTGTCAACCATGATTTGGAAGCTGGGGCCGCTGGAGGATAAAAGAAAGAAAGAAAAACTGTTGTATCCCATTTACTTGAACATTCATGGAAATTTCAATAAAATAATAAAAAGATTGTTAATCTGCATAGAGAAAAAGAGTAAGAATGCAGAAGATAGAATATTAATGTTGTCAACCATGTTTTGGAAGCTGGGGGGTGGTGGGGTATAAAAGAAAGAAAGAAAAACTGTTGTATCCCATTTCCTTGAACATTCATGGAAATTTCAATAAAATAAGAAAAAGATTGTTAATCTGCATAAAGAAAGAGAGTAAGAATGCAGAAGATAGAATATTAATGTTGTCAACCATGAATTAGAAGCTGCGGGCAAGTGGGGGATAAAAGAAAGAAAGAAAAACTGTTGTATCCAATTTCCTTGAACATTCATGGAAATTTTAATAAAATAATAAAAAGATTATTAATCTGCATAAAGTAAAAGTGTAAGAATGCAGAAGATTGAATATTACTGTTGCCAACCATGATTTGGAAGGTGGGAGGTGGTGGGGGATAAAAGAAAGAAAGAAAAACTGTTGTATGCCATTTCCTTGAACATTCATGGAAATTTCATTAAAATAATAAAAAGATTGTTCATCTGCATAAAGAAAAAGTGTTAGAATGCCGAAGATTGAATATTAATGTTGTCAACCACGATTTGGAAGCTGGGGGCGTGGGGGATAAAAGAAAGCAAGAAAAAATGTTGTATCCCATTTCCTAGGAAATTCATGGAAATTTCAATAAAATAATAAAACGATTGGTAATCTGCATAAAGAAAAAGAGTAAGAATGCAGAAGATAGAATATTAATGTTGTCAACCATGATTTGGAAGCTTGGGGAGTGGGGGATAAAAGAAAGAAAGTGAAAATGTTGTATCCCATTTCCTTGAACATTCATGAAATTTCAATAAAATAATGACAAGATTGTTAAATGCATAAAGAAAACGAGTATGAAGGCAGAAGATACAATATTATGTTGTCAACCATGATTTGGAAGCTGGGGGGGTGGGGGATGAAAGAAAGAAAGAAAAACTGTTGTATCCCATTTCCTTGAACATTCATGGAAATTTCAAAAAAATAATAAAAGATTGTTAATCTGCATAAAGAAAAAGAGTAAGAATGCAGGAGATAGAATGTTCATGTTGTCAACCATGATTTGGAAGCTGGCGGGGGTGGGGGATAAAAGAAAGAAAGAAAAACTGTTGTATCCCATTTCCTTGAACATTCATGGAAATTTCAATACAATAATAAAAAGATTGTTAATCTGCATAAAGTAAAAGTGTAAGAATGCAGAAGATAGACTATTAATCTTTTCAACCATGATTTGGAAGCTTGGGGGGGTGGGGGATAAAAGAATGAAAGAAAAACTGTTGTATACCATTTCCTTGAACATTCATGGAAAGTTCAATAAAATAATAAAAAGATTGGTAATCTGCATAAAGAAAAAGAGTAAGAATGCAGAAGATAGAATATTAATGTTGTCAACCATGATTTGGAAGCTTGGAGCGTGGGGGATAAAAGAAAGAAAGAAAAACTGTTGTATCCCATTTCCTTGAACATTCATGGAAATTTCAATACAATAATAAAAAGATTGTTAATCTGCATAAAGAAAAAGAGTAAGAATGCAGAAGATAGAATATTAATGTTGTCAACCATGTTTTAGAAGCTTGGGGGTTGTGGGGGATAAAAGAGAGAAAGAAAAACTGTTGTATCCCATTTCCTTGAACATTCATGGAAATTTCAATAAAATAAGAAAAAGATTGTTAATCTGCATAAAGTAAAACTGTAAGAATGCAGAAGATTGAATATTAATGTTGTCAACCATGATTTGGAAGATGGCGGGGGTGCTGGAAAAAGAAAGAAAGAAAAACTGTTGTATCCCATTTCCTTGAACATTCATGGAAATTTTAATAAAATAATAAAAAGATTATTAATCTGCATAAAGTAAAAGTGTAAGAATGCAGAAGATAGAATATTACTGTTGCCAACCATGATTTGGAAGGTGGGAGGTGGTGGGGGATAAAAGAAAGAAAGAAAAACTGTTGTATTCCATTTCCTTGAACATTCATGGAAATTTCAATAAAATAATAAAAAGATTGTTAATCTGCATAAAGAAAAATAGTAAGAATGCAGAAGATAGAATATTAATGTTGTCAACCATGAATTAGAAGCTGCGGGCAAGAGGGGGATAAAAGAAAGAAAGAAAAACTGTTGTATCCCATTTCCTTGAACTTTAATGGAAATTTCAATAAAATAATAAAAGATTGTTAATCTGCATAAAGAAAAAGAGTAAGAAAGCAGAAGATGGAATATTAATGTTGTCAACCATGATTTGGAAGCTGGGAGGGTAGGGGGATGAAAGAAAGAAAGAAAAACTGTTGTATCCCATTTCCTTGAACATTCATGGAAATTTCAATAAAATAATAAAAAATTGTTAATCTGCATAAAGAAAAAGTGTAAGAATGCAGAACATTGAATATTAATATTGTCAACCACGATTTGGAAGCTGGGGGCGTGCGGGATGAAAGAAAGAAAGAAATAATGTTGTATCACATTTCCTTGAACATTCATGGAAATTTCAATAAAATAATAAAAAGATTGTTAAATGCATAAAGAAAAAGAGTATGAAGGCACAAGTTACAATATTATGTTGTCAACCATGATTTGGAAGCTGGGGGGGTGGGGGATAAAAGAAAGAAAGAAAAACTGTTGTATCCCATTTCCTTGAACATTCATGGAAAGTTCAATAAAATAATAAAAAGATTGGTAATCTGCATAAAGAAAAAGAGTAAGAATGCAGAAGATAGAATATTAATGTTGTCAACCATGATTTGGAAGCTTGGAGCGTGGGGGATAAAAGAAAGAAAGAAAAACTGTTGTATCCCATTTCCTTGAACATTCATGGAAATTTCAATACAATAATAAAAAGATTGTTAATCTGCATAAAGAAAAAGAGTAAGAATGCAGAAGATAGAATATTAATGTTGTCAACCATGTTTTAGAAGCTGGGGGGTTGTGGGGGATAAAAGAAAGAAAGAAAAACTGTTGTATCCCATTTCCTTGAACATTCATGGAAATTTCAATAAAATAAGAAAAAGATTGTTAATCTGCATAAAGTAAAACTGTAAGAATGCAGAAGATTGAATATTAATGTTGTCAAGCATGATTTGGAAGATGGCGGGGGTGCTGGAAAAAGAAAGAAAGAAAAACTGTTGTATCCCATTTCCTTGAACATTCATGGAAATTTCAATAAAATAATAAAAAGATTGTTAATCTGCATACAGAAAAAGAGTAAGAATGCAGAAGATAGAATATTAATGTTGTCAACCATGATTTGGAAGCTGGGGCCGCTGGAGGATAAAAGAAAGAAAGAAAAACTGTTGTATCCCATTTACTTGAACATTCATGGAAATTTCAATAAAATAATAAAAAGATTGTTAATCTGCATAGAGAAAAAGTGTAAGAATGCAGAAGATAGAATATTAATGTTGTCAACCATGTTTTGGAAGCTGGGGGGTGGTGGGGTATAAAAGAAAGAAAGAAAAACTGTTGTACGCCATTTCCTTGAACATTCATGGAAATTTCAATAAAATAATAAAAAGATTGTTAATCTGCATAAAGAAAGAGAGTAAGAATGCAGAAGATAGAATATTAATGTTGTCAACCATGAATTAGAAGCTGCGGGCAAGTGGGGGATAAAAGAAAGAAAGAAAAACTGTTGTATCCAATTTCCTTGAACATCCATGGAAATTTTAATAAAATAATAAAAAGATTATTAATCTGCATAAAGTAAAAGTGTAAGAATGCAGAAGATTGAATATTACTGTTGCCAACCATGATTTGGAAGGTGGGAGGTGGTGGGGGATAAAAGAAAGAAAGAAAAACTGTTGTATTCCATTTCCTTGAACATTCATGGAAATTTCATTAAAATAATAAAAAGATTGTTCATCTGCATAAAGAAAAAGTGTTAGAATGCCGAAGATGGAATATTAATGTTGTCAACCACGATTTGGAAGCTGGGGGCGTGGGGGATAAAAGAAAGAAAGAAAAAATGTTGTATCCCATTTCCTAGGACATTCATGGAAATTTCAATAAAATAATAAATAGATTGTTATTTACATAAAGAAAAAGTGTAAGATTACAGAAGATTGAATATTAATATTGTCAATCATGATTTGGAAGGTGGGGGGTGGTGGGGGATAAAAGAAAGAAAGAAAAACTGTTGTATACCATTTCCTTGAACATTCATGGAAATTTCAATAAAATAATAAAACGATTGGTAATCTGCATAAAGAAAAAGAGTAAGAATGCAGAAGATAGAATATTAATGTTGTCAACCATGATTTGGAAGCTGGCGGGGGTGGGGGATAAAAGAAAGAAAGAAAAACTGTTCTATCCCATTTCCTTGAACATTCATGGAAATTTCAATACAATAATAAAAAGATTGTTAATCTGCATAAAGAAAAAGAGTAAGAATGCAGAAGATAGAATATTAATGTTGTCAACCATGTTTTAGAAGCTGGGGGGTTGTGGGGGATAAAAGAAAGAAAGAAAAACTGTTGTATCCCATTTCCTTGAACATTCATGGAAATTTCAATAAAATAAGAAAAAGATTGTTAATCTGCATAAAGTAAAACTGTAAGAATGCAGAAGATTGAATATTAATGTTGTCAAGCATGATTTGGAAGATGGCGGGGGTGCTGGAAAAAGAAAGAAAGAAAAACTGTTGTATCCCATTTCCTTGAACATTCATGGAAATTTCAATAAAATAATAAAAAGATTGTTAATCTGCATAAAGAAAAAGAGTAAGAATGCAGAAGATAGAATATTAATGTTGTCAACCATGATTTGGAAGCTGGGGCCGCTGGAGGATAAAAGAAAGAAAGAAAAACTGTTGTATCCCATTTACTTGAACATTCATGGAAATTTCAATAAAATAATAAAAAGATTGTTAATCTGCATAGAGAAAAAGAGTAAGAATGCAGAAGATAGAATATTAATGTTGTCAACCATGTTTTGGAAGCTGGGGGGTGGTGGGGTATAAAAGAAAGAAAGAAAAACTGTTGTATCCCATTTCCTTGAACATTCATGGAAATTTCATTAAAATAAGAAAAAGATTGTTAATCTGCGTAAAGTAAAAGTGTAAGAATGCAGAAGATTGAATATTAATGTTGTCAACCATGATGTGGAAGATGGCGGGGGTGCTGGATAAAAGAAAGAAAGAAAAACTGTTGTACGCCATTTCCTTGAACATTCATGGAAATTTCAATAAAATAATAAAAAGATTGTTAATCTGCATAAAGAAAGAGAGTAAGAATGCAGAAGATAGAATATTAATGTTGTCAACCATGAATTAGAAGCTGCGGGCAAGTGGGGGATAAAAGAAAGAAAGAAAAACTGTTGTATCCAATTTCCTTGAACATCCATGGAAATTTTAATAAAATAATAAAAAGATTATTAATCTGCATAAAGTAAAAGTGTAAGAATGCAGAAGATTGAATATTACTGTTGCCAACCATGATTTGGAAGGTGGGAGGTGGTGGGGGATAAAAGAAAGAAAGAAAAACTGTTGTATTCCATTTCCTTGAACATTCATGGAAATTTCATTAAAATAATAAAAAGATTGTTCATCTGCATAAAGAAAAAGTGTTAGAATGCCGAAGATGGAATATTAATGTTGTCAACCACGATTTGGAAGCTGGGGGCGTGGGGGATAAAAGAAAGAAAGAAAAAATGTTGTATCCCATTTCCTAGGACATTCATGGAAATTTCAATAAAATAATAAATAGATTGTTATTTACATAAAGAAAAAGTGTAAGATTACAGAAGATTGAATATTAATATTGTCAACCATGATTTGGAAGGTGGGGGGTGGTGGGGGATAAAAGAAAGAAAGAAAAACTGTTGTATACCATTTCCTTGAACATTCATGGAAATTTCAATAAAATAATAAAACGATTGGTAATCTGCATAAAGAAAAAGAGTAAGAATGCAGAAGATAGAATATTAATGTTGTCAACCATGATTTGGAAGCTGGCGGGGGTGGGGGATAAAAGAAAGAAAGAAAAACTGTTCTATCCCATTTCCTTGAACATTCATGGAAATTTCAATACAATAATAAAAAGATTGTTAATCTGCATAAAGAAAAAGAGTAAGAATGCAGAAGATAGAATATTAATGTTGTCAACCATGTTTTAGAAGCTGGGGGGTTGTGGGGGATAAAAGAAAGAAAGAAAATCTGTTGTATCCCATTTCCTTGAACATTCATGGAAATTTCAATAAAATAAGAAAAAGATTGTTAATCTGCATAAAGTAAAACTGTAAGAATGCAGAAGATTGAATATTAATGTTGTCAACCATGATTTGGAAGATGGCGGGGGTGCTGGAAAAAGAAAGAAAGAAAAACTGTTGTATCCCATTTCCTTGAACATTCATGGAAATTTCAATAAAATAATAAAAAGATTGTTAATCTGCATAAAGAAAAAGAGTAAGAATGCAGAAGATAGAATATTAATGTTGTCAACCATGATTTGGAAGCTGGGGCCGCTGGAGGATAAAAGAAAGAAAGAAAAACTGTTGTATCCCATTTACTTGAACATTCATGGAAATTTCAATAAAATAATAAAAAGATTGTTAATCTGCATAGAGAAAAAGAGTAAGAATGCAGAAGATAGAATATTAATGTTGTCAACCATGTTTTGGAAGCTGGGGGGTGGTGGGGTATAAAAGAAAGAAAGAAAAACTGTTGTATCCCATTTCCTTGAACATTCATGGAAATTTCAATAAAATAAGAAAAAGATTGTTAATCTGCATAAAGTAAAAGTGTAAGAATGCAGAAGATTGAATATTAATGTTGTCAACCATGATTTGGAAGATCGCGGGGGTGCTGGATAAAAGAAAGAAAGAAAAACTGTTGTATGCCATTTCCTTGACCATTCATGGAAATTTCAATAAAATAATAAAAAGATTGTTAATCTGCATAAAGAAAGAGAGTAAGAATGCAGAATATAGAATATTAATGTTGTCAACCATGAATTAGAAGCTGCGGGCAAGTGGGGGATAAAAGAAAGAAAGAAAAACTGTTGTATCCAATTTCCTTGAACATTCATGGAAATTTTAATAAAATAATAAAAAGATTATTAATCTGCATAAAGTAAAAGTGTAAGAATGCAGAAGATTGAATATTACTGTTGCCAACCATGATTTGGAAGGTGGGAGGTGGTGGGGGATAAAAGAAAGAAAGAAAAACTGTTGTATTCCATTTCCTTGAACATTCATGGAAATTTCATTAAAATAATAAAAAGATTGTTCATCTGCATAAAGAAAAAGTGTTAGAATGCCGAAGATTGAATATTAATGTTGTCAACCACGATTTGGAAGCTGGGGGCGTGGCGGATAAAAGAAAGAAAGAAAAAATGTTGTATCCCATTTCCTAGGACATTCATGGAAATTTCAATAAAATAATAAATAGACTGTTATTTATATAAAGAAAAAGTGTAAGATTACAGAAGATTGAATATTAATATTGTCAACCATGATTTGGAAGGTGGGGGGTGGTGGGGGATAAAAGAAAGAAAGAAAAACTGTTGTATACCATTTCCTTGAACATTCATGGAAATTTAAATAAAATAATAAAACGATTGGTAATCTGCATAAAGAAAAAGAGTAAGAATGCAGAAGATAGAATATTAATGTTGTCAACCATGATTTGGAAGCTTGGGGAGTGGGGGATAAAAGAAAGAAAGTGAAAATGTTGTATCCCATTTCCTTGAACATTCATGAAATTTCAATAAAATAATGACAAGATTGTTAAATGCATAAAGAAAACGAGTATGAAGGCAGAAGATACAATATTATGTTGTCAACCATGATTTGGAAGCTGGGGGGGTGGGGGATGAAAGAAAGAAAGAAAAACTGTTGTATCCCATTTCCTTGAACATTCATGGAAATTTCAAAAAAATAATAAAAGATTGTTAATCTGCATAAAGAAAAAGAGTAAGAATGCAGGAGATAGAATGTTCATGTTGTCAACCATGATTTGGAAGCTGGCGGGGGTGGGGGATAAAAGAAAGAAAGAAAAACTGTTGTATCCCATTTCCTTGAACATTCATGGAAATTTCAATACAATAATAAAAAGATTGTTAATCTGCATAAAGAAAAAGAGTAAGAATGCAGAAGATAGAATATTAATGTTGTCAACCACGTTTTGGAAGCTGGGGGGTTGTGGGGGATAAAAGAAAGAAAGAAAAACTGTTGTATCCCATTTCCTTGAACATTCATGGAAATTTCAATAAAATAAGAAAAAGATTGTTAATCTGCATAAAGTTAAAGTGTAAGAATGCAGAAGATAGACTATTAATCTTGTCAACCATGATTTGGAAGCTTTGGGGGGGTGGGGGATAAAAGAATGAAAGAAAAACTGTTGTATACCATTTCCTTGAACATTCATGGAAAGTTCAATAAAATAATAAAAAGATTGGTAATCTGCATAAAGAAAAAGAGTAAGAATGCAGAAGATAGAATATTAATGTTGTCAACCATGATTTGGAAGCTTGGAGCGTGGGGGATAAAAGAAAGAAAGAAAAACTGTTGTATCCCATTTCCTTGAACATTCATGGAAATTTCAATACAATAATAAAAAGATTGTTAATCTGCATAAAGAAAAAGAGTAAGAATGCAGAAGATAGAATATTAATGTTGTCAACCATGTTTTAGAAGCTGGGGGATTGTGGGGGATAAAAGAAAGAAAGAAAAACTGTTGTATCCCATTTCCTTGAACATTCATGGAAATTTCAATAAAATAAGAAAAAGATTGTTAATCGGCATAAAGTAAAACTGTAAGAATGCAGAACATTGAATATTAATGTTGTCAACCATGATTTGGAAGATGGCGGGAGTGCTGGAAAAAGAAAGAAAGAAAAACTGTTGTATCCCATTTCCTTGAACATTCATGGAAATTTCAATAAAATAATAAAAAGATTGTTAATCTGCATACAGAAAAAGAGTAAGAATGCAGAAGATAGAATATTAATGTTGTCAACCATGATTTGGAAGCTGGGGCCGCTGGAGGATAAAAGAAAGAAAGAAAAACTGTTGTATCCCATTTACTTGAACATTCATGGAAATTTCAATAAAATAATAAAAAGATTGTTAATCTGCATAGAGAAAAAGAGGAAGAATGCAGAAGATAGAATATTAATGTTGTCAACCATGTTTTGGAAGCTGGGGGGTGGTGGGGTATAAAAGAAAGAAAGAAAAACTGTTGTATCCCATTTCCTTGAACATTCATGGAAATTTCAATAAAATAAGATAAAGATTGTTAATCTGCGTAAAGTAAAAGTGTAAGAATGCAGAAGATTGAATATTAATGTTGTCAACCATGATTTGGAAGATGGCGGGGGTGCTGGATAAAAGAAAGAAAGAAAAACTGTTGTACGCCATTTCCTTGAACATTCATGGAAATTTCATTAAAACAATAAAAAGATTGTTCATCTGCATAAAGAAAAAGTGTTAGAATGCCGAAGATTGAATATTAATGTTGTCAACCACGATTTGGAAGCTTGGGGCGTGGGGGATAAAAGAAAGAAAGAAAAAATGTTGTATCCCATTTCCTAGGACATTCATGGAAATTTCAATAAAATAATAAATAGATTGTTATTTACATAAAGAAAAAGTGTAAGATTACAGAAGATTGAATATTAATATTGTCAACCATGATTTGGAAGGTGGGGGGTGGTGGGGGATAAAAGAAAGAAAGAAAAACTGTTGTATACCATTTCCTTGAACATTCATGGAAATTTCAATACAATAATAAAACGATTGGTAATCTGCATAAAGAAAAAGAGTAAGAATGCAGAAGATAGAATATTAATGTTGTCAACCATGATTTGGAAGCTTGGGGAGTGGGGGATAAAAGATAAAAGTGAAAATGTTGTATCCCATTTCCTTGAACATTCATGAAATTTCAATAAAATAATGACAAGATTGTTAAATGCATAAAGAAAACGAGTATGAAGGCAGAAGATACAATATTATGTTGTCAACCATGATTTGGAAGCTGGGGGGGTGGGGGATGAAAGAAAGAAAGAAAAACTGTTGTATCCCATTTCCTTGAACATTCATGGAAATTTCAAAAAAATAATAAACGATTGTTAATCTGCATAAAGAAAAAGAGTAAGAATGCAGGACATAGAATGTTCATGTTGTCAACCATGATTTGGAAGCTGGCGGGGGTGGGGGATAAAAGAAAGAAAGAAAAACTGTTGTATCCCATTTACTTGAACATTCATGGAAATTTCAATACAATAATAAAAAGATTGTTAATCTGCATAAAGAAAAAGAGTAAGAATGCAGAAGATAGAATATTAATGTTGTCAACCATGTTTTGGAAGCTGGGGGGTTGTGGGGGATAAAAGAAAGAAAGAAAAACTGTTGTATCCCATTTCCTTGAACATTCATGGAAATTTCAATAAAATAAGAAAAAGATGGTTAATCTGCATAAAGTAAAAGTGTAAGAATGCAGAAGATAGACTATTAATCTTGTCAACCATGATTTGGAAGCTTGGGGGGGTGGGGGATAAAAGAATGAAAGAAAAACTGTTGTATACCATTTCCTTGAACATTCATGGAAAGTTCAATAAAATAATAAAAAGATTGGTAATCTGCATAAAGAAAAAGAGTAAGAATGCAGAAGATAGAATATTAATGTTGTCAACCATTATTTGGAAGCTTGGAGCGTGGGGGATAAAAGAAAGAAAGAAAAACTGTTGTATCCCATTTCCTTGAACATTCATGGAAATTTCAATAAAATAATAAAAGATTGTTAATCTGCATAAAGAAAAAGAGTAAGAATGCAGGAGATAGAATGTTCATGTTGTCAACCATGATTTGGAAGCTGGCGGGGGTGGGGGATAAAAGAAAGAAAGAAAAAGTGTTGAATCCCATTCCCTTGAACATTCATGGAAATTTCAATAAAATAATAAAAAGATTCTTAATCTGCATAGAGAAAAAGAGTAAGAATGACGAAGATAGAATGTTAATGTTGTCAACAATGATTTGGAATCTGGGGGGTTGTGCGGGATAAAAGAAAGAAAGAAAAACTGTTGTATCCCATTTCCTTGAACATTCATGGAAATTTCAATACAATAATAAAAAGATTGTTAATCTGCATAGAGAAAAAGAGTAAGAATGCAGAAGATAGAATATTAATGTTGTCAACCATGATTTGGAAGTTGGGGGCGCTGGAGGATAAAAGAAAGAAAGAAAAAATGTTGTATCGCATTTCCTTGAACATTCATGGCAATTTCAATAAAATAATAAAAAGATTGTTAATCTGCATAAAGAAAAAGATTAAGAATGCAGAAGATTGAATGTTAATGTTGTCAACAATGATTTGGAATCTGCGGGGTTGTGCGGGATAAAAGAAAGAAAGACAAACTGTTGTATCCCATTTCCTTCAACATTCCTGGAAATTTCAATAAAATAATAAAAAGATTGTTAATCTGCACAGAGAAAAAGACTAAGAACGCAGAAGATAGAATATTAATGTTGTCAACCATGATTGGGAAGCTGGGGCGTGTTGGGGGATAAAAGAAAGAAAGAAAAACTGTTGTATCCCATTTCCTTGAACTTTCATGGAAATTTCAATAAAATAATAAAAGATTGTTAATCTGCATAAAGAAAAAGAGTAAGAAAGCAGAAGATGGAATATTAATGTTGTCAACCATGATTTGGAAGCTGGGGGGGTAGGGGGATGAAAGAAAGAAAGAAAAACTGTTGTATCCCATTTCCTTGAACATTCATGGAAATTTCAAGAAAATAATAAAAAATTGTTAATCTGCATAATGAAAAAGTGTAAGAATGCAGAACATTGAATATTAATATTGTCAACCACGATTTGGAAGCTGGGGGCGTGCGGGATGAAAGAAAGAAAGAAATAATGTTGTATCACATTTCCTTGAACATTCATGGAAATTTCAATAAAATAATAAAAAGATTATTAATCTGCATAAAGTAAAAGTGTAAGAATGCAGAAGATTGAATATTACTGTTGCCAACCATGATTTGGAAGTTGGGAGGTGGTGGGGGATAAAAGAAAGAAAGAAAAACTGTTGTATTCCATTTCCTTGAACATTCATGGAAATTTCAATAAAATAATAAAAAGATTGTTAATCTGCATAAAGAAAAAGAGTAAGAATGCAGAAGATAGAATATTAATGTTGTCAACCATGATTTGGAAGGTGGGGGCGCTGGAGGATAAAAGAAAGAAAGAAAAATTTTTTATCCCATTTCCTTGAACATTCATGGAAATTTCAATAAAATAATAAAAAGATTGCTAATCTGCATAAAGAAAAAGAGTAAGAATGCAGAAGATGGAATATTAATGTTGTCAACCATGATTTGGAAGCTGGGGCGCTGGAGGATAAAAGAAAGAAAGAAAAATTTTTTATCCCATTTCCTTGAACATTCATGGAAATTTCAATAAAATAATAAAAAGATTGCTAATCTGCATAAAGAAAAAGAGTAAGAATGCAGAAGATGGAATATTAATGTTGTCAACCATGATTTGGAAGGTGTGGCGGTAGGGGGATGAAAGAAAGAAAGAAAAACTGTTGTATCATTTCCTTGAACATTGATGGAAATTTCAATAAAATAATAAAAAGATTGTTAATCTGCATAAAGAAAAAGTATAAGAATGCAGAAGATTGAATATGAATGTTGTCAACCATGATTTGGAAGCATGGGGAGTGGGGGATACAAGAAAGAAAGAGAAAATGTTGTATCCCATTTCCTTGAACATTCATGAAATTTCAATAAAATATTGACAAGATTGTTAAATGCATAAAGAAAAAGAGTATGAAGGCAGAAGATAGAATATTATGTTGTCAACCATGATTTGGAAGCTGGAGGGGGGTGGGGGATGAAAGAAAGAAAGAAAAACTGTTGCATCCCATTTCCTTGAACATTCATGGAAATTTCAATAAAATAAGAAAAAGATTGTTAATCTGCATAAAGTAAAAGTGTAAGAATGCAGAAGATTGAATATTAATGTTGTCAACCATGATTTGGAAGATGGCGGGGGTGCTGGATAAAAGAAAGAAAGAAAAACTGTTGTATCCCATTTCCTTGAACATTCATGGAAATTTCAATAAAATAATAAAAAGTTTGTTAATCTGCATAAAGAAAAAGAGTAAGAATGCAGAAGATAGAATATTAATTTTGTCAACCATGATTTGGAAGCTGGGGCCGGTGGAGGATAAAAGAAAGAAAGAAAAACGGTTGTATCCCATTTACTTGAACATTCATGGAAATTTCAATAAAATAATAAATAGATTGTTATTTACATAAAGAAAAAGTGTAAGATTACAGAAGATTGAATATTAAGGTTGTCAACCATGATTTGGAAGGTGGGGGGTGGTTGGGGATAAAAGAAAGAAAGAAAAACTGTTGTATACCATTTCCTTGAACATTCATGGATATTTAAATAAAATAATAAAACGATTGGTAATCTGCATAAAGAAAAAGAGTAAGAATGCAGAAGATAGAATATTAATGTTGTCAACCATGATTTGGAAGCTTGGGGAGTGGGGGATAAAAGAAAGAAAGAGAAAATGTTGTATCCCATTTCCTTGAACATTCATGAACTTTCAATAAAATAATGACAAGATTGTTAAATGCATAAAGAAAACGAGTATGAAGGCAGAAGATACAATATTATGTTGTCAACCATGATTTGGAAGCTGGGGGGGTGGGGGATGAAAGAAAGAAAGAAAAACTGTTGTATCCCATTTCCTTGGACATTCATGGAAATTTCAAAAAAATAATAAAAGATTGTTAATCTGCATAAAGAAAAAGAGTAAGAATGCAGGAGATAGAATGTTCATGTTGTCAACCATGATTTGGAAGCTGGCGGGGGTGGGGGATAAAAGAAAGAAAGAAAAACTGTTGTATCCCATTTCCTTGAACATTCATGGAAATTTCAATACAATAAGATAAAGATTGTTAATATGCATAAAGAAAAAGTGTAAGAATGCAGAAGATTGAATATTAATGTTGTCAACCATGATTTGGAAGATGGCGGCGGTGCTGGATAAAAGAAAGAAAGAAAAACTGTTGTATACCATTTCCTTGAACATTCATGGAAATTTCAATAAAATAATAAAAAATTGTTAATCTGCATAATGAAAAAGTGTAAGAATGCAGAACATTGAATATTAATATTGTCAACCACGATTTGGAAGCTGGGGGCGTGCGGGATGAAAGAAAGAAAGAGAAATTGTTGTATCCCATTTCCTTGAACATTCATGGAAATTTCAATAAAATAATAAAAAATTGTTAATCTGCATAAAGAAAAAGAGTAAGAATGCAGAAGATAGAATATTAATGTTGTCAACCATGATTTGGAAGCTGGGGTCGCTGGAGGATAAAAGAAAGAAAGAAAAACGGCTGTATCCCATTTACTGGAACATTCATGGAAATTTCAATAAAATAATAAAAAGATTGTTAATCTGCATAAAGAAAAAGTGTAAGAATGCAGAAGATAGAATATTAATGTTGTCAACCATGATTTGTAAACTGGGGGGGAGTGGGGGATAAAAGAAAGAAAGAAAAACAGTTGTATACCATTTCCTTTAACATTCATGGAAAGTTCAATAAAATAATAAAAAGAATGGTAATCTGCATAATGAAAAAGAATAAGAATGCAGAAGATAGAATATTAATATTGTCAACCATGATTTGGAAGCTTGGAGCGTGGGGGATAAAAGAAAGAAAGAGAAATTGTTGTATCCCATTTCCTTGAACATTCATGGAATTTCAATAAAATAATGACAAGATTGTGAATCTGCATAAAGAAAAAGAGTATGAAGGCAGAAGATAGAATATTATGTTGTCAACCATGATTTGGAAGCTGGGGGGGGGTGGGGGATGAAAGAAAGAAAGAAAAACTGTTGTATCCCATTTCCTTGAACATTCATGGAAATTTCAATAAAATAATAAATAGATTGTTATTTACATAAAGAAAAAGTGTAAGAATGCCGAAGATTGAATATTAATGTTGTCAACCATGATTTGGAAGGTGGGGGTGGTGGGGAATAAAAGAAAGAAAGAAAAACTGTTGTATACCATTTCCTCGAACATTCATGGAAATTTCAATAAAATAATAAAAAGATTGGTAATCTGCATAAAGAAAAAGTGTAAGAGTGCCGAAGTTTGAATATTAATGTTGTCAACCACGATTTGGAAGCTGGGGGCCTGGGGGATGAAAGAAAGAAAGAAAAAATGTTGTATCCCATTTCCTTGGACATTCATGGAAATTTCAATAAAATAATAAATAGATTGTTATTTACATAAAGAAAATGTGTAAGTATACAGAAGATTAAATATTAATTTTGTCAACCATGATTTGGAAGGTGGGGGTGGGTGGGGGATAAAAGAAAGACAGAAAATCTGTTGTATACCATTTCCTTGAACATTCATGGAAATTTCAATAAAATAATAAAAAGATTGGTAATCTGCATGAAGAAAAAGAGTAAGAATGCAGAAGATAGAATATTAATGTTGTCAACCATTATTTGGAAGCTTGGGGAGTAGGGGATAAAAGAAAGAACGAGAAAATGTTGTATCCCATTTCCTTGAACATTCATGAAATTACAATAAAATAATGACAAGATTGTTAAATGCATAAAGAAAAAGAGTATGAAGGGAGAAGATACAATATTATGTTGTCAACCATGATTTGGAAGCTGGGAGGGTGGGGGATGAAAGAAAGAAAGAAAAACTGTTGTATCCCATTTCCTTGAACATTCATGGAAATTTCAATACAATAATAAAAAGTTTGTTAATCTGCATAAAGAAAAACAGTAAGAATGCAGAAGATAGAATATTAATGTTGTCAACCATGATTTGGAAGCTGGGGGAGGTGGGGGATAAAAGAAAGAAAGAAAAACTGTTGTATCCCATTTCCTTGAACATTCATGGAAATTTCAATAAAATAAAAAAAAAGATTGTTAATATGCATAAAGAAAAAGTGTAAGAATGCTGAAGATAGACGATTAGTGTTGTGAACCATGATTTGGAAGCTTGGGGGGTGGGGGATAAAAGAAAGAAAGAAAAACTCTTGTGTCACATTTCTATGAACATTCATTGAAATTTCAATAAAATAATAAAGAGATTCTTAATCTGCATAGAGAAAAAGAGTAAGAATGCAGAAGATAGAATATTAATGTTGTCAACCATGATTTGGAAGCTTGGGGGGGTTGGGGATAAAAGAATGAAAGAAAAACTGTTGTATACCATTTCCTTGAACATTCATGGAAAGTTCAATAAAATAATAAAAAGATTGGTAATCTGCATAAACAAAAAGAGAAAGAATGCAGGAGATAGAATGTTAATGTTGTCAACCATGATTTGGAAGCTGGCGGGGGTGGGGCATAAAAGAAAGAAAGAAAAACTTTTTTATCCCATTTCCTTGAACATTCATGGAAATTTCAATACAATAATAAAAAGATTGTTAATCTGCATAAACAAAAAGGGTAAGAATGCAGAAGATAGAATATTAATGTTGTCAACCGTGATTTGTAAACTGGGGGGGAGTGAGGGATAAAAGAAAGAAAGAAAAACAGTTGTATACCATTTCCTTGAACATTCATGGAAAGTTCAATAAAATAATAAAAATATTGGTAATCTGCATAAAGAAAAAGAGTAAGAATGCAGAACATAGATTATTAATGTTGTCAACCATGATTTGGAAGCTTGCAGCGTGGGGGATAAAACAAAGAAAGAGAAATTGTTGTATCCCATTTCCTTGAACATTCATGAAATTTCAATAAAATAATGACAAGATTGTGAATCTGCATAAAGAAAAAGAGTATGAAGGCAGAAGATAGAATATTATGTTGTCAACCATGATTTGGAAATGGGGGGGGGTGGGGGATGAAAGAAAGAAAGAAAAACTGTTGTATCCCATTTCCTTGAACATTCATTGAAATTTCAATAAAATAATAAATAGATTGTTAATCTGCATAAAGAAAAAGTGTAAGAATGCAGAAGATAGAATATTAATCTTGTCAAGCATGATTTGGAAGCTTGGGGGATGGGGGATAAAAGAAAGAAAGAGAAATTGTTGTATCCCATTTCCTTGAACATTCATGGAAGTTTCAATAAAATAATAAATAGATTGTTAATCTGCATAAAGAAAAAGTGTAAGAATGCAGAAGATAGAATATTAATCTTGTCAACCATGATTTGGAAGCTTGGGGGGTGGGGGATAAAAGAAAGAAAGAGAAATTGTTGTATCCCAATTCCTTGAACATTCATGAAATTTCAAAAAAATAATGACAAGATTGTTAATCTGCATAAAGAAAAAGAATATGAAGGCAGAAGAAAGAATATTATGTTGTCAAACATGATTTGGAAGCTGGGGGTGGGTGGGGGATGAAAGAAAGAAAGAAAAACTCTTGTATCCCATTTCCTTGAACATTCATGGAAATTTCAATACAATAATAAAAAGATTGTTAATCTGCATAAAGAAAAAGAGTAAGAATGCAGAAGATAGAATATTAATGTTGTAAACCATGTTTTGGAAGCTGGGGGGTTGTGGGGGATAAAAGAAAGAAAGAAAAACTCTTGTATCCCATTTCCTTGAATATTCATGGAAATTTCAATAAAATAAGAAAAAGATTGTTAATCTGCATAAAGTAAAAGTGTAAGAATGCAGAAGATTGAATATTAATATTGTCAACCATGATTTGCAAGATGGCGGGGGTGCTGGATAAAAGAAAGAAAGAAAAACGGCTGTATCCCATTTCCTTGAACATTCATGGAAATTTCAATAAAATAATAAAAAGATTGTTAATCTGCATAAAGAAAAAGAGTAAGAATGCAGAAGATAGAATATTAATGTTGTCAACCATGATTTGGAAGCTGGGGGCGCTGGAGGATAAAAGAAAGAAAGAAAAACTTTTTTATCCCATTTCCTTGAACATTCTTGGAAATTTCAATACAATAATAAAAAGATTGTTAATCTGCATAAACAAAAAGGGTAAGAATGCAGAAGATAGAATATTAGTGTTGTCAACCATGATTTTGACGCTGGGGGGGTGGGGGATAAAAGAAAGAAAGAAAAACTGTTGCCTCCCATTTCCTTGAACATTCATGGAAATTTCAATAAAATAATAAAAAGATTGCTAATCTGCATAAGGAAAAAGAGTAAGAATGCAGAAGATGGAATATTAATGTTGTCAACCATGATTTGGAAGCCGGGGGGGGTGGGGGATAAAAGAAAGAAAGAAAAACTGTTGTATCCCATTTCCTTGAACACTCATGGAAATTTCAATAAAATAATAAAAGATTGTCAATCTGCATAGAGAAAAAGTGTAAGAATGCAGAGGATGGAATATTAATGTTGTCAACCATGATTTGGAAGCTGTGGCGGTAGGGGGATGAAAGAAAGAAAGAAAAACTGTTGTATCATTTCCTTGAACATTGATGGAAATTTCAATAAAATAATAAAAAGATTGTTAATCTGCATAAAGAAAAAGTGTAAGAATGCAGAACATTGAATATTAATATTGTCAACCACGATTTGGAAGCTGGGTGCGTGGGGGATGAAAGAAAGAAAGAAATAATGTTGTATCACATTTCCTTGAACATTCATGGAAATTTCAATAAAATAATAAAGATTGTTAGTCTGCATAAAGAAAAAGTGTAAGAATGCAGAAGATAGAATATTAATGTTGTCAACCATGATTTGGAAGCTGGGGGGGGTGGGGGATAAAAGAAAGTAAGAAAAACTGTTGTATCCCATTTCCTTGACCATTCATGGAAATTTCAATAAAATAATAAAAAGATAGTTAATCTGCATAAAGAATAAGAGTAAGAATGCAGAAGATAGAATATTAATGTTCTCAACCATGATTTAGAAGCTGCGGGCCAGTGGGGGATAAAAGAAAGAAAGAAAAACCGTTGTATCCAATTTCCTTGAACATTCATGGAAATATTAATAAAATAATAAATAGATTGTTACTCTGCATAAAGTAAAAGTGTAAGAATGCAGAAGATTGAATATTAATGTTGTCAACCATGATTTGGAAGGTAGGGGTGGTGGGGGATAAAAGAAAGAAAGAAAAACTGTTGTATACCATTTCCTTGAACATTCATGGAAATTTCAATAAAATATTAAAAAGATTGGTAAGATGCATAAAGAAAAAGAGTAAGAATGCAGAAGATAGTATATTAATGTTGTCAACCATGATTTGGAAGCTGGGGGCGCTGGAAGATAAAAGAAAGAAGGAAAAACTGTTGTATCCCATTTACTGGAACATTCATGGAATTTTCAATAAAATAAGAAAAAGATTGTTAATCTGCATAAATTAAAAGTGTAAGAATGCAGAAGATTGAATATTAATGTTGTCAACCATGATTTGGAAGCATGGGGAGTGGGGGATACAAGAAAGAAAGAGAAAATGTTGTATCCCATTTCCTTGAACATTCATGAAATTTCAAAAAAATAATGACAAGATTGTTAAATGCATAAAGAAAAAGAGTATGAAGGCAGAAGATAGAATATTATGTTGTCAACCATGATTTGGAAGCTGGGGGAGGGTGGGGGATGAAAGAAAGAAAGAAAAAATGTTGTATCCCATTTCCTTGGACATTCATGGAAATTTCAATAAAATAATAAATAGATTGTTATTTACATAAAGAAAATGTGTAAGTATACAGAAGATTAAATATTAATTTTGTCAACCATGATTTGGAAGGTGGGGGTGGGTGGGGGATAAAAGAAAGACAGAAAATCTGTTGTATACCATTTCCTTGAACATTCATGGAAATTTCAATAAAATAATAAAAAGATTGGTAATCTGCATGAAGAAAAAGAGTAAGAATGCAGAAGATAGAATATTAATGTTGTCAACCATTATTTGGAAGCTTGGGGAGTAGGGGATAAAAGAAAGAACGAGAAAATGTTGTATCCCATTTCCTTGAACATTCATGAAATTACAATAAAATAATGACAAGATTGTTAAATGCATAAAGAAAAAGAGTATGAAGGCAGAAGATACAATATTATGTTGTCAACCATGATTTGGAAGCTGGGAGGGTGGGGGATGAAAGAAAGAAAGAAAAACTGTTGTATCCCATTTCCTTGAACATTCATGGAAATTTCAATACAATAATAAAAAGTTTGTTAATCTGCATAAAGAAAAACAGTAAGAATGCAGAAGATAGAATATTAATGTTGTCAACCATGATTTGGAAGCTGGGGGAGGTGGGGGATAAAAGAAAGAAAGAAAAACTGTTGTATCCCATTTCCTTGAACATTCATGGAAATTTCAATAAAATAATAAAAAGATTGTTAATATGCATAAAGAAAAAGTGTAAGAATGCTGAAGATAGACGATTAGTGTTGTGAACCATGATTTGGAAGCTTGGGGGGTGGGGGATAAAAGAAAGAAAGAAAAACTCTTGTGTCACATTTCTATGAACATTCATTGAAATTTCAATAAAATAATAAAGAGATTCTTAATCTGCATAGAGAAAAAGAGTAAGAATGCAGAAGATAGAATATTAATGTTGTCAACCATGATTTGGAAGCTTGGGGGGGTTGGGGATAAAAGAATGAAAGAAAAACTGTTGTATACCATTTCCTTGAACATTCATGGAAAGTTCAATAAAATAATAAAAAGATTGGTAATCTGCATAAACAAAAAGAGTAAGAATGCAGGAGATAGAATGTTAATGTTGTCAACCATGATTTGGAAGCTGGCGGGGGTGGGGCATAAAAGAACGAAAGAAAAACTTTTTTATCCCATTTCCTTGAACATTCATGGAAATTTCAATACAATAATAAAAAGATTGTTAATCTGCATAAACAAAAAGGGTAAGAATGCAGAAGATAGAATATTAATGTTGTCAACCGTGATTTGTAAACTGGGGGGGAGTGAGGGATAAAAGAAAGAAAGAAAAACAGTTGTATACCATTTCCTTGAACATTCATGGAAAGTTCAATAAAATAATAAAAATATTGGTAATCTGCATAAAGAAAAAGAGTAAGAATGCAGAACATAGATTATTAATGTTGTCAACCATGATTTGGAAGCTTGCAGCGTGGGGGATAAAACAAAGAAAGAGAAATTGTTGTATCCCATTTCCTTGAACATTCATGAAATTTCAATAAAATAATGACAAGATTGTGAATCTGCATAAAGAAAAAGAGTATGAAGGCAGAAGATAGAATATTATGTTGTCAACCATGATTTGGAAATGGGGGGGGTGGGGGATGAAAGAAAGAAAGAAAAACTGTTGTATCCCATTTCCTTGAACATTCATTGAAATTTCAATAAAATAATAAATAGATTGTTAATCTGCATAAAGAAAAAGTGTAAGAATGCAGAAGATAGAATATTAATCTTGTCAAGCATGATTTGGAAGCTTGGGGGATGGGGGATAAAAGAAAGAAAGAGAAATTGTTGTATCCCATTTCCTTGAACATTCATGGAAGTTTCAATAAAATAATAAATAGATTGTTAATCTGCATAAAGAAAAAGTGTAAGAATGCAGAAGATAGAATATTAATCTTGTCAACCATGATTTGGAAGCTTGGGGGGTGGGGGATAAAAGAAAGAAAGAGAAATTGTTGTATCCCAATTCCTTGAACATTCATGAAATTTCAAAAAAATAATGACAAGATTGTTAATCTGCATAAAGAAAAAGAATATGAAGGCAGAAGAAAGAATATTATGTTGTCAAACATGATTTGGAAGCTGGGGGTGGGTGGGGGATGAAAGAAAGAAAGAAAAACTCTTGTATCCCATTTCCTTGAACATTCATGGAAATTTCAATACAATAATAAAAAGATTGTTAATCTGCATAAAGAAAAAGAGTAAGAATGCAGAAGATAGAATATTAATGTTGTAAACCATGTTTTGGAAGCTGGGGGGTTGTGGGGGATAAAAGAAAGAAAGAAAAACTCTTGTATCCCATTTCCTTGAATATTCATGGAAATTTCAATAAAATAAGAAAAAGATTGTTAATCTGCATAAAGTAAAAGTGTAAGAATGCAGAAGATTGAATATTAATATTGTCAACCATGATTTGCAAGATGGCGGGGGTGCTGGATAAAAGAAAGAAAGAAAAACGGCTATATCCCATTTCCTTGAACATTCATGGAAATTTCAATAAAATAATAAAAAGATTGTTAATCTGCATAAAGAAAAAGAGTAAGAATGCAGAAGATAGAATATTAATGTTGTCAACCATGATTTGGAAGCTGGGGGCGCTGGAGGATAAAAGAAAGAAAGAAAAACTTTTTTATCCCATTTCCTTGAACATTCTTGGAAATTTCAATACAATAATAAAAAGATTGTTAATCTGCATAAACAAAAAGGGTAAGAATGCAGAAGATAGAATATTAGTGTTGTCAACCATGATTTTGACGCTGGGGGGGTGGGGGATAAAAGAAAGAAAGAAAAACTGTTGCCTCCCATTTCCTTGAACATTCATGGAAATTTCAATAAAATAATAAAAAGATTGCTAATCTGCATAAGGAAAAAGAGTAAGAATGCAGAAGATGGAATATTAATGTTGTCAACCATGATTTGGAAGCCGGGGGGGTGGGGGATAAAAGAAAGAAAGAAAAACTGTTGTATCCCATTTCCTTGAACACTCATGGAAATTTCAATAAAATAATAAAAGATTGTCAATCTGCATAGAGAAAAAGTGTAAGAATGCAGAGGATGGAATATTAATGTTGTCAACCATGATTTGGAAGCTGTGGCGGTAGGGGGATGAAAGAAAGAAAGAAAAACTGTTGTATCATTTCCTTGAACATTGATGGAAATTTCAATAAAATAATAAAAAGATTGTTAATCTGCATAAAGAAAAAGTGTAAGAATGCAGAACATTGAATATTAATATTGTCAACCACGATTTGGAAGCTGGGTGCGTGGGGGATGAAAGAAAGAAAGAAATAATGTTCTATCACATTTCCTTGAACATTCATGGAAATTTCAATAAAATAATAAAGATTGTTAGTCTGCATAAAGAAAAAGTGTAAGAATGCAGAAGATAGAATATTAATGTTGTCAACCATGATTTGGAAGCTGGGGGGGGTGGGGGATAAAAGAAAGTAAGAAAAACTGTTGTATCCCATTTCCTTGACCATTCATGGAAATTTCAATAAAATAATAAAAAGATAGTTAATCTGCATAAAGAATAAGAGTAAGAATGCAGAAGATAGAATATTAATGTTCTCAACCATGATTTAGAAGCTGCGGGCCAGTGGGGGATAAAAGAAAGAAAGAAAAACCGTTGTATCCAATTTCCTTGAACATTCATGGAAATATTAATAAAATAATAAATAGATTGTTACTCTGCATAAAGTAAAAGTGTAAGAATGCAGAAGATTGAATATTAATGTTGTCAACCATGATTTGGAAGGTAGGGGTGGTGGGGGATAAAAGAAAGAAAGAAAAACTGTTGTATACCATTTCCTTGAACATTCATGGAAATTTCAATAAAATATTAATAAGATTGGTAAGATGCATAAAGAAAAAGAGTAAGAATGCAGAAGATAGTATATTAATGTTGTCAACCATGATTTGGAAGCTGGGGGCGCTGGAAGATAAAAGAAAGAAGGAAAAACTGTTGTATCCCATTTACTGGAACATTCATGGAATTTTCAATAAAATAAGAAAAAGATTGTTAATCTGCATAAATTAAAAGTGTAAGAATGCAGAAGATTGAATATTAATGTTGTCAACCATGATTTGGAAGCATGGGGAGTGGGGGATACAAGAAAGAAAGAGAAAATGTTGTATCCCATTTCCTTGAACATTCATGAAATTTCAAAAAAATAATGACAAGATTGTTAAATGCATAAAGAAAAAGAGTATGAAGGCAGAAGATAGAATATTATGTTGTCAACCATGATTTGGAAGCTGGGGGAGGGTGGGGGATGAAAGAAAGAAAGAAAAACTGTTGTATCCCATTTCCTTGAATATTCATGGAAATTTCAATAAAATAATAAAAAGATTGTTAATCTGCATAAAGAAAAAGAGTAAGAATGCAGAAGATAGTATATTAATGTTGTCAACCATGATTTGGAAGCTGGGGGCGCTGGAAGATAAAAGAAAGAAAGAAAAACTGTTGTATCCCATTTCCTTGAACATTCATGGAAATTTCAATAAAATAATAAATAGATTGTTATTTACATAAAGAAAAAGTGTAAGAATGCCGAAGATTGAATATTAATGTTGTCAACCATGATTTGGAAGGTGGGGGGTGGTGGGGGATAAAAGAAAGAAAGAAAAACTGTTGTATCCCATTTCCTTGAACATTCATGGAAATTTCAATAAAATAATAAAAAGATTGTTAATCTGCATAAAGAAAAAGGGTAAGAATGCAGAAGATAGTATATTAATGTTGTCAACCATGATTTAGAAGCTGGGGGCGCTGGAGGATAAAAGAAAGAAAGAAAAAATGTTGTATCCCATTTCGTAGAACATTCATGGAATTTTCAATAAAATAAGAAAAAGATTGTTAATCTGCATAAAGTAAAAGTGTAAGAATGCAGAAGATTGAATATTAATGTTGTCAACCATGATTTGGAAGATGGCAGGGGTGCTGGATAAAAGAAAGAAAGAAAAACTGTTGTATCCCATTTCCTGGAACATTCATGGAAATTTCAATAAAATAATAAAAAGATTGTTAATCTGCATAAAGAAAAAGAGTAAGAATGCAGAAGATAGAATATTAATGTTGTCAACCATGATTTGGAAGCTGGGGTCGCTGGAGGATAAAAGAAAGAAAGAAAAACGGCTGTATCCCATTTACTGGAACACTCATGGAAATTTCAATAAAATAATAAAAAGATTGTTAATCTGCATAAAGAAAAAGAGTAAGAATGCAGAAGATAGAATATTAATGTTGTCAACCATGATTTGTAAACTGGGGGGGAGTGGGGGATAAAAGAAAGAAAGAAAAACAGTTGTATACCATTTCCTTGAACATTCATGGAAAGTTCAATAAAATAATAAAAAGAATGGTAATCTGCATAAAGAAAAAGAATAAGAATGCAGAAGATAGAATATTAATATTGTCAACCATGATTTGGAAGCTTGGAGCGTGGGGGATAAAAGAAAGAAAGAGAAATTGTTGTATCCCATTTCCTTGAACATTCATGGAATTTCAATAAAATAATGACAAGATTGTGAATCTGCATAAAGAAAAAGAGTATGAAGGCAGAAGATAGAATATTATGTTGTCAACCATGATTTGGAACCTGGGGGTGTGTGGGGGATGAAAGAAAGAAAGAAAAACTGTTGTATCCCATTTCCTTGAACATTCATGGAAATTTCAATAAAATAATAAATAGATTGTTATTTACATAAAGAAAAAGTGTAAGAATGCCGAAGATTGAATATTAATGTTGTCAACCATGATTTGAAAGGTGGGGGGTGGTGGGGGATAAAAGAAAGAAAGAAAAACTGTTGTATACCATTTCCTTGAACATTCATGGAAATTTCTATAAAATAATAAAAAGATTGGTAATCTGCATAAAGAAAAAGTGTAAGAATGCCGAAGATTGAATATTAATGTTGTCAACCACGATTTGGAAGCTGGGGGCGTGGGGGATAAAAGAAAGAAAGAAAAAATGTTGTATCCCATTTCCTTGGACATTCATGGAAATTTCAGTAAAATAATAAATATATTGTTATTTACATAAAGAAAATGTGTAAGTATACAGAAGATTAAATATTAATTTTGTCAACCATGATTTGGAAGGTGGGGGTGGGTGGGGGATAAAAGAAAGACAGAAAATCTGTTGTATACCATTTCCTTGAACATTCATGGAAATTTCAATAAAATAATAAAAAGATTGGTAATCTGCATGAAGAAAAAGAGTAAGAATGCAGAAGATAGAATATTAATGTTGTCAACCATGATTTGGAAGCTTGGGGAGTGGGGGATAAAAGAAACAACGAGAAAATGTTGTATCCCATTTCCTTGAACATTCATGAAATTTCAATAAAATAATGACAAGATTGTTAAATGCATAAAGAAAAAGAGTATGAAGGCAGAAGATACAATATTATGTTGTCAACCATGATTTGGAAGCTGGGAGGGTGGGGGAAGAAAGAAAGAAAGAAAAACTGTTGTATCCCATTTCCTTGAACATTCATGGAAATTTCAATAAAATAATAAAAGATTGTTAATCTGCATAAAGAATAAGAGTAAGAATGCAGGAGATAGAATGTTCATGTTGTCAACCATGATTTGGAAGCTGGCAGGGGTGGGGGATAAAAGAAAGAAAGAAAAACTGTTGTATCCCATTTCCTTGAACATTCATGGAAATTTCAATACAATAATAAAAAGTTTGTTAATCTGCATAAAGAAAAAGAGTAAGAATGCAGAAGATAGAATATTAATGTTGTCAACCATGATTTGGAAGCTGGGGGAGGTGGGGGATAAAAGAAAGAAAGAAAAACTGTTGTATCCCATTTCCTTAAACATTCATGGAAATTTCAATAAAATAATAAACAGATTGTTCATATGCATAAAGAAAAAGTGTAAGAATGCTGAAGATAGACGATTAGTGTTGTGAACCATGATTTGGAAGCTTGGGGGGTGGGGGATAAAAGAAAGAAAGAAAAACTCTTGTGTCACATTTCTATGAACATTCATTGAAATTTCAATAAAATAATAAATAGATTCTTAATCTGCATAGAGAAAAAGAGTAAGAATGCAGAAAATAGAATATTAATGTTGTCAACCATGATTTGGAAGCTTGGGGGGGTGGGGGATAAAAGAATGAAAGAAAAACTGTTGTATACCATTTCCTTGAACATTCATGGAAAGTTCAATAAAATAATAAAAATATTGGTAATCTGCATAAAGAAAAAGAGTAAGAATGCAGAACATAGATTATTAATGTTGTCAACCATGATTTGGAAGCTTGCAGCGTGGGGGATAAAACAAAGAAAGAGAAATTTGTTGTATCCCATTTCCTTGAACATTCATGAAATTTCAATAAAATAATAACAAGATTGTGAATCTGCATAAAGAAAAAGAGTATGAAGGCAGAAGTTAGAATATTATGTTGTCAACCATGATTTGGAAGCTGGGGGGGGTGGGGGATGAAAGAAAGAAAGAAAAACTGTTGTATCCCATTTCCTTGAACATTCATTGAAATTTCAATAAAATAATAAATAGATTGTTAATCTGCATAAAGAAAAAGTGTAAGAATGCAGAAGATAGAATATTAATCTTGTCAAGCATGATTTGGAAGCTTGGGGGATGGGGGATAAAAGAAAGAAAGAGAAATTGTTGTATCCCAATTCCTTGAACATTCATAAAATTTCAATAAAATAATAAAAAGATTGTTAATCTGCATAAAGAAAAAGAGTAAGAATGTTGAAGATAGAATATTAATGTTTTCAACCATGATTTGGAAGCTGGGGGGTGGGGGATGATAGAAAATAAGAAAAAGTGTCGTATCCCATTTCCTTGAACATTCATGGAAATTTCAATAAAATAACAGAAAGATTGTTAACCTGCGTAAAGAAAGAGTTAGAATGCAGAAGATAGATTATTAATGTTGGCAACCATGATTTGGAAGCTGGGGGGTATGGGGGATAAAAGAAAGAAAGAAAAACTGTTGTATCCCATTTCCTTGAACTTTCATGGAAATTTCAATAAAATAATAAATAGATTATTAATCTGCATAAAGAAAAAGTGTAAGAATGCAGAAGATAGAATATTAATCTTGTCAACCATGATTTGGAAGCTTGGGGGGTGGGGGATAAAGGAAAGAAAGAGAAATTGTTGTATCCCAATTCCTTGAACATTCATGAAATTTCAAAAAAAAATGACAAGATTGTTAATCTGCATAAAGAAAAATAATATGAAGGCAGAAGATAGAATATTAATGTTGTCAACCATGATTGGGAAGCTGGGGGATGTTGGGGGATAAAAGAAAGAAAGAAAAACTGTTGTATCCCATTTCCTTGAACTTTCATGGAAATTTCAATAAAATAATAAAAGATTGTTAATCTGCATAAAGAAAAAGAGTAAGAATGCAGAAGATGGAATATTAATGTTGTCAACCATGATTTGGAAGCTGGGGGGGTAGGGGGATGAAAGAAAGAAAGAAAAACTGTTGTATCCCATTTCCTTGAACATTCATGGCAATTTCAATAAAATAATAAAAAATTGTTAATCTGCATAAAGAAAAAGTGAAAGAATGCAGAACATTGAATATTAATATTGTCAACCACGATTTGGAAGCTGGGGGCGTGGGGGATAAAAAAAAGAAAGAAATAATGTTGTATCACATTTCCTTGAACATTCATGGAAATTTCAATAAAATAATAAAAAGATTGTTAGTCTGCATAAAGAAAAAGTGTAAGAATGCAGAAGATAGAATATTAATGTTGTCTACCATGATTTGGAAGCTGGGGGGGGTGGGGGATAAAAGAATGTAAGAAAAACTGTTGTATCCCATTTCCTTGAACATTCATGGAAATTACAATAAAATAATAAAAAGATAGTTAATCTGCATAAAGAAAAAGAGTAAGAATGCCGAAGATTGAATATTAATGTTGTCAACCATGATTTGGAAGGTGGGGTGTGGTGGGGGATAAAAGAAAGAAAGAAAAAATGTTGTATACCATTTCCTTGAACATTCATGGAAATTTCAATAAAATAATAAAAGATTGTTAATCTGCATAAAGAAAAAGAGTAAGAATGCAGGAGATAGAATGTTCATGTTGTCAACCATGATTTGGAACCTGGGGGGTTGTGGGGGATAAAAGAAAGAAAGAAAAACTGTTGTATCCCATTTCCTTGAACATTCATGGAAATTTCAATAAAATAAGAAAAAGATTGTTAATCTGCATAAAGTAAAAGTGTAAGAATGCAGAAGATTGAATATTAATGTTGTCAACCATGATTTGGAAGATGGCGGGGGTGCTGGAAAAAGAAAGAAAGAAAAACTGTTGTATCCCATTTCCTTGAACATTCATGGAAATTTCAATACAATAATAAAAAGATTGTTAATCTGCATAAAGAAAAAGAGTAAGAATGCAGAAGATAGAATATTAATGTTGTCAACCATGATTTGGAAGCTGGGGACGCTGGAGGATAAAAGAAAGAAAGAAAAACTTTTTTATCCCATTTCCTTGAACATTCATGGAAATTTCAATAAAATAATAAAAAGATTGTTAATCTGCATAAAGAAAAAGATTAAGAATGCAGAAGATTGCATGTTAATGTTGTCAACAACGATTGGGAATCTGGGGGGTGGTGCGAGATAAAAGAAAGAAAGAAAAACTGTTGTATCCCATTTCCTTGAACATTCATGGAAATTTCAATAAAATAAGAAAAAGATTGTTAATCTGCATAAAGTAAAAGTGTAAGAATGCAGAAGATTGAATATTAATGTTGTCAACCATGATTTGGAAGATGGCGGGGGTGCTGGATAAAAGAAAGAAAGAAACACTGTTGTATCCCATTTCCTTGAACATTCATGGAAATTTCAATAAAATAATAAAAAGATTGTTAATCTGCATAAAGAAAAAGAGTAAGAATGCAGAAGATAGAATATTAATGTTGTCAACCATGATTTGGAAGCTGGGGATGCTGGAGGATAAAAGAAAGAAAGAAAAACTTTTTTATCCCATTTCCTTGAACATTCATGGAAATTTCAATAAAATAATAAAAAGATTGTTAATCTGCATTAAGAAAAAGATTAAGAATGCAGAAGATTGCATGTTAATGTTGTCAACAACGATTGGGAATCTGGGGGGTGGTGCGAGATAAAAGAAAGAAAGAAAAACTGTTGTATCCCATTTCCTTGAACATTCATGGAAATTTCAATAAAATAAGAAAAAGATTGTTAATCTGCATAAAGTAAAAGTGTAAGAATGCAGAAGATTGAATATTAATGTTGTCAACCATGATTTGGAAGATGGCGGGGGTGCTGGATAAAAGAAAGAAAGAAAAACTGTTGTATCCCATGTCCTTGAACATTCATGGAAATTTCAATAAAATAATAAAAAGTTTGTTAATCTGCATAAAGAAAAAGAGTAAGAATGCAGAAGATAGAATATTAATGTTGTCAACCATGATTTGGAAGCTGGGGGCGCTGGAGGATAATAGAAAGAAAGAAAAACTTTTTTATCCCATTTCCTTGAACATTCATGGAAATTTCAATAAAATAATAAAAAGATTGTTAATCTGCATAGAGAAAAAGAGTAAGAATGCAGAAGATAGAATATTAATGTTGTCAAACATGATTTGTAAACTGGGGGAGAGTGGGGGATAAAAGAAAGAAAGAAAAACTGTTCTATACCATTTCCTTGAACATTCATGGAAAGTTCAATAAAATAATAAAAAGATTGGTAATCTGCATAAAGAAAAAGAGTAAGAATGCAGAAGATAGAATATTAGTGTTGTCAACCATGATTTTGACGCTGGGGGAGTGGGGGATAAAAGAAAGAAAGAAAAACTGTTGCCTCCCATTTCCTTGAACATTCATGGAAATTTCAATAAAATAATAAAAAGATTGCTAATCTGCATAAAGAAAAAGAGGAATAATGCAGAAGATGGAATATTAATGTTGTCAACCATGATTTGGAAGCCGGGGGGGTGGGGGATAAAAGAAAGAAAGAAAAACTGTTGTATCCCATTTCCTTGAACACTCATGGAAATTTCAATAAAATAATAAAAAGATTGTTAGTCTGCATAAAGAAAAAGTGTAAGAATGCAGAAGATAGAATATTAATGTTGTCAACCATGATTTGGAAGCTGGGGGGGGTGGGGGATAAAAGAATGTAAGAAAAACTGTTGTATCCCATTTCCTTGAACATTCATGGAAATTTCAATAAAATAATAAAAAGATAGTTAATCTGCATAAAGTAAAAGTATAAGAATGCAGAAGATTGAATATTACTGTTGCCAACCATGATTTGGAAGGTGGGAGGTGGTGGGGGTAAAAGAAAGAAAGAAAAACTGTTGTATTCCATTTCCTTGAACATTCATTGAAAGTTCAATAAAATAATAAAAAGAATGGTAATCTGCATAAAGAAAAAGAATAAGAATGCAGAAGATAGAATATTAATGTTGTCAACCATGAATTAGAAGCTGCGGGCAAGTGGGGGATAAAAGAAAGAAAGAAAAACTGTTGTATCCTATTTCCTTGAACATTCATGGAAATTTTAATAAAATAATAAAAAGATTGTTAATCTGCATAAAGTAAAAGTATAAGAATGCAGAAGATTGAATATTACTGTTGCCAACCATGATTTGGAAGGTGGGAGGTGGTGGGGGATAAAAGAAAGAAAGAAAAACTGTTGTATTCCATTTCCTTGAACATTCATGGAAATTTCATTAAAATAATAAAACGATTGTTCATCTGCATAAAGAAAAAGTGTAAGAATGCCGAAGATTGAATATTAATGTTGTCAACCATGATTTGAAAACTGGGGGGGAGTGGGGGATAAAAGAAAGAAAGAAAAACAGTTGTATACCATTTCCTTGAACATTCATTGAAAGTTCAATAAAATAATAAAAAGAATGGTAATCTGCATAAAGAAAAAGAATAAGAATGCAGAAGATAGAATATTAATGTTGTCAACCATGATTTGGAAGCTTGGAGCGTGGGGGATAAAAGAAAGAAAGAGAAATTGTTGTATCCCATTTCCTTGAACATTCATGGAATTTCAATAAAATAATGACAAGATTGTGAATCTGCATAAAGAAAAAGAGTATGAAGGCAGAAGATAGAATATTATGTTGTCAACCATGATTTGGAAGCTGGGGGGGGTGGGGGATGAAAGAAAGAAAGAAAAACTGTTGTATCCCATTTCCTTGAACATTCATGGAAATTTCAATAAAATAATAAATAGATTGTTATTTACATAAAGAAAAAGTGTAAGAATGCCGAAGATTGAATATTAATGTTGTCAACCATGATTTGGAAGATGGGGTGTGGTGGGGGATAAAAGAAAGAAAGAAAAAATGTTGCATACCATTTCCTTGAACATTCATGGAAATTTCAATAAAATAATAAAAGATTGTTAATCTGCATAAAGAAAAAGAGTAAGAATGCAGGAGATAGAATGTTCATGTTGTCAACCATGATTTGGAACCTGGGGGGTGTGGGGGATAAAAGAAGGAAAGAAAAACTGTTGTATCCCATTTCCTTGAACATTCATGGAAATTTCAATAAAATAAGAAAAAGATTGTTAATCTGCATAAAGTAAAAGTGTAAGAATGCAGAAGATTGAATATTAATGTTGTCAACCATGATTTGGAAGATGGCGGGGGTGCTGGATAAAAGAAAGAAAGAAAAACTGTTGTATCCCATTTCCTTGAACATTCATGGAAATTTCAATAAAATAATAAAAAGATTGTTAATCTGCATAAAGAAAAAGAGTAAGAATGCAGAAGATAGAATATTAATGTTGTCAACCATGATTTGGAAGCTGGGGGCGCTGGAGGATAAAAGAAAGAAAGAAAAACTTTTTTATCCCATTTCCTTGAACATTCATGGAAATTTCAATACAATAATAAAAAGATTGTTAATCTGCATAAACAAAAAGGGTAAGAATGCAGAAGATAGAATATTAATATTGTCAACCATGATTTGTAAACTGGGGGAGAGTGGGGGATAAAAGAAAGAAAGAAAAACAGTTCTATACCATTTCCTTGAACATTCATGGAAAGTTCAATAAAATAATAAAAAGATTGGTAATCTGCATAAAGAAAAAGAGTAAGAATGCAGAAGATAGAATATTAGTGTTGTCAACCATGATTTTGACGCTGGGGGAGTGGGGGATAAAAGAAAGAAAGAAAAACTGTTGCCTCCCATTTCCTTGAACATTCATGGAAATTTCAATAAAATAATAAAAAGATTGCTAATCTGCATAAAGAAAAAGAGTAAGAATGCAGAAGATGGAATATTAATGTTGTCAACCATGTTTTGGAAGCCGGGGGGGTGGGGGATAAAAGAAAGAAAGAAAAACTGTTGTATCCCATTTCCTTGAACACTCATGGAAATTTCAATAAAATAATAAAAAGATTGTTAATCTGCATAGAGAAAAAGTGTAAGAATGCAGAAGATGGAATATTAATGTTGTCAACCATGATTTGGAAGCTGTGGGGGTAGGGGGATGAAAGAAAGAAAGAAAAACTGTTGTATCATTTCCTTGAACATTGATGGAAATTTCAATAAAATAATAAAAAGATTGTTAATCTGCATAAAGAAAAAGTGTAAGAATGCAGAACATTGAATATTAATATTGTCAACCACGATTTGGAAGCTGGGTGCGTGGGGGATGAAAGAAAGAAAGAAATAATTTTGTACCACATTTCCTTGAACATTCATGGAAATTTCAATAAAATAATAAAAAGATTGTTAGTCTGCATAAAGAAAAAGTGTAAGAATGCAGAAGATAGAATATTAATGTTGTCAACCATGATTTGGAAGCTGGGGGGGGTGGGGGATAAAAGAAAGTAAGAAAAACTGTTGTATCCCATTTCCTTGACCATTCATGGAAATTTCAATAAAATAATAAAAAGATAGTTAATCTGCATAAAGAAAAAGAGTAAGAATGCAGAAGATAGAATATTAATGTTGTCAACCATGATTTAGAAGCTGCGGGCCAGTGGGGGATAAAAGAAAGAAAGAAAAACCGTTGTATACAATTTCCTTGAACATTCATGGAAATTTTAATAAAATAATAAAAAGATTGTTAATCTGCATAAAGCAAAAGTGTAAGAATGCAGAAGATTGAATATTAATGTTGTCAACCATGATTTGGAAGGTGGGGGTTGTGGGGGATAAAAGAAAGAAAGAAAAACTGTTGTATACCATTTCCTTGAACATTCATGGAAATTTCAATAAAATATTAAAAAGATTGGTAATCTGCATAAAGAAAAAGAGTAAGAATGCAGAAGATAGAATATTAATGTTGTCAACCATGATTTGGAAGCATGGGGAGTGGGGGATACAAGAAAGAAAGAGAAAATGTTTTATCCCATTTCCTTCAACATTCATGAAATTTCAATAAAATCATGACAAGATTGTTAAATGCATAAAGAAAAAGAGTATGAAGGCAGAAGATAGAATATTATGTTGTCAACCATGATTTGGAAGCTGGGGGGGCTGGGGGATGAAAGAAAGAAAGAAAAACTGTTGTATCCCATTTCCTTGAACATTCATGAAATTTCAATAAAATAATGACAAGATTGTGAATCTGCATAAAGAAAAAGAGTATGAAGGCAGAAGATAGAATATTATGTTGTCAACCATGATTTGGAAGCTGGGGTGGGTGGGGGATGAAAGAAAGAAAGAAAAACTGTTGTCTCCCATTTCCTTGAACATTCATTGAAATTTCAATAAAATAATAAATAGATTGTTAATCTGCATAAAGAAAAAGTGTAAGAATGCAGAAGATAGAATATTAATCTTGTCAAGCATGATTTGGAAGCTTGGGGGGTGGGGGATAAAAGAAAGAAAGAGAAATTGTTGTATCCCATTCCTTGAACATTCATGGAAATTTCAATAAAATAATAAAAAGATTGTTAATCTGCATAAAGAAAAAGATTAAGAATGCAGAAGATTGAATGTTAATGTTGTCAACAACGATTGGGAATCTGGGGGGTTGTGCGGGATAAAAGAAAGAAAGAAAAACTATTGTATCCCATTTCCTTGAACATTCATGGAAATTTCAATAAAATAATAAAAAGATTGTTAATCTGCATAGAGAAAAAGAGTAAGAATGCAGAAGATAGAATATTAATGTTGTCAACCATGATTTGGAAGCTTGGGGAGTGGGGGATAAAAGAAAGAAAGAGAAAATGTTGTATCCCATTTCCTTGAACATTCATTAAATTTCAATAAAATAATGACAAGATTGTTAAATGCATAAAGAAAACGAGTATGAAGGCAGAAGATACAATATTATGTTGTCAACCATGATTTGGAAGCTGGCGGGGGTGGGGGATAAAAGAAAGAAAGAAAAACTGTTGTATCCCATTTCCTTGAACATTCATGGAAATTTCAATACAATAATAAAAAGATTGTTAATCTGCATAAAGAAAAAGAGTAAGAATGCAGAAGATAGAATATTAATGTTGTCAACCATGTTTTGGAAGCTGGGGGGTTGTGGGGGATAAAAGAAAGAAAGAAAAACTGTTGTATCCCATTTCCTTGAACATTCATGGAAATTTCAATAAAATAAGAAAAAGATTGTTAATATGCATAAAGAAAAAGTGTAAGAATGCAGAAGATTGAATATTAATGTTGTCAACCATGATTTGGAAGATGGCGGGGGTGCTGGATAAAAGAAAGAAAGAAAAACTGTTGTATCCCATTTCCTTGAACATTCATGGAAATTTCAATAAAATAATAAAAAATTGTTAATCTGCATAAAGAAAAAGTGTAAGAATGCAGAACATTGAATATTAATATTGTCAACCACGATTTGGAAGCTGGGGGCGGGGGGGATGAAAAAAGGAAAGAAATAATGTTGTATCACATTTCCTTGAACATTCATGGAAATTTCAATAAAATAATAAAAAGATTGTTAGTCTGCATAAAGAAAAACAGTAAGAATGCAGAAGATAGAATATTAATGTTGTCAACCATGATTTGGAAGCTGGGGGGGGTGGGGGATAAAAGAATGTAAGAAAAACTGTTGTATCCCATTTCCTTGACCATTCATGGAAATTTCAATAAAATAATAAAAAGATAGTTAATCTGCATAAAGAAAAAGAGTAAGAATGCAGAAGATAGAATATTAATGTTGTCAACCATGAATTAGAAGCTGCGGGCAAGTGGGGGATAAAAGAAAGAAAGAAAAACTGTTGTATCCAATTTCCTTGAACATTCATGGAAATTTTAATAAAATAATAAAAAGATTGTTAATCTGCATAAAGGAAAAGTGTAAGAATGCAGAAGATTGAATATTACTGTTGCCAACCATGATTTGGAAGGTGGGAGGTGGTGGGGGATAAAAGAAAGAAAGAAAAACTGTTGTATTCCATTTCCTTGAACATTCATGGAAATTTCATTAAAATAATAAAAAGATTGTTCATCTGCATAAAGAAAAAGTGTAAGAATGCCGAAGATTGAATATTAATGTTGTCAACCATGATTTGTAAACTGGGGGGGAGTGGGGGATAAAAGAAAGAAAGAAATACAGTTGTATACTATTTCCTTGAACATTCATGGAAAGTTCAATAAAATAATAAAAAGAATGGTAATCTGCATAAAGAAAAAGAATAAGAATGCAGAAGATACAATATTATGTTGTCAACCATGATTTGGAAGCTGGGGGGATGGGGGATGAAAGAAAGAAAGAAAAACTGTTGTATCCCATTTCCTTGAACATTCATGGAAATTTCAATAAAATAAGAAAAAGATTGTTAATCTGCATAAAGAAAAAGTGTAAGAATGCAGAAGATTGAATATTAATGTTGTCAACCATGATTTGGAAGATGGCGTGGGTGCTGGATAAAAGAAAGAAAAAAAAACTGTTGTATCCCATTTCCTTGAACATTCATGGAAATTTCAATAAAATAATAAAAAGATTGTTAATCTGCATAAAGAAAGAGAGTAAGAATGCAGAAGATAGAATATTAATGTTGTCAACCATGATTTGGAAGCTGGGGGCGCTGGAGGATAAAAGAAAGAAAGAAAAACTTTTTTATCCCATTTCCTTGAACATTCATGGAAATTTCAATACAATAATAAAAAGATTGTTAATCTGCATAAAGAAAAAGTGTAAGAATGCAGAAGATAGAATATTAATGTTGTCAACCATGTTTTGGAAGCTGGGGGGTTGTGGGATATAAAAGAAAGAAAGAAAAACTATTGTATCCCATTTCCTTGAACATTCATGGAAATTTCAATAAAATAAGAAAAAGATTGTTAATCTGCATAAAGTAAAAGTGTAAGAATGCAGAAGATTGAATATTAATGTTGTCAACCATGATTTGGAAGATGGCGGGGGTGCTGGATAAAAGAAAGAAAGAAAAACTGTTGTATCCCATTTCCTTGAACATTCATGGAAATTTCAATAAAATAATAAAAAGATTGTTAATCTGCATAAAGAAAAAGAGTAAGAATGTATAAGATAGAATATTAATGTTGTCAACCATGATTTGGAAGCTGGGGGCGCTGGAGGATAAAAGAAAGAAAGAAAAACTTTTTTATCCCATTTCCTTGAACATTCATGGAAATTTCAATACAATAATAAAAAGATTGTTAATCTGCATAAACAAAAAGGGTAAGAATGCAGAAGATAGAATATTAATATTGTCAACCATGATTTGTAAACTGGGGGAGAGTGGGGGATAAAAGAAAGAAAGAAAAACAGTTCTATACCATTTCCTTGAACATTCATGGAAATTTCAATAAAATAATAAAAAGATTGCTAATCTGCATAAAGAAAAAGAGTAAGAATGCAGAAGATGGAATATTAATGTTGTCAACCATGATTTGGAAGCCGGGGGGGGGGATAAAATAAAGAAAGAAAAACTGTTGTATCCCATTTCCTTGAACACTCATGGAAATTTCAATAAAATAATAAAAAGATTGTTAATCTGCATAGAGAAAAAGTGTAAGAATGCAGAAGATGGAATATTAATGTTGTCAACCATGATTTGGAAGCTGTGGGGGTAGGGGGATGAAAGAAAGAAAGAAAAACTGTTGTATCATTTCCTTGAACATTGATGGAAATTTCAATAAAATAATAAAAAGATTGTTAATCTGCATAAAGACAAAGTGTAAGAATGCAGAACATTGAATATTAATATTGTCAACCACGATTTGGAAGCTGGGTGCGTGGGTGTTGAAAGAAAGAAAGAAATAATGTTGTATCACATTTCCTTGAACATTCATGGAAATTTCAATAAAATAATAAAAAGATTGTTAGTCTGCATAAAGAAAAAGTGTAAGAATGCAGAAGATAGAATATTAATGTTGTCAACCATGATTTGGAAGCTGGGGGGAGGTGTGGGATAAAAGAATGTAAGAAAAACTGTTGTATCCCATTTCCTTGACCATTCATTGAAATTTCAATAAAATAATAAAAAGATAGTTAATCTGCATAAAGAAAAAGAGTAAGAATGCAGAAGATAGAATATTAATGTTGTCAACCATGAATTAGAAGCTGCGGGCAAGTGAGGGATAAAAGAAATAAAGAAAAACTGTTGTATCCAATTTCCTTGAACATTCATGGAAATTTTAATAAAATAATAAAAAGATTGTTAATCTGCATAAAGTAAAAGTGTAAGAATGCAGAAGATTGAATATTACTGTTGCCAACCATGATTTGGAAGGTGGGAGGTGGTGGGGGATAAAAGAAGGAAAGAAAAACTGTTGTATTCCATTTCCTTGAACATTCATGGAAATTTCATTAAAATAATAAAAAGATTGTTCATCTGCATTAAGAAAAAGTGTAAGAATGCCGAAGATTGAATATTAATGTTGTCAACCATGATTTGTAAACTGGGGGGGAGTGGGGGATAAAAGAAAGAAAGAAATACAGTTGTATACCATTTCCTTGAACATTCATGGAAAGTTCAATAAAATAATAAAAAGAATGGTAATCTGCATAAAGAAAAAGAATAAGTATGCAGAAGATACAATATTATGTTGTCAACGATGATTTGGAAGCTGGGGGGATGGGGGATGAAAGAAAGAAAGAAAAACTGTTGTATCCCATTTCCTTGAACATTCATGGAAATTTCAATAAAATAAGAAAAAGATTGTTAATCTGCATAAAGAAAAAGTGTAGGAATGCAGAAGATTGAATATTAATGTTGTCAACCATGATTTGGAAGATGGCGGGGGTGCTGGATAAAAGAAAGAAAGAAAAACTGTTGTATCCCATTTCCTTGAACATTCATGGAAATTTCAATAAAATAATAAAAAGATTGTTAATCTGCATAAAGAAAGAGAGTAAGAATGCAGAAGAGAGAATATTAATGTTGTCAACCATGATTTGGAAGCTGGGGGCGCTGGAGGATAAAAGAAAGAAAGAAAAACTGTTGTATCCCATTTCCTTGAACATTCATGGAAATTTCAATAAAATAAGGAAAAGATTGTTAATCTGCATAAAGTAAAAGTGTAAGAATGCAGAAGATTGAATATTAATGTTGTCAACCATGATTTGGAAGATGGCGGGGGTGCTGGATAAAAGAAAGAAAGAAAAACTGTTGTATCCCATTTCCTTGAACATTCATGGAAATTTCAATAAAATAATAAAAAGATTGTTAATCTGCATAAAGAAAAAGAGTAAGAATGCAGAAGATAGAATATTAATGTTGTCAACCATGATTTGGAAGCTGGGGGCGCTGGAGGATAAAAGAAAGAAAGAAAAACTTTTTTATCCCATTTCCTTGAACATTCATGGAAATTTCAATACAATAATAAAAAGATTGTTAATCTGCATAAACAAAAATGGTAAGAATGCAGAAGATAGAATATTAATATTGTCAACCATGATTTGTAACCTGGGGGAGAGTGGGGGATAAAAGAAAGAAAGAAAAACAGTTCTATACCATTTCCTTGAACATTCATGGAAGTTCAATAAAATAATAAAAAGATTGGTAATCTGCATAAAGAAAAAGAGAAAGAATGCAGAAGTTAGAATATTAGTGTTGTCAACCATGATTTTGACGCTGGGGTGGTGGGTGATAAAAGAAAGAAAGAAAAACTGTTGCGTCCCATTTCCTTGAACATTCATGGAAATTTCAATAAAATAATAAAAAGATTGCTAATCTGCATAAAGAAAAAGAGTAAGAATGCAGAAGATGGAATATTAATGTTGTCAACCATGATTTGGAAGCTGGGGGATAAAAGAAAGTAAGAAAAACTGTTGTATCCCATTTCCTTGACCATTCATGGAAATTTCAATAAAATAATAAAAAGATAGATAATCTGCATAAAGAAAAAGAGTAAGAATGCAGAAGATAGAATATTAATGTTGTCAACCATGATTTAGAAGCTGCGGGCCAGTGGGGGATAAAAGAAAGAAAGAAAAACCGTTGTATCCAATTTCCTTGAACATTCATGGAAATTTTAATAAAATAATAAAAAGATTGTTAATCTGCATAAAGGAAAAGTGTAAGAATGCAGAAGATTGAATATTAATGTTGCCAACCATGATTTGGAAGGTGGGAGGTGGTGGGGGATAAAAGAAAGAAAGAAAAACTGTTGTATTCCATTTCCTTGAACATTCATGGAAATTTCATTAAAATAATAAAAAGATTGTTCATCTGCATAAAGAAAAAGTGTAAGAATGCCGAAGATTGAATATTAATGTTGTCAAAAATGATTTGTAAACTTGGGGGGAGTGGGTGATAAAAGAAAGAAAGAAATACAGTTGTATACCATTTCCTTGAACATTCATGGAAAGTTCAATAAAATAATAAAAAGAATGGTAATCTGCATAAAGAAAAAGAATAAGAATGCAGAAGATAGAATATTAATGTTGTCAACCATGATTTGGAAGCTTGGAGCGTGGGGGATAAAAGAAAGAAAAAGAAATTGTTGTATCCCATTTCCTTGAACATTCATGGAATTTCAATAAAATAATGACAAGATTGTGAATCTGCATAAAGAAAAAGAGTATGAAGGCAGAAGATAGAATATTATGTTGTCAACCATGATTTGGAAGCTGGGGGGGGTGGGGGATGAAAGAAAGAAAGAAAAACTGTTGTATCCCATTTCCTTGAACATTCATGGAAATTTCAATAAAATAATAAATAGATTGTTATTTACATAAAGAAAAAGTGTAAGAATGCCGAAGATTGAATATTAATGTTGTCAACCATGATTTGGAAGGTGGGGGGTGGTGGGGGATAAAAGAAAGAAAGAAAAAATGTTGTATACCATTTCCTTGAACATTCATGGAAATTTCAATAAAATAATAAAAGATTGTTAATCTGCATAAAGAAAAAGAGTAAGAATGCAGGAGATAGAATGTTCATGTTGTCAACCATGATTTGGAAGCTGGCGGGGGTGGGGGATAAAAGAAAGAAAGAAAAACTGTTGTGTCCCATTTCCTTGAACATTCATGGAAATTTCAATACAATAATAAAAAGATTGTTAATCTGCATAAAGAAAAAGAGTAAGAATGCAGAAGATAGAATATTAATGTTGTCAACCATGTTTTGGAAGCTGGGGGGTTGTGGGGGATAAAAAAAAGAAAGAAAAACTGTTGTATCCCATTTCCTTGAACATTCATGGAAATTTCAATAAAATAAGAAAAAGATTGTTAATCTGCACAAAGTAAAAGTGTAAGAATGCAGAAGATTAAATATTTATGTTGTCAACCATGATTTGGAAGATGGCGGGGGTGCTGGATAAAAGAAAGAAAGAAAAACTGTTGTATCCCATTTCCTTGAACATTCATGGAAATTTCAATAAAATAATAAAAAGATTGTTAATCTGCATAAAGAAAGAGTGTAAGAATGCAGAAGATAGAATATTAATGTTGTCAACCATGAATTAGAAGCTGCGGGCAAGTGGGGGATAAAAGAAAGAAAGAAAAACCGTTGTATCCAATTTCCTTGAACATTCATGGAAATTTTAATAAAATAATAAAAAGATTGTTAATCTGCATAAAGTAAAAGTGTAAGAATGCAGAAGATTGAATATTAATGTTGTCAACCACGATTTGGAAGCTGGGGGCGTGGGGGATAAAAGAAAGAAAGAAAAAATGTTGTATCCCATTTCCTTGGACATTCATGGAAATTTCAATAAAATAATAACTAGATTGTTATTTACATAAAGAAAAAGTGTAAGATTACAGAAGATTGAATATTAATGTTGTCAACCATGATTTGGAAGGTGGGGGGTGGTGGGGGATAAAAGAAAGAAAGAAAAACTGTTGTATACCATTTCCTTGAACATTCATGGAAATTTAAATAAAATAATAAAACGATTGGTAATCTGCATAAAGAAAAAGAGTAAGAATGTAGAAGATAGAATATTAATGTTGTCAACCATGATTTGGAAGCTTGGGGAGTGGGGGATAAAAGAAAGAAAGAGAAAATATTGTATCCCATTTCCTTGAACATTCATGAAATTTCAATAAAATAATGACAAGATTGTTAAATGCATAAAGAAAACGAGTATGAAGGCAGAAGATACAATATTATGTTGTCAACCATGATTTGGAAGCTGGGGGGATGGGGGATGAAAGAAACAAAGAAAAACTGTTGTATCCCATTTCCTTGAACATTCATGGAAATTTCAAAAAAATATTAAAAGATTGTTAATCTGCATAAAGAAAAAGAGTAAGAATGCAGGAGATAGAATGTTCATGTTTTCAACCATGATTTGGAAGCTGGCGGGGGTGGGGGATAAAAGAAAGAAAGAAAAACTGTTGTATCCCATTTCCTTGAACATTCATGGACATTTCAATAAAATAAGAAAAAGATTGTTAATCTGCATAAAGAAAAAGAGTAAGAATGCAGAAGATAGAATATTAATGTTGTCAACCATGTTTTGGAAGCTGGGGGGTTGTGGGGGATAAAAAAAAGAAAGAAAAACTTTTGTATCCCATTTCCTTGAACATTCATGGAAATTTCAATAAAATAAGAAAAAGATTGTTAATCTGCACAAAGTAAAAGTGTAAGAATGCAGAAGATTAAATATTTATGTTGTCAACCATGATTTGGAAGATGGCGGGGGTGCTGGATAAAAGAAAGAAAGAAAAACTGTTGTATCCCATTTCCTTGAACATTCATGGAAATTTCAATAAAATAATAAAAAGATTGTTAATCTGCATAAAGAAAGAGAGTAAGAATGCAGAAGATAGAATATTAATGTTGTCAACCATGATTTGGAAGCTGGGGGTGCTGGAGGATAAAAGAAAGAAAGAAAAACTTTTTTATCCCATTTCCTTGAACATTCATGGAAATTTCAATACAATAATAAAAAGATTGTTAATCTGCATAAAGAAAAAGAGTAAGAATGCAGAAGATAGAATATTAATGTTGTCAACCATGTTTTGGAAGCTGGGGGGTTGTGGGGGATAAAAGAAAGAAAGAAAAACTGTTGTATCCCATTTCCTTGAACATTCATGGAAATTTCAATAAAATAAGAAAAAGATTGTTAATCTGCATAAAGTAAAAGTGTAAGAATGCAGAAGATTGAATATTAATGTTGTCAACCATGATTTGGAAGATGGCGGGGGTGCTGGATAAAAGAAAGAAAGAAAAACTGTTGTATCCCATTTCCTTGAACATTCATGGAAATTTCAATAAAATAATAAAAAGATTGTTAATCTGCATAAAGAAAAAGAGTAAGAATGCAGAAGATAGAATATTAATGTTGTCAACCATGATTTGGAAGCTGGGGGCGCTGGAGGATAAAAGAAAGAAAGAAAAACTTTTTTATCCCATTTCCTTGAACATTCATGGAAATTTCAATACAATAATAAAAAGATTGTTAATCTGCATAAAGAAAAAGAGTAAGAATGCAGAAGATAGAATATTAATGTTGTCAACCATGTTTTGGAAGCTGGGGGGTTGTGGGGGATAAAAGAAAGAAAGAAAAACTGTTGTATCCCATTTCCTTGAACATTCATGGAAATTTCAATAAAATAAGAAAAAGATTGTTAATCTGCATAAAGTAAAAGTGTAAGAATGCAGAAGATTGAATATTAATGTTGTCAACCATGATTTGGAAGATGGCGGGGGTGCTGGATAAAAGAAAGACAGAAAAACTGTTGTATCCCATTTCCTTGAACATTCATGGAAATTTCAATAAAATAATAAAAAGATTGTTAATCTGCATAAACAAAAAGGGTAAGAATGCAGAAGATAGAATATTAATATAGTCAACCATGATTTGTAAACTGGGGGAGAGTGGGGGATAAAAGAAAGAAAGAAAAACAGTTCTATACCATTTCCTTGAACATTCATGGAAATTTCAATAAAATAATAAAAAGATTGTTAATCTGCATAAAGAAAAAGAGTAAGAATGCAGAAGATAGAATATTAGTGTTGTCAACCATGATTTTGACGCTAGGGTGGTGGGTGATAAAAGAAAGAAAGAAAAACTGTTGCGTCCCATTTCCTTGAACATTCATGGAAATTTCAATAAAATAATAAAAAGATTGCTAATCTGCCTAAAGAAAAAGAGTAAGAATGCAGAAGATGGAATATTAATGTTGTCAACCATGATTTGGAAGCCGGGGGGGTGGGGGATAAAAGAAAGAAAGAAAAACTGTTGTATCCCATTTCCTTGAACACTCATGGAAATTTCAATGAAATAATAAAAAGATTGTTAATCTGCATAGAGAAAAAGTGTAAGAATGCAGAAGATGGAATATTAATGTTGTCAACCATGATTTGGAAGCTGTGGGGGTAGGGGGATGAAAGAAAGAAAGAAAAACTGTTGTATCATTTCCTTGAACATTGATGGAAATTTCAATAAAATAATAAAAAGATTGTTAGTCTGCATAAAGTAAAAGTGTAAGAATGCAGAAGATAGAATATTAATGTTGTCAACCATGATTTGGAAGCTGGGGGGGTGGGGGATAAAAGAAAGTAAGAAAAACTGTTGTATCCCATTTCCTTGACCATTCATGGAAATTTCAATAAAATAATAAAAAGATAGATAATCTGCATAAAGAAAAAGAGTAAGAATGCAGAAGATAGAATATTAATGTTCTCAACCATGATTTAGAAGCTGCGGGCCAGTGGGGGATAAAAGAAAGAAAGAAAAACCGTTGTATCCAATTTCCTTGAACATTCATGGAAATTTCAATAAAATAATAAATAGATTGTTATTTACATAAAGAAAAAGTGTAAGAATGCCGAAGATTGAATATTAATGATGTCAACCATGATTTGGAAGGTGGAGGGTGGTGGGGGATAAAAGAAAGAAAGGAAAACTGTTGTATACCATTTCCTTGAACATTCATGGAAATTTCAATAAAATAATAAAAAGATTGGTAATCTGCATAAAGAAAAAGTGTAAGAATGCCGAAGATTGAATATTAATGTTGTCAACCACGATTTGGAAGCTGGGGGCGTGGGGGATAAAAGAAAGAAAGAAAAAATGTTGTATCCCATTTCCTTGGACATTCATGGAAATTTCAATATAATAATAAATTGATTGTTATTTACATAAAGAAAATGTGTAAGAATACAGAAGATTAAATATTAATGTTGTCAACCATGATTTCGAAGGTGGGGGTTGGTGGGGGATAAAAGAAAGAAAGAAAAACTGTTGTATCCCATTTCCTTGAACATTCATGGAAATTTCAATACAATAATAAAAAGTTTGTTAATCTGCATAATGAAAAACAGTAAGAATGCAGAAGATAGAATATTAATGTTGTCAACCATGATTTGGAAGATGGGGGAGGTGGGGGATAAAAGAAAGAAAGAAAAACTGTTGTATCCCATTTCCTTGAACATTCATGGAAATTTGAATAAAATAATAAAAAGATTGTTAATATGCATAAAGAAAAAGTGAAAGAATGCTGAAGATAGATGATTAGTGTTGTGAACCATGATTTGGAAGCTTGGGGGGTGGGGGATAAAAGAAAGAAAGAAAAACTGTTGTATCCCATTTCCTTGAACATTCATTCAAATTTCAATAAAATAATAAATAGATTGTTAATCTGCATAAAGAAAAAGTGTAAGAATGCAGAAGATAGAATATTAATCTTGTCAAGCATGATTTGGAAGCTTGGGGGGTGGGGGATGATAGAAAGAAAGAGAAATTGTTGTATCCCAATTCCTTGAACATTCATAAAATTTCAATAAAATAATAAGAAGTTAGTTAATCTGCATAAAGAAAAAGAGTAAGAATGTAGAAGATAGAATATTAATGTTTTCAACCATGATTTGGAAGCTGGGGGGTTGGGGGATGATAGAAAGAAAGAAAAAGGGTCGTATCCCATTTCCTTGAACATTCATGGAAATTTCAATTAAATAACAGAAAGATTGTTAACCTGCGTAAAGAAAGAGTTAGAATGCAGAAGATAGATTATTAATGTTGGCAACCATGATTTGGAAGCTGGGGGGTATGGGGGATAAAAGAAAGAAAGAAAAACTGTTGTATCCCATTTCCTTGAACTTTCATGGAAATTTTAATAAAATAATAAAAAGATTGTTAATCTGCATAAAGTAAAAGTGTAAGAATGCAGAAGATTGAATATTACTGTTGCCAACCATGATTTGGAAGGTGGGAGGTGGTGGGGGATAAAAGAAAGAAAGAAAAACTGTTGTATTCCATTTCCTTGAACATTCATGGAAATTTCATTAAAATAATAAAAAGATTGTTCATCTGCATAAAGAAAAAGTGTAAGAATGCCGAAGATTGAATATTAATGTTGTCAACCACGATTTGGAAGCTGGGGGCGTGGGGGATAAAGGAAAGAAAGAAAAAATGTTGTATCCCGTTTCCTTGGACATTCATGGAAATTTCAATAAAATAATAAATAGATTGTTATTTACATAAAGAAAAAGTGTAAGATTACAGAAGATTGAATATTAATGTTGTCAACCATGATTTGGAAGGTGGGGGTGGTGGGGGATAAAAGAAAGAAAGAAAAACTGTTGTATACCATTTCCTTGAACATTCATGGAAATTTAAATAAAATAATAAAACGATTGGTAATCTGCATAAAGAAAAAGAGTAAGAATGTAGAAGATAGAATATTAATGTTGTCAACCATGATTTGGAAGCTTGGGGAGTGGGGGATAAAAGAAAGAAAGAGAAAATGTTGTATCCCATTTCCTTGAACATTCATGGAAATTTCAAGAAAATAATGACAAGATTGTTAAATGCATAAAGAAAACGAGTATGATGGCAGAAGATACAATATTATGTTGTCAACCATGATTTGGAAGCTGGGGGGATGGGGGATGAAAGAAAGAAAGAAAAACTGTTGTATCCCATTTCCTTCAACATTCATGGAAATTTCAAAAAAATATTAAAAGATTGTTAATCTGCATAAAGAAAAAGAGTAAGAATGCAGGAGATAGAATGTTCATGTTGTCAACCATGATTTGGAAGCTGGCGGGGGTGGGGGATAAAAGAAAGAAAGAAAAACTGTTGTATCCCATTTCCATGAACATTCATGGAAAGTTCAATAAAATAATAAAAAGATTGGTAATCTGCATAAAGAAAAAGAGTAAGAATGCAGAAGATAGAATATTAATGTTGTTAACCATGATTTGGAAGCATGGGGAGTGGGGGATACAAGAAAGAAAGAGAAAATGTTTTATCCCATTTCCTTGAACATTCATGAAATTTCAATAAAATAATGACAAGATTGTTAAATGCATAAAGAAAAAGAGTATGAAGGCAGAAGATAGAATATTATGTTGTCAACCATGATTTGGAAGCTGGGGGGGGTGGGGGATGAAAGAAAGAAAGAAAAACTGCTGTATCCCATTTCCTTGAACATTCATGGAAATTTCAATAAAATAATAAAAAGATTGTTAATCTGCATAAAGAAAAAGAGTAAGAATGCAGAAGATAGTATATTAATGTTGGCAACCATGATTTAGAAGCTGGGGGCGCTGGAGGATAAAAGAAAGAAAGAAAAACTGTTGTATCCCATTTACTGGAACATTCATGGAATTTTCAATAAAATAAGAAAAAGATTGTTAATCTGCATAAAGTAAAAGTGTAAGAATGCAGAAGATTGAATATTAATGTTGCCAACCATGATTTGGAAGATGGCGGAGGTGCTGGAGAAAAGAAAGAAAGAAAAACTGTTGTATACCATTTCCTTGAACATTCATGGAAAGTTCAATAAAATAATAAAAAGAATGGTAATCTGCATAAAGAAAAAGAATAAGAATGCAGAAGATAGAATATTAATATTGTCAACCATGATTTGGAAGCTTGGAGCGTGGGGGATAAAAGAAAGAAAGAGAAATTGTTGTATCCCATTTCCTTGAACATTCATGGAATTTCAATAAAATAAAGACAAGATTGTGAATCTGCATAAAGAAAAAGAGTATGAAGGCAGAAGATAGAATATTATGTTGTCAACCATGATTTGGAAGCTGGGGGGGTTGGGGGATGAAAGAAAGAAAGAAAAACTGTTGTATCCCATTTCCTTGAACATTCATGGAAATTTCAATAAAATAATAAATAGATTGTTATTTACATAAAGAAAAAGTGTAAAAATGCCGAAGATTGAATATTAATGTTGTCAACCATGATTTGGAAGTTGGGGGGTGGTGGGGGATAAAAGAAAGAAAGAAAAACTGTTGTATACCATTTCCTTGAACATTCATGGAAATTTCAATAAAATAATAAAAAGATTGGTAATCTGCATAAAGAAAAAGTGTAAGAATGCCGAAGATTGAATATTAATGTTGTCAACCACGATTTGGAAGCTGGGGGCGTGGGGGATAAAAGAAAGAAAGAAAAACTGTTGTATCCCATTTCCTTGAACATTCATAGAAATTTCAATAAAATGATAAAAAGATAGTTAATCTGCATAAAGAAAAAGAGTAAGAATGCAGAAGATAGAATATTAATGTTGTCAACCATGAATTAGAAGCTGCGGGCAAGTGGGGGATAAAAGAAAGAAAGAAAAACTGTTGTATCCAATTTCCTTGAACATTCATGGAAATTTTAATAAAATAATAAAAAGATTGTTAATCTGCATAAAGTAAAAGTGTAAGAATGCAGAAGATTGAATATTACTGTTGCCAACCATGATTTGGAAGGTGGGAGGTGGTGGGGGATAAAAGAAAGAAAGAAAAACTGTTGTATTCCATTTCCTTGAACATTCATGGAAATTTCATTAAAATAATAAAAAGATTGTTAATCTGCATAAAGAAAAAGTGTAAGAATGCCGAAGATTGAATATTAATGTTGTCAACCATGACTGGGAAGCTGGTGGGTGTGGGGGGATAAAAGAAAGAAAGAAAAACTGTTGTATCCCATTTCCTTGAACTTTCATGGAAATTTCAATAAAATAAGAAAAGATTGTTAATCTGCATAAAGGAAAACAGTAAGAATGCTGAAGGTAGAATATTAATGTTTTCAATCATGATTTGGAAGCTGGGGGGGTGGTGGATAAAAGAATGAAAGAAAAACTGTTGTATCCCATTTCCTTGAACATTCATCGAAATTTCAATAAAATAATAAAAAGATTGTTAATATGCATAAAGAAAAAGTGTAAGAATGCAGAAGATAGAATATTAGTGTTGGGAACTAAGATTTGGAAGCTGTTGGGGTGGGGGATAAAAGAAAGAAAGAAAAACTCTTGTGTCACATTTCTATGAACATTCATTGAAATTTCAATAAAATAATAAAGAGATTCTTAATCTGCATAGAGAAAAAGAGTAAGAATGACGAAGATAGAATATAAATGTTGTCAACAATGATTTGGAATCTGGGGGGTTATGCGGGATAAAAGAAAGAATGAAAAACTGTTGTATCCCATTTCCTTGAACATTCATGGAAATTTCAATACAATAATAAAAAGATTGTTAATCTGCATAGAGAAAAAGAGTAAGAATGCAGAAGATAGAATATTAATGTTGTAAACCATGATTTGGAAGCTGGGGGCGCTGGAGGATAAAAGAAAGAAAGAAAAAATGTTGTATCCCATTTCCTTGAACATTCATGGCAATTTCAATAAAATAATAAAAAGATTGTTAATCTGCATAAAGAAAAAGATTAAGAATGCAGAAGATTGAATGTTAATGTTGTCAACAATGATTTGGAATCTGGGGGGTTGTGCGGGATAAAAGAAAGAAAGAAAAACTGTTGTATACCATTTCCTTGAACATTCATGGAAATTTCAATAAAATAATAAAAAGATTGTTAATCTGCATAAAGAAAAAGAGTAAGAATGCAGAAGATAGAATATTAATGTTGTCAACCATGATTGGGAAGCTGGGGCGTGTTGGGGGATAAAAGAAAGAAAGAAAAACTGTTGTATCCCATTTCCTTGAACTTTCATGGAAATTTCAATAAAATAATAAAAAATTGTTAATCTGCATAAAGAAAAAGTGTAAGAATGCAGAACATTGAATATTAATATTGTCAACCACGATTTGGAAGCTGGGGGCGTGCGGGATGAAAGAAAGAAAGAAATAATGTTGTATCACATTTCCTTGAACATTCATGGAAATTTCAATAAAATAATAAAAAGATTGTTAGTCTGCATAAAGAAAAAGTGTAAGAATGCAGAAGATAGAATATTAATGTTGTCAAACATGATTTGGAAGCTGGGGGGGGTGGGGGATAAAAGAAAGTAAGAAAAACTGTTGTATTCCATTTCCTTGAACATTCGTGGAAATTTCAATAAAATAATAAAAAGATAGTTAATCTGCATAAAGAAAAAGAGTAAGAATGCAGAAGATAGAATATTAATGTTGTCAACCATGAATTAGAAGCTGCGGGCAAGTGGGGAATAAAAGAAAGAAAGAAAAACTGTTGTATCCAATTTCCTTGAACATTCATGGAAATTTTAATAAAATAATAAAAAGATTGTTAATCTGCATGAAGTAAAAGTGTAAGAATGCACAAGATTGAATATTACTGTTGCCAACCATGATTTGGAAGGTGGGAGGTGGTGGGAGATAAAAGAAAGAAAGAAAAACTGTTGTATTCCATTTCCTTGAACATTCATAGAAATTTCATTAAAATAATAAAAAGATTGTTCAACTGCATCAAAAAAAAGTGTAAGAATGCCGAAGATTGAATACTAATGTTGTCAACCACGATTTGGAAGCTGGGGGTGTGGGGGATAAAAGAAAGAAAGAAAAAATGTTGTATCCCATTTCCTTGGACATTCATGGAAATTTCAATAAAATAATAAATAGATTGTTATTTACATAAAGAAAAAGTGTAAGAATACAGAAGATTGAATATTAATGTTGTCAACCATGATTTGGAAGGTGGTGGGTGGTGGGGGATAAAAGAAAGAAAGAAAAACTGTTGTATACCATTTCCTTGAACATTCATGGAAATTTCAATAAAATAATAAAAAGATTGTTAGTCTGCATAAAGAAAAAGTGTAAGAATGCAGAAGATAGAATATTAATGTTGTCAAACATGATTTGGAAGCTGGGGGGGGGTGGGGGATAAAAGAAAGTAAGAAAAACTGTTGTATCCCATTTCCTTGAACATTCATGGAAATTTCAATAAAATAATAAAAAGATAGTTAATCTGCATAAAGAAAAAGAGTAAGAATGCAGAAGATAGAATATTAATGTTGTCAACCATGAATTAGAAGCTGCGGGCAAGTGGGGAATAAAAGAAAGAAAGAAAAACTGTTGTATCCAATTTCCTTGAACATTCATGGAAATTTTAATAAAATAATAAAATATTGTTAATCTGCATAAAGTAAAAGTGTAAGAATGCACAAGATTGAATATTACTGTTGCCTACCATGATTTGGAAGGTGGGAGGTGGTGGGAGATAAAAGAAAGAAAGAAAAACTGTTGTATTCCATTTCCTTGAACATTCATAGAAATTTCATTAAAATAATAAAAAGATTGTTCAACTGCATAAAAAAAAAGTGTAAGAATGCCGAAGATTGAATACTAATGTTGTCAACCACGATTTGGAAGCTGGGGGTGTGGGGGATAAAAGAAAGAAAGAAAAAATGTTGTATCCCATTTCCTTGGACATTCATGGAAATTTCAATAAAATAATAAATAGATTGTTATTTACATAAAGAAAAATTGTAAGAATACAGAAGATTGAATATTAATGTTGTCAACCATGATTTGGAAGGTGGTCGGTGGTGGGGGATAAAAGAAAGAAAGAAAAACTGTTGTATACCATTTCCTTGAACATTCATGGAAATTTCAATAAAATATTAAAAAGATTGGTAATCTGCATAAAGAAAAAGAGTAAGAATGCAGAAGATAGAATATGAATGTTGTCGACCATGATTTGGAAGCTTGGGGAGTGGGGGATAAAAGAAAGAAAGAGAAAATGTTGTATCCCATTTCCTTGAACATTCGTGAAATTTCAGTAAAATAATGACAAGATTGTTAAATGCATAAAGAAAAAGAGTATGAAGGCAGAAGATACAATATTATGTTGTCAACCATGATTTGGAAGCTGGGAGGGTGGGGCATGAAAGAAAGAAAAAAAAACTGTTGTATCCCATTTCCTTGAACATTCATGGCAATTTCAATAAAATAATAAAAAGATTGTTAATCCGCATAAAGAAAAAGAGTAAGAATGCATGAGATAGAATGTTCATGTTGTCAACCATGATTTGGAAGCTGGCGGGGGTGGGGGATAAAAGAAAGAAAGAAAAACTGTTGTATCCCATTTCCTTGAACATTCATGGAAATTTCAATACAATAATAAAAAGATTGTTAATCTGCATAAAGAAAAAGAGTAAGAATGCAGAAGATAGAATATTAATGTTGTCAACCATGTTTTAGAAGCTGGGGGGTTGTGGGGGATAAAAGAAAGAAAGAGAAACTGTTGTATCCCATTTCCTTGAACATTCATGGAAATTTCAATAAAATAGTAAAAAGATTGTTAATCTGCACAGAGAAAAAGAGTAAGAATGCAGAAGATAGAATATTAATGTTGTCAACCATGATTGGGAAGCTGGGGCGTGTTGGGGGATAAAAGAAAGAAAGAAAAACTGTTGTATCCCATTTCCTTGAACTTTCATGGAAATTTCAATAAAATAAGAAAAGATTGTTAATCTGCATAAAGAAAAAGAGTAAGAATGCAGAAGATGGAATATTAATGTTGTCAACCATGATTTGGAAGCTGGGGGGGTAGGGGGATGAAAGAAAGAAAGAAAAACTGTTGCATCCCATTTCCTTGAACATTCATGGAAATTTCAATAAAATAATAAAAAATTGTTAATCTGCATAAAGAAAAAGTGTAAGAATGCAGAACATTGAATATTAATATTGTCAACCACGATTTGGAAGCTGGGGGCGTGCGGGATAAAAGAAAGAAAGAAATAATGTTGTATCACATTTCCTTGAACATTCATGGAAAATTCAATAAAATAATAAAAAGATTGTTAGTCTGCATAAAGAAAAAGTGAAAGAATGCAGAAGATAGAATATTAATGTTGTCAAACATGATTTGGAAGCTGGGGGGGCGTGGGGGATAAAAGAAAGTAAGAAAAACTGTTGTATCCCATTTCCTTGAACATTCATAGAAATTTCAATAAAATGATAAAAAGATAGTTAATCTGCATAAAGAAAAAGAGTAAGAATGCAGAAGATAGAATATTAATGTTGTCAACCATGAATTAGAAGCTGCGGGCAAGTGGGGGATAAAAGAAAGAAAGAAAAACTGTTGTATCCAATTTCCTTGAACATTCATGGAAATTTTAATAAAATAATAAAAAGATTGTTAATCTGCATAAAGTAAAAGTGTAAGAATGCAGAAGATTGAATATTACTGTTGCCAACCATGATTTGGAAGGTGGGAGGTGGTGGGGGATAAAAGAAACAAAGAAAAACTGTTGTATTCCATTTCCTTGAACATTCATGGAAATTTCATTAAAATAATAAAAAGATTGTTAATCTGCATAAAGAAAAACTGTAAGAATGCCGAAGATTGAATATTAATGTTGTCAACCACGATTTGGAAGCTGGGGGCGTGGGGGATAAAAGAGAGAAAGAAAAAATGTTGTATCCCATTTCCTTGGACATTCATGGAAATTTCAATAAAATAAGAAATAGATTGTTATTTACATAAAGAAAAAGTGTAAGAATACAGAAGATTGAATATGAATGTTGTCAACCATGATTTGGAAGGTGGTGGGTGGTGGGGGATAAAAGAAAGAAAGAAAAACTGTTGTATACCATTTCCTTGAACATTCATGGAAATTTCAATTAAATATTAAAAAGATTGGTAATCTGCATAAAGAAAAAGAGTAAGAATGCAGAAGATAGAATATTAATGTTGTCAACCATGATTTGGAAGATTGGGGAGTGGGGGATAAAAGAAAGAAAGAGAAAATGTTGTATCCCATTTCCTTGAACATTCATGAAATTTCAGTAAAATAATGACAAGATTGTTAAATGCATAAAGAAAAAGAGTATGAAGGCAGAAGATACAATATTATGTTGTCAACCATGATTTGGAAGCTGGCGGGGGTGGGGGATAAAAGAAAGAAAGAAAAACTGTTGTATCCCATTTCCTTGATCATTCATGGAAATTTCAATACAATAATAAAAAGATTGTTAATCTGCATAAAGAAAAAGAGTAAGAATGCAGAAGATAGATAATTAATGTTGTCAACCCTGTTTTGGAAGCTGGGGGGTTGTGGGGGATAAAAGAAAGAAAGAAAAACTGTTGTATCCCATTTCCTTGAACATTCATGGAAATTTCAGTAAAATAATAAAAAGATTGTTATTCTGCATAAAGAAAAATTGTAAGAATGCAGAAGATAGTCTATTAATCTTGTCAACCATGATTTGGAAGCTTGGGGGGTTGGGGGATAAAAGAATGAAAGAAAAAATGTTGTATCCCATTTCCTTGAACATTCATGGAAATTTCAATAAAATAATAAAAGATAGTTAATCTGCATAAAGAAAAAGAGTAAGAATGCAGGAGATAGAATGTTCATGTTGTCAACCATGATTTGGAAGCTGGCGGGGGTGGGGGATAAAAGAAAGACAGAAGAAGTGTTGTATCCCATTTCCTTGAACATTCATGGAAATTTCAATAAAATAAGAAAAGATTGTTAATCTGCATAAAGAAAAACAGTAAGAATGCAGAAGGTAGAATATTAATGTTTTCAATCATGATTTGGAAGCTGGGGGGCTAGGGGATACAAGAATGAAAGAAAAACTGTTGTATCCCATTTCCTTGAACATTCATGGAAATTTCAATAAAATAATAAAAAGATTGGTAATCTGCATAAAGAAAAATAGTAAGAATGCAGAAGATAGAATATTAATGTTGTCAACAATGATTTGGAAGCTGGTGGGGTTGGGGGATGATAGAAAGAAAGAAAAAGTGTTGTATCCCATTTCCTTTAACATTCATGGAAATTTCAATAAAATAATAAAAAGATTCTTAATCTGCATAGAGAAAAAGAGTAAGAATGACGAAGATAGAATGTTAATGTTGTCAACAATGATTTGGAATCTGGGGGGTTGTGCGGGATAAAAGAAAGAAAGAAAAACTGTTTTATCCCATTTCCTTGAACATTCATCGAAATTTCAATAAAATAATAAAAAGATTGTTAATATGCATAAAGAAAAAGTGTAAGAATGCAGAAGATAGAATATTAGTGTTGGGAACTAAGATTTGGAAGCTGTTGGGGTGGGGGATAAAAGAAAGAAAGAAAAACTCTTGTGTCACATTTCTATGAACATTCATTGAAATTTCAATAAAATAATAAAGAGATTCTTAATCTGCATATAGAAAAAGAGTAAGAATGACGAAGATAGAATGTTAATGTTGTCAGCAATGATTTGGAATCTGGGGGGTTATGCGGGATAAAAGAAAGAATGAAAAACTGTTGTATCCCATTTCCTTGAACATTCATGGAAATTTCAATACAATAATAAAAAGATTGTTAATCTGCATAGAGAAAAAGAGTAAGAATGCAGAAGATAGAATATTAATGTTGTAAACCATGATTTGGAAGCTGGGGGCCCTGGAGGATAAAAGAAAGAAAGAAAAAATGTTGTATCCCATTTCCTTGAACATTCATGGCAATTTCAATAAAATAATAAAAAGATTGTTAATCTGCATAAAGAAAAAGATTAAGAATGCAGAAGAATGAATGTTAATGTTGTCAACAATGATTTGGAATCTGGGGGATTGTGCGGGATAAAAGAAAGAAAGAAAAACTGTTGTATACCATTTCCTTGAACATTCATGGAAATTTCAATAAAATAATAAAAAGATTGTTAATCTGCATAAAGAAAAAGAGTAAGAATGCAGAAGATAGAATATTAATGTTGTCAACCCTGATTGGGAAGCTGGGGCGTGTTGGGGGATAAAAGAAAGAAAGAAAAACTGTTGTATCCCATTTCCTTGAACTTTCATGGAAATTTCAATAAAATAATAAAAGATTGTTAATCTGCATAAAGAAAAATAGTAAGAATGCAGAAGATGGAATATTAATGTTGTCAACCATGTTTTGGAAGCTGGGGGGGTAGGGGGATGAAAGAAAGAAAGAAAAACCTTTGTATCCCATTTCCATGAACATTCATGGAAATTTCAATAAAATAATAAAAAATTGTTAATCTGCATAAAGAAAAAGTGTAAGAATGCAGAACATTGAATATTAATATTGTCAACCACGATTTGGAAGCTGGGGGCGTGCGGGATGAAAGAAAGAAAGAAATAATGTTGTATCACATTTCCTTGAACATTCATGGAAATTTCAATAAAATAATAAAAAGATTGTTAGTCTGCATAAAGAAAAAGTGTAAGAATGCAGAAGATAGAATATTAATGTTGTCAAACATGATTTGGAAGCTGGGGGGGGGTGGGGGATAAAAGAAAGTAAGAAAAACTGTTGTATCCCATTTCCTTGAACATTCATGGAAATTTCAATAAAATAATAAAAAGATAGTTAATCTGCATAAAGAAAAAGTGTAAGAATGCAGAAGATAGAATATTAATGTTGTCAACCATGAATTAGAAGCTGCGGGCAAGTGGGGAATAAAAGAAAGAAAGAAAAACTGTTGTATCAAATTTCCTTGAACATTCATGGAAATTTTAATAAAATAATAAAAAGATTGTTAATCTGCATAAAGTAAAAGTGTAAGAATGCACAAGATTGAATATTACTGTTGCCAACCATGATTTGGAAGGTGGGAGGTGGTGGGAGATAAAAGAAAGAAAGAAAAACTGTTGTATTCCATTTCCTTGAACATTCATAGAAATTTCATTAAAATAATAAAAAGATTGTTCAACTGCATAAAAAAAAGTGTAAGAATGCCGAAGATTGAATACTAATGTTGTCAACCATGATTTGGAAGGTGGTGGGTGGTGGGGGATAAAAGAAAGAAAGAAAAACTGTTGTATACCATTTCCTTGAACATTCATGGAAATTTCAATAAAATATTAAAAAGATTGGTAATCTGCATAAAGAAAAAGAGTAAGAATGCAGAAGATAGAATATGAATGTTGTCGACCATGATTTGGAAGCTTGGGGAGTGGGGGATAAAAGAAAGAAAGAGAAAATGTTGTATCCCATTTCCTTGAACATTCATGAAATTTCAGTAAAATAATGACAAGATTGTTAAATGCATAAAGAAAAAGAGTATGAAGGCAGAAGATACAATATTATGTTGTCAACCATGATTTGGAAGCTGGGAGGGTGGGGGATGAAAGAAAGAAAAAAAAACTGTTGTATCCCATTTCCTTGAACATTCATGGAAATTTCAAATAAATAATAAAAGATTGTTAATCTGCATGAAGAAAAAGAGTAAGAATGCAGGAGATAGAATGTTCATGTTGTCAACCATGACTTGGAAGCTGGCGGGGGTGGGGGATAAAAGAAAGAAAGAAAAAATGTTGTATCCCATTTCCTTGGACATTCATGGAAATTTCAATAAAATAAGAAATAGATTGTTATTTACATAAAGAAAAAGTGTAAGAATACAGAAGATTGAATATGAATGTTGTCAACCATGATTTGGAAGGTGGTGGGTGGTGGGGGATAAAAGAAAGAAAGAAAAACTGTTGTATACCATTTCCTTGAACATTCATGGAAATTTCAATTAAATATTAAAAAGATTGGTAATCTGCATAAAGAAAAAGAGTAAGAATGCAGAAGATAGAATATTAATGTTGTCAACCATGATTTGGAAGATTGGGGAGTGGGGGATAAAAGAAAGAAAGAGAAAATGTTGTATCCCATTTCCTTGAACATTCATGAAATTTCAGTAAAATAATGACAAGATTGTTAAATGCATAAAGAAAAAGAGTATGAAGGCAGAAGATACAATATTATGTTGTCAACCATGATTTGGAAGCTGGCGGGGGTGGGGGATAAAAGAAAGAAAGAAAAACTGTTGTATCCCATTTCCTTGATCATTCATGGAAATTTCAATACAATAATAAAAAGATTGTTAATCTGCATAAAGAAAAAGAGTAAGAATGCAGAAGATAGATAATTAATGTTGTCAACCCTGTTTTGGAAGCTGGGGGGTTGTGGGGGATAAAAGAAAGAAAGAAAAACTGTTGTATCCCATTTCCTTGAACATTCATGGAAATTTCAGTAAAATAATAAAAAGATTGTTATTCTGCATAAAGAAAAATTGTAAGAATGCAGAAGATAGTCTATTAATCTTGTCAACCATGATTTGGAAGCTTGGGGGGTTGGGGGATAAAAGAATGAAAGAAAAAATGTTGTATCCCATTTCCTTGAACATTCATGGAAATTTCAATAAAATAATAAAAGATAGTTAATCTGCATAAAGAAAAAGAGTAAGAATGCAGGAGATAGAATGTTCATGTTGTCAACCATGATTTGGAAGCTGGCGGGGGTGGGGGATAAAAGAAAGACAGAAGAAGTGTTGTATCCCATTTCCTTGAACATTCATGGAAATTTCAATAAAATAAGAAAAGATTGTTAATCTGCATAAAGAAAAACAGTAAGAATGCAGAAGGTAGAATATTAATGTTTTCAATCATGATTTGGAAGCTGGGGGGCTGGGGGATACAAGAATGAAAGAAAAACTGTTGTATCCCATTTCCTTGAACATTCATGGAAATTTCAATAAAATAATAAAAAGATTGGTAATCTGCATAAAGAAAAATAGTAAGAATGCAGAAGATAGAATATTAATGTTGTCAACAATGATTTGGAAGCTGGTGGGGTTGGGGGATGATAGAAAGAAAGAAAAAGTGTTGTATCCCATTTCCTTTAACATTCATGGAAATTTCAATAAAATAATAAAAAGATTCTTAATCTGCATAGAGAAAAAGAGTAAGAATGACGAAGATAGAATGTTAATGTTGTCAACAATGATTTGGAATCTGGGGGGTTGTGCGGGATAAAAGAAAGAAAGAAAAACTGTTTTATCCCATTTCCTTGAACATTCATCGAAATTTCAATAAAATAATAAAAAGATTGTTAATATGCATAAAGAAAAAGTGTAAGAATGCAGAAGATAGAATATTAGTGTTGGGAACTAAGATTTGGAAGCTGTTGGGGTGGGGGATAAAAGAAAGAAAGAAAAACTCTTGTGTCACATTTCTATGAACATTCATTGAAATTTCAATAAAATAATAAAGAGATTCTTAATCTGCATATAGAAAAAGAGTAAGAATGACGAAGATAGAATGTTAATGTTGTCAGCAATGATTTGGAATCTGGGGGGTTATGCGGGATAAAAGAAAGAATGAAAAACTGTTGTATCCCATTTCCTTGAACATTCATGGAAATTTCAATACAATAATAAAAAGATTGTTAATCTGCATAGAGAAAAAGAGTAAGAATGCAGAAGATAGAATATTAATGTTGTAAACCATGATTTGGAAGCTGGGGGCGCTGGAGGATAAAAGAAAGAAAGAAAAAATGTTGTATCCCATTTCCTTGAACATTCATGGCAATTTCAATAAAATAATAAAAAGATTGTTAATCTGCATAAAGAAAAAGATTAAGAATGCAGAAGAATGAATGTTAATGTTGTCAACAATGATTTGGAATCTGGGGGGTTGTGCGGGATAAAAGAAAGAAAGAAAAACTGTTGTATACCATTTCCTTGAACATTCATGGAAATTTCAATAAAATAATAAAAAGATTGTTAATCTGCATAAAGAAAAAGAGTAAGAATGCAGAAGATAGAATATTAATGTTGTCAACCCTGATTGGGAAGCTGGGGCGTGTTGGGGGATAAAAGAAAGAAAGAAAAACTGTTGTATCCCATTTCCTTGAACTTTCATGGAAATTTCAATAAAATAATAAAAGATTGTTAATCTGCATAAAGAAAAAGAGTAAGAATGCAGAAGATGGAATATTAATGTTGTCAACCATGTTTTGGAAGCTGGGGGGGTAGGGGGATGAAAGAAAGAAAGAAAAACCTTTGTATCCCATTTCCTTGAACATTCATGGAAATTTCAATAAAATAATAAAAAATTGTTAATCTGCATAAAGAAAAAGTGTAAGAATGCAGAACATTGAATATTAATATTGTCAACCACGATTTGGAAGCTGGGGGCGTGCGGGATGAAAGAAAGAAAGAAATAATGTTGTATCACATTTCCTTGAACATTCATGGAAATTTCAATAAAATAATAAAAAGATTGTTAGTCTGCATAAAGAAAAAGTGTAAGAATGCAGAAGATAGAATATTAATGTTGTCAAACATGATTTGGAAGCTGGGGGGGGGTGGGGGATAAAAGAAAGTAAGAAAAACTGTTGTATCCCATTTCCTTGAACATTCATGGAAATTTCAATAAAATAATAAAAAGATAGTTAATCTGCATAAAGAAAAAGTGTAAGAATGCAGAAGATAGAATATTAATGTTGTCAACCATGATTTGGAAGATTGGGGAGTGGGGGATAAAAGAAAGAAAGAGAAAATGTTGTATCCCATTTCCTTGAACATTCATGAAATTTCAGTAAAATAATGACAAGATTGTTAAATGCATAAAGAAAAAGAGTATGAAGGCAGAAGATACAATATTATGTTGTCAACCATGATTTGGAAGCTGGCGGGGGTGGGGGATAAAAGAAAGAAAGAAAAACTGTTGTATCCCATTTCCTTGATCATTCATGGAAATTTCAATACAATAATAAAAAGATTGTTAATCTGCATAAAGAAAAAGTGTAAGAATGCAGAACATTGAATATTAATATTGTCAACCACGATTTGGAAGCTGGGGGCGTGCGGGATGAAAGAAAGAAAGAAATAATGTTGTATCACATTTCCTTGAACATTCATGGAAATTTCAATAAAATAATAAAAAGATTGTTAGTCTGCATAAAGAAAAAGTGTAAGAATGCAGAAGATAGAATATTAATGTTGTCAAACATGATTTGGAAGCTGGGGGGGGGTGGGGGATAAAAGAAAGTAAGAAAAACTGTTGTATCCCATTTCCTTGAACATTCATGGAAATTTCAATAAAATAATAAAAAGATAGTTAATCTGCATAAAGAAAAAGTGTAAGAATGCAGAAGATAGAATATTAATGTTGTCAACCATGAATTAGAAGCTGCGGGCAAGTGGGGAATAAAAGAAAGAAAGAAAAACTGTTGTATCCAATTTCCTTGAACATTCATGGAAATTTTAATAAAATAATAAAAAGATTGTTAATCTGCATAAAGTAAAAGTGTAAGAATGCACAAGATTGAATATTACTGTTGCCAACCATGATTTGGAAGGTGGGAGGTGGTGGGAGATAAAAGAAAGAAAGAAAAACTGTTGTATTCCATTTCCTTGAACATTCATAGAAATTTCATTAAAATAATAAAAAGATTGTTCAACTGCATAAAAAAAAGTGTAAGAATACCGAAGATTGAATACTAATGTTGTCAACCATGATTTGGAAGGTGGTGGGTGGTGGGGGATAAAAGAAAGAAAGAAAAACTGTTGTATACCATTTCCTTGAACATTCATGGAAATTTCAATAAAATATTAAAAAGATTGGTAATCTGCATAAAGAAAAAGAGTAAGAATGCAGAAGATAGAATATGAATGTTGTCGACCATGATTTGGAAGCTTGGGGAGTGGGGGATAAAAGAAAGAAAGAGAAAATGTTGTATCCCATTTCCTTGAACATTCATGAAATTTCAGTAAAATAATGACAAGATTGTTAAATGCATAAAGAAAAAGAGTATGAAGGCAGAAGATACAATATTATGTTGTCAACCATGATTTGGAAGCTGGGAGGGTGGGGGATGAAAGAAAGAAAAAAAAACTGTTGTATCCCATTTCCTTGAACATTCATGGAAATTTCAAATAAATAATAAAAGATTGTTAATCTGCATGAAGAAAAAGAGTAAGAATGCAGGAGATAGAATGTTCATGTTGTCAACCATGACTTGGAAGCTGGCGGGGGTGGGGGATAAAAGAAAGAAAGAAAAAATGTTGTATCCCATTTCCTTGGACATTCATGGAAATTTCAATAAAATAAGAAATAGATTGTTATTTACATAAAGAAAAAGTGTAAGAATACAGAAGATTGAATATGAATGTTGTCAACCATGATTTGGAAGGTGGTGGGTGGTGGGGGATAAAAGAAAGAAAGAAAAACTGTTGTATACCATTTCCTTGAACATTCATGGAAATTTCAATTAAATATTAAAAAGATTGGTAATCTGCATAAAGAAAAAGAGTAAGAATGCAGAAGATAGAATATTAATGTTGTCAACCATGATTTGGAAGATTGGGGAGTGGGGGATAAAAGAAAGAAAGAGAAAATGTTGTATCCCATTTCCTTGAACATTCATGAAATTTCAGTAAAATAATGACAAGATTGTTAAATGCATAAAGAAAAAGAGTATGAAGGCAGAAGATACAATATTATGTTGTCAACCATGATTTGGAAGCAGGCGGGGGTGGGGGATAAAAGAAAGAAAGAAAAACTGTTGTATCCCATTTCCTTGATCATTCATGGAAATTTCAATACAATAATAAAAAGATTGTTAATCTGCATAAAGAAAAAGAGTAAGAATGCAGAAGATAGATAATTAATGTTGTCAACCCTGTTTTGGAAGCTGGGGGGTTGTGGGGGATAAAAGAAAGAAAGAAAAACTGTTGTATCCCATTTCCTTGAACATTCATGGAAATTTCAGTAAAATAATAAAAAGATTGTTATTCTGCATAAAGAAAAATTGTAAGAATGCAGAAGATAGTCTATTAATCTTGTCAACCATGATTTGGAAGCTTGGGGGGTTGGGGGATAAAAGAATGAAAGAAAAAATGTTGTATCCCATTTCCTTGAACATTCATGGAAATTTCAATAAAATAATAAAAGATAGTTAATCTGCATAAAGAAAAAGAGTAAGAATGCAGGAGATAGAATGTTCATGTTGTCAACCATGATTTGGAAGCTGGCGGGGGTGGGGGATAAAAGAAAGACAGAAGAAGTGTTGTATCCCATTTCCTTGAACATTCATGGAAATTTCAATAAAATAAGAAAAGATTGTTAATCTGCATAAAGAAAAACAGTAAGAATGCAGAAGGTAGAATATTAATGTTTTCAATCATGATTTGGAAGCTGGGGGGCTGGGGGATACAAGAATGAAAGAAAAACTGTTGTATCCCATTTCCTTGAACATTCATGGAAATTTCAATAAAATAATAAAAAGATTGGTAATCTGCATAAAGAAAAATAGTAAGAATGCAGAAGATAGAATATTAATGTTGTCAACAATGATTTGGAAGCTGGTGGGGTTGGGGGATGATAGAAAGAAAGAAAAAGTGTTGTATCCCATTTCCTTTAACATTCATGGAAATTTCAATAAAATAATAAAAAGATTCTTAATCTGCATAGAGAAAAAGAGTAAGAATGACGAAGATAGAATGTTAATGTTGTCAACAATGATTTGGAATCTGGGGGGTTGTGCGGGATAAAAGAAAGAAAGAAAAACTGTTTTATCCCATTTCCTTGAACATTCATCGAAATTTCAATAAAATAATAAAAAGATTGTTAATATGCATAAAGAAAAAGTGTAAGAATGCAGAAGATAGAATATTAGTGTTGGGAACTAAGATTTGGAAGCTGTTGGGGTGGGGGATAAAAGAAAGAAAGAAAAACTCTTGTGTCACATTTCTATGAACATTCATTGAAATTTCAATAAAATAATAAAGAGATTCTTAATCTGCATATAGAAAAAGAGTAAGAATGACGAAGATAGAATGTTAATGTTGTCAGCAATGATTTGGAATCTGGGGGGTTATGCGGGATAAAAGAAAGAATGAAAAACTGTTGTATCCCATTTCCTTGAACATTCATGGAAATTTCAATACAATAATAAAAAGATTGTTAATCTGCATAGAGAAAAAGAGTAAGAATGCAGAAGATAGAATATTAATGTTGTAAACCATGATTTGGAAGCTGGGGGCGCTGGAGGATAAAAGAAAGAAAGAAAAAATGTTGTATCCCATTTCCTTGAACATTCATGGCAATTTCAATAAAATAATAAAAAGATTGTTAATCTGCATAAAGAAAAAGATTAAGAATGCAGAAGAATGAATGTTAATGTTGTCAACAATGATTTGGAATCTGGGGGGTTGTGCGGGATAAAAGAAAGAAAGAAAAACTGTTGTATACCATTTCCTTGAACATTCATGGAAATTTCAATAAAATAATAAAAAGATTGTTAATCTGCATAAAGAAAAAGAGTAAGAATGCAGAAGATGGAATATTAATGTTGTCAACCATGTTTTGGAAGCTGGGGGGGTAGGGGGATGAAAGAAAGAAAGAAAAACCTTTGTATCCCATTTCCTTGAACATTCATGGAAATTTCAATAAAATAATAAAAAATTGTTAATCTGCATAAAGAAAAAGACTAAGAATGCAGAACATTGAATATTAATATTGTCAACCACGATTTGGAAGCTGGGGGCGTGCGGGATGAAAGAAAGAAAGAAATAATGTTGTATCACATTTCCTTGAACATTCATGGAAATTTCAATAAAATAATAAAAAGATTGTTAGTCTGCATAAAGAAAAAGTGTAAGAATGCAGAAGATAGAATATTAATGTTGTCAAACATGATTTGGAAGCTGGGGGGGGTGGGGGATAAAAGAAAGTAAGAAAAACTGTTGTATCCCATTTCCTTGAACATTCATGGAAATTTCAATAAAATAATAAAAAGATAGTTAATCTGCATAAAGAAAAAGTGTAAGAATGCAGAAGATAGAATATTAATGTTGTCAACCATGAATTAGAAGCTGCGGGCAAGTGGGGAATAAAAGAAAGAAAGAAAAACTGTTGTATCCAATTTCCTTGAACATTCATGGAAATTTTAATAAAATAATAAAAAGATTGTTAATCTGCATAAAGTAAAAGTGTAAGAATGCACAAGATTGAATATTACTGTTGCCAACCATGATTTGGAAGGTGGGAAGTGGTGGGAGATAAAAGAAAGAAAGAAAAACTGTTGTATTCCATTTCCTTGAACATTCATAGAAATTTCATTAAAATAATAAAAAGATTGTTCAACTGCATAAAAAAAAGTGTAAGAATACCGAAGATTGAATACTAATGTTGTCAACCATGATTTGGAAGGTGGTGGGTGGTGGGGGATAAAAGAAAGAAAGAAAAACTGTTGTATACCATTTCCTTGAACATTCATGGAAATTTCAATAAAATATTAAAAAGATTGGTAATCTGCATAAAGAAAAAGAGTAAGAATGCAGAAGATAGAATATGAATGTTGTCGACCATGATTTGGAAGCTTGGGGAGTGGGGGATAAAAGAAAGAAAGAGAAAATGTTGTATCCCATTTCCTTGAACATTCATGAAATTTCAGTAAAATAATGACAAGATTGTTAAATGCATAAAGAAAAAGAGTATGAAGGCAGAAGATACAATATTATGTTGTCAACCATGATTTGGAAGCTGGGAGGGTGGGGGATGAAAGAAAGAAAAAAAAACTGTTGTATCCCATTTCCTTGAACATTCATGGAAATTTCAAATAAATAATAAAAGATTGTTAATCTGCATGAAGAAAAAGAGTAAGAATGCAGGAGATAGAATGTTCATGTTGTCAACCATGACTTGGAAGCTGGCGGGGGTGGGGGATAAAAGAAAGAAAGAAAAAATGTTGTATCCCATTTCCTTGGACATTCATGGAAATTTCAATAAAATAAGAAATAGATTGTTATTTACATAAAGAAAAAGTGTAAGAATACAGAAGATTGAATATGAATGTTGTCAACCATGATTTGGAAGGTGGTGGGTGGTGGGGGATAAAAGAAAGAAAGAAAAACTGTTGTATACCATTTCCTTGAACATTCATGGAAATTTCAATTAAATATTAAAAAGATTGGTAATCTGCATAAAGAAAAAGAGTAAGAATGCAGAAGATAGAATATTAATGTTGTCAACCATGATTTGGAAGATTGGGGAGTGGGGGATAAAAGAAAGAAAGAGAAAATGTTGTATCCCATTTCCTTGAACATTCATGAAATTTCAGTAAAATAATGACAAGATTGTTAAATGCATAAAGAAAAAGAGTATGAAGGCAGAAGATACAATATTATGTTGTCAACCATGATTTGGAAGCTGGCGGGGGTGGGGGATAAAAGAAAGAAAGAAAAACTGTTGTATCCCATTTCCTTGATCATTCATGGAAATTTCAATACAATAATAAAAAGATTGTTAATCTGCATAAAGAAAAAGAGTAAGAATGCAGAAGATAGATAATTAATGTTGTCAACCCTGTTTTGGAAGCTGGGGGGTTGTGGGGGATAAAAGAAAGAAAGAAAAACTGTTGTATCCCATTTCCTTGAACATTCATGGAAATTTCAGTAAAATAATAAAAAGATTGTTATTCTGCATAAAGAAAAATTGTAAGAATGCAGAAGATAGTCTATTAATCTTGTCAACCATGATTTGGAAGCTTGGGGGGTTGGGGGATAAAAGAATGAAAGAAAAAATGTTGTATCCCATTTCCTTGAACATTCATGGAAATTTCAATAAAATAATAAAAGATAGTTAATCTGCATAAAGAAAAAGAGTAAGAATGCAGGAGATAGAATGTTCATGTTGTCAACCATGATTTGGAAGCTGGCGGGGGTGGGGGATAAAAGAAAGACAGAAGAAGTGTTGTATCCCATTTCCTTGAACATTCATGGAAATTTCAATAAAATAAGAAAAGATTGTTAATCTGCATAAAGAAAAACAGTAAGAATGCAGAAGGTAGAATATTAATGTTTTCAATCATGATTTGGAAGCTGGGGGGCTGGGGGATACAAGAATGAAAGAAAAACTGTTGTATCCCATTTCCTTGAACATTCATGGAAATTTCAATAAAATAATAAAAAGATTGGTAATCTGCATAAAGAAAAATAGTAAGAATGCAGAAGATAGAATATTAATGTTGTCAACAATGATTTGGAAGCTGGTGGGGTTGGGGGATGATAGAAAGAAAGAAAAAGTGTTGTATCCCATTTCCTTTAACATTCATGGAAATTTCAATAAAATAATAAAAAGATTCTTAATCTGCATAGAGAAAAAGAGTAAGAATGACGAAGATAGAATGTTAATGTTGTCAACAATGATTTGGAATCTGGGGGGTTGTGCGGGATAAAAGAAAGAAAGAAAAACTGTTTTATCCCATTTCCTTGAACATTCATCGAAATTTCAATAAAATAATAAAAAGATTGTTAATATGCATAAAGAAAAAGTGTAAGAATGCAGAAGATAGAATATTAGTGTTGGGAACTAAGATTTGGAAGCTGTTGGGGTGGGGGATAAAAGAAAGAAAGAAAAACTCTTGTGTCACATTTCTATGAACATTCATTGAAATTTCAATAAAATAATAAAGAGATTCTTAATCTGCATATAGAAAAAGAGTAAGAATGACGAAGATAGAATGTTAATGTTGTCAGCAATGATTTGGAATCTGGGGGGTTATGCGGGATAAAAGAAAGAATGAAAAACTGTTGTATCCCATTTCCTTGAACATTCATGGAAATTTCAATACAATAATAAAAAGATTGTTAATCTGCATAGAGAAAAAGAGTAAGAATGCAGAAGATAGAATATTAATGTTGTAAACCATGATTTGGAAGCTGGGGGCGCTGGAGGATAAAAGAAAGAAAGAAAAAATGTTGTATCCCATTTCCTTGAACATTCATGGCAATTTCAATAAAATAATAAAAAGATTGTTAATCTGCATAAAGAAAAAGATTAAGAATGCAGAAGAATGAATGTTAATGTTGTCAACAATGATTTGGAATCTGGGGGGTTGTGCGGGATAAAAGAAAGAAAGAAAAACTGTTGTATACCATTTCCTTGAACATTCATGGAAATTTCAATAAAATAATAAAAAGATTGTTAATCTGCATAAAGAAAAAGAGTAAGAATGCAGAAGATAGAATATTAATGTTGTCAACCCTGATTGGGAAGCTGGGGCGTGTTGGGGGATAAAAGAAAGAAAGAAAAACTGTTGTATCCCATTTCCTTGAACTTTCATGGAAATTTCAATAAAATAATAAAAGATTGTTAATCTGCATAAAGAAAAAGAGTAAGAATGCAGAAGATGGAATATTAATGTTGTCAACCATGTTTTGGAAGCTGGGGGGGTAGGGGGATGAAAGAAAGAAAGAAAAACCTTTGTATCCCATTTCCTTGAACATTCATGGAAATTTCAATAAAATAATAAAAAATTGTTAATCTGCATAAAGAAAAAGTGTAAGAATGCAGAACATTGAATATTAATATTGTCAACCACGATTTGGAAGCTGGGGGCGTGCGGGATGAAAGAAAGAAAGAAATAATGTTGTATCACATTTCCTTGAACATTCATGGAAATTTCAATAAAATAATAAAAAGATTGTTAGTCTGCATAAAGAAAAAGTGTAAGAATGCAGAAGATAGAATATTAATGTTGTCAAACATGATTTGGAAGCTGGGGGGGGGTGGGGGATAAAAGAAAGTAAGAAAAACTGTTGTATCCCATTTCCTTGAACATTCATGGAAATTTCAATAAAATAATAAAAAGATAGTTAATCTGCATAAAGAAAAAGTGTAAGAATGCAGAAGATAGAATATTAATGTTGTCAACCATGAATTAGAAGCTGCGGGCAAGTGGGGAATAAAAGAAAGAAAGAAAAACTGTTGTATCCAATTTCCTTGAACATTCATGGAAATTTTAATAAAATAATAAAAAGATTGTTAATCTGCATAAAGTAAAAGTGTAAGAATGCACAAGATTGAATATTACTGTTGCCAACCATGATTTGGAAGGTGGGAGGTGGTGGGAGATAAAAGAAAGAAAGAAAAACTGTTGTATTCCATTTCCTTGAACATTCATAGAAATTTCATTAAAATAATAAAAAGATTGTTCAACTGCATAAAAAAAAGTGTAAGAATGCCGAAGATTGAATACTAATGTTGTCAACCATGATTTGGAAGGTGGTGGGTGGTGGGGGATAAAAGAAAGAAAGAAAAACTGTTGTATACCATTTCCTTGAACATTCATGGAAATTTCAATAAAATAGTAAAAAGATTGTTAATCTGCACAGAGAAAAAGAGTAAGAATGCAGAAGATAGAATATTAATGTTGTCAACCATGATTGGGAAGCTGGGGCGTGTTGGGGGATAAAAGAAAGAAAGAAAAACTGTTGTATCCCATTTCCTTGAACTTTCATGGAAATTTCAATAAAATAAGAAAAGATTGTTAATCTGCATAAAGAAAAAGAGTAAGAATGCAGAAGATGGAATATTAAAGTTGTCAACCATGATTTGGAAGCTGGGGGGGTAGGGGGATGAAAGAAAGAAAGAAAAACTGTTGCATCCCATTTCCTTGAACATTCATGGAAATTTCAATAAAATAATAAAAAATTGTTAATCTGCATAAAGAAAAAGTGTAAGAATGCAGAACATTGAATATTAATATTGTCAACCACGATTTGGAAGCTGGGGGCGTGCGGGATAAAAGAAAGAAAGAAATAATGTTGTATCACATTTCCTTGAACATTCATGGAAAATTCAATAAAATAATAAAAAGATTGTTAGTCTGCATAAAGAAAAAGTGAAAGAATGCAGAAGATAGAATATTAATGTTGTCAAACATGATTTGGAAGCTGGGGTGGCGTGGGGGATAAAAGAAAGTAAGAAAAACTGTTGTATCCCATTTCCTTGAACATTCATAGAAATTTCAATAAAATGATAAAAAGATAGTTAATCTGCATAAAGAAAAAGAGTAAGAATGCAGAAGATAGAATATTAATGTTGTCAACCATGAATTAGAAGCTGCGGGCAAGTGGGGGATAAAAGAAAGAAAGAAAAACTGTTGTAATCAATTTCCTTGAACATTCATGGAAATTTTAATAAAATAATAAAAAGATTGTTAATCTGCATAAAGTAAAAGTGTAAGAATGCAGAAGATTGAATATTACTGTTGCCAACCATGATTTGGAAGGTGGGAGGTGGTGGGGGATAAAAGAAAGAAAGAAAAACTGTTGTATTCCATTTCCTTGAACATTCATGGAAATTTCATTAAAATAATAAAAAGATTGTTAATCTGCATAAAGAAAAAGTGTAAGAATGCCGAAGATTGAATATTAATGTTGTCAACCACGATTTGGAAGCTGGGGGCGTGGGGGATAAAAGAGAGAAAGAAAAAATGTTGTATCCCATTTCCTTGGACATTCATGGAAATTTCAATAAAATAAGAAATAGATTGTTATTTACATAAAGAAAAAGTGTAAGAATACAGAAGATTGAATATGAATGTTGTCAACCATGATTTGGAAGGTGGTGGGTGGTGGGGGATAAAAGAAAGAAAGAAAATCTGTTGTATACCATTTCCTTGAACATTCATGGAAATTTCAATTAAATATTAAAAAAATTGGTAATCTGCATAAAGAAAAAGAGTAAGAATGCAGAAGATAGAATATTAATGTTGTCAACCATGATTTGGAAGATTGGGGAGTGGGGGATAAAAGAAAGAAAGAGAAAGTGTTGTATCCCATTTCCTTGAACATTCATGAAATTTCAGTAAAATAATGACAAGATTGTTAAATGCATAAAGAAAAAGAGTATGAAGGCAGAAGATACAATATTATGTTGTCAACCATGATTTGGAAGCTGGCGGGGGTGGGGGATAAAAGAAAGAAAGAAAAACTGTTGTATCCCATTTCCTTGAACATTCATGGAAATTTCAATACAATAATAAAAAGATTGTTAATCTGCATAAAGAAAAAGAGTAAGAATGCAGAAGATAGATTATTAATGTTGTCAACCATGTTTTGGAAGCTGGGGGGTTGTGGGGGATAAAAGAAAGAAAGAAAAACTGTTGTATCCCATTTCCTTGAACATTCATGGAAATTTCAGTAAAATAATAAAAAGATTGTTATTCTGCATAAAGAAAAATAGTAAGAATGCAGAAGATAGACTATTAATCTTGTCAACCATGATTTGGAAGCTTGGGGGGTTGGGGGATAAAAGAGTGAAAGAAAAACTGTTGTATACCATTTCCTTGAACATTCATGGAAAGTTCAATAAAATAATAAAAAGATTGGTAATCTACATAAAGAAAAAGAGTAAGAATGCAGAAGATAGAATATTAATGTTGTCAACCATGATTTGGAAGCTTGGAGCGTGGGGGATAAAAGAAAGAAAGAAAAACTGTTGTATCCCATTTCCTTGAACATTCATGGAAATTTCAATAAAATAATAAAAGATAGTTAATCTGCATAAAGAAAAAGAGTAAGAATGCAGGAGATAGAATGTTCATGTTGTCAACCATGATTTGGAAGCTGGCGGGGGTGGGGGATAAAAGAAAGACAGAAAAAGTGTTGTATCCCATTTCCTTGAACATTCATGGAAATTTCAATAAAATAAGAAAAGATTGTTAATCTGCATAAAGAAAAACAGTAAGAATGCAGAAGGTAGAATATTAATGTTTTCAATCATGATTTGGAAGCTGGGGGGCTGGGGGATACAAGAATGAAAGAAAAACTGTTGTATCCCATTTCCTTGAACATTCATGGAAATTTCAATAAAATAATAAAAAGTTTGGTAATCTGCATAAAGAAAAATAGTAAGAATGCAGAAGATAGAATATTAATGTTGTCAACAATGATTTGGAAGCTGGTGGGGTTGGGGGATGATAGAAAGAAAGAAAAAGTGTTGTATCCCATTTCCTTTAACATTCATGGAAATTTCAATAAAATAATAAAAAGATTCTTAATCTGCATAGAGAAAAAGAGTAAGAATGACGAAGATAGAATGTTAATGTTGTCAACAATGATTTGGAATCTGGGGGGTTGTGCGGGATTAAAGAAAGAAAGAAAAACTGTTTTATCCCATTTCCTTGAACATTCAGGGAAATTTCAATACAATAATAAAAAGATTGTTAATCTGCATAGAGAAAAAGAGTAAGAATGCAGAAGATAGAATATTAATGTTGTCAACCATGATTTGGAAGCTGGGGGCGCTGGAGGATAAAAGAAAGAAAGAAAAAATGTTGTATCCCATTTCCTTGAACATTCATGGCAATTTCAATTAAATAATAAAAAGATTGTTAATCTGCATAAAGAAAAAGATTAAGAATGCAGAAGATTGAATGTTAATGTTGTCAACAATGATTTGGAATCTGGGGGGTTGTGCGGGATAAAAGAAAGAAAGAAAAACTGTTGTATCCCATTTCCTTGAACGTTCATGGAAATTTCAATAAAATAATAAAAAGATTGTTAATCTGCACAGAGAAAAAGAGTAAGAATGCAGAAGATAGCATATTAATGTTGTCAACCATGATTGGGAAGCTGGGTCGTGTTGGGGGATAAAAGAAAGAAAGAAAAACTGTTGTATCCCATTTCCTTGAACTTTAATGGAAATTTCAATAAAATAATAAAAGATTGTTAATCTGCATAAAGAAAAAGAGTAAGAAAGCAGAAGATGGAATATTAATGTTGTCAACAATGATTTGGAAGCTGGGAGGGTAGGGGGATGAAAGAAAGAAAGAAAAACTGTTGTAACCCATTTCCTTGAACATTCATGGAAATTTCAATAAAATAATAAAAAATTGTTAATCTGCATAAAGAAAAAGTGTAAGAATGCAGAACATTGAATATTAATCTTGTCAACCACGATTTGGAAGCTGGGGGCGTGCGGGATGAAAGAAAGAAAGAAATAATGTTGTATCACATTTCCTTGAACATTCATGGAAATTTCAATAAAATAATAAAAAGATTGTTAAATGCATAAAGAAAAAGAGTATGAAGGCACAAGTTACAATATTATGTTGTCAACCATGATTTGGAAGCTGGGGGGGTGGGGGATGAAAGAAAGAAAGAAAAACTGTTGTATCCCATTTCCTTGAACATTCATGGAAATTTCAAAAAAATAATAAAAGATTGTTAATCTGCGTAAAGAAAAAGAGTAAGAATGCAGGAGATAGAATGTTCATGTTGTCAACCATGATTTGGAAGCTGGCGGGGGTGGGGGATAAAAGAAAGAAAGAAAAACTGTTGTATCCCATTTCCTTGAACATTCATGGAAATTTCAATACAATAAAAAAAGATTGTTAATCTGCATAAAGAAAAAGTGTAAGAATGCAGAAGATAGAATATTAATGTTGTCAACCATGTTTTAGAAGTTGGGGGGTTGTGGGGGATAAAAGAAAGAAAGAAAAACAGTTGTATCCCATTTCCTTGAACATTCATGGAAATTTCAATAAAATAAGAAAAAGATTGTTAATCTGCATAAAGTAAAACTGTAAGAATGCAGAAGATTGTATATTAATGTTGTCAACCATGATTTGGAAGATGGCGGGGGTACTGGATAAAAGAAAGAAAGAAAAACTGTTGTATCCCATTTCCTTGAACATTCATGGAAATTTCAATAAAATAATAAAAAGATTGTTAATCTGCATAGAGAAAAAGAGTAAGAATGCAGAAGATAGAATATTAATGTTATCAACCATGATTGGGAAGCTGGGGGGTGTTGGGGGATAAAAGAAAGAAAGAAAAACTGTTGTATCCCATTTCCTTGAACTTTCATGGAAATTTCAATAAAATAATAAAAGATTGTTAATCTGCATAAAGAAAAATAGTAAGAATGCAGAAGATGGAATATTAATGTTGTCAACCATGATTTGGAAGCTGGGGGTGTAGGGGGATGAAAGAAAGAAAGAAAAACTGTTGTATACCATTTCCTTGAACATTCATGGAAATTTCAATAAAATAATAAAAAAATGTTAATCTGCATAAAGAAAAAGTGTAAGAATGCAGAACATTGAATATTAATATTGTCAACCACGATTTGGAAGCTGGGGGCATGGGGGATGAAAGAAAGAAAGAAATAATGTTGTATCCCATTTCCTTTAACATTCATGGAAATTTCGATAAAATAATAAAAAGATAGTTAATCTGCATAAAGAAAAAGAGTAAGAATGCAGAAGATAGAATATTAATGTTGTCAACCATGAATTAGAAGCTGCGGGCAAGTGGGGGATAAAAGAAAGAAAGAAAAACTGTTGTATCCAATTTCCTTGAACATTCCTGGAAATTTTAATAAAATAGTAAAAAGATTGTTAATCTGCATAAAGTAAAAGTGTAAGAATGCAGAAGATTGAATATTACTGTTGCCAACCATGATTTGGAAGGTGGGAGGTGGTGGGGGATAAAAGAAAGAAAGAAAAACTGTTGTATTCCATTTCCTTGAACATTCATGGAAATTTCATTAAAATAATAAAAAGATTGTTCATCTGCATAAAGAAAAAGTGTAAGAATGCCGAAGATTGAATATTAATGTTGTAAACCACGATTTGGAAGCTGGGGGCGTGGGGGATAAATAAAGAAAGAAAAAATGTTGTATCCCATTTCCTTGGACATTCATGGAAATTTCAATAAAATAATAAATAGATTGTTATTTACATAAAGAAAAAGAGTAAGATTACAGAAGATTGAATATTAATGTTCTCAACCATGATTTGGAAGGTGGGGGGTGGTGGGGGATAAAAGAAGGAAAGAAAAACTGTTGTATACCATTTCCTTGAACATTCATGGAAATTTCAATAAAAAAAATAAAACGATTGGTAATCTACATAAAGAAAAAGAGTAAGAATGCAGAAGATATAATATTAATGTTGTCAACCATGAATTTGAAGCTTGGGGAGTGGGGGATAAAAGAAAGAAAGAGAAAATGTTGTATCCCCTTTCCTTGAACATTCATGAAATTTCAATAAAATAATGACAAGATTGTTAAATGCATAAAGAAAAAGAGTATGAAGGCAGAAGATACAATATTATGTTGTCAACCATGATTTGGAAGCTGGGGGGGTGGGGGATGAAAGAAAGAAAGAAAAACTGTTGTATCCCTTTTCCTTGAACATTCATGGAAAGTTCAAAAAAATAATAAAAGATTGTTAATCTGCATAAAGAAAAAGAGTAAGAATGCAGGAGATAGAATGTTCATGTTGTCAACCATGATTTGGAAGCTGGCGGGGGTGGGGGATAAAAGAAAGAAAGAAAAACTGTTCTATCCCATTTCCTTGAACATTCATGGAAATTTCAATACAATAATAAAAAGATTGTTAATCTGCATAAAGAAAAAGAGTAAGAATGCAGAAGATAGAATATTAATGTTGTCAACCATGTTTTAGAAGCTGGGGGGTTGTGGGGGATAAAAGAAAGAAAGAAAAACTGTTGTATCCCATTTCCTTGAACATTCATGGAAATTTCAATAAAATAAGAAAAAGATTGTTAATCTGCATAAAGTAAAACTGTAAGAATGCAGAAGATTGAATATTAATGTTGTCAACCATGATTTGGAAGATGGCGGGGGTGCTGGAAAAAGAAAGAAAGAAAAACTGTTGTATCCCATTTCCTTGAACATTCATGGAAATTTCAATAAAATAATAAAAAGATTGTTAATCTGCATAAAGGAAAAGAGTAAGAATGCAGAAGATAGAATATTAATGTTGTCAACCATGATTTGGAAGCTGGGGCCGCTGGAGGATAAAAGAAAGAAAGAAAAACTGTTGTATCCCATTTACTTGAACATTAATGGAAATTTCAATAAAATAATAAAAAGATTGTTAATCTGCATAGAGAAAAAGAGTAAGAATGCAGAAGATAGAATATTAATGTTGTCAACCATGTTTTGGAAGCTGGGGGGTGGTGGGGTATAAAAGAAAGAAAGAAAAACTGTTGTATCCCATTTCCTTGAACATTCATGTAAATTTCAATAAAATAAGAAAAAGATTGTTAATCTGCATAAAGAAAGAGAGTAAGAATGCAGAAGATAGAATATTAATGTTGTCAACCATGAATTAGAAGCTGCGGGCAAGTGGGGGATAAAAGAAAGAAAGAAAAACTGTTGTATCCAATTTCCTTGAACATTCATGGAAATTTTAATAAAATAATAAAAAGATTATTAATCTGCATAAAGTAAAAGTGTAAGAATGCAGAAGATTGAATATTACTGTTGCCAACCATGATTTGGAAGGTGGGAGGTGGTGGGGGATAAAAGAAAGAAAGAAAAACTGTTGTATTCCATTTCCTTGAACATTCATGGAAATTTCATTAAAATAATAAAAAGATTGTTCATCTGCATAAAGAAAAAGTGTTCGAATGCCGAAGATTGAATATTAATGTTGTCAACCACGATTTGGAAGCTGGGGGCGTGGGGGATAAAAGAAAGCAAGAAAAAATGTTGTATCCCATTTCCTAGGAAATTCATGGAAATTTCAATAAAATAATAAATAGATTGTTATTTACATAAAGAAAAAGTGTAAGATTACAGAAGATTGAATATTAATATTGTCAACCATGATTTGGAAGGTGGGGGGTGGTGGGGGATAAAAGAAAGAAAGAAAAACTGTTGTATACCATTTCCTTGAACATTCATGGAAATTTCAATAAAATAATAAAAGATTGTTAATCTGCATAAAGAAAAATAGTAAGAATGCAGAAGATGGAATATTAATGTTGTCAACCATGATTTGGAAGCTGGGGGGGTAGGGGGATGAAAGAAAGAAAGAAAAACTGTTGTATACCATTTCCTTGAACATTCATGGAAATTTCAATAAAATAATAAAAAAATGTTAATCTGCATAAAGAAAAAGTGTAAGAATGCAGAACATTGAATATTAATATTGTCAACCACGATTTGGAAGCTGGGGGCATGGGGGATGAAAGAAAGAAAGAAATAATGTTGTATCCCATTTCCTTTAACATTCATGGAAATTTCGATAAAATAATAAAAAGATAGTTAATCTGCATAAAGAAAAAGAGTAAGAATGCAGAAGATAGAATATTAATGTTGTCAACCCTGAATTAGAAGCTGCGGGCAAGTGGGGGATAAAAGAAAGAAAGAAAAACTGTTGTATCCAATTTCCTTGAACATTCCTGGAAATTTTAATAAAATAGTAAAAAGATTGTTAATCTTCATAAAGTAAAAGTGTAAGAATGCAGAAGATTGAATATTACTGTTGCCAACCATGATTTGGAATGTGGGAGGTGGTGGGGGATAAAAGAAAGAAAGAAAAACTGTTGTATTCCATTTCCTTGAACATTCATGGAAATTTCATTAAAATAATGACAAGATTGTTAAATGCATAAAGAAAAAGAGTATGAAGGCAGAAGATACAATATTATGTTGTCAACCATGATTTGGAAGCTGGGGGGGTGGGGGATGAAAGAAAGAAAGAAAAACTGTTGTATCCCTTTTCCTTGAACATTCATGGAAATTTCAAAAAAATAATAAAAGATTGTTAATCTGCATAAAGAAAAAGAGTAAGAATGCAGAAGATAGAATGTTCATGTTGTCAACCATGATTTGGAAGCTGGCGGGGGTGGGGGATAAAAGAAAGAAAGAAAAACTGTTGTATCCCATTTCCTTGAACATTCATGGAAATTTCAATAAAATAATAAAAAGATTGTTAATCTGCATAAAGAAAAAGAGTAAGAATGCAGAAGATAGAATATTAATGTTGTCAACCATGATTTGGAAGCTGGGGCCGCTGGAGGATAAAAGAAAGAAAGAAAAACTGTTGTATCCCATTTACTTGAACATTCATGGAAATTTCAATAAAATAATAAAAAGATTGTTAATCTGCATAGAGAAAAAGAGTAAGAATGCAGAAGATAGAATATTAATGTTGTCAACCATGTTTTGGAAGCTGGGGGGTGGTGGGGTATAAAAGAAAGAGAGAAAAACTGTTGTATCCCATTTCCTTGAACATTCATGTAAATTTCAATAAAATAAGAAAAAGATTGTTAATCTGCATAAAGAAAGAGAGTAAGAATGCAGAAGATAGAATATTAATGTTGTCACCAATGAATTAGAAGCTGCGGGCAAGTGGGGGATAAAAGAAAGAAAGAAAAACTGTTGTATCCAATTTCCTTGAACATTCATGGAAATTTTAATAAAATAATAAAAAGATTATTAATCTGCATAAAGTAAAAGTGTAAGAATGCAGAAGATTGAATATTACTGTTGCCAGCCATGATTTGGAAGGTGGGAGGTGGTGGGGGATAAAAGAAAGAAAGAAAAACTGTTGTATTCCCTTTCCTTGAACATTCATGGAAATTTCATTAAAATAATAAAAAGATTGTTCATCTGCATAAAGAAAAAGTGTAAGAATGCCGAAGATTGAATATTAATGTTGTAAACCACGATTTGGAAGCTGGGGGCGTGGGGGATAAATAAAGAAAGAAAAAATGTTGTATCCCATTTCCTTGGACATTCATGGAAATTTCAATAAAATAATAAATAGATTGTTATTTACATAAAGAAAAAGAGTAAGATTACAGAAGATTGAATATTAATGTTGTCAACCATGATTTGGAAGGTGGGGGGTGGTGGGGGATAAAAGAAGGAAAGAAAAACTGTTGTATACCATTTCCTTGAACATTCATGGAAATTTCAATAAAAAAAATAAAACGATTGGTAATCTACATAAAGAAAAAGAGTAAGAATGCAGAAGATAGAATATTAATGTTGTCAACCATGAATTTGAAGCTTGGGGAGTGGGGGATAAAAGAAAGAAAGAGAAAATGTTGTATCCCCTTTCCTTGAACATTCATGAAATTTCAATAAAATAATGACAAGATTGTTAAATGCATAAAGAAAAAGAGTATGAAGGCAGAAGATACAATATTATGTTGTCAACCATGATTTGGAAGCTGGGGGGGTGGGGGATGAAAGAAAGAAAGAAAAACTGTTGTATCCCTTTTCCTTGAACATTCATGGAAATTTCAAAAAAATAATAAAAGATTGTTAATCTGCATAAAGAAAAAGAGTAAGAATGCAGAAGATAGAATGTTCATGTTGTCAACCATGATTTGGAAGCTGGCGGGGGTGGGGGATAAAAGAAAGAAAGAAAAACTGTTGTATCCCATTTCCTTGAACATTCTTGGAAATTTCAATAAAATAATAAAAAGATTGTTAATCTGCATAAAGAAAAAGAGTAAGAATGCAGAAGATAGAATATTAATGTTGTCAACCATGATTTGGAAGCTGGGGCCGCTGGAGGATAAAAGAAAGAAAGAAAAACTGTTGTATCCCATTTACTTGAACATTCATGGAAATTTCAATAAAATAATAAAAAGATTGTTAATCTGCATAGAGAAAAAGAGTAAGAATGCAGAAGATAGAATATTAATGTTGTCAACCATGTTTTGGAAGCTGGGGTGTGGTGGGGTATAAAAGAAAGAGAGAAAAACTGTTGTATCCCATTTCCTTGAACATTCATGTAAATTTCAATAAAATAAGAAAAAGATTGTTAATCTGCATAAAGAAAGAGAGTAAGAATGCAGAAGATAGAATATTAATGTTGTCAACCATGAATTAGAAGCTGCGGGCAAGTGGGGGATAAAAGAAAGAAAGAAAAACTGTTGTATCCAATTTCCTTGAACATTCATGGAAATTTTAATAAAATAATAAAAAGATTATTAATCTGCATAAAGTAAAAGTGTAAGAATGCAGAAGATTGAATATTACTGTTGCCAACCATGATTTGGAAGGTGGGAGGTGGTGGGGGATAAAAGAAAGAAAGAAAAACTGTTGTATTCCCTTTCCTTGAACATTCATGGAAATTTCATTAAAATAATAAAAAGATTGTTCATCTGCATAAAGAAAAAGTGTTAGAATGCCGAAGATTGAATATTAATGTTGTCAACCACGATTTGGAAGCTGGGGGCGTGGGGGATAAAAGAAAGCAAGAAAAAATGTTGTATCCCATTTCCTAGGAAATTCATGGAAATTTCAATAAAATAATAAATAGATTGTTATTTACATAAAGAAAAAGAGTAAGATTACAGAAGATTGAATATTAATATTGTCAACCATGATTTGGAAGGAGGGGGGTGGTGGGGGATAAAAGAAAGAAAGAAAAACTGTTGTATACCATTTCCTTGAACATTCATGAAATTTCAATAAAATAATGACAAGATTGTTAAATGCATAAAGAAAAAGAGTATGAAGGCAGAAGATACAATATTATGTTGTCAACCATGATTTGGAAGCTGGGGGGGTGGGGGATGAAAGAAAGAAAGAAAAACTGTTGTATCCCTTTTCCTTGAACATTCATGGAAATTTCAAAAAAATAATAAAAGATTGTTAATCTGCATAAAGAAAAAGAGTAAGAATGCAGGAGATAGAATGTTCATGTTGTCAACCATGATTTGGAAGCTGGCGGGGGTGGGGGATAAAAGAAAGAAAGAAAAACTGTTCTATCCCATTTCCTTGAACATTCATGGAAATTTCAATACAATAATAAAAAGATTGTTAATCTGCATAAAGAAAAAGAGTAAGAATGCAGAAGATAGAATATTAATGTTGTCAACCATGTTTTAGAAGCTGGGGGGTTGTGGGGGATAAAAGAAAGAAAGAAAAACTGTTGTATCCCATTTCCTTGAACATTCATGGAAATTTCAATAAAATAAGAAAAAGATTGTTAATCTGCATAAAGTAAAACTGTAAGAATGCAGAAGATTGAATATTAATGTTGTCAACCATGATTTGGAAGATGGCGGGGGTGCTGGAAAAAGAAAGAAAGAAAAACTGTTGTATCCCATTTCCTTGAACATTCATGGAAATTTCAATAAAATAATAAAAAGATTGTTAATCTGCATAAAGAAAAAGAGTAAGAATGCAGAAGATAGAATATTAATGTTGTCAACCATGATTTGGAAGCTGGGGCCGCTGGAGGATAAAAGAAAGAAAGAAAAACTGTTGTATCCCATTTACTTGAACATTCATGGAAATTTCAATAAAATAATAAAAAGATTGTTAATCTGCATAGAGAAAAAGAGTAAGAATGCAGAAGATAGAATATTAATGTTGTCAACCATGTTTTGGAAGCTGGGGGGTGGTGGGGTATAAAAGAAAGAAAGAAAAACTGTTGTATCCCATTTCCTTGAACATTCATGGAAATTTCAATAAAATAAGAAAAAGATTGTTAATCTGCATAAAGAAAGAGAGTAAGAATGCAGAAGATAGAATATTAATGTTGTCAACCATGAATTAGAAGCTGCGGGCAAGTGGGGGATAAAAGAAAGAAAGAAAAACTGTTGTATCCAATTTCCTTGAACATTCATGGAAATTTTAATAAAATAATAAAAAGATTATTAATCTGCATAAAGTAAAAGTGTAAGAATGCAGAAGATTGAATATTACTGTTGCCAACCATGATTTGGAAGGTGGGAGGTGGTGGGGGATAAAAGAAAGAAAGAAAAACTGTTGTATTCCATTTCCTTGAACATTCATGGAAATTTCATTAAAATAATAAAAAGATTGTTCATCTGCATAAAGAAAAAGTGTAAGAATGCCGAAGATTGAATATTAATGTTGTAAACCACGATTTGGAAGCTGGGGGCGTGGGGGATAAATAAAGAAAGAAAAAATGTTGTATCCCATTTCCTTGGACATTCATGGAAATTTCAATAAAATAATAAATAGATTGTTATTTACATAAAGAAAAAGAGTAAGATTACAGAAGATTGAATATTAATGTTGTCAACCATGATTTGGAAGGTGGGGGGTGGTGGGGGATAAAAGAAGGAAAGAAAAACTGTTGTATACCATTTCCTTGAACATTCATGGAAATTTCAATAAAAAAAATAAAACGATTGGTAATCTACATAAAGAAAAAGAGTAAGAATGCAGAAGATAGAATATTAATGTTGTCAACCATGAATTTGAAGCTTGGGGAGTGGGGGATAAAAGAAAGAAAGAGAAAATGTTGTATCCCCTTTCCTTGAACATTCATGAAATTTCAATAAAATAATGACAAGATTGTTAAATGCATAAAGAAAAAGAGTATGAAGGCAGAAGATACAATATTATGTTGTCAACCATGATTTGGAAGCTGGGGGGGTGGGGGATGAAAGAAAGAAAGAAAAACTGTTGTATCCCTTTTCCTTGAACATTCATGGAAATTTCAAAAAAATAATAAAAGATTGTTAATCTGCATAAAGAAAAAGAGTAAGAATGCAGAAGATAGAATGTTCATGTTGTCAACCATGATTTGGAAGCTGGCGGGGGTGGGGGATAAAAGAAAGAAAGAAAAACTGTTGTATCCCATTTCCTTGAACATTCATGGAAATTTCAATAAAATAATAAAAAGATTGTTAATCTGCATAAAGAAAAAGAGTAAGAATGCAGAAGATAGAATATTAATGTTGTCAACCATGATTTGGAAGCTGGGGCCGCTGGAGGATAAAAGAAAGAAAGAAAAACTGTTGTATCCCATTTACTTGAACATTCATGGAAATTTCAATAAAATAATAAAAAGATTGTTAATCTGCATAGAGAAAAAGAGTAAGAATGCAGAAGATAGAATATTAATGTTGTCAACCATGTTTTGGAAGCTGGGGGGTGGTGGGGTATAAAAGAAAGAGAGAAAAACTGTTGTATCCCATTTCCTTGAACATTCATGTAAATTTCAATAAAATAAGAAAAAGATTGTTAATCTGCATAAAGAAAGAGAGTAAGAATGCAGAAGATAGAATATTAATGTTGTCACCAATGAATTAGAAGCTGCGGGCAAGTGGGGGATAAAAGAAAGAAAGAAAAACTGTTGTATCCAATTTCCTTGAACATTCATGGAAATTTTAATAAAATAATAAAAAGATTATTAATCTGCATAAAGTAAAAGTGTAAGAATGCAGAAGATTGAATATTACTGTTGCCAGCCATGATTTGGAAGGTGGGAGGTGGTGGGGGATAAAAGAAAGAAAGAAAAACTGTTGTATTCCCTTTCCTTGAACATTCATGGAAATTTCATTAAAATAATAAAAAGATTGTTCATCTGCATAAAGAAAAAGTGTAAGAATGCCGAAGATTGAATATTAATGTTGTAAACCACGATTTGGAAGCTGGGGGCGTGGGGGATAAATAAAGAAAGAAAAAATGTTGTATCCCATTTCCTTGGACATTCATGGAAATTTCAATAAAATAATAAATAGATTGTTATTTACATAAAGAAAAAGAGTAAGATTACAGAAGATTGAATATTAATGTTGTCAACCATGATTTGGAAGGTGGGGGGTGGTGGGGGATAAAAGAAGGAAAGAAAAACTGTTGTATACCATTTCCTTGAACATTCATGGAAATTTCAATAAAAAAAATAAAACGATTGGTAATCTACATAAAGAAAAAGAGTAAGAATGCAGAAGATAGAATATTAATGTTGTCAACCATGAATTTGAAGCTTGGGGAGTGGGGGATAAAAGAAAGAAAGAGAAAATGTTGTATCCCCTTTCCTTGAACATTCATGAAATTTCAATAAAATAATGACAAGATTGTTAAATGCATAAAGAAAAAGAGTATGAAGGCAGAAGATACAATATTATGTTGTCAACCATGATTTGGAAGCTGGGGGGGTGGGGGATGAAAGAAAGAAAGAAAAACTGTTGTATCCCTTTTCCTTGAACATTCATGGAAATTTCAAAAAAATAATAAAAGATTGTTAATCTGCATAAAGAAAAAGAGTAAGAATGCAGAAGATAGAATGTTCATGTTGTCAACCATGATTTGGAAGCTGGCGGGGGTGGGGGATAAAAGAAAGAAAGAAAAACTGTTGTATCCCATTTCCTTGAACATTCTTGGAAATTTCAATAAAATAATAAAAAGATTGTTAATCTGCATAAAGAAAAAGAGTAAGAATGCAGAAGATAGAATATTAATGTTGTCAACCATGATTTGGAAGCTGGGGCCGCTGGAGGATAAAAGAAAGAAAGAAAAACTGTTGTATCCCATTTACTTGAACATTCATGGAAATTTCAATAAAATAATAAAAAGATTGTTAATCTGCATAGAGAAAAAGAGTAAGAATGCAGAAGATAGAATATTAATGTTGTCAACCATGTTTTGGAAGCTGGGGGGTGGTGGGGTATAAAAGAAAGAGAGAAAAACTGTTGTATCCCATTTCCTTGAACATTCATGTAAATTTCAATAAAATAAGAAAAAGATTGTTAATCTGCATAAAGAAAGAGAGTAAGAATGCAGAAGATAGAATATTAATGTTGTCAACCATGAATTAGAAGCTGCGGGCAAGTGGGGGATAAAAGAAAGAAAGAAAAACTGTTGTATCCAATTTCCTTGAACATTCATGGAAATTTTAATAAAATAATAAAAAGATTATTAATCTGCATAAAGTAAAAGTGTAAGAATGCAGAAGATTGAATATTACTGTTGCCAACCATGATTTGGAAGGTGGGAGGTGGTGGGGGATAAAAGAAAGAAAGAAAAACTGTTGTATTCCCTTTCCTTGAACATTCATGGAAATTTCATTAAAATAATAAAAAGATTGTTAATCTGCATAAAGAAAAAGAGTAAGAATGCAGAAGATAGAATATTAATGTTGTCAACCATGATTTGGAAGCTGGGGCCGCTGGAGGATAAAAGAAAGAAAGAAAAACTGTTGTATCCCATTTACTTGAACATTCATGGAAATTTCAATAAAATAATAAAAAGATTGTTAATCTGCATAGAGAAAAAGAGTAAGAATGCAGAAGATAGAATATTAATGTTGTCAACCATGTTTTGGAAGCTGGGGGGTGGTGGGGTATAAAAGAAAGAAAGAAAAACTGTTGTATCCCATTTCCTTGAACATTCATGGAAATTTCAATAAAATAAGAAAAAGATTGTTAATCTGCATAAAGAAAGAGAGTAAGAATGCAGAAGATAGAATATTAATGTTGTCAACCATGAATTAGAAGCTGCGGGCAAGTGGGGGATAAAAGAAAGAAAGAAAAACTGTTGTATCCAATTTCCTTGAACATTCATAGAAATTTTAATAAAATAATAAAAAGATTATTAATCTGCATAAAGTAAAAGTGTAAGAATGCAGAAGATTGAATATTACAGTTGCCAACCATGATTTGGAAGGTGGGAGGTGGTGGGGGATAAAAGAAAGAAAGAAAAACTGTTGTATTCCATTTCCTTGAACATTCATGGAAATTTCATTAAAATAATAAAAAGATTGTTCATCTGCATAAAGAAAAAGTGTTAGAATGCCGAAGATTGAATATTAATGTTGTCAACCACGATTTGGAAGCTGGGGGCGTGGGGGATAAAAGAAAGCAAGAAAAAATGTTGTATCCCATTTCCTAGGAAATTCATGGAAATTTCAATAAAATAATAAATAGATTGTTATTTACATAAAGAAAAAGTGTAAGATTACAGAAGATTGAATATTAATATTGTCAACCATGATTTGGAAGGTGGGGGGTGGTGGGGGATAAAAGAAAGAAAGAAAAACTGTTGTATACCATTTCCTTGAACATTCATGGAAATTTCAATAAAATAATAAAACGATTGGTAATCTGCATAAAGAAAAAGAGTAAGAATGCAGAAGATAGAATATTAATGTTGTCAACCATGATTTGGAAGCTTGGGGAGTGGGGGATAAAAGAAAGAAAGTGAAAATGTTGTATCCCATTTCCTTGAACATTCATGAAATTTCAATAAAATAATGACAAGATTGTTAAATGCATAAAGAAAACGAGTATGAAGGCAGAAGATACAATATTATGTTGTCAACCATGATTTGGAAGCTGGGGGGGTGGGGGATGAAAGAAAGAAAGAAAAACTGTTGTATCCCATTTCCTTGAACATTCATGGAAATTTCAAAAAAATAATAAAAGATTGTTAATCTGCATAAAGAAAAAGAGTAAGAATGCAGGAGATAGAATGTTCATGTTGTCAACCATGATTTGGAAGCTGGCGGGCGTGGGGGATAAAAGAAAGAAAGAAAAACTGTTGTATCCCATTTCCTTGAACATTCATGGAAATTTCAATACAATAATAAAAAGATTGTTAATCTGCATAAAGTAAAAGTGTAAGAATGCAGAAGATAGACTATTAATCTTGTCAACCATGATTTGGAAGCTTGGGGGGGTGGGGGATAAAAGAATGAAAGAAAAACTGTTGTATACCATTTCCTTGAACATTCATGGAAAGTTCAATAAAATAATAAAAAGATTGGTAATCTGCATAAAGAAAAAGAGTAAGAATGCAGAAGATAGAATATTAATGTTGTCAACCATGATTTGGAAGCTTGGAGCGTGGGGGATAAAAGAAAGAAAGAAAAACTGTTGTATCCCATTTCCTTGAACATTCATGGAAATTTCATTAAAATAATAAAAAGATTGTTAATCTGCATACAGAAAAAGAGTAAGAATGCAGAAGATAGAATATTAATGTTGTCAACCATGATTTGGAAGCTGGGGCCGCTGGAGGATAAAAGAAAGAAAGAAAAACTGTTGTATCCCATTTACTTGAACATTCATGGAAAGTTCAATAAAATAATAAAAAGATTGTTAATCTGCATAGAGAAAAAGAGTAAGAATGCAGAAGATAGAATATTAATGTTGTCAACCATGTTTTGGAAGCTGGGGGGTGGTGGGGTATAAAAGAAAGAAAGAAAAACTGTTGTATCCCATTTCCTTGAACATTCATGGAAATTTCAATAAAATAAGAAAAAGATTGTTAATCTGCATAAAGTAAAAGTGTAAGAATGCAGAAGATTGAATATTAATGTTGTCAACCATGATTTGGAAGATGGCGGGGGTGCTGGATAAAAGACAGAAAGAAAAACTGTTGTATGCCATTTCCTTGAACATTCATGGAAATTTCAATAAAATAATAAAAAGATTGTTAATCTGCATAAAGAAAGAGAGTAAGAATGCAGAAGATAGAATATTAATGTTGTCAACCATGAATTAGAAGCTGCGGGCAAGTGGGGGATAAAAGAAAGAAAGAAAAACTGTTGTATCCAATTTCCTTGAACATTCATGGAAATTTTAATAAAATAATAAAAAGATTATTAATCTGCATAAAGTAAAAGTGTAAGAATGCAGAAGATAGAATATTACTGTTGCCAACCATGATTTGGAAGGTGGGAGGTGGTGGGGGATAAAAGAAAGAAAGAAAAACTGTTGTATTCCATTTCCTTGAACATTCATGGAAATTTCAATAAAATAATAAAAAGATTGTTAATCTGCATAAAGAAAAATAGTAAGAATGCAGAAGATAGAATATTAATGTTGTCAACCATGAATTAGAAGCTGCGGGCAAGAGGGGGATAAAAGAAAGAAAGAAAAACTGTTGTATCCAATTTCCTTGAACATTCATGGAAATTTCAATAAAATAAGAAAAGATTGTTAATCTGCATAAAGAAAAACAGTAAGAATGCAGAAGGTAGAATATTAATGTTTTCAATCATGATTTGGAAGCTGGGGGGCTGGGGGATACAAGAATGAAAGAAAAACTGTTGTATCCCATTTCCTTTAACATTCATGGAAATTTCAATAAAATAATAAAAAGATTCTTAATCTGCATAGAGAAAAAGAGTAAGAATGACGAAGATAGAATGTTAATGTTGTCAACAATGATTTGGAATCTGGGGGGTTGTGCGGGATAAAAGAAAGAAAGAAAAACTGTTTTATCCCATTTCCTTGAACATTCAGGGAAATTTCAATACAATAATAAAAAGATTGTTAATCTGCATAGAGAAAAAGAGTAAGAATACAGAATATAGAATATTAATGTTGTCAACCATGATTTGGAAGCTGGGGGCGCTGGAGGATAAAAGAAAGAAAGAAAAAATGTTGTATCCCATTTCCTTGAACATTCATGGCAATTTCAATTAAATAATAAAAAGATTGTTAATCTGCATAAAGAAAAAGATTAAGAATGCAGAAGATTGAATGTTAATGTTGTCAACAATGATGTGGAATCTGGGGGGTTGTGCGGGATAAAAGAAAGAAAGACAAACTGTTGTATCCCATTTCCTTGAACGTTCATGGAAATTTCAATAAAATAATAAAAAGATTGTTAATCTGCACAGAGAAAAAGAGTAAGAATGCAGAAGATAGCATATTAATGTTGTCAACCATGATTGGGAAGCTGGGTCGTGTTGGGGGATAAAAGAAAGAAAGAAAAACTGTTGTATCCCATTTCCTTGAACTTTAATGGAAATTTCAATAAAATAATAAAAGATTGTTAATCTGCATAAAGAAAAAGAGTAAGAAAGCAGAAGATGGAATATTAATGTTGTCAACCATGATTTGGAAGCTGGGAGGGTAGGGGGATGAAAGAAAGAAAGAAAAACTGTTGTATCCCATTTCCTTGAACATTCATGGAAATTTCAATAAAATAATAAAAAATTGTTAATCTGCATAAAGAAAAAGTGTAAGAATGCAGAACATTGAATATTAATATTGTCAACCACGATTTGGAAGCTGGGGGCGTGCGGGATGAAAGAAAGAAAGAAATAATGTTGTATCACATTTCCTTGAACATTCATGGAAATTTCAATAAAATAATAAAAAGATTGTTAAATGCATAAAGAAAAAGAGTATGAAGGCACAAGTTACAATATTATGTTGTCAACCATGATTTGGAAGCTGGGGGGGTGGGGGATAAAAGAAAGAAAGAAAAACTGTTGTATCCCATTTCCTTGAACATTCATGGAAAGTTCAATAAAATAATAAAAAGATTGGTAATCTGCATAAAGAAAAAGAGTAAGAATGCAGAAGATAGAATATTAATGTTGTCAACCATGATTTGGAAGCTTGGAGCGTGGGGGATAAAAGAAAGAAAGAAAAACTGTTGTATCCCATTTCCTTGAACATTCATGGAAATTTCAATACAATAATAAAAAGATTGTTAATCTGCATAAAGAAAAAGAGTAAGAATGCAGAAGATAGAATATTAATGTTGTCAACCATGTTTTAGAAGCTGGGGGGTTGTGGGGGATAAAAGAAAGAAAGAAAAACTGTTGTATCCCATTTCCTTGAACATTCATGGAAATTTCAATAAAATAAGAAAAAGATTGTTAATCTGCATAAAGTAAAACTGTAAGAATGCAGAAGATTGAATATTAATGTTGTCAAGCATGATTTGGAAGATGGCGGGGGTGCTGGAAAAAGAAAGAAAGAAAAACTGTTGTATCCCATTTCCTTGAACATTCATGGAAATTTCAATAAAATAATAAAAAGATTGTTAATCTGCATACAGAAAAAGAGAAAGAATGCAGAAGATAGAATATTAATGTTGTCAACCATGATTTGGAAGCTGGGGCCGCTGGAGGATAAAAGAAAGAAAGAAAAACTGTTGTATCCCATTTACTTGAACATTCATGGAAATTTCAATAAAATAATAAAAAGATTGTTAATCTGCATAGAGAAAAAGAGTAAGAATGCAGAAGATAGAATATTAATGTTGTCAACCATGTTTTGGAAGCTGGGGGGTGGTGGGGTATAAAAGAAAGAAAGAAAAACTGTTGTATCCCATTTCCTTGAACATTCATGGAAATTTCAATAAAATAAGAAAAAGATTGTTAATCTGCGTAAAGTAAAAGTGTAAGAATGCAGAAGATTGAATATTAATGTTGTCAACCATGATTTGGAAGATGGCGGGGGTGCTGGATAAAAGAAAGAAAGAAAAACTGTTGTACGCCATTTCCTTGAACATTCATGGAAATTTCAATAAAATAATAAAAAGATTGTTAATCTGCATAAAGAAAGAGATTAAGAATGCAGAAGATAGAATATTAATGTTGTCAACCATGAATTAGAAGCTGCGGGCAAGTGGGGGATAAAAGAAAGAAAGAAAAACTGTTGTATCCAATTTCCTTGAACATCCATGGAAATTTTAATAAAATAATAAAAAGATTATTAATCTGCATAAAGTAAAAGTGTAAGAATGCAGAAGATTGAATATTACTGTTGCCAACCATGATTTGGAAGGTGGGAGGTGGTGGGGGATAAAAGAAAGAAAGAAAAACTGTTGTATTCCATTTCCTTGAACATTCATGGAAATTTCATTAAAATAATAAAAAGATTGTTCATCTGCATAAAGAAAAAGTGTTAGAATGCCGAAGATTGAATATTAATGTTGTCAACCACGATTTGGAAGCTGGGGGCGTGGGGGATAAAAGAAAGAAAGAAAAAATGTTGTATCCCATTTCCTAGGACATTCATGGAAATTTCAATAAAATAATAAATAGATTGTTATTTACATAAAGAAAAAGTGTAAGATTACAGAAGATTGAATATTAATATTGTCAACCATGATTTGGAAGGTGGGGGGTGGTGGGGGATAAAAGAAAGAAAGAAAAACTGTTGTATACCATTTCCTTGAACATTCATGGAAATTTAAATAAAATAATAAAACGATTGGTAATCTGCATAAAGAAAAAGAGTAAGAATGCAGAAGATAGAATATTAATGTTGTCAACCATGATTTGGAAGCTTGGGGAGTGGGGGATAAAAGAAAGAAAGTGAAAATGTTGTATCCCATTTCCTTGAACTTTCATGAAATTTCAATAAAATAATGACAAGATTGTTAAATGCATAAAGAAAACGAGTATGAAGGCAGAAGATAGAATATTATGTTGTCAACCATGATTTGGAAGCTGGGGGGGTGGGGGATGAAAGAAAGAAAGAAAAACTGTTGTATCCCATTTCCTTGAACATTCAGGGAAATTTCAATACAATAATAAAAAGATTGTTAATCTGCATAGAGAAAAAGAGTAAGAATGCAGAAGATAGAATATTAATGTTGTCAACCATGATTTGGAAGCTGGGGGCGCTGGAGGATAAAAGAAAGAAAGAAAAAATGTTGTATCCCATTTCCTTGAACATTCATGGCAATTTCAATTAAATAATAAAAAGATTGTTAATCTGCATAAAGAAAAAGATTAAGAATGCAGAAGATTGAATGTTAATGTTGTCAACAATGATTTGGAATCTGGGGGGTTGTGCGGGATAAAAGAAAGAAAGAAAAACTGTTGTATCCCATTTCCTTGAACGTTCATGGAAATTTCAATAAAATAATAAAAAGATTGTTAATCCGCACAGAGAAAAAGAGTAAGAATGCAGAAGATAGCATATTAATGTTGTCAACCATGATTGGGAAGCTGGGTCGTGTTGGGGGATAAAAGAAAGAAAGAAAAACTGTTGTATCCCATTTCCTTGAACTTTAATGGAAATTTCAATAAAATAATAAAAGATTGTTAATCTGCATAAAGAAAAAGAGTAAGAAAGCAGAAGATGGAATATTAATGTTGTCAACCATGTTTTAGAAGCTTGGGGGTTGTGGGGGATAAAAGAGAGAAAGAAAAACTGTTGTATCCCATTTCCTTGAACATTCATGGAAATTTCAATAAAATAAGAAAAAGATTGTTAATCTGCATAAAGTAAAACTGTAAGAATGCAGAAGATTGAATATTAATGTTGTCAACCATGATTTGGAAGATGGCGGGGGTGCTGGAAAAAGAAAGAAAGAAAACCTGTTGTATCCCATTTCCTTGAACATTCATGGAAATTTCATTAAAATAATAAAAAGATTGTTAATCTGCATACAGAAAAAGAGTAAGAATGCAGAAGATAGAATATTAATGTTGTCAACCATGATTTGGAAGCTGGGGCCGCTGGAGGATAAAAGAAAGAAAGAAAAACTGTTGTATCCCATTTACTTGAACATTCATGGAAAGTTCAATAAAATAATAAAAAGATTGTTAATCTGCATAGAGAAAAAGAGTAAGAATGCAGAAGATAGAATATTAATGTTGTCAACCATGTTTTGGAAGCTGGGGGGTGGTGGGGTATAAAAGAAAGAAAGAAAAACTGTTGTATCCCATTTCCTTGAACATTCATGGAAATTTCAATAAAATAAGAAAAAGATTGTTAATCTGCATAAAGTAAAAGTGTAAGAATGCAGAAGATTGAATATTAATGTTGTCAACCATGATTTGGAAGATGGCGGGGGTGCTGGATAAAAGACAGAAAGAAAAACTGTTGTATGCCATTTCCTTGAACATTCATGGAAATTTCAATAAAATAATAAAAAGATTGTTAATCTGCATAAAGAAAGAGAGTAAGAATGCAGAAGATAGAATATTAATGTTGTCAACCATGAATTAGAAGCTGCGGGCAAGTGGGGGATAAAAGAAAGAAAGAAAAACTGTTGTATCCAATTTCCTTGAACATTCATGGAAATTTTAATAAAATAATAAAAAGATTATTAATCTGCATAAAGTAAAAGTGTAAGAATGCAGAAGATAGAATATTACTGTTGCCAACCATGATTTGGAAGGTGGGAGGTGGTGGGGGATAAAAGAAAGAAAGAAAAACTGTTGTATTCCATTTCCTTGAACATTCATGGAAATTTCAATAAAATAATAAAAAGATTGTTAATCTGCATAAAGAAAAATAGTAAGAATGCAGAAGATAGAATATTAATGTTGTCAACCATGAATTAGAAGCTGCGGGCAAGAGGGGGATAAAAGAAAGAAAGAAAAACTGTTGTATCCAATTTCCTTGAACATTCATGGAAATTTCAATAAAATAAGAAAAGATTGTTAATCTGCATAAAGAAAAACAGTAAGAATGCAGAAGGTAGAATATTAATGTTTTCAATCATGATTTGGAAGCTGGGGGGCTGGGGGATACAAGAATGAAAGAAAAACTGTTGTATCCCATTTCCTTTAACATTCATGGAAATTTCAATAAAATAATAAAAAGATTCTTAATCTGCATAGAGAAAAAGAGTGAGAATGACGAAGATAGAATGTTAATGTTGTCAACAATGATTTGGAATCTGGGGGGTTGTGCGGGATAAAAGAAAGAAAGAAAAACTGTTTTATCCCATTTCCTTGAACATTCAGGGAAATTTCAATACAATAATAAAAAGATTGTTAATCTGCATAGAGAAAAAGAGTAAGAATGCAGAATATAGAATATTAATGTTGTCAACCATGATTTGGAAGCTGGGGGCGCTGGAGGATAAAAGAAAGAAAGAAAAAATGTTGTATCCCATTTCCTTGAACATTCATGGCAATTTCAATTAAATAATAAAAAGATTGTTAATCTGCATAAAGAAAAAGATTAAGAATGCAGAAGATTGAATGTTAATGTTGTCAACAATGATGTGGAATCTGGGGGGTTGTGCGGGATAAAAGAAAGAAAGACAAACTGTTGTATCCCATTTCCTTGAACGTTCATGGAAATTTCAATAAAATAATAAAAAGATTGTTAATCTGCACAGAGAAAAAGAGTAAGAATGCAGAAGATAGCATATTAATGTTGTCAACCATGATTGGGAAGCTGGGTCGTGTTGGGGGATAAAAGAAAGAAAGAAAAACTGTTGTATCCCATTTCCTTGAACTTTAATGGAAATTTCAATAAAATAATAAAAGATTGTTAATCTGCATAAAGAAAAAGAGTAAGAAAGCAGAAGATGGAATATTAATGTTGTCAACCATGATTTGGAAGCTGGGAGGGTAGGGGGATGAAAGAAAGAAAGAAAAACTGTTGTATCCCATTTCCTTGAACATTCATGGAAATTTCAATAAAATAATAAAAAATTGTTAATCTGCATAAAGAAAAAGTGTAAGAATGCAGAACATTGAATATTAATATTGTCAACCACGATTTGGAAGCTGGGGGCGTGCGGGATGAAAGAAAGAAAGAAATAATGTTGTATCACATTTCCTTGAACATTCATGGAAATTTCAATAAAATAATAAAAAGATTGTTAAATGCATAAAGAAAAAGAGTATGAAGGCACAAGTTACAATATTATGTTGTCAACCATGATTTGGAAGCTGGGGGGGTGGGGGATAAAAGAAAGAAAGAAAAACTGTTGTATCCCATTTCCTTGAACATTCATGGAAAGTTCAATAAAATAATAAAAAGATTGGTAATCTGCATAAAGAAAAAGAGTAAGAATGCAGAAGATAGAATATTAATGTTGTCAACCATGATTTGGAAGCTTGGAGCGTGGGGGATAAAAGAAAGAAAGAAAAACTGTTGTATCCCATTTCCTTGAACATTCATGGAAATTTCAATACAATAATAAAAAGATTGTTAATCTGCATAAAGAAAAAGAGTAAGAATGCAGAAGATAGAATATTAATGTTGTCAACCATGTTTTAGAAGCTGGGGGGTTGTGGGGGATAAAAGAAAGAAAGAAAAACTGTTGTATCCCATTTCCTTGAACATTCATGGAAATTTCAATAAAATAAGAAAAAGATTGTTAATCTGCATAAAGTAAAACTGTAAGAATGCAGAAGATTGAATATTAATGTTGTCAACCATGATTTGGAAGATGGCGGGGGTGCTGGAAAAAGAAAGAAAGAAAAACTGTTGTATCCCATTTCCTTGAACATTCATGGAAATTTCAATAAAATAATAAAAAGATTGTTAATCTGCATACAGAAAAAGAGAAAGAATGCAGAAGATAGAATATTAATGTTGTCAACCATGATTTGGAAGCTGGGGCCGCTGGAGGATAAAAGAAAGAAAGAAAAACTGTTGTATCCCATTTACTTGAACATTCATGGAAATTTCAATAAAATAATAATAAGATTGTTAATCTGCATAGAGAAAAAGAGTAAGAATGCAGAAGATAGAATATTAATGTTGTCAACCATGTTTTGGAAGCTGGGGGGTGGTGGGGTATAAAAGAAAGAAAGAAAAACTGTTGTATCCCATTTCCTTGAACATTCATGGAAATTTCAATAAAATAAGAAAAAGATTGTTAATCTGCGTAAAGTAAAAGTGTAAGAATGCAGAAGATTGAATATTAATGTTGTCAACCATGATTTGGAAGATGGCGGGGGTGCTGGATAAAAGAAAGAAAGAAAAACTGTTGTACGCCATTTCCTTGAACATTCATGGAAATTTCAATAAAATAATAAAAAGATTGTTAATCTGCATAAAGAAAGAGATTAAGAATGCAGAAGATAGAATATTAATGTTGTCAACCATGAATTAGAAGCTGCGGGCAAGTGGGGGATAAAAGAAAGAAAGAAAAACTGTTGTATCCAATTTCCTTGAACATCCATGGAAATTTTAATAAAATAATAAAAAGATTATTAATCTGCATAAAGTAAAAGTGTAAGAATGCAGAAGATTGAATATTACTGTTGCCAACCATGATTTGGAAGGTGGGAGGTGGTGGGGGATAAAAGAAAGAAAGAAAAACTGTTGTATTCCATTTCCTTGAACATTCATGGAAATTTCATTAAAATAATAAAAAGATTGTTCATCTGCATAAAGAAAAAGTGTTAGAATGCCGAAGATTGAATATTAATGTTGTCAACCACGATTTGGAAGCTGGGGGCGTGGGGGATAAAAGAAAGAAAGAAAAAATGTTGTATCCCATTTCCTAGGACATTCATGGAAATTTCAATAAAATAATAAATAGATTGTTATTTACATAAAGAAAAAGTGTAAGATTACAGAAGATTGAATATTAATATTGTCAACCATGATTTGAAGGTGGGGGGTGGTGGGGGATAAAAGAAAGAAAGAAAAACTGTTGTATACCATTTCCTTGAACATTCATGGAAATTTAAATAAAATAATAAAACGATTGGTAATCTGCATAAAGAAAAAGAGTAAGAATGCAGAAGATAGAATATTAATGTTGTCAACCATGATTTGGAAGCTTGGGGAGTGGGGAATAAAAGAAAGAATGTCAAAATGTTGTATCCCATTTCCTTGAACTTTCATGAAATTTCAATAAAATAATGACAAGATTGTTAAATGCATAAAGAAAACGAGTATGAAGGCAGAAGATAGAATATTATGTTGTCAACCATGATTTGGAAGCTGGGGGGGTGGGGGATGAAAGAAAGAAAGAAAAACTGTTGTATCCCATTTCCTTGAACATTCAGGGAAATTTCAATACAATAATAAAAAGATTGTTAATCTGCATAGAGAAAAAGAGTAAGAATGCAGAAGATAGAATATTAATGTTGTCAACCATGATTTGGAAGCTGGGGGCGCTGGAGGATAAAAGAAAGAAAGAAAAAATGTTGTATCCCATTTCCTTGAACATTCATGGCAATTTCAATTAAATAATAAAAAGATTGTTAATCTGCATAAAGAAAAAGATTAAGAATGCAGAAGATTGAATGTTAATGTTGTCAACAATGATTTGGAATCTGGGGGGTTGTGCGGGATAAAAGAAAGAAAGAAAAACTGTTGTATCCCATTTCCTTGAACGTTCATGGAAATTTCAATAAAATAATAAAAAGATTGTTAATCCGCACAGAGAAAAAGAGTAAGAATGCAGAAGATAGCATATTAATGTTGTCAACCATGATTGGGAAGCTGGGTCGTGTTGGGGGATAAAAGAAAGAAAGAAAAACTGTTGTATCCCATTTCCTTGAACTTTAATGGAAATTTCAATAAAATAATAAAAGATTGTTAATCTGCATAAAGAAAAAGAGTAAGAAAGCAGAAGATGGAATATTAATGTTGTCAACCATGATTTGGAAGCTGGGAGGGTAGGGGGATGAAAGAAAGAAAGAAAAACTGTTGTAACCCATTTCCTTGAACATTCATGGAAATTTCAATAAAATAATAAAAAATTGTTAATCTGCATAAAGAAAAAGTGTAAGAATGCAGAACATTGAATATTAATATTGTCAACCACGATTTGGAAGCTGGGGGCGTGCGGGATGAAAGAAAGAAAGAAATAATGTTGTATCACATTTCCTTGAACATTCATGGAAATTTCAATAAAATAATAAAAAGATTGTTAAATGCATAAAGAAAAAGAGTATGAAGGCACAAGTTACAATATCATGTTGTCAACCATGATTTGGAAGCTGGGGGGGTGGGGGATGAAAGAAAGAAAGAAAAACTGTTGTATCCCATTTCCTTGAACATTCATGGAAATTTCAAAAAAATAATAAAAGATTGTTAATCTGCGTAAAGAAAAAGAGTAAGAATGCAGGAGATAGAATGTTCATGTTGTCAACCATGATTTGGAAGCTGGCGGGGGTGGGGGATAAAAGAAAGAAAGAAAAACTGTTGTATCCCATTTCCTTGAACATTCATGGAAATTTCAATACAATAAAAAAAGATTGTTAATCTGCATAAAGAAAAAGTGTAAGAATGCAGAAGATAGAATATTAATGTTGTCAACCATGTTTTAGAAGTTGGGGGGTTGTGGGGGATAAAAGAAAGAAAGAAAAACTGTTGTATCCCATTTCCTTGAACATTCATGGAAATTTCAATAAAATAAGAAAAAGATTGTTAATCTGCATAAAGTAAAACTGTAAGAATGCAGAAGATTGTATATTAATGTTGTCAACCATGATTTGGAAGATGGCGGGGGTGCTGGATAAAAGAAAGAAAGAAAAACTGTTGTATCCCATTTCCTTGAACATTCACGGAAATTTCAATAAAATAATAAAAAGATTGTTAATCTGCATAGAGAAAAAGAGTAAGAATGCAGAAGATCGTATATTAATGTTATCAACCATGATTGGGAAGCTGGGGGGTGTTGGGGGATAAAAGAAAGAAAGAAAAACTGTTGTATCCCATTTCCTTGAACTTTCATGGAAATTTCAATAAAATAATAAAAGATTGTTAATCTGCATAAAGAAAAATAGTAAGAATGCAGAAGATGGAATATTAATGTTGTCAACCATGATTTGGAAGCTGGGGCGGTAGGGGGATGAAAGAAAGAAAGAAAAACTGTTGTATACCATTTCCTTGAACATTCATGGAAATTTCAATAAAATAATAAAAAAATGTTAATCTGCATAAAGAAAAAGTGTAAGAATGCAGAAGATAGAATATTAATGTTGTCAACCATGAATTTGAAGCTTGGGGAGTGGGGGATAAAAGAAAGAAAGAGAAAATGTTGTATCCCCTTTCCTTGAACATTCATGAAATTTCAATAAAATAATGACAAGATTGTTAAATGCATAAAGAAAAAGAGTATGAAGGCAGAAGATACAATATTATGTTGTCAACCATGATTTGGAAGCTGGGGGGGTGGGGGATGAAAGAAAGAAAGAAAAACTGTTGTATCTCTTTTCCTTGAACATTCATGGAAATTTCAAAAAAATAATAAAAGATTGTTAATCTGCATAAAGAAAAAGAGTAAGAATGCAGGAGATAGAATGTTCATGTTTTCAACCATGATTTGGAAGCTGGCGGGGGTGGGGGATAAAAGAAAGAAAGAAAAACTGTTCTATCCCATTTCCTTGAACATTCATGGAAATTTCAATACAATAATAAAAAGATTGTTAATCTGCATAAAGAAAAAGAGTAAGAATGCAGAAGATAGACTATTAATGTTGTCAACCATGTTTTAGAAGCTGGGGGTTGTGGGGGATAAAAGAAAGAAAGAAAAACTGTTGTATCCCATTTCCTTGAACATTCATGGAAATTTCAATAAAATAATAAAAAGATTGTTAATCTGCATAAAGAAAAAGAGTAAGAATGCAGAAGATAGAATATTAATGTTGTCAACCATGATTTGGAAGCTGGGGCCGCTGGAGGATAAAAGAAAGAAAGAAAAACTGTTGTATCCCATTTACTTGAACATTCATGGAAATTTCAATAAAATAATAAAAAGATTGTTAATCTGCATAGAGAAAAAGAGTAAGAATGCAGAAGATAGAATATTAATGTTGTCAACCATGTTTTGGAAGCTGGGGGGTGGTGGGGTATAAAAGAAAGAAAGAAAAACTGTTGTATCCCATTTCCTTGAACATTCATGTAAATTTCAATAAAATAAGAAAAAGATTGTTAATCTGCATAAAGAAAGAGAGTAAGAATGCAGAAGATAGAATATTAATGTTGTCAACCATGAATTAGAAGCTGCGGGCAAGTGGGGGATAAAAGAAAGAAAGAAAAACTGTTGTATCCAATTTCCTTGAACATTCATGGAAATTTTAATAAAATAATAAAAAGATTATTAATCTGCATAAAGTAAAAGTGTAAGAATGCAGAAGATTGAATATTACTGTTGCCAACCATGATTTGGAAGGTGGGAGGTGGTGGGGGATAAAAGAAAGAAAGAAAAACTGTTGTATTCCATTTCCTTGAACATTCATGGAAATTTCATTAAAATAATAAAAAGATTGTTCATCTGCATAAAGAAAAAGTGTTAGAATGCCGAAGATTGAATATTAATGTTGTCAACCACGATTTGGAAGCTGGGGGCGTGGGGGATAAAAGAAAGCAAGAAAAAATGTTGTATCCCATTTCCTAGGAAATTCATGGAAATTTCAATAAAATAATAAATAGATTGTTATTTACATAAAGAAAAAGTGTAAGATTACAGAAGATTGAATATTAATATTGTCAACCATGATTTGGAAGGTGGGGGGTGGGGGGGGATAAAAGAAAGAAAGAAAAACTGTTGTATACCATTTCCTTGAACATTCATGGAAATTTCAATAAAATAATAAAACGATTGGTAATCTGCATAAAGAAAAAGAGTAAGAATGCAGAAGATAGAATATTAAAGTTGTCAACCATGATTTGGAAGCTTGGGGAGTGGGGGATAAAAGAAAGAAAGTGAAAATGTTGTATCCCATTTCTTTGAACATTCATGAAATTTCAATAAAATAATGACAAGATTGTTAAATGCATAAAGAAAACGAGTATGAAGGCAGAAGATACAATATTATGTTGTCAACCATGATTTGGAAGCTGGGGGGGTGGGGGATGAAAGAAAGAAAGAAAAACTGTTGTATCCCATTTCCTTGAACATTCATGGAAATTTCAAAAAAATAATAAAAGATTGTTAATCTGCATAAAGAAAAAGAGTAAGAATGCAGGAGATAGAATGTTCATGTTGTCAACCATGATTTGGAAGCTGGCGGGGGTGGGGGATAAAAGAAAGAAAGAAAAACTGTTGTATCCCATTTCCTTGAACATTCATGGAAATTTCAATACAATAATAAAAAGATTGTTAATCTGCATAAAGTAAAAGTGTAAGAATGCAGAAGATAGACTATTAATCTTGTCAACCATGATTTGGAAGCTTGGGGGTGTGGGGGATAAAAGAATGAAAGAAAAACTGTTGTATACCATTTCCTTGAACATTCATGGAAAGTTCAATAAAATAATAAAAAGATTGGTAATCTGCATAAAGAAAAAGAGTAAGAATGCAGAAGATAGAATATTAATGTTGTCAACCATGATTTGGAAGCTTGGAGCGTGGGGGATAAAAGAAAGAAAGAAAAACTGTTGTATCCCATTTCCTTGAACATTCATGGAAATTTCAATACAATAATAAAAAGATTGTTAATCTGCATAAAGAAAAAGTGTAAGAATGCAGAAGATAGAATATTAATGTTGTCAACCATGTTTTAGAAGCTTGGGGGTTGTGGGGGATAAAAGAGAGAAAGAAAAACTGTTGTATCCCATTTCCTTGAACATTCATGGAAATTTCAATAAAATAAGAAAAAGATTGTTAATCTGCATAAAGTAAAACTGTAAGAATGCAGAAGATTGAATATTAATGTTGTCAACCATGATTTGGAAGATGGCGGGGGTGCTGGAAAAAGAAAGAAAGAAAAACTGTTGTATCCCATTTCCTCGAACATTCATGGAAATTTCAATAAAATAATAAAAAGATTGTTAATCTGCATACAGAAAAAGAGTAAGAATGCAGAAGATAGAATATTAATGTTGTCAACCATGATTTGGAAGCTGGGGCCGCTGGAGGATAAAAGAAAGAAAGAAAAACTGTTGTATCCCATTTACTTGAACATTCATGGAAAGTTCAATAAAATAATAAAAAGATTGTTAATCTGCATAGAGAAAAAGAGTAAGAATGCAGAAGATAGAATATTAATGTTGTCAACCATGTTTTGGAAGCTGGGGGGTGGTGGGGTATAAAAGAAAGAAAGAAAAAATGTTGTATCCCATTTCCTTGAACATTCATGGAAATTTCAATAAAATAAGAAAAAGATTGTTAATCTGCATAAAGTAAAAGTGTAAGAATGCAGAAGATTGAATATTAATGTTGTCAACCCTGATTTGGAAGATGGCGGGGGTGCTGGATAAAAGAAAGAAAGAAAAACTGTTGTATGCCATTTCCTTGAACATTCATGGAAATTTCAATAAAATAATAAAAAGATTGTTAATCTGCATAAAGAAAGAGAGTAAGAATGCAGAAGATAGAATATTAATGTTGTCAACCATGAATTAGAAGCTGCGGGCAAGTGGGGGATAAAAGAAAGAAAGAAAAACTGTTGTATCCAATTTCCATGAACATTCATGGAAATTTTAATAAAATAATAAAAAGATTATTAATCTGCATAAAGTAAAAGTGTAAGAATGCAGAAGATAGAATATTACTGTTGCAAACCATGATTTGGAAGGTGGGAGGTGGTGGGGGATAAAAGAAAGAAAGAAAAACTGTTGTATTCCATTTCCTTGAACATTCATGGAAATTTCAATAAAATAATAAAAAGATTGGTAATCTGCATAAAGAAAAATAGTAAGAATGCAGAAGATAGAATATTAATGTTGTCAACCATGAATTAGAAGCTGCGGGCAAGAGGGGGATAAAAGAAAGAAAGAAAAACTGTTGTATCCAATTTCCTTGAACATTCATGGAAATTTCAATAAAATAAGAAAAGATTGTTAATCTGCATAAAGAAAAACAGTAAGAATGCAGAAGGTAGAATATTAATGTTTTCAATCATGATTTGGAAGCTGGGGGGCTGGGGGATACAAGAATGAAAGAAAAACTGTTCTATCCCATTTCCTTGAACATTCATGGAAATTTCAATAAAATAATAAAAAGATTGGTAATCTGCATAAAGAAAAATAGTAAGAATGCAGAAGATAGAATATTAATGTTGTCAACAATGATTTGGAAGCTGGTGGGGTTGGGGGATGATAGAAAGAAAGAAAAAGTGTTGTATCCCATTTCCTTTAACATTCATGGAAATTTCAATAAAATAATAAAAAGATTCTTAATCTGCATAGAGAAAAAGAGTAAGAATGACGAAGATAGAATGTTAATGTTGTCAACAATGATTTGGAATCTGGGGGGTTGTGCGGGATAAAAGAAAGAAAGAAAAACTGTTTTATCCCATTTCCTTGAACATTCAGGGAAATTTCAATACAATAATAAAAAGATTGTTAATCTGCATAGAGAAAAAGAGTAAGAATGCAGAATATAGAATATTAATGTTGTCAACCATGATTTGGAAGCTGGGGGCGCTGGAGGATAAAAGAAAGAAAGAAAAAATGTTGTATCCCATTTCCTTGAACATTCATGGCAATTTCAATTAAATAATAAAAAGATTGTTAATCTGCATAAAGAAAAAGATTAAGAATGCAGAAGATTGAATGTTAATGTTGTCAACAATGATTTGGAATCTGGGGGGTTGTGCGGGATAAAAGAAAGAAAGAAAAACTGTTGTATCCCATTTCCTTGAACGTTCATGGAAATTTCAATAAAATAATAAAAAGATTGTTAATCTGCACAGAGAAAAAGAGTAAGAAAGCAGAAGATGGAATATTAATGTTGTCAACCATGATTTGGAAGCTGGGAGGGTAGGGGGATGAAAGAAAGAAAGAAAAACTTTTGTATCCCATTTCCTTGAACATTCATGGAAATTTCAATAAAATAATAAAAAATTGTTAATCTGCATAAAGAAAAAGTGTAAGAATGCAGAACATTGAATATTAATATTGTCAACCACGATTTGGAAGCTGGGGGCGTGCGGGATGAAAGAAAGAAAGAAATAATGTTGTATCACATTTCCTTGAACATTCATGGAAATTTCAATAAAATAATAAAAAGATTGTTAAATGCATAAAGAAAAAGAGTATGAAGGCACAAGTTACAATATTATGTTGTCAACCATGATTTGGAAGCTGGGGGGGTGGGGGATAAAAGAAAGAAAGAAAAACTGTTGTATCCCATTTCCTTGAACATTCATGGAAAGTTCAATAAAATAATAAAAAGATTGGTAATCTGCATAAAGAAAAAGAGTAAGAATGCAGAAGATAGAATATTAATGTTGTCAACCATGATTTGGAAGTTTGGAGCGTGGGGGATAAAAGAAAGAAAGAAAAACTGTTGTATCCCATTTCCTTGAACATTCATGGAAATTTCAATACAATAATAAAAAGATTGTTAATCTGCATAAAGAAAAAGAGTAAGAATGCAGAAGATAGAATATTAATGTTGTCAACCATGTTTTAGAAGCTGGGGGGTTGTGGGGGATAAAAGAAAGAAAGAAAAACTGTTGTATCCCATTTCCTTGAACATTCATGGAAATTTCAATAAAATAAGAAAAAGATTGTTAATCTGCATAAAGTAAAACTGTAAGAATGCAGAAGATTGAATATTAATGTTGTCAAGCATGATTTGGAAGATGGCGGGGGTGCTGGAAAAAGAAAGAAAGAAAAACTGTTGTATCCCATTTCCTTGAACATTCATGGAAATTTCAATAAAATAATAAAAAGATTGTTAATCTGCATACAGAAAAAGAGTAAGAATGCAGAAGATAGAATATTAATGTTGTCAACCATGATTTGGAAGCTGGGGCCGCTGGAGGATAAAAGAAAGAAAGAAAAACTGTTGTATCCCTTTTACTTGAACATTCATGGAAATTTCAATAAAATAATAAAAAGATTGTTAATCTGCATAGAGAAAAAGAGTAAGAATGCAGAAGATAGAATATTAATGTTGTCAACCATGTTTTGGAAGCTGGGGGGTGGTGGGGTATAAAAGAAAGAAAGAAAAACTGTTGTATCCCATTTCCTTGAACATTCATGGAAATTTCAATAAAATAAGAAAAAGATTGTTAATCTGCGTAAAGTAAAAGTGTAAGAATGCAGAAGATTGAATATTAATGTTGTCAACCATGATGTGGAAGATGGCGGGGGTGCTGGATAAAAGAAAGAAAGAAAAACTGTTGTACGCCATTTCCTTGAACATTCATGGAAATTTCAATAAAATAATAAAAAGATTGTTAATCTGCATAAAGAAAGAGAGTAAGAATGCAGAAGATAGAATATTAATGTTGTCAACCATGAATTAGAAGCTGCGGGCAAGTGGGGGATAAAAGAAAGAAAGAAAAACTGTTGTATCCAATTTCCTTGAACATCCATGGAAATTTTAATAAAATAATAAAAAGATTATTAATCTGCATAAAGTAAAAGTGTAAGAATGCAGAAGATTGAATATTACTGTTGCCAACCATGATTTGGAAGGTGGGAGGTGGTGGGGGATAAAAGAAAGAAAGAAAAACTGTTGTATTCCATTTCCTTGAACATTCATGGAAATTTCATTAAAATAATAAATAGATTGTTCATCTGCATAAAGAAAAAGTGTTAGAATGCCGAAGATGGAATATTAATGTTGTCAACCACGATTTGGAAGCTGGGGGCGTGGGGGATAAAAGAAAGAAAGAAAAAATGTTGTATCCCATTTCCTAGGACATTCATGGAAATTTCAATAAAATAATAAATAGATTGTTATTTACATAAAGAAAAAGTGTAAGATTACAGAAGATTGAATATTAATATTGTCAACCATGATTTGGAAGGTGGGGGGTGGTGGGGGATAAAAGAAAGAAAGAAAAACTGTTGTATACCATTTCCTTGAACATTCATGGAAATTTCAATAAAATAATAAAACGATTGGTAATCTGCATAAAGAAAAAGAGTAAGAATGCAGAAGATAGAATATTAATGTTGTCAACCATGATTTGGAAGCTGGCGGGGGTGGGGGATAAAAGAAAGAAAGAAAAACTGTTCTATCCCATTTCCTTGAACATTCATGAAAATTTCAATACAATAATAAAAAGATTGTTAATCTGCATAAAGAAAAAGAGTAAGAATGCAGAAGATAGAATATTAATGTTGTCAACCATATTTTAGAAGCTGGGGGGTTGTGGGGGATAAAAGAAAGAAAGAAAAACTGTTGTATCCCCTTTCCTTGAACATTCATGGAAATTTCAATAAAATAAGAAAAAGATTGTTAATCTGCATAAAGTAAAACTGTAAGAATGCAGAAGATTGAATATTAATGTTGTCAACCATGATTTGGAAGATGGCGGGGGTGCTGGAAAAAGAAAGAAAGAAAAACTGTTGTATCCCATTTCCTTGAACATTCATGGAAATTTCAATAAAATAATAAAAAGATTGTTAATCTGCATAAAGAAAAAGCGTAAGAATGCAGAGGATAGAATATTAATGTTGTCAACCATGATTTGGAAGCTGGGGCCGCTGGAGGATAAAAGAAAGAAAGAAAAACTGTTGTATCCCATTTCCTTGAACATTCATGGAAATTTCAATAAAATAAGAAAAAGATTGTTAATCTGCATAAAGTAAAAGTGTAAGAATGCAGAAGATTGAATATTAATGTTGTCAACCATGATTTGGAAATCGCGGGGGTGCTGGATAAAAGAAAGAAAGAAAAACTGTTGTATGCCATTTCCTTGAACATTCATGGAAATTTCAATAAAATAATAAAAAGATTGTTAATCTGCATAAAGAAAGAGAGTAAGAATGCAGAAGATAGAATATTAATGTTGTCAACCATGAATTAGAAGCTGCGGGCAAGTGGGGGATAAAAGAAAGAAAGAAAAACTGTTGTATCCAATTTCCTTGAACATTCATGGAAATTTTAATAAAATAATAAAAAGATTATTAATCTGCATAAAGTAAAAGTGTAAGAATGCAGAAGATTGAATATTACTGTTGCCAACCATGATTTGGAAGGTGGGAGGTGGTGGGGGATAAAAGAAAGAAAGAAAAACTGTTGTATTCCATTTCCTTGAACATTCATGGAAATTTCATTAAAATAATAAAAAGATTGTTCATCTGCATAAAGAAAAAGTGTTAGAATGCCGAAGATTGAATATTAATGTTGTCAACCACGATTTGGAAGCTGGGGGCGTGGCGGATAACAGAAAGAAAGAAAAAATGTTGTATCCCATTTCCTAGGACATTCATGGAAATTTCAATAAAATAATAAATAGATTGTTATTTACATAAAGAAAAAGTGTAAGATTACAGAAGATTGAATATTAATATTGTCAACCATGATTTGGAAGGTGGGGGGTGGTGGGGGATAAAAGAAAGAAAGAAAAACTGTTGTATACCATTTCCTTGAACATTCATGGAAATTTAAATAAAATAATAAAACGATTGGTAATCTGCATAAAGAAAAAGATTAAGAATGCAGAAGATAGAATATTAATGTTGTCAACCATGATTTGGAAGCTTGGGGAGTGGGGGATAAAAGAAAGAAAGTGAAAATGTTGTATCCCATTTCCTTGAACATTCATGAAATTTCAATAAAATAATGACAAGATTGTTAAATGCATAAAGAAAACGAGTATGAAGGCAGAAGATACAATATTATGTTGTCAACCATGATTTGGAAGCTGGGGGGGTGGGGGATGAAAGAAAGAAAGAAAAACTGTTGTATCCCATTTCCTTGAACATTCATGGAAATTTCAAAAAAATAATAAAAGATTGTTAATCTGCATAAAGAAAAAGAGTAAGAATGCAGGAGATAGAATGTTCATGTTGTCAACCATGATTTGGAAGCTGGCGGGGGTGGGGGATAAAAGAAAGAAAGAAAAACAGTTGTATCCCATTTCCTTGAACATTCATGGAAATTTCAATACAATAATAAAAAGATTGTTAATCTGCATAAAGAAAAAGAGTAAGAATGCAGAAGATAGAATATTAATGTTGTCAACCATGTTTTGGAAGCTGGGGGGTTGTGGGGGATAAAAGAAAGAAAGAAAAACTGTTGTATCCCATTTCCTTGAACATTCATGGAAATTTCAATAAAATAAGAAAAAGATTGTTAATCTGCATAAAGTAAAAGTGTAAGAATGCAGAAGATAGACTATTAATCTTGTCAACCATGATTTGGAAGCTTGGGGGGGTGGGGGATAAAAGAATGAAAGAAAAACTGTTGTATACCATTTCCTTGAACATTCATGGAAAGTTCAATAAAATAATAAAAAGATTGGTAATCTGCATAAAGAAAAAGAGTAAGAATGCAGAAGATAGAATATTAATGTTGTCAACCATGTTTTAGAAGCTGGGGGATTGTGGGGGATAAAAGAAAGAAAGAAAAACTGTTGTATCCCATTTCCTTGAACATTCATGGAAATTTCAATAAAATAAGAAAAAGATTGTTAATCTGCATAAAGTAAAACTGTAAGAATACAGAACATTGAATATTAATGTTGTCAACCATGATTTGGAAGATGGCGGGGGTCCTGGAAAAAGAAAGAAAGAAAAACTGTTGTATCCCATTTCCTTGAACATTCATGGAAATTTCAATAAAATAATAAAAAGATTGTTAATCTGCATAAAGAAAAAGCGTAAGAATGCAGAAGATAGAATATTAATGTTGTCAACCATGATTTGGAAGCTGGGGCCGCTGGAGGATAAAAAAAGAAAGAAAAACTGTTGTATCCCATTTACTTGAACATTCATGGAAATTTCAATAAAATAATAAAAAGATTGTTAATCTGCATAGAGAAAAAGAGTAAGAATGCAGAAGATAGAATATTAATGTTGTCAACCATGTTTTGGAAGCTGGGGGGTGGTGGGGTATAAAAGAAAGAAAGAAAAACTGTTGTATCCCATTTCCTTGAACATTCATGGAAATTTCAATAAAATAAGAAAAAGATTGTTAATCTGCATAAAGTAAAAGTGTAAGAATGCAGAAGATTGAATATTAATGTTGTCAACCATGATTTGGAAATCGCGGGGGTGCTGGATAAAAGAAAGAAAGAAAAACTGTTGTATGCCATTTCCTTGAACATTCATGGAAATTTCAATAAAATAATAAAAAGATTGTTAATCTGCATAAAGAAAGAGAGTAAGAATGCAGAAGATAGAATATTAATGTTGTCAACCATGAATTAGAAGCTGCGGGCAAGTGGGGGATAAAATAAAGAAAGAAAAACTGTTGTATCCAATTTCCTTGAACATTCATGGAAATTTTAATAAAATAATAAAAAGATTATTAATCTGCATAAAGTAAAAGTGTAAGAATGCAGAAGATTGAATATTACTGTTGCCAACCATGATTTGGAAGGTGGGAGGTGGTGGGGGATAAAAGAAAGAAAGAAAAACTGTTGTATTCCATTTCCTTGAACATTCATGGAAATTTCATTAAAATAATAAAAAGATTGTTCATCTGCATAAAGAAAAAGTGTTAGAATGCCGAAGATTGAATATTAATGTTGTCAACCACGATTTGGAAGCTGGGGGCGTGGCGGATAAAAGAAAGAAAGAAAAAATGTTGTATCCCATTTCCTAGGACATTCATGGAAATTTCAATAAAATAATAAATAGATTGTTATTTACATAAAGAAAAAGTGTAAGATTACAGAAGATTGAATATTAATATTGTCAACCATGATTTGGAAGGTGGGGGGTGGTGGGGGATAAAAGAAAGAAAGAAAAACTGTTGTATACCATTTCCTTGAACATTCATGGAAATTTAAATAAAATAATAAAACGATTGGTAATCTGCATAAAGAAAAAGATTAAGAATGCAGAAGATAGAATATTAATGTTGTCAACCATGATTTGGAAGCTTGGGGAGTGGGGGATAAAAGAAAGAAAGTGAAAATGTTGTATCCCATTTCCTTGAACATTCATGAAATTTCAATAAAATAATGACAAGATTGTTAAATGCATAAAGAAAACGAGTATGAAGGCAGAAGATACAATATTATGTTGTCAACCATGATTTGGAAGCTGGGGGGGTGGGGGATGAAAGAAAGAAAGAAAAACTGTTGTATCCCATTTCCTTGAACATTCATGGAAATTTCAAAAAAATAATAAAAGATTGTTAATCTGCATAAAGAAAAAGAGTAAGAATGCAGGAGATAGAATGTTCATGTTGTCAACCAAGATTTGGAAGCTGGCGGGGGTGGGGGATAAAAGAAAGAAAGAAAAACTGTTGTATACCATTTCCTTGAACATTCATGGAAATTTCAATACAATAATAAAAAGATTGTTAATCTGCATAAAGAAAAAGAGTAAGAATGCAGAAGATAGAATATTAATGTTGTCAACCATGTTTTGGAAGCTGGGGGGTTGTGGGGGATAAAAGAAAGAAAGAAAAACTGTTGTATCCCATTTCCTTGAACATTCATGGAAATTTCAATAAAATAAGAAAAAGATTGTTAATCTGCATAAAGTAAAAGTGTAAGAATGCAGAAGATAGACTATTAATCTTGTCAACCATGATTTGGAAGCTTGGGGGGGTGGGGGATAAAAGAATGAAAGAAAAACTGTTGTATACCATTTCCTTGAACATTCATGGAAAGTTCAATAAAATAATAAAAAGATTGGTAATCTGCATAAAGAAAAAGAGTAAGAATGCAGAAGATAGAATATTAATGTTGTCAACCATGTTTTAGAAGCTGGGGGATTGTGGGGGATAAAAGAAAGAAAGAAAAACTGTTGTATCCCATTTCCTTGAACATTCATGGAAATTTCAATAAAATAAGAAAAAGATTGTTAATCTGCATAAAGTAAAACTGTAAGAATACAGAACATTGAATATTAATGTTGTCAACCATGATTTGGAAGATGGCGGGGGTCCTGGAAAAAGAAAGAAAGAAAAACTGTTGTATCCCATTTCCTTGAACATTCATGGAAATTTCAATAAAATAATAAAAAGATTGTTAATCTGCATACAGAAAAAGAGTAAGAATGCAGAAGATAGAATATTAATGTTGTCAACCATGATTTGGAAGCTGGGGCCGCTGGAGGATAAAAGAAAGAAAGAAAAACTGTTGTATCCCATTTACTTGAACATTCATGGAAATTTCAATAAAATAATAAAAATATTGTTAATCTGCATAGAGAAAAAGAGTAAGAATGCAGAAGATAGAATATTAATGTTGTCAACCATGTTTTGGAAGCTGGGGGGTGGTGGGGTATAAAAGAAAGAAAGAAAAACTGTTGTATCCCATTTCCTTGAACATTCATGGAAATTTCAATAAAATAAGAAAAAGATTGTTAATCTGCATAAAGTAAAAGTGTAAGAATGCAGAAGATTGAATATTAATGTTGTCAACCCTGATTTGGAAGATGGCGGGGGTGCTGGATAAAAGAAAGAAAGAAAAACTGTTGTATGCCATTTCCTTGAACATTCATGGAAATTTCAATAAAATAATAAAAAGATTGTTAATCTGCATAAAGAAAGAGAGTAAGAATGCAGAAGATAGAATATTAATGTTGTCAACCATGAATTAGAAGCTGCGGGCAAGTGGGGGATAAAAGAAAGAAAGAAAAACTGTTGTATCCAATTTCCATGAACATTCATGGAAATTTTAATAAAATAATAAAAAGATTATTAATCTGCATAAAGTAAAAGTGTAAGAATGCAGTAGATAGAATATTACTGTTGCCAACCATGATTTGGAAGGTGGGAGGTGGTGGGGGATAAAAGAAAGAAAGAAAAACTGTTGTATTCCATTTCCTTGAACATTCATGGAAATTTCAATAAAATAATAAAAAGATTGGTAATCTGCATAAAGAAAAATAGTAAGAATGCAGAAGATAGAATATTAATGTTGTCAACCATGAATTAGAAGCTGCGGGCAAGAGGGGGATAAAAGAAAGAAAGAAAAACTGTTGTATCCAATTTCCTTGAACATTCATGGAAATTTCAATAAAATAAGAAAAGATTGTTAATCTGCATAAAGAAAAACAGTAAGAATGCAGAAGGTAGAATATTAATGTTTTCAATCATGATTTGGAAGCTGGGGGGCTGGGGGATACAAGAATGAAAGAAAAACTGTTGTATCCCATTTCCTTGAACATTCATGGAAATTTCAATAAAATAATAAAAAGATTGGTAATCTGCATAAAGAAAAATAGTAAGAATGCAGAAGATAGAATATTAATGTTGTCAACCATGATTTGGAAGCTGGGGGCGCTGGAGGATAAAAGAAAGAAAGAAAAAATGTTGTATCCCATTTCCTTGAACATTCATGGCAATTTCAATTAAATAATAAAAAGATTGTTAATCTGCATAAAGAAAAAGATTAAGAATGCAGAAGATTGAATGTTAATGTTGTCAACAATGATTTGGAATCTGGGGGGTTGTGCGGGATAAAAGAAAGAAAGAAAAACTGTTGTATCCCATTTCCTTGAACATTCATGGAAATTTCAATACAATAATAAAAAGATTGTTAATCTGCATAAAGAAAAAGAGTAAGAATGTAGAAGATAGAATATTAATGTTGTCAACCATGTTTTAGAAGCTGGGGGGTTGTGGGGGATAAAAGAAAGAAAGAAAAACTGTTGTATCCCATTTCCTTGAACATTCATGGAAATTTCAATAAAATAAGAAAAAGATTGTTAATCTGCATAAAGTAAAACTGTAAGAATGCAGAAGATTGAATATTAATGTTGTCAAGCATGATTTGGAAGATGGCGGGGGTGCTGGAAAAAGAAAGAAAGAAAAACTGTTGTATCCCATTTCCTTGAACATTCATGGAAATTTCAATAAAATAATAAAAAGATTGTTAATCTGCATACAGAAAAAGAGTAAGAATGCAGAAGATAGAATATTAATGTTGTCAACCATGATTTGGAACCTGGGGCCGCTGGAGGATAAAAGAAAGAAAGAAAAACTGTTGTATCCCTTTTACTTGAACATTCATGGAAATTTCAATAAAATAATAAAAAGATTGTTAATCTGCATAGAGAAAAAGAGTAAGAATGCAGAAGATAGAATATTAATGTTGTCAACCATGTTTTGGAAGCTGGGGGGTGGTGGGGTATAAAAGAAAGAAAGAAAAACTGTTGTATCCCATTTCCTTGAACATTCATGGAAATTTCAATAAAATAAGAAAAAGATTGTTAATCTGCGTAAAGTAAAAGTGTAAGAATGCAGAAGATTGAATATTAATGTTGTCAACCATGATGTGGAAGATGGCGGGGGTGCTGGATAAAAGAAAGAAAGAAAAACTGTTGTACGCCATTTCCTTGAACATTCATGGAAATTTCAATAAAATAATAAAAAGATTGTTAATCTTCATAAAGAAAGAGAGTAAGAATGCAGAAGATAGAATATTAATGTTGTCAACCATGAATTAGAAGCTGCGGGCAAGTGGGGGATAAAAGAAAGAAAGAAAAACTGTTGTATCCAATTTCCTTGAACATCCATGGAAATTTTAATAAAATAATAAAAAGATTATTAATCTGCATAAAGTAAAAGTGTAAGAATGCAGAGGATTGATTATTACTGTTGCCAACCATGATTTGGAAGGTGGGAGGTGGTGGGGGATAAAAGAAAGAAAGAAAAACTGTTGTATTCCATTTCCTTGAACATTCATGGAAATTTCATTAAAATAATAAAAAGATTGTTCATCTGCATAAAGAAAAAGTGTTAGAATGCCGAAGATGGAATATTAATGTTGTCAACCACGATTTGGAAGCTGGGGGCGTGGGGGATAAAAGAAAGAAAGAAAAAATGTTGTATCCCATTTCCTAGGACATTCATGGAAATTTCAATAAAATAATAAATAGATTGTTATTTACATAAAGAAAAAGTGTAAGATTACAGAAGATTGAATATTAATATTGTCAACCATGATTTGGAAGGTGGGGGGTGGTGGGGGATAAAAGAAAGAAAGAAAAACTGTTGTATACCATTTCCTTGAACATTCATGGAAATTTCAATAAAATAATAAAACGATTGGTAATCTGCATAAAGAAAAAGAGTAAGAATGCAGAAGACAGAATATTAATGTTGTCAACCATGATTTGGAAGCTGGCGGGGGTGGGGGATAAAAGAAAGAAAGAAAAACTGTTCTATCCCATTTCCTTGAACATTCATGAAAATTTCAATACAATAATAAAAAGATTGTTAATCTGCATAAAGAAAAAGAGTAAGAATGCAGAAGATAGAATATTAATGTTGTCAACCATGTTTTAGAAGCTGGGGGGTTGTGGGGGATAAAAGAAAGAAAGAAAAACTGTTGTATCCCCTTTCCTTGAACATTCATGGAAATTTCAATAAAATAAGAAAAAGATTGTTAATCTGCATAAAGTAAAACTGTAAGAATGCAGAAGATTGAATATTAATGTTGTCAACCATGATTTGGAAGATGGCGGGGGTGCTGGAAAAAGAAAGAAAGAAAAACTGTTGTATCCCATTTCCTTGAACATTCATGGAAATTTCAATAAAATAATAAAAAGATTGTTAATCTGCATAAAGAAAAAGCGTAAGAATGCAGAAGATAGAATATTAATGTTGTCAACCATGATTTGGAAGCTGGGGCCGCTGGAGGATAAAAGAAAGAAAGAAAAACTGTTGTATCCCATTTACTTGAACATTCATGGAAATTTCAATAAAATAATAAAAACATTGTTAATCTGCATAGAGAAAAAGAGTAAGAATGCAGAAGATAGAATATTAATGTTGTCAACCATGTTTTGGAAGCTGGGGGGTGGTGGGGTATAAAAGAAAGAAAGAAAAACTGTTGTATCCCATTTCCTTGAACATTCATGGAAATTTCAATAAAATAAGAAAAAGATTGTTAATCTGCATAAAGTAAAAGTGTAAGAATGCAGAAGATTGAATATTAATGTTGTCCACCATGATTTGGAAATCGCGGGGGTGCTGGATAAAAGAAAGAAAGAAAAACTGTTGTATGCCATTTCCTTGAACATTCATGGAAATTTCAATAAAATAATAAAAAGATTGTTAATCTGCATAAAGAAAGAGAGTAAGAATGCAGAAGATAGAATATTAATGTTGTCAACCATGAATTAGAAGCTGCGGGCAAGTGGGGGATAAAAGAAAGAAAGAAAAACTGTTGTATCCAATTTCCTTGAACATTCATGGAAATTTCATTAAAATAATAAAAAGATTGTTCATCTGCATAAAGAAAAAGTGTTAGAATGCCGAAGATTGAATATTAATGTTGTCAACCACGATTTGGAAGCTGGGGGCGTGGCGGATAAAAGAAAGAAAGAAAAAATGTTGTATCCCATTTCCTAGGACATTCATGGAAATTTCAATAAAATAATAAATAGATTGTTATTTACATAAAGAAAAAGTGTAAGATTACAGAAGATTGAATATTAATATTGTCAACCATGATTTGGAAGGTGGGGGGTGGTGGGGGATAAAAGAAAGAAAGAAAAACTGTTGTATACCATTTCCTTGAACATTCATGGAAATTTAAATAAAATAATAAAACGATTGGTAATCTGCATAAAGAAAAAGAGTAAGAATGCAGAAGATAGAATATTAATGTTGTCAACCATGATTTGGAAGCTTGGGGAGTGGGGGATAAAAGAAAGAAAGTGAAAATGTTGTATCCCATTTCCTTGAACATTCATGAAATTTCAATAAAATAATGACAAGATTGTTAAATGCATAAAGAAAACGAGTATGAAGGCAGAAGATAGACTATTAATCTTGTCAACCATGATTTGGAAGCTTGGGGGGGTGGGGGATAAAAGAATGAAAGAAAAACTATTGTATACCATTTCCTTGAACATTCATGGAAAGTTCAATAAAATAATAAAAAGATTGGTAATCTGCATAAAGAAAAAGAGTAAGAATGCAGAAGATAGAATATTAATGTTGTCAACCATGATTTGGAAGCTTGGAGCGTGGGGGATAAAAGAAAGAAAGAAAAACTGTTGTATCCCATTTCCTTGAACATTCATGGAAATTTCAATACAATAATAAAAAGATTGTTAATCTGCATAAAGAAAAAGAGTAAGAATGCAGAAGATAGAATATTAATGTTGTCAACCATGTTTTAGAAGCTGGGGGATTGTGGGGGATAAAAGAAAGAAAGAAAAACTGTTGTATCCCATTTCCTTGAACATTCATGGAAATTTCAATAAAATAAGAAAAAGATTTTTAATCTGCATAAAGTAAAACTGTAAGAATACAGAACATTGAATATTAATGTTGTCAACCATGATTTGGAAGATGGCGGGGGTCCTGGAAAAAGAAAGAAAGAAAAACTGTTGTATCCCATTTCCTTGAACATTCATGGAAATTTCAATAAAATAATAAAAAGATTGTTAATCTGCATACAGAAAAAGAGTAAGAATGCAGAAGATAGAATATTAATGTTGTCAACCATGATTTGGAAGCTGGGGCCGCTGGAGGATAAAAGAAAGAAAGAAAAACTGTTGTATCCCATTTACTTGAACATTCATGGAAATTTCAATAAAATAATAAAAATATTGTTAATCTGCATACAGAAAAAGAGTAAGAATGCAGAAGATAGAATATTAATGTTGTCAACCATATTTTGGAAGCTGGGGGGTGGTGGGGTATAAAAGAAAGAAAGAAAAACTGTTGTATCCCATTTCCTTGAACATTCATGGAAATTTCAATAAAATAAGAAAAAGATTGTTAATCTGCATAAAGTAAAAGTGTAAGAATGCAGAAGATTGAATATTAATGTTGTCAACCATGATTTGGAAGATGGCGGGGGTGCTGGATAAAAGAAAGAAAGAAAAACTGTTGTATGCCATTTCCCTGAACATTCATGGAAATTTCAATAAAATAATAAAAAGATTGTTAATCTGCATAAAGAAAGAGTGTAAGTATGCAGAAGATAGAATATTAATGTTGTCAACCATGAATTAGAAGCTGCGGGCAAGTGGGGGATAAAAGAAAGAAAGAAAAACTGTTGTATTCAATTTCCTTGAACATTCATGGAAATTTTAATAAAATAATAAAAAGATTATTAATCTGCATAAAGTAAAAGTGTAAGAATGCAGAAGATAGAATATTACTGTTGCCAACAATGATTTGGAAGGTGGGAGGTGGTGGGGGATAAAAGAAAGAAAGAAAAACTGTTGTATTCCATTTCCTTGAACATTCATGGAAATTTCATTAAAATAATAAAAAGATTGTTCATCTGCATAAAGAAAAAGTGTTAGAATGCCGAAGCTTGAATATTAATGTTGTCAACCACGATTTGGAAGCTGGGGGCGTGGGGGATAAAAGAAAGAAAGAAAAAATGTTGTATCCCATTTCCTAGGACATTCATGGATATTTCAATAAAATAATAAATAGATTGTTATTTACATAAAGAAAAAGAGTAAGATTACAGAAGATTGAATATTAATATTGTCAACCATGATTTGGAAGGTGGGGGGTGGTGGGGGATAAAAGAAAGAAAGAAAAACTGTTGTATACCATTTCCTTGGACATTCATGGAAATTTCAATAAAATAATAAAACGATTGGTAATCTGCATAAAGAAAAAGAGTAAGAATGCAGAAGATAGAATATTAATGTTGTCAACCATGATTTGGAAGCTTGGGGAGTGGGGGATAAAAGAAAGAAAGTGAAAATGTTGTATCCCATTTCCTTGAACATTCATGAAATTTCAATAAAATAATGACAAGATTGTTAAATGCATAAAGAAAACGAGTATGAAGGCAGAAGATAGAATATTATGTTGTCAACCATGATTTGGAAGCTGGGGGGGTGGGGGATGAAAGAAAGAAAGAAAAACTGTTGTATCCCATTTCCTTGAACATTCAGGGAAATTTCAATACAATAATAAAAAGATTGTTAATCTGCATAGAGAAAAAGAGTAAGAATGCAGAAGATAGAATATTAATGTTGTCAACCATGATTTGGAAGCTGGGGGCGCTGGAGGATAAAAGAAAGAAAGAAAAAATGTTGTATCCCATTTCCTTGAACATTCATGGCAATTTCAATTAAATAATAAAAAGATTGTTAATCTGCATAAAGAAAAAGATTAAGAATGCAGAAGATTGAATGTTAATGTTGTCAACAATGATTTGGAATCTGGGGGGTTGTGCGGGATAAAAGAAAGAAAGAAAAACTGTTGTATCCCATTTCCTTGAACGTTCATGGAAATTTCAATAAAATAATAAAAAGATTGTTAATCCGCACAGAGAAAAAGAGTAAGAATGCAGAAGATAGCATATTAATGTTGTCAACCATGATTGGGAAGCTGGGTCGTGTTGGGGGATAAAAGAAAGAAAGAAAAACTGTTGTATCCCATTTCCTTGAACTTTAATGGAAATTTCAATAAAATAATAAAAGATTGTTAATCTGCATAAAGAAAAAGAGTAAGAAAGCAGAAGATGGAATATTAATGTTGTCAACCATGTTTTAGAAGCTTGGGGGTTGTGGGGGATAAAAGAGAGAAAGAAAAACTGTTGTATCCCATTTCCTTGAACATTCATGGAAATTTCAATAAAATAAGAAAAAGATTGTTAATCTGCATAAAGTAAAACTGTAAGAATGCAGAAGATTGAATATTAATGTTGTCAACCATGATTTGGAAGATGGCGGGGGTGCTGGAAAAAGAAAGAAAGAAAAACTGTTGTATCCCATTTCCTTGAACATTCATGGAAATTTCATTAAAATAATAAAAAGATTGTTAATCTGCATACAGAAAAAGAGTAAGAATGCAGAAGATAGAATATTAATGTTGTCAACCATGATTTGGAAGCTGGGGCCGCTGGAGGATAAAAGAAAGAAAGAAAAACTGTTGTATCCCATTTACTTGAACATTCATGGAAAGTTCAATAAAATAATAAAAAGATTGTTAATCTGCATAGAGAAAAAGAGTAAGAATGCAGAAGATAGAATATTAATGTTGTCAACCATGTTTTGGAAGCTGGGGGGTGGTGGGGTATAAAAGAAAGAAAGAAAAACTGTTGTATCCCATTTCCTTGAACATTCATGGAAATTTCAATAAAATAAGAAAAAGATTGTTAATCTGCATAAAGTAAAAGTGTAAGAATGCAGAAGATTGAATATTAATGTTGTCAACCATGATTTGGAAGATGGCGGGGGTGCTGGATAAAAGACAGAAAGAAAAACTGTTGTATGCCATTTCCTTGAACATTCATGGAAATTTCAATAAAATAATAAAAAGATTGTTAATCTTCATAAAGAAAGAGAGTAAGAATGCAGAAGATAGAATATTAATGTTGTCAACCATGAATTAGAAGCTGCGGGCAAGTGGGGGATAAAAGAAAGAAAGAAAAACTGTTGTATCCAATTTCCTTGAACATCCATGGAAATTTTAATAAAATAATAAAAAGATTATTAATCTGCATAAAGTAAAAGTGTAAGAATGCAGAGGATTGATTATTACTGTTGCCAACCATGATTTGGAAGGTGGGAGGTGGTGGGGGATAAAAGAAAGAAAGAAAAACTGTTGTATTCCATTTCCTTGAACATTCATGGAAATTTCATTAAAATAATAAAAAGATTGTTCATCTGCATAAAGAAAAAGTGTTAGAATGCCGAAGATGGAATATTAATGTTGTCAACCACGATTTGGAAGCTGGGGGCGTGGGGGATAAAAGAAAGAAAGAAAAAATGTTGTATCCCATTTCCTAGGACATTCATGGAAATTTCAATAAAATAATAAATAGATTGTTATTTACATAAAGAAAAAGTGTAAGATTACAGAAGATTGAATATTAATATTGTCAACCATGATTTGGAAGGTGGGGGGTGGTGGGGGATAAAAGAAAGAAAGAAAAACTGTTGTATACCATTTCCTTGAACATTCATGGAAATTTCAATAAAATAATAAAACGATTGGTAATCTGCATAAAGAAAAAGAGTAAGAATGCAGAAGACAGAATATTAATGTTGTCAACCATGATTTGGAAGCTGGCGGGGGTGGGGGATAAAAGAAAGAAAGAAAAACTGTTCTATCCCATTTCCTTGAACATTCATGAAAATTTCAATACAATAATAAAAAGATTGTTAATCTGCATAAAGAAAAAGAGTAAGAATGCAGAAGATAGAATATTAATGTTGTCAACCATGTTTTAGAAGCTGGGGGGTTGTGGGGGATAAAAGAAAGAAAGAAAAACTGTTGTATCCCCTTTCCTTGAACATTCATGGAAATTTCAATAAAATAAGAAAAAGATTGTTAATCTGCATAAAGTAAAACTGTAAGAATGCAGAAGATTGAATATTAATGTTGTCAACCATGATTTGGAAGATGGCGGGGGTGCTGGAAAAAGAAAGAAAGAAAAACTGTTGTATCCCATTTCCTTGAACATTCATGGAAATTTCAATAAAATAATAAAAAGATTGTTAATCTGCATAAAGAAAAAGCGTAAGAATGCAGAAGATAGAATATTAATGTTGTCAACCATGATTTGGAAGCTGGGGCCGCTGGAGGATAAAAGAAAGAAAGAAAAACTGTTGTATCCCATTTACTTGAACATTCATGGAAATTTCAATAAAATAATAAAAAGATTGTTAATCTGCATAGAGAAAAAGAGTAAGAATGCAGAAGATAGAATATTAATGTTGTCAACCATGTTTTGGAAGCTGGGGGGTGGTGGGGTATAAAAGAAAGAAAGAAAAACTGTTGTATCCCATTTCCTTGAACATTCATGGAAATTTCAATAAAATAAGAAAAAGATTGTTAATCTGCATAAAGTAAAAGTGTAAGAATGCAGAAGATTGAATATTAATGTTGTCCACCATGATTTGGAAATCGCGGGGGTGCTGGATAAAAGAAAGAAAGAAAAACTGTTGTATGCCATTTCCTTGAACATTCATGGAAATTTCAATAAAATAATAAAAAGATTGTTAATCTGCATAAAGAAAGAGAGTAAGAATGCAGAAGATAGAATATTAATGTTGTCAACCATGAATTAGAAGCTGCGGGCAAGTGGGGGATAAAAGAAAGAAAGAAAAACTGTTGTATCCAATTTCCTTGAACATTCATGGAAATTTTAATAAAATAATAAAAAGATTATTAATCTGCATAAAGTAAAAGTGTAAGAATGCAGAAGATTGAATATTACTGTTGCCAACCATGATTTGGAAGGTGGGAGGTGGTGGGGGATAAAAGAAAGAAAGAAAAACTGTTGTATTCCATTTCCTTGAACATTCATGGAAATTTCATTAAAATAATAAAAAGATTGTTCATCTGCATAAAGAAAAAGTGTTAGAATGCCGAAGATTGAATATTAATGTTGTCAACCACGATTTGGAAGCTGGGGGCGTGGCGGATAAAAGAAAGAAAGAAAAAATATTGTATCCCATTTCCTAGGACATTCATGGAAATTTCAATAAAATAATAAATAGATTGTTATTTACATAAAGAAAAAGTGTAAGATTACAGAAGATTGAATATTAATATTGTCAACCATGATTTGGAAGGTGGGGGGTGGTGGGGGATAAAAGAAAGAAAGAAAAACTGTTGTATACCATTTCCTTGAACATTCATGGAAATTTAAATAAAATAATAAAACGATTGGTAATCTGCATAAAGAAAAAGAGTAAGAATGCAGAAGATAGAATATTAATGTTGTCAACCATGATTTGGAAGCTTGGGGAGTGGGGGATAAAAGAAAGAAAGTGAAAATGTTGTATCCCATTTCCTTGAACATTCATGAAATTTCAATAAAATAATGACAAGATTGTTAAATGCATAAAGAAAACGAGTATGAAGGCAGAAGATACAATATTATGTTGTCAACCATGATTTGGAAGCTGGGGGGGTGGGGGATGAAAGAAAGAAAGAAAAACTGTTGTATCCCATTTCCTTGAACATTCATGGAAATTTCAAAAAAATAATAAAAGATTGTTAATCTGCATAAAGAAAAAGAGTAAGAATGCAGGAGATAGAATGTTCATGTTGTCAACCATGATTTGGAAGCTGGCGGGGGTGGGGGATAAAAGAAAGAAAGAAAAACAGTTGTATCCCATTTCCTTGAACATTCATGGAAATTTCAATACAATAATAAAAAGATTGTTAATCTGCATAAAGAAAAAGAGTAAGAATGCAGAAGATAGAATATTAATGTTGTCAACCATGTTTTGGAAGCTGGGGGGTTGGGGGGATAAAAGAAAGAAAGAAAAACTGTTGTATCCCATTTCCTTGAACATTCATGGAAATTTCAATAAAATAAGAAAAAGATTGTTAATCTGCATAAAGTAAAAGTGTAAGAATGCAGAAGATAGACTATTAATCTTGTCAACCATGATTTGGAAGCTTGGGGGGGTGGGGGATAAAAGAATGAAAGAAAAACTATTGTATACCATTTCCTTGAACATTCATGGAAAGTTCAATAAAATAATAAAAAGATTGGTAATCTGCATAAAGAAAAAGAGTAAGAATGCAGAAGATAGAATATTAATGTTGTCAACCATGATTTGGAAGCTTGGAGCGTGGGGGATAAAAGAAAGAAAGAAAAACTGTTGTATCCCATTTCCTTGAACATTCATGGAAATTTCAATACAATAATAAAAAGATTGTTAATCTGCATAAAGAAAAAGAGTAAGAATGCAGAAGATAGAATATTAATGTTGTCAACCATGTTTTAGAAGCTGGGGGATTGTGGGGGATAAAAGAAAGAAAGAAAAACTGTTGTATCCCATTTCCTTGAACATTCATGGAAATTTCAATAAAATAAGAAAAAGATTGTTAATCTGCATAAAGTAAAACTGTAAGAATACAGAACATTGAATATTAATGTTGTCAACCATGATTTGGAAGATGGCGGGGGTCCTGGAAAAAGAAAGAAAGAAAAACTGTTGTATCCCATTTCCTTGAACATTCATGGAAATTTCAATAAAATAATAAAAAGATTGTTAATCTGCATACAGAAAAAGAGTAAGAATGCAGAAGATAGAATATTAATGTTGTCAACCATGATTTGGAAGCTGGGGCCGCTGGAGGATAAAAGAAAGAAAGAAAAACTGTTGTATCCCATTTACTTGAACATTCATGGAAATTTCAATAAAATAATAAAAATATTGTTAATCTGCATACAGAAAAAGAGTAAGAATGCAGAAGATAGAATATTAATGTTGTCAACCATATTTTGGAAGCTGGGGGGTGGTGGGGTATAAAAGAAAGAAAGAAAAACTGTTGTATCCCATTTCCTTGAACATTCATGGAAATTTCAATAAAATAAGAAAAAGATTGTTAATCTGCATAAAGTAAAAGTGTAAGAATGCAGAAGATTGAATATTAATGTTGTCAACCATGATTTGGAAGATGGCGGGGGTGCTGGATAAAAGAAAGAAAGAAAAACTGTTGTATGCCATTTCCTTGAACATTCATGGAAATTTCAATAAAATAATAAAAAGATTGTTAATCTGCATAAAGAAAGAGTGTAAGTATGCAGAAGATAGAATATTAATGTTGTCAACCATGAATTAGAAGCTGCGGGCAAGTGGGGGATAAAAGAAAGAAAGAAAAACTGTTGTATTCAATTTCCTTGAACATTCATGGAAATTTTAATAAAATAATAAAAAGATTATTAATCTGCATAAAGTAAAAGTGTAAGAATGCAGAAGATAGAATATTACTGTTGCCAACAATGATTTGGAAGGTGGGAGGTGGTGGGGGATAAAAGAAAGAAAGAAAAACTGTTGTATTCCATTTCCTTGAACATTCATGGAAATTTCATTAAAATAATAAAAAGATTGTTCATCTGCATAAAGAAAAAGTGTTAGAATGCCGAAGCTTGAATATTAATGTTGTCAACCACGATTTGGAAGCTGGGGGCGTGGGGGATAAAAGAAAGAAAGAAAAAATGTTGTATCCCATTTCCTAGGACATTCATGGATATTTCAATAAAATAATAAATAGATTGTTATTTACATAAAGAAAAAGAGTAAGATTACAGAAGATTGAATATTAATATTGTCAACCATGATTTGGAAGGTGGGGGGTGGTGGGGGATAAAAGAAAGAAAGAAAAACTGTTGTATACCATTTCCTTGGACATTCATGGAAATTTCAATAAAATAATAAAACGATTGGTAATCTGCATAAAGAAAAAGAGTAAGAATGCAGAAGATAGAATATTAATGTTGTCAACCATGATTTGGAAGCTTGGGGAGTGGGGGATAAAAGAAAGAAAGTGAAAATGTTGTATCCCATTTCCTTGAACATTCATGAAATTTCAATAAAATAATGACAAGATTGTTAAATGCATAAAGAAAACGAGTATGAAGGCAGAAGATAGAATATTATGTTGTCAACCATGATTTGGAAGCTGGGGGGGTGGGGGATGAAAGAAAGAAAGAAAAACTGTTGTATCCCATTTCCTTGAACATTCAGGGAAATTTCAATACAATAATAAAAAGATTGTTAATCTGCATAGAGAAAAAGAGTAAGAATGCAGAAGATAGAATATTAATGTTGTCAACCATGATTTGGAAGCTGGGGGCGCTGGAGGATAAAAGAAAGAAAGAAAAAATGTTGTATCCCATTTCCTTGAACATTCATGGCAATTTCAATTAAATAATAAAAAGATTGTTAATCTGCATAAAGAAAAAGATTAAGAATGCAGAAGATTGAATGTTAATGTTGTCAACAATGATTTGGAATCTGGGGGGTTGTGCGGGATAAAAGAAAGAAAGAAAAACTGTTGTATCCCATTTCCTTGAACGTTCATGGAAATTTCAATAAAATAATAAAAAGATTGTTAATCCGCACAGAGAAAAAGAGTAAGAATGCAGAAGATAGCATATTAATGTTGTCAACCATGATTGGGAAGCTGGGTCGTGTTGGGGGATAAAAGAAAGAAAGAAAAACTGTTGTATCCCATTTCCTTGAACTTTAATGGAAATTTCAATAAAATAATAAAAGATTGTTAATCTGCATAAAGAAAAAGAGTAAGAAAGCAGAAGATGGAATATTAATGTTGTCAACCATGTTTTAGAAGCTTGGGGGTTGTGGGGGATAAAAGAGAGAAAGAAAAACTGTTGTATCCCATTTCCTTGAACATTCATGGAAATTTCAATAAAATAAGAAAAAGATTGTTAATCTGCATAAAGTAAAACTGTAAGAATGCAGAAGATTGAATATTAATGTTGTCAACCATGATTTGGAAGATGGCGGGGGTGCTGGAAAAAGAAAGAAAGAAAAACTGTTGTATCCCATTTCCTTGAACATTCATGGAAATTTCATTAAAATAATAAAAAGATTGTTAATCTGCATACAGAAAAAGAGTAAGAATGCAGAAGATAGAATATTAATGTTGTCAACCATGATTTGGAAGCTGGGGCCGCTGGAGGATAAAAGAAAGAAAGAAAAACTGTTGTATCCCATTTACTTGAACATTCATGGAAAGTTCAATAAAATAATAAAAAGATTGTTAATCTGCATAGAGAAAAAGAGTAAGAATGCAGAAGATAGAATATTAATGTTGTCAACCATGTTTTGGAAGCTGGGGGGTGGTGGGGTATAAAAGAAAGAAAGAAAAACTGTTGTATCCCATTTCCTTGAACATTCATGGAAATTTCAATAAAATAAGAAAAAGATTGTTAATCTGCATAAAGTAAAAGTGTAAGAATGCAGAAGATTGAATATTAATGTTGTCAACCATGATTTGGAAGATGGCGGGGGTGCTGGATAAAAGACAGAAAGAAAAACTGTTGTATGCCATTTCCTTGAACATTCATGGAAATTTCAATAAAATAATAAAAAGATTGTTAATCTGCATAAAGAAAGAGAGTAAGAATGCAGAAGATAGAATATTAATGTTGTCAACCATGAATTAGAAGCTGCGGGCAAGTGGGGGATAAAAGAAAGAAAGAAAAACTGTTGTATCCAATTTCCTTGAACATTCATGGAAATTTTAATAAAATAATAAAAAGATTATTAATCTGCATAAAGTAAAAGTGTAAGAATGCAGAAGATAGAATATTACTGTTGCCAACCATGATTTGGAAGGTGGGAGGTGGTGGGGGATAAAAGAAAGAAAGAAAAACTGTTGTATTCCATTTCCTTGAACATTCATGGAAATTTCAATAAAATAATAAAAAGATTGTTAATCTGCATAAAGAAAAATAGTAAGAATGCAGAAGATAGAATATTAATGTTGTCAACCATGAATTAGAAGCTGCGGGCAAGAGGGGGATAAAAGAAAGAAAGAAAAACTGTTGTATCCAATTTCCTTGAACATTCATGGAAATTTCAATAAAATAAGAAAAGATTGTTAATCTGCATAAAGAAAAACAGTAAGAATGCAGAAGGTAGAATATTAATGTTTTCAATCATGATTTGGAAGCTGGGGGGCTGGGGGATACAAGAATGAAAGAAAAACTGTTGTATCCCATTTCCTTTAACATTCATGGAAATTTCAATAAAATAATAAAAAGATTCTTAATCTGCATAGAGAAAAAGAGTGAGAATGACGAAGATAGAATGTTAATGTTGTCAACAATGATTTGGAATCTGGGGGGTTGTGCGGGATAAAAGAAAGAAAGAAAAACTGTTTTATCCCATTTCCTTGAACATTCAGGGAAATTTCAATACAATAATAAAAAGATTGTTAATCTGCATAGAGAAAAAGAGTAAGAATGCAGAATATAGAATATTAATGTTGTCAACCATGATTTGGAAGCTGGGGGCGCTGGAGGATAAAAGAAAGAAAGAAAAAATGTTGTATCCCATTTCCTTGAACATTCATGGCAATTTCAATTAAATAATAAAAAGATTGTTAATCTGCATAAAGAAAAAGATTAAGAATGCAGAAGATTGAATGTTAATGTTGTCAACAATGATGTGGAATCTGGGGGGTTGTGCGGGATAAAAGAAAGAAAGACAAACTGTTGTATCCCATTTCCTTGAACGTTCATGGAAATTTCAATAAAATAATAAAAAGATTGTTAATCTGCACAGAGAAAAAGAGTAAGAATGCAGAAGATAGCATATTAATGTTGTCAACCATGATTGGGAAGCTGGGTCGTGTTGGGGGATAAAAGAAAGAAAGAAAAACTGTTGTATCCCATTTCCTTGAACTTTAATGGAAATTTCAATAAAATAATAAAAGATTGTTAATCTGCATAAAGAAAAAGAGTAAGAAAGCAGAAGATGGAATATTAATGTTGTCAACCATGATTTGGAAGCTGGGAGGGTAGGGGGATGAAAGAAAGAAAGAAAAACTGTTGTATCCCATTTCCTTGAACATTCATGGAAATTTCAATAAAATAATAAAAAATTGTTAATCTGCATAAAGAAAAAGTGTAAGAATGCAGAACATTGAATATTAATATTGTCAACCACGATTTGGAAGCTGGGGGCGTGCGGGATGAAAGAAAGAAAGAAATAATGTTGTATCACATTTCCTTGAACATTCATGGAAATTTCAATAAAATAATAAAAAGATTGTTAAATGCATAAAGAAAAAGAGTATGAAGGCACAAGTTACAATATTATGTTGTCAACCATGATTTGGAAGCTGGGGGGGTGGGGGATAAAAGAAAGAAAGAAAAACTGTTGTATCCCATTTCCTTGAACATTCATGGAAAGTTCAATAAAATAATAAAAAGATTGGTAATCTGCATAAAGAAAAAGAGTTAGAATGCAGAAGATAGAATATTAATGTTGTCAACCATGATTTGGAAGCTTGGAGCGTGGGGGATAAAAGAAAGAAAGAAAAACTGTTGTATCCCATTTCCTTGAACATTCATGGAAATTTCAATACAATAATAAAAAGATTGTTAATCTGCATAAAGAAAAAGAGTAAGAATGCAGAAGATAGAATATTAATGTTGTCAACCATGTTTTAGAAGCTGGGGGGTTGTGGGGGATAAAAGAAAGAAAGAAAAACTGTTGTATCCCATTTCCTTGAACATTCATGGAAATTTCAATAAAATAAGAAAAAGATTGTTAATCTGCATAAAGTAAAACTGTAAGAATGCAGAAGATTGAATATTAATGTTGTCAAGCATGATTTGGAAGATGGCGGGGGTGCTGGAAAAAGAAAGAAAGAAAAACTGTTGTATCCCATTTCCTTGAACATTCATGGAAATTTCAATAAAATAATAAAAAGATTGTTAATCTGCATACAGAAAAAGAGAAAGAATGCAGAAGATAGAATATTAATGTTGTCAACCATGATTTGGAAGCTGGGGCCGCTGGAGGATAAAAGAAAGAAAGAAAAACTGTTGTATCCCATTTACTTGAACATTCATGGAAATTTCAATAAAATAATAATAAGATTGTTAATCTGCATAGAGAAAAAGAGTAAGAATGCAGAAGATAGAATATTAATGTTGTCAACCATGTTTTGGAAGCTGGGGGGTGGTGGGGTATAAAAGAAAGAAAGAAAAACTGTTGTATCCCATTTCCTTGAACATTCATGGAAATTTCAATAAAATAAGAAAAAGATTGTTAATCTGCGTAAAGTAAAAGTGTAAGAATGCAGAAGATTGAATATTAATGTTGTCAACCATGATTTGGAAGATGGCGGGGGTGCTGGATAAAAGAAAGAAAGAAAAACTGTTGTACGCCATTTCCTTGAACATTCATGGAAATTTCAATAAAATAATAAAAAGATTGTTAATCTGCATAAAGAAAGAGATTAAGAATGCAGAAGATAGAATATTAATGTTGTCAACCATGAATTAGAAGCTGCGGGCAAGTGGGGGATAAAAGAAAGAAAGAAAAACTGTTGTATCCAATTTCCTTGAACATCCATGGAAATTTTAATAAAATAATAAAAAGATTATTAATCTGCATAAAGTAAAAGTGTAAGAATGCAGAAGATTGAATATTACTGTTGCCAACCATGATTTGGAAGGTGGGAGGTGGTGGGGGATAAAAGAAAGAAAGAAAAACTGTTGTATTCCATTTCCTTGAACATTCATGGAAATTTCATTAAAATAATAAAAAGATTGTTCATCTGCATAAAGAAAAAGTGTTAGAATGCCGAAGATTGAATATTAATGTTGTCAACCACGATTTGGAAGCTGGGGGCGTGGGGGATAAAAGAAAGAAAGAAAAAATGTTGTATCCCATTTCCTAGGACATTCATGGAAATTTCAATAAAATAATAAATAGATTGTTATTTACATAAAGAAAAAGTGTAAGATTACAGAAGATTGAATATTAATATTGTCAACCATGATTTGGAAGGTGGGGGGTGGTGGGGGATAAAAGAAAGAAAGAAAAACTGTTGTATACCATTTCCTTGAACATTCATGGAAATTTAAATAAAATAATAAAACGATTGGTAATCTGCATAAAGAAAAAGAGTAAGAATGCAGAAGATAGAATATTAATGTTGTCAACCATGATTTGGAAGCTTGGGGAGTGGGGAATAAAAGAAAGAAAGTGAAAATGTTGTATCCCATTTCCTTGAACTTTCATGAAATTTCAATAAAATAATGACAAGATTGTTAAATGCATAAAGAAAACGAGTATGAAGGCAGAAGATAGAATATTATGTTGTCAACCATGATTTGGAAGCTGGGGGGGTGGGGGATGAAAGAAAGAAAGAAAAACTGTTGTATCCCATTTCCTTGAACATTCAGGGAAATTTCAATACAATAATAAAAAGATTGTTAATCTGCATAGAGAAAAAGAGTAAGAATGCAGAAGATAGAATATTAATGTTGTCAACCATGATTTGGAAGCTGGGGGCGCTGGAGGATAAAAGAAAGAAAGAAAAAATGTTGTATCCCATTTCCTTGAACATTCATGGCAATTTCAATTAAATAATAAAAAGATTGTTAATCTGCATAAAGAAAAAGATTAAGAATGCAGAAGATTGAATGTTAATGTTGTCAACAATGATTTGGAATCTGGGGGGTTGTGCGGGATAAAAGAAAGAAAGAAAAACTGTTGTATCCCATTTCCTTGAACGTTCATGGAAATTTCAATAAAATAATAAAAAGATTGTTAATCCGCACAGAGAAAAAGAGTAAGAATGCAGAAGATAGCATATTAATGTTGTCAACCATGATTGGGAAGCTGGGTCGTGTTGGGGGATAAAAGAAAGAAAGAAAAACTGTTGTATCCCATTTCCTTGAACTTTAATGGAAATTTCAATAAAATAATAAAAGATTGTTAATCTGCATAAAGAAAAAGAGTAAGAAAGCAGAAGATGGAATATTAATGTTGTCAACCATGATTTGGAAGCTGGGAGGGTAGGGGGATGAAAGAAAGAAAGAAAAACTGTTGTAACCCATTTCCTTGAACATTCATGGAAATTTCAATAAAATAATAAAAAATTGTTAATCTGCATAAAGAAAAAGTGTAAGAATGCAGAACATTGAATATTAATATTGTCAACCACGATTTGGAAGCTGGGGGCGTGCGGGATGAAAGAAAGAAAGAAATAATGTTGTATCACATTTCCTTGAACATTCATGGAAATTTCAATAAAATAATAAAAAGATTGTTAAATGCATAAAGAAAAAGAGTATGAAGGCACAAGTTACAATATCATGTTGTCAACCATGATTTGGAAGCTGGGGGGGTGGGGGATGAAAGAAAGAAAGAAAAACTGTTGTATCCCATTTCCTTGAACATTCATGGAAATTTCAAAAAAATAATAAAAGATTGTTAATCTGCGTAAAGAAAAAGAGTAAGAATGCAGGAGATAGAATGTTCATGTTGTCAACCATGATTTGGAAGCTGGCGGGGGTGGGGGATAAAAGAAAGAAAGAAAAACTGTTGTATCCCATTTCCTTGAACATTCATGGAAATTTCAATACAATAAAAAAAGATTGTTAATCTGCATAAAGAAAAAGTGTAAGAATGCAGAAGATAGAATATTAATGTTGTCAACCATGTTTTAGAAGTTGGGGGGTTGTGGGGGATAAAAGAAAGAAAGAAAAACTGTTGTATCCCATTTCCTTGAACATTCATGGAAATTTCAATAAAATAAGAAAAAGATTGTTAATCTGCATAAAGTAAAACTGTAAGAATGCAGAAGATTGTATATTAATGTTGTCAACCATGATTTGGAAGATGGCGGGGGTGCTGGATAAAAGAAAGAAAGAAAAACTGTTGTATCCCATTTCCTTGAACATTCACGGAAATTTCAATAAAATAATAAAAAGATTGTTAATCTGCATAGAGAAAAAGAGTAAGAATGCAGAAGATCGTATATTAATGTTATCAACCATGATTGGGAAGCTGGGGGGTGTTGGGGGATAAAAGAAAGAAAGAAAAACTGTTGTATCCCATTTCCTTGAACTTTCATGGAAATTTCAATAAAATAATAAAAGATTGTTAATCTGCATAAAGAAAAATAGTAAGAATGCAGAAGATGGAATATTAATGTTGTCAACCATGATTTGGAAGCTGGGGCGGTAGGGGGATGAAAGAAAGAAAGAAAAACTGTTGTATACCATTTCCTTGAACATTCATGGAAATTTCAATAAAATAATAAAAAAATGTTAATCTGCATAAAGAAAAAGTGTAAGAATGCAGAACATTGAATATTAATATTGTCAACCACGATTTGGAAGCTGGGGGCATGGGGGATGAAAGAAAGAAAGAAATAATGTTGTATCCCATTTCCTTTAACATTCATGGAAATTTCGATAAAATAATAAAAAGATAGTTAATCTGCATAAAGAAAAAGAGTAAGAATGCAGAAGATAGAATATTAATGTTGTCAACCATGAATTAGAAGCTGCGGGCAAGTGGGGGATAAAAGAAAGAAAGAAAAACTGTTGAATCCAATTTCCTTGAACATTCCTGGAAATTTTAATAAAATAGTAAAAAGATTGTTAATCTGCATAAAGTAAAAGTGTAAGAATGCAGAAAATTGAATATTACTGTTGCCAACCATGATTTGGAAGGTGGGAGGTGGTGGGGGATAAAAGAAAGAAAGAAAAACTGTTGTATTCCATTTCCTTGAACATTCATGGAAATTTCATTAAAATAATAAAAAGATTGTTCATCTGCATAAAGAAAAAGTGTAAGAATGCCGAAGATTGAATATTAATGTTGTAAACCACGATTTGGAAGCTGGGGGCGTGGGGGATAAATAAAGAAAGAAAAAATGTTGTATCCCATTTTCTTGGACATTCATGGAAATTTCAATAAAATAATAAATAGATTGTTATTTACATAAAGAAAAAGAGTAAGATTACAGAAGATTGAATATTAATGTTGCCAACCATGATTTGGAAGGTGGGGGGTGGTGGGGGATAAAAGAAGGAAAGAAAAACTGTTGTATACCATTTCCTTGAACATTCATGGAAATTTCATTAAAATAATAAAAAGATTGTTCATCTGCATAAAGAAAAAGTGTTAGAATGCCGAAGATTGAATATTAATGTTGTCAACCACGATTTGGAAGCTGGGGGCGTGGCGGATAACGGAAAGAAAGAAAAAATGTTGTATCCCATTTCCTAGGACATTCATGGAAATTTCAATAAAATAATAAATAGATTGTTATTTACATAAAGAAAAAGTGTAAGATTACAGAAGATTGAATATTAATATTGTCAACCATGATTTGGAAGGTGGGGGGTGGTGGGGGATAAAAGAAAGAAAGAAAAACTGTTGTATACCATTTCCTTGAACATTCATGGAAATTTAAATAAAATAATAAAACGATTGGTAATCTGCATAAAGAAAAAGATTAAGAATGCAGAAGATAGAATATTAATGTTGTCAACCATGATTTGGAAGCTTGGGGAGTGGGGGATAAAAGAAAGAAAGTGAAAATGTTGTATCCCATTTCCTTGAACATTCATGAAATTTCAATAAAATAATGACAAGATTGTTAAATGCATAAAGAAAACGAGTATGAAGGCAGAAGATACAATATTATGTTGTCAACCATGATTTGGAAGCTGGGGGGGTGGGGGATGAAAGAAAGAAAGAAAAACTGTTGTATCCCATTTCCTTGAACATTCATGGAAATTTCAAAAAAATAATAAAAGATTGTTAATCTGCATAAAGAAAAAGAGTAAGAATGCAGGAGATAGAATGTTCATGTTGTCAACCATGATTTGGAAGCTGGCGGGGGTGGGGGATAAAAGAAAGAAAGAAAAACAGTTGTATCCCAATTCCTTGAACATTCATGGAAATTTCAATACAATAATAAAAAGATTGTTAATCTGCATAAAGAAAAAGAGTAAGAATGCAGAAGATAGAATATTAATGTTGTCAACCATGTTTTGGAAGCTGGGGGGTTGTGGGGGATAAAAGAAAGAAAGAAAAACTGTTGTATCCCATTTCCTTGAACATTCATGGAAATTTCAATAAAATAAGAAAAAGATTGTTAATCTGCATAAAGTAAAAGTGTAAGAATGCAGAAGATAGACTATTAATCTTGTCAACCATGATTTGGAAGCTTGGGGGGGTGGGGGATAAAAGAATGAAAGAAAAACTGTTGTATACCATTTCCTTGAACATTCATGGAAAGTTCAATAAAATAATAAAAAGATTGGTAATCTGCATAAAGAAAAAGAGTAAGAATGCAGAAGATAGAATATTAATGTTGTCAACCATGTTTTAGAAGCTGGGGGATTGTGGGGGATAAAAGAAAGAAAGAAAAACTGTTGTATCCCATTTCCTTGAACATTCATGGAAATTTCAATAAAATAAGAAAAAGATTGTTAATCTGCATAAAGTAAAACTGTAAGAATACAGAACATTGAATATTAATGTTGTCAACCATGATTTGGAAGATGGCGGGGGTCCTGGAAAAAGAAAGAAAGAAAAACTGTTGTATCCCATTTCCTTGAACATTCATGGAAATTTCAATAAAATAATAAAAAGATTGTTAATCTGCATAAAGAAAAAGCGTAAGAATGCAGAAGATAGAATATTAATGTTGTCAACCATGATTTGGAAGCTGGGGCCGCTGGAGGATAAAAAAAGAAAGAAAAACTGTTGTATCCCATTTACTTGAACATTCATGGAAATTTCAATAAAATAATAAAAAGATTGTTAATCTGCATAGAGAAAAAGAGTAAGAATGCAGAAGATAGAATATTAATGTTGTCAACCATGTTTTGGAAGCTGGGGGGTGGTGGGGTATAAAAGAAAGAAAGAAAAACTGTTGTATCCCATTTCCTTGAACATTCATGGAAATTTCAATAAAATAAGAAAAAGATTGTTAATCTGCATAAAGTAATAGTGTAAGAATGCAGAAGATTGAATATTAATGTTGTCAACCATGATTTGGAAATCGCGGGGGTGCTGGATAAAAGAAAGAAAGAAAAAATGTTGTATGCCATTTCCTTGAACATTCATGGAAATTTCAATAAAATAATAAAAAGATTGTTAATCTGCATAAAGAAAGAGAGTAAGAATGCAGAAGATAGAATATTAATGTTGTCAACCATGAATTAGAAGCTGCGGGCAAGTGGGGGATAAAAGAAAGAAAGAAAAACTGTTGTATCCAATTTCCTTGAACATTCATGGAAATTTTAATAAAATAATAAAAAGATTATTAATCTGCATAAAGTAAAAGTGTAAGAATGCAGAAGATTGAATATTACTGTTGCCAACCATGATTTGGAAGGTGGGAGGTGGTGGGGGATAAAAGAAAGAAAGAAAAACTGTTGTATTCCATTTCCTTGAACATTCATGGAAATTTCATTAAAATAATAAAAAGATTGTTCATCTGCATAAAGAAAAAGTGTTAGAATGCCGAAGATTGAATATTAATGTTGTCAACCACGATTTGGAAGCTGGGGGCGTGGCGGATAAAAGAAAGAAAGAAAAAATGTTGTATCCCATTTCCTAGGACATTCATGGAAATTTCAATAAAATAATAAATAGATTGTTATTTACATAAAGAAAAAGTGTAAGATTACAGAAGATTGAATATTAATATTGTCAACCATGATTTGGAAGGTGGGGGGTGGTGGGGGATAAAAGAAAGAAAGAAAAACTGTTGTATACCATTTCCTTGAACATTCATGGAAATTTAAATAAAATAATAAAACGATTGGTAATCTGCATAAAGAAAAAGATTAAGAATGCAGAAGATAGAATATTAATGTTGTCAACCATGATTTGGAAGCTTGGGGAGTGGGGGATAAAAGAAAGAAAGTGAAAATGTTGTATCCCATTTCCTTGAACATTCATGAAATTTCAATAAAATAATGACAAGATTGTTAAATGCATAAAGAAAACGAGTATGAAGGCAGAAGATACAATATTATGTTGTCAACCATGATTTGGAAGCTGGGGGGGTGGGGGATGAAAGAAAGAAAGAAAAACTGTTGTATCCCATTTCCTTGAACATTCATGGAAATTTCAAAAAAATAATAAAAGATTGTTAATCTGCATAAAGAAAAAGAGTAAGAATGCAGGAGATAGAATGTTCATGTTGTCAACCATGATTTGGAAGCTGGCGGGGGTGGGGGATAAAAGAAAGAAAGAAAAACTGTTGTATACCATTTCCTTGAACATTCATGGAAATTTCAATACAATAATAAAAAGATTGTTAATCTGCATAAAGAAAAAGAGTAAGAATGCAGAAGATAGAATATTAATGTTGTCAACCATGTTTTGGAAGCTGGGGGGTTGTGGGGGATAAAAGAAAGAAAGAAAAACTGTTGTATCCCATTTCCTTGAACATTCATGGAAATTTCAATAAAATAAGAAAAAGATTGTTAATCTGCATAAAGTAAAAGTGTAAGAATGCAGAAGATAGACTATTAATCTTGTCAACCATGATTTGGAAGCTTGGGGGGGTGGGGGATAAAAGAATGAAAGAAAAACTGTTGTATACCATTTCCTTGAACATTCATGGAAAGTTCAATAAAATAATAAAAAGATTGGTAATCTGCATAAAGAAAAAGAGTAAGAATGCAGAAGATAGAATATTAATGTTGTCAACCATGTTTTAGAAGCTGGGGGATTGTGGGGGATAAAAGAAAGAAAGAAAAACTGTTGTATCCCATTTCCTTGAACATTCATGGAAATTTCAATAAAATAAGAAAAAGATTGTTAATCTGCATAAAGTAAAACTGTAAGAATACAGAACATTGAATATTAATGTTGTCAACCATGATTTGGAAGATGGCGGGGGTCCTGGAAAAAGAAAGAAAGAAAAACTGTTGTATCCCATTTCCTTGAACATTCATGGAAATTTCAATAAAATAATAAAAAGATTGTTAATCTGCATACAGAAAAAGAGTAAGAATGCAGAAGATAGAATATTAATGTTGTCAACCATGATTTGGAAGCTGGGGCCGCTGGAGGATAAAAGAAAGAAAGAAAAACTGTTGTATCCCATTTACTTGAACATTCATGGAAATTTCAATAAAATAATAAAAATATTGTTAATCTGCATAGAGAAAAAGAGTAAGAATGCAGAAGATAGAATATTAATGTTGTCAACCATGTTTTGGAAGCTGGGGGGTGGTGGGGTATAAAAGAAAGAAAGAAAAACTGTTGTATCCCATTTCCTTGAACATTCATGGAAATTTCAATAAAATAAGAAAAAGATTGTTAATCTGCATAAAGTAAAAGTGTAAGAATGCAGAAGATTGAATATTAATGTTGTCAACCCTGATTTGGAAGATGGCGGGGGTGCTGGATAAAAGAAAGAAAGAAAAACTGTTGTATGCCATTTCCTTGAACATTCATGGAAATTTCAATAAAATAATAAAAAGATTGTTAATCTGCATAAAGAAAGAGAGTAAGAATGCAGAAGATAGAATATTAATGTTGTCAAACAATAAATTAGAAGCTGCGGGCAAGTGGGGGATAAAAGAAAGAAAGAAAAACTGTTGTATCCAATTTCCATGAACATTCATGGAAATTTTAATAAAATAATAAAAAGATTATTAATCTGCATAAAGTAAAAGTGTAAGAATGCAGAAGATAGAATATTACTGTTGCCAACCATGATTTGGAAGGTGGGAGGTGGTGGGGGATAAAAGAAAGAAAGAAAAACTGTTGTATTCCATTTCCTTGAACATTCATGGAAATTTCAATAAAATAATAAAAAGATTGGTAATCTGCATAAAGAAAAATAGTAAGAATGCAGAAGATATAATATTAATGTTGTCAACCATGAATTAGAAGCTGCGGGCAAGAGGGGGATAAAAGAAAGAAAGAAAAACTGTTGTATCCAATTTCCTTGAACATTCATGGAAATTTCAATAAAATAAGAAAAGATTGTTAATCTGCATAAAGAAAAACAGTAAGAATGCCGAAGGTAGAATATTAATGTTTTCAATCATGATTTGGAAGCTGGGGGGCTGGGGGATACAAGAATGAAAGAAAAACTGTTGTATCCCATTTCCTTGAACATTCATGGAAATTTCAATAAAATAATAAAAAGATTGGTAATCTGCATAAAGAAAAATAGTAAGAATGCAGAAGATAGAATATTAATGTTGTCAACAATGATTTGGAAGCTGGTGGGGTTGGGGGATGATAGAAAGAAAGAAAAAGTGTTGTATCCCATTTCCTTTAACATTCATGGAAATTTCAATAAAATAATAAAAAGATTCTTAATCTGCATAGAGAAAAAGAGTAAGAATGACGAAGATAGAATGTTAATGTTGTCAACAATGATTTGGAATCTGGGGGGTTGTGCGGGATAAAAGAAAGAAAGAAAAACTGTTTTATCCCATTTCCTTGAACATTCAGGGAAATTTCAATACAATAATAAAAAGATTGTTAATCTGCATAGAGAAAAAGAGTAAGAATGCAGAATATAGAATATTAATGTTGTCAACCATGATTTGGAAGCTGGGGGCGCTGGAGGATAAAAGAAAGAAAGAAAAAATGTTGTATCCCATTTCCTTGAACATTCATGGCAATTTCAATTAAATAATAAAAAGATTGTTAATCTGCATAAAGAAAAAGATTAAGAATGCAGAAGATTGAATGTTAATGTTGTCAACAATGATTTGGAATCTGGGGGGTTGTGCGGGATAAAAGAAAGAAAGAAAAACTGTTGTATCCCATTTCCTTGAACATTCATGGAAATTTCAATACAATAATAAAAAGATTGTTAATCTGCATAAAGAAAAAGAGTAAGAATGTAGAAGATAGAATATTAATGTTGTCAACCATGTTTTAGAAGCTGGGGGGTTGTGGGGGATAAAAGAAAGAAAGAAAAACTGTTGTATCCCATTTCCTTGAACATTCATGGAAATTTCAATAAAATAAGAAAAAGATTGTTAATCTGCATAAAGTAAAACTGTAAGAATGCAGAAGATTGAATATTAATGTTGTCAAGCATGATTTGGAAGATGGCGGGGGTGCTGGAAAAAGAAAGAAAGAAAAACTGTTGTATCCCATTTCCTTGAACATTCATGGAAATTTCAATAAAATAATAAAAAGATTGTTAATCTGCATACAGAAAAAGAGTAAGAATGCAGAAGATAGAATATTAATGTTGTCAACCATGATTTGGAACCTGGGGCCGCTGGAGGATAAAAGAAAGAAAGAAAAACTGTTGTATCCCTTTTACTTGAACATTCATGGAAATTTCAATAAAATAATAAAAAGATTGTTAATCTGCATAGAGAAAAAGAGTAAGAATGCAGAAGATAGAATATTAATGTTGTCAACCATGTTTTGGAAGCTGGGGGGTGGTGGGGTATAAAAGAAAGAAAGAAAAACTGTTGTATCCCATTTCCTTGAACATTCATGGAAATTTCAATAAAATAAGAAAAAGATTGTTAATCTGCGTAAAGTAAAAGTGTAAGAATGCAGAAGATTGAATATTAATGTTGTCAACCATGATGTGGAAGATGGCGGGGGTGCTGGATAAAAGAAAGAAAGAAAAACTGTTGTACGCCATTTCCTTGAACATTCATGGAAATTTCAATAAAATAATAAAAAGATTGTTAATCTTCATAAAGAAAGAGAGTAAGAATGCAGAAGATAGAATATTAATGTTGTCAACCATGAATTAGAAGCTGCGGGCAAGTGGGGGATAAAAGAAAGAAAGAAAAACTGTTGTATCCAATTTCCTTGAACATCCATGGAAATTTTAATAAAATAATAAAAAGATTATTAATCTGCATAAAGTAAAAGTGTAAGAATGCAGAGGATTGAATATTACTGTTGCCAACCATGATTTGGAAGGTGGGAGGTGGTGGGGGATAAAAGAAAGAAAGAAAAACTGTTGTATTCCATTTCCTTGAACATTCATGGAAATTTCATTAAAATAATAAAAAGATTGTTCATCTGCATAAAGAAAAAGTGTTAGAATGCCGAAGATGGAATATTAATGTTGTCAACCACGATTTGGAAGCTGGGGGCGTGGGGGATAAAAGAAAGAAAGAAAAAATGTTGTATCCCATTTCCTAGGACATTCATGGAAATTTCAATAAAATAATAAATAGATTGTTATTTACATAAAGAAAAAGTGTAAGATTACAGAAGATTGAATATTAATATTGTCAACCATGATTTGGAAGGTGGGGGGTGGTGGGGGATAAAAGAAAGAAAGAAAAACTGTTGTATACCATTTCCTTGAACATTCATGGAAATTTCAATAAAATAATAAAACGATTGGTAATCTGCATAAAGAAAAAGAGTAAGAATGCAGAAGATAGAATATTAATGTTGTCAACCATGATTTGGAAGCTGGCGTGGGTGGGGGATAAAAGAAAGAAAGAAAAACTGTTCTATCCCATTTCCTTGAACATTCATGAAAATTTCAATACAATAATAAAAAGATTGTTAATCTGCATAAAGAAAAAGAGTAAGAATGCAGAAGATAGAATATTAATGTTGTCAACCATGTTTTAGAAGCTGGGGGGTTGTGGGGGATAAAAGAAAGAAAGAAAAACTGTTGTATCCCCTTTCCTTGAACATTCATGGAAATTTCAATAAAATAAGAAAAAGATTGTTAATCTGCATAAAGTAAAACTGTAAGAATGCAGAAGATTGAATATTAATGTTGTCAACCATGATTTGGAAGATGGCGGGGGTGCTGGAAAAAGAAAGAAAGAAAAACTGTTGTATCCCATTTCCTTGAACATTCATGGAAATTTCAATAAAATAATAAAAAGATTGTTAATCTGCATAAAGAAAAAGCGTAAGAATGCAGAAGATAGAATATTAATGTTGTCAACCATGATTTGGAAGCTGGGGCCGCTGGAGGATAAAAGAAAGAAAGAAAAACTGTTGTATCCCATTTACTTGAACATTCATGGAAATTTCAATAAAATAATAAAAAGATTGTTAATCTGCATAGAGAAAAAGAGTAAGAATGCAGAAGATAGAATATTAATGTTGTCAACCATGTTTTGGAAGCTGGGGGGTGGTGGGGTATAAAAGAAAGAAAGAAAAACTGTTGTATCCCATTTCCTTGAACATTCATGGAAATTTCAATAAAATAAGAAAAAGATTGTTAATCTGCATAAAGTAAAAGTGTAAGAATGCAGAAGATTGAATATTAATGTTGTCCACCATGATTTGGAAATCGCGGGGGTGCTGGATAAAAGAAAGAAAGAAAAACTGTTGTATGCCATTTCCTTGAACATTCATGGAAATTTCAATAAAATAATAAAAAGATTGTTAATCTGCATAAAGAAAGAGAGTAAGAATGCAGAAGATAGAATATTAATGTTGTCAACCATGAATTAGAAGCTGCGGGCAAGTGGGGGATAAAAGAAAGAAAGAAAAACTGTTGTATCCAATTTCCTTGAACATTCATGGAAATTTTAATAAAATAATAAAAAGATTATTAATCTGCATAAAGTAAAAGTGTAAGAATGCAGAAGATTGAATATTACTGTTGCCAACCATGATTTGGAAGGTGGGAGGTGGTGGGGGATAAAAGAAAGAAAGAAAAACTGTTGTATTCCATTTCCTTGAACATTCATGGAAATTTCATTAAAATAATAAAAAGATTGTTCATCTGCATAAAGAAAAAGTGTTAGAATGCCGAAGATTGAATATTAATGTTGTCAACCACGATTTGGAAGCTGGGGGCGTGGCGGATAAAAGAAAGAAAGAAAAAATGTTGTATCCCATTTCCTAGGACATTCATGGAAATTTCAATAAAATAATAAATAGATTGTTATTTACATAAAGAAAAAGTGTAAGATTACAGAAGATTGAATATTAATATTGTCAACCATGATTTGGAAGGTGGGGGTGGTGGGGGATAAAAGAAAGAAAGAAAAACTGTTGTATACCATTTCCTTGAACATTCATGGAAATTTAAATAAAATAATAAAACGATTGGTAATCTGCATAAAGAAAAAGAGTAAGAATGCAGAAGATAGAATATTAATGTTGTCAACCATGATTTGGAAGCTTGGGGAGTGGGGGATAAAAGAAAGAAAGTGAAAATGTTGTATCCCATTTCCTTGAACATTCATGAAATTTCAATAAAATAATGACAAGATTGTTAAATGCATAAAGAAAACGAGTATGAAGGCAGAAGATACAATATTATGTTGTCAACCATGATTTGGAAGCTGGGGGGGTGGGGGATGAAAGAAAGAAAGAAAAACTGTTGTATCCCATTTCCTTGAACATTCATGGAAATTTCAAAAAAATAATAAAAGATTGTTAATCTGCATAAAGAAAAAGAGTAAGAATGCAGGAGATAGAATGTTCATGTTGTCAACCATGATTTGGAAGCTGGCGGGGGTGGGGGATAAAAGAAAGAAAGAAAAACAGTTGTATCCCATTTCCTTGAACATTCATGGAAATTTCAATACAATAATAAAAAGATTGTTAATCTGCATAAAGAAAAAGAGTAAGAATGCAGAAGATAGAATATTAATGTTGTCAACCATGTTTTGGAAGCTGGGGGGTTGGGGGGATAAAAGAAAGAAAGAAAAACTGTTGTATCCCATTTCCTTGAACATTCATGGAAATTTCAATAAAATAAGAAAAAGATTGTTAATCTGCATAAAGTAAAAGTGTAAGAATGCAGAAGATAGACTATTAATCTTGTCAACCATGATTTGGAAGCTTGGGGGGGTGGGGGATAAAAGAATGAAAGAAAAACTATTGTATACCATTTCCTTGAACATTCATGGAAAGTTCAATAAAATAATAAAAAGATTGGTAATCTGCATAAAGAAAAAGAGTAAGAATGCAGAAGATAGAATATTAATGTTGTCAACCATGATTTGGAAGCTTGGAGCGTGGGGGATAAAAGAAAGAAAGAAAAACTGTTGTATCCCATTTCCTTGAACATTCATGGAAATTTCAATACAATAATAAAAAGATTGTTAATCTGCATAAAGAAAAAGAGTAAGAATGCAGAAGATAGAATATTAATGTTGTCAACCATGTTTTAGAAGCTGGGGGATTGTGGGGGATAAAAGAAAGAAAGAAAAACTGTTGTATCCCATTTCCTTGAACATTCATGGAAATTTCAATAAAATAAGAAAAAGATTGTTAATCTGCATAAAGTAAAACTGTAAGAATACAGAACATTGAATATTAATGTTGTCAACCATGATTTGGAAGATGGCGGGGGTCCTGGAAAAAGAAAGAAAGAAAAACTGTTGTATCCCATTTCCTTGAACATTCATGGAAATTTCAATAAAATAATAAAAAGATTGTTAATCTGCATACAGAAAAAGAGTAAGAATGCAGAAGATAGAATATTAATGTTGTCAACCATGATTTGGAAGCTGGGGCCGCTGGAGGATAAAAGAAAGAAAGAAAAACTGTTGTATCCCATTTACTTGAACATTCATGGAAATTTCAATAAAATAATAAAAATATTGTTAATCTGCATACAGAAAAAGAGTAAGAATGCAGAAGATAGAATATTAATGTTGTCAACCATATTTTGGAAGCTGGGGGGTGGTGGGGTATAAAAGAAAGAAAGAAAAACTGTTGTATCCCATTTCCTTGAACATTCATGGAAATTTCAATAAAATAAGAAAAAGATTGTTAATCTGCATAAAGTAAAAGTGTAAGAATGCAGAAGATTGAATATTAATGTTGTCAACCATGATTTGGAAGATGGCGGGGGTGCTGGATAAAAGAAAGAAAGAAAAACTGTTGTATGCCATTTCCTTGAACATTCATGGAAATTTCAATAAAATAATAAAAAGATTGTTAATCTGCATAAAGAAAGAGAGTAAGTATGCAGAAGATAGAATATTAATGTTGTCAACCATGAATTAGAAGCTGCGGGCAAGTGGGGGATAAAAGAAAGAAAGAAAAACTGTTGTATCCAATTTCCTTGAACATTCATGGAAATTTTAATAAAATAATAAAAAGATTATTAATCTGCATAAAGTAAAAGTGTAAGAATGCAGAAGATAGAATATTACTGTTGCCAACAATGATTTGGAAGGTGGGAGGTGGTGGGGGATAAAAGAAAGAAAGAAAAACTGTTGTATTCCATTTCCTTGAACATTCATGGAAATTTCATTAAAATAATAAAAAGATTGTTCATCTGCATAAAGAAAAAGTGTTAGAATGCCGAAGATTGAATATTAATGTTGTCAACCACGATTTGGAAGCTGGGGGCGTGGGGGATAAAAGAAAGAAAGAAAAAATGTTGTATCCCATTTCCTAGGACATTCATGGATATTTCAATAAAATAATAAATAGATTGTTATTTACATAAAGAAAAAGAGTAAGATTACAGAAGATTGAATATTAATATTGTCAACCATGATTTGGAAGGTGGGGGGTGGTGGGGGATAAAAGAAAGAAAGAAAAACTGTTGTATACCATTTCCTTGGACATTCATGGAAATTTCAATAAAATAATAAAACGATTGGTAATCTGCATAAAGAAAAAGAGTAAGAATGCAGAAGATAGAATATTAATGTTGTCAACCATGATTTGGAAGCTTGGGGAGTGGGGGATAAAAGAAAGAAAGTGAAAATGTTGTATCCCATTTCCTTGAACATTCATGAAATTTCAATAAAATAATGACAAGATTGTTAAATGCATAAAGAAAACGAGTATGAAGGCAAAAGATACAATATTATGTTGTCAACCATGATTTGGAAGCTGGGGTGTGGGGGATGAAAGAAAGAAAGAAAAACTGTTGTATCCCATTTCCTTGAACATTCATGGAAATTTCAAAAAAATAATAAAAGATTGTTAATCTGCATAAAGAAAAAGAGTAAGAATGCAGGAGATAGAATGTTCATGTTGTCAACCATGATTTGGAAGCTGGCGGGGGTGGGGGATAAAAGAAAGAAAGAAAAACTGTTGTATCCCATTTCCTTGAACATTCATGGAAATTTCAATACAATAATAAAATATTGTTAATCTGCATAAAGAAAAAGAGTAAGAATGCAGAAGAAAGAATATTAATGTTGTCAACCATGTTTTGGAAGCTGGGGGGTTGTGGGGGATAAAAGAAAGAAAGAAAAACTGTTGTATCCCATTTCCTTGAACATTCATGGAAATTTCAATAAAATAATAAAAAGATTGTTAATCTGCATAAAGTAAAAGTGTAAGAATGCAGAAGATAGACTATTAATCTTGTCAACCATGATTTGGAAGCTTGGGGGGGTGGGGGATAAAAGAATGAAAGAAAAACTGTTGTATACCATTTCCTTGAACATTCATGGAAATTTCAATACAATAATAAAAAGATTGTTAATCTGGATAAAGAAAAAGAGTAAGAATGCAGAAGATAGAATATTAATGTTGTCAACCATGTTTTAGAAGCTGGGGGGTTGTGGGGGATAAAAGAAAGAAAGAAAAACTGTTGTATCCCATTTCCTTGAACATTCATGGAAATTTCAATAAAATAAGAAAAAGATTGTTAATCTGCATAAAGTAAAACTGTAAGAATGCAGAAGATTGAATATTAATGTTGTCAACCATGATTTGGAAGATGGCGGGGGTGCTGGAAAAAGAAAGAAAGAAAAACTGTTGTATCCCATTTCCTTGAACATTAATGGAAATTTCAATAAAATAATAAAAAGATTGTTAATCTGCATACAGAAAAAGAGAAAGAATGCAGAAGATAGAATATTAATGTTGTCAACCATGATTTGGAAGCTGGGGCCGCTGGAGGATAAAAGAAAGAAAGAAAAACTGTTGTATCCCATTTACTTGAACATTCATGGAAATTTCAATAAAATAATAAAAAGATTGTTAATCTGCATAGAGAAAAAGAGTAAGAATGCAGAAGATAGAATATTAATGTTGTCAACCATGTTTTGGAAGCTGGGGGGTGGTGGGGTATAAAAGAAAGAAAGAAAAACTGTTGTATCCCATTTCCTTGAACATTCATGGAAATTTCAATAAAATAAGATAAAGATTGTTAATCTGCGTAAAGTAAAAGTGTAAGAATGCAGAAGATTGAATATTAATGTTGTCAACCATGATTTGGAAGATGGCGGGGTTGCTGGATAAAAGAAAGAAAGAAAAACTGTTGTACGCCATTTCCTTGAACATTCATGGAAATTTCATTAAAATAATAAAAAGATTGTTCATCTGCATAAAGAAAAAGTGTTAGAATGCCGAAGATTGAATATTAATGTTGTCAACCACGATTTGGAAGCTGGGGGCGTGGGGGATAAAAGAAAGAAAGAAAAAATGTTGTATCCCATTTCCTAGGACATTCATGGAAATTTCAATAAAATAATAAATAGATTGTTATTTACATAAAGAAAAAGTGTAAGATTACAGAAGATTGAATATTAATATTGTCAACCATGATTTGGAAGGTGGGGGGTGGTGGGGGATAAAAGAAAGAAAGAAAAACTGTTGTATACCATTTCCTTGAACATTCATGGAAATTTCAATAAAATAATAAAACGATTGGTAATCTGCATAAAGAAAAAGAGTAAGAATGCAGAAGATAGAATATTAATGTTGTCAACCATGATTTGGAAGCTTGGGGAGTGGGGGATAAAAGAAAGAAAGTGAAAATGTTGTATCCCATTTCCTTGAACATTCATGAAATTTCAATAAAATAATGACAAGATTGTTAAATGCATAAAGAAAACGAGTATGAAGGCAGAAGATAGAATATTATGTTGTCAACCATGATTTGGAAGCTGGGGGGGTGGGGGATGAAAGAAAGAAAGAAAAACTGTTGTATCCCATTTCCTTGAACATTCATGGAAATTTCAAAAAAATAATAAAAGATTGTTAATCTGCATAAAGAAAAAGAGTAAGAATGCAGGAGATAGAATGTTCATGTTGTCAACCATGATTTGGAAGCTGGCGGGGGTGGGGGATAAAAGAAAGAAAGAAAAACTGTTGTATCCCATTTACTTGAACATTCATGGAAATTTCAATACAATAATAAAAAGATTGTTAATCTGCATAAAGAAAAAGAGTAAGAATGCAGAAGATAGAATATTAATGTTGTCAACCATGTTTTGGAAGCTGGGGGGTTGTGGGGGATAAAAGAAAGAAAGAAAAACTGTTGTATCCCATTTCCTTGAACATTCATGGAAATTTCAATAAAATAAGAAAAAGATTGTTAATCTGCATAAAGTAAAAGTGTAAGAATGCAGAAGATAGACTATTAATCTTGTCAACAATGATTTGGAAGCTTGGGGGCGTGGGGGATAAAAGAATGAAAGAAAAACTGTTGTATACCATTTCCTTGAACATTCATGGAAAGTTCAATAAAATAATAAAAAGATTGGTAATCTGCATAAAGAAAAAGAGTAAGAATGCAGAAGATAGAATATTAATGTTGTCAACCATTATTTGGAAGCTTGGAGCGTGGGGGATAAAAGAAAGAAAGAAAAACTGTTGTATCCCATTTCCTTGAACATTCATGGAAATTTCAATAAAATAATAAAAGATTGTTAATCTGCATAAAGAAAAAGAGTAAGAATGCAGGAGATAGAATGTTCATGTTGTCAACCATGATTTGGAAGCTGGCGGGGGTGGGGGATAAAAGAAAGAAAGAAAAAGTGTTGTATCCCATTTCCTTGAACATTCATGGAAATTTCAATAAAATAATAAAAAGATTCTAAATCTGCATAGAGAAAAAGAGTAAGAATGACGAAGATAGAATGTTAATGTTGTCAACAATGATTTGGAATCTGGGGGGTTGTGCGGGATAAAAGAAAGAAAGAAAAACTGTTGTATCCCATTTCCTTGAACATTCATGGAAATTTCAATACAATAATAAAAAGATGGTTAATCTGCATAGAGAAAAAGAGTAAGAATGCAGAAGATAGAATATTAATGTTGTCAACCATGATTTGGAAGTTGGGGGCGCTGGAGGATAAAAGAAAGAAAGAAAAAATGTTGTATCCCATTTCCTTGAACATTCATGGCAATTTCAATAAAATAATAAAAAGATTGTAAATCTGCATAAAGAAAAAGATTAAGAATGCAGACGATTGAATGTTAATGTTGTCAACAATGATTTGGAATCTGCGGGGTTGTGCGGGATAAAAGAAAGAAAGACAAACTGTTGTATCCCATTTCCTTGAACATTCCTGGAAATTTCAATAAAATAATAAAAAGATTGTTAATCTGCACAGAGAAAAAGACTAAGAACGCAGAAGATAGAATATTAATGTTGTCAACCATGATTGGGAAGCTGGGGCGTGTTGGGGGATAAAAGAAAGAAAGAAAAACTGTTGTATCCCATTTCCTTGAACTTTCATGGAAATTTCAATAAAATAATAAAAGATTGTTAATCTGCATAAAGAAAAAGAGTAAGAAAGCAGAAGATGGAATATTAATGTTGTCAACCATGATGTGGTAGCTGGGGGGGTAGGGGGATGAAAGAAAGAAAGAAAAACTGTTGTATCCCATTTCCTTGAACATTCATGGAAATTTCAAGAAAATAATAAAAAATTGTTAATCTGCATAATGAAAAATTGTAAGAATGCAGAACATTGAATATTAATATTGTCAACCACGGTTTGGAAGCTGGGGGCGTGCGGGATGAAAGAAAGAAAGAAAAACTGTTGTATCCCATTTCCTTGAACATTCATGGAAATTTCAATACAATAATAAAAAGATTGTTAATCTGCATAAAGAAAAAGAGTAAGAATGCAGAAGATAGAATATTAATGTTGTCAACCATGTTTTAGAAGCTGGGGGGTTGTGGGGGATAAAAGAAATAAAGAAAAACTGTTGTATCCCATTTAATTGAACATTCATGGAAATTTCAATAAAATAAGAAAAAGATTGTTAATCTGCATAAAGTAAAACTGTAAGAATGCAGAAGATTGAATATTAATGTTTTCAACCATGATTTGGAAGGTGGCGGTGGTGCTGGATAAAAGAAAGAAAGAAAAACTGTTGTATCCCATTTCCTTGAACATTCATGGAAATTTCAATAAAATAATAAAAAGATTGTTAATCTGCATAAAGAAAAAGAGTAAGAATGCAGAAGATAGAATATTAATGTTGTCAACCATGATTTGGAAGCTGGGGCCGCTGGAGGATAAGAGAAAGAAAGAAAAATTGTTGTATCCCATTTACTGGAACATTCATGGAAATTTCAATAAAATAATAAAAAGATTATTAATCTGCATAGAGAAAAAGAGTAAGAATGCAGAAGATAGAATATTAATGTTATCAACCATGATTGGGAAGCTGGAGGGTGTTGGGGGATAAAAGAAAGAAAGAAAAACTGTTGTATCCCATTTCCTTGAACTTTCATGGAAATTTCAATAAAATAATAAAAGATTGTTAATCTGCATAAAGAAAAAGAGTAAGAATGCAGAAGATGGAACATTAATGTTGTCAACCATGATTTGGAAGATGGCGGGTGTGCTGGATAAAAGAAAGAAAGAAAAACTGTTGTATCCCATTTCCTGGAACATTCATGGAAATTTCAATAAAACAAGAAAAAGATTGTTAATCTGCATAAAGTAAAAGTGTAAGAATGCAGAAGATTGAATATTAATGTTGTCAACCATGATTTGGAAGATGGCGGGGGTGCTGGATAAAAGAAAGAAAGAAAAACTGTTGTATCCCATTTCCTTGAACATTCATGGAAATTTCAATAAAATAATAAAAAGATTGTTAATCTGCATAAAGAAAGAGAGTAAGAATGCAGAATATAGAATATTAATGTTGTCAACCATGAATTAGAAGCTGCGGGCAAGTGGGGGATAAAAGAAAGAAAGAAAAACTGTTGTATCCAATTTCCTTGAACATTCATGGAAATTTTAATAAAATAATAAAAAGATTGTTAATCTGCATAAAGTAAAAGTGTAAGAATGCAGAAGATTGAATATTACTGTTGCCAACCATGATTTGGAAGGTGGGAGGTGGTGGGGGATAAAAGAAAGAAAGAAAAACTGTTGTATTCCATTTCCTTGAACATTCATGGAAATTTCATTAAAATAATAAAAAGATTGTTCATCTGCATAAAGAAAAAGTGTAAGAATGCCGAAGATTGAATATTAATGTTGTCAACCACTATTTGAAAGCTGGGGGCGTGGGGGATAAAAGAAAGAAAGAAAAAATGTTGTATATCATTTCCTTGGACATTCATGGAAATTTCAATAAAATAATAAATAGATTGTTAATTACATAAAGAAAAAGTGTAAGATTACAGGAGATTGAATATTAAGATTGTCAACCATGATTTGGAAGGTGGGGGGTGGTGGGGGATAAAAGAAAGAAAGAAAAACTGTTGTATACCATTTCCTTGAACATTCATGGAAATTTAAATAAAATAATAAAACGATTGGTAATCTGCATAAAGAAAAAGAGTAAGAATACAAAAGATAGAATATTAATGTTGTCAACCATGATTTGGAAGCTTGGGGATTGGGGGATAAAAGAAAGAAAGAGAAAATGTTGTATCCCATTTCCTTGAACATTCATGGATATTTCAATAAAATAAGAAAAAGATTGTTAATCTGCATAAAGTAAAAGTGTAAGAATGCAGAAGATTGAATATTAATGTTGTCAACCATGATTGGGATGATGGCGGGGGTGCTGCATAAAAGAAAGAAAGATAAACTGTTGTATCCCATTTCCTTGAACATTCATGGAAATTTCAATAAAATAATAAAAAGAATGTTAATCTGCATAAAGAAAAAGTATAAGAATGCAGAAGATTGAATATTAATGTTGTCAACCATGATTTGGAAGCATGGGGAGTGGGGGATACAAGAAAGAAAGAGAAAATGTTGTATCCCATTTCCTTGAACATTCATGAAATTTCAATAAAATATTGACAAGATTGTTAAATGCATAAAGAAAAAGAGTATGAAGGCAGAAGATAGAATATTATGTTGTCAACCATGATTTGGAAGCTGGAGGGGGGTGGGGGATGAAAGAAAGAAAGAAAAACTGTTGCATCCCATTTCCTTGAACATTCATGGAAATTTCAATAAAATAAGAAAAAGATTGTTAATCTGCATAAAGTAAAAGTGTAAGAATGCAGAAGATTGAATATTAATGTTGTCAACCATGATTTGGAAGATGGCGGGGGTGCTGGATAAAAGAAAGAAAGAGAAACTGTTGTATCCCATTTCCTTGAACATTCATGGAAATTTCAATAAAATAATAAAAAGATTGTTAATCTGCATAAAGAAAAAGAGTAAGAATGCAGAAGATAGAATATTAATTTTGTCAACCATGATTTGGAAGCTGGGGCCGGTGGAGGATAAAAGAAAGAAAGAAAAACTGTTGTATCCCATTTACTTGAACATTCATGGAAATTTCAATAAAATAATAAAAAGATTGTTAATCTGCATAGAGAAAAAGAGTAAGAATGCAGAAGATAGAATATTAATGTTATCAACCATGATTGGGAAGCTGGGGGGTGTTGGGGGATAAAAGAAAGAAAGAAAAACTGTTGTATCCCATTTCCTTGAACTTTCATGGAAATTTCAATAAAATAATAAAAGATTGTTAATCTGCATAAAGAAAAAGAGTAAGAATGCAGAAGATGGAATATTAATGTTGTCAACCATGATTTGGAAGATGGCGGGGGTGCTGGATAAAAGAAAGAAAGAAAAACTGTTGTATCCCATTTCCTTGAACATTCATGGAAATTTCAATAAAATAAGAAAAAGGTTGTTAATCTCCATAAAGTAAAAGTGTAAGAATGCAGAAGATTGAATATTAATGTTGTCAACCATGATTTGGAAGATGGCGGGGGTGCTGGATAAAAGAAAGAAAGAAAAACTGTTGTATCCCATTTCCTTGAACATTCATGGAAATTTCAATAAAATAATAAAAAGATTGTTAATCTGCATAAAGAAAGAGAGTAAGAATGCAGAAGATAGAATATTAATGTTGTCAACCATGAATTAGAAGCTGCGGGCAAGTGGGGGATAAAAGAAAGAAAGAAAAACTGTTCTATCCAATTTCCTTGAACATTCATGGAAATTTTAATAAAATAATAAAAAGATTGTTAATCTGCATAAAGTAAAAGTGTAAGAATGCAGAAAATTGAATATTACTGTTGCCAACCATGATTTGGAAGGTGGGAGGTGGTGGGGGATAAAAGAAAGAAAGAAAAACTGTTGTATTCCATTTCCTTGAACATTCATGGAAATTTCATTAAAATAATAAAAAGATTGTTCATCTGCATAAAGAAAAAGTGTAAGAATGCCGAAGCTTGAATATTAATGTTGTCAACCACTATTTGGAAGCTGGGGGCGTGGGGGATGAAAGAAAGAAAAAAAAATGTTGTATCCCATTTCCTTGGACATTCATGGAAATTTCAATAAAATAATAAATAGATTGTTATTTACATAAAGAAAAAGTGTAAGATTACAGAAGATTGAATATTAAGGTTGTCAACCATGATTTGGAAGGTGGGGGGTCGTTGGGGATAAAAGAAAGAAAGAAAAACTGTTGTATACCATTTCCTTGAACATTCATGGATATTTAAATAAAATAATAAAACGATTGGTAATCTGCATAAAGAAAAAGAGTAAGAATGCAGAAGATAGAATATTAATGTTGTCAACCATGATTTGGAAGCTTGGGGAGTGGGGGATAAAAGAAAGAAAGAGAAAATGTTGTATCCCATTTCCTTGAACATTCATGAACTTTCAATAAAATAATGACAAGATTGTTAAATGCATAAAGAAAACGAGTATGAAGGCAGAAGATACAATATTATGTTGTCAACCATGATTTGGAAGCTGGGGGGGTGGGGGATGAAAGAAAGAAAGAAAAACTGTTGTATCCCATTTCCTTGAACATTCATGGAAATTTCAAAAAAATAATAAAAGATTGTTAATCTGCATAAAGAAAAAGAGTAAGAATGCAGGAGATAGAATGTTCATGTTGTCAACCATGATTTGGAAGCTGGCGGGGGTGGGGGATAAAAGAAAGAAAGAAAAACTGTTGTATCCCATTTCCTTGAACATTCATGGAAATTTCAAAACAATAAGATAAAGATTGTTAATATGCATAAAGAAAAAGTGTAAGAATGCAGAAGATTGAATATTAATGTTGTCAACCATGATTTGGAAGATGGCGGCGGTGCTGGATAAAAGAAAGAAAGAAAAACTGTTGTATCCCATTTCCTTGAACATTCATGGAAATTTCAATAAAATAATAAAAAATTGTTAATCTGCATAATGAAAAAGTGTAAGAATGCAGATCAATGAATATTAATATTGTCAACCACGATTTGGAAGCTGGGGGCGTGCGGGATGAAAGAAAGAAAGAGAAATTGTTGTATCCCATTTCCTTGAACATTCATGGAAATTTCAATAAAATAATAAAAAATTGTTAATCTGCATAAAGAAAAAGTGTAAGAATGCAGAAGATAGAATATTAATGTTGTCAACCATGATTTGTAAACTGGGGGGGAGTGGGGGATAAAAGAAAGAAAGAAAAACAGTTGTATACCATTTCCTTGAACATTCATGGAAAGTTCAATAAAATAATAAAAAGAATGGTAATCTGCATAATGAAAAAGAATAAGAATGCAGAAGATAGAATATTAATATTGTCAACCATGATTTGGAAGCTTGGAGCGTGGGGGATAAAAGAAAGAAAGAGAAATTGTTGTATCCCATTTCCTTGAACATTCATGGAATTTCAATAAAATAATGACAAGATTGTGAATCTGCATAAAGAAAAAGAGTATGAAGGCAGAAGATAGAATATTATGTTGTCAACCATGATTTGGAAGCTGGGGGGGGTGGGGGATGAAAGAAAGAAAGAAAAACTGTTGTATCCCATTTCCTTGAACATTCATGGAAATTTCAATAAAATAATAAATAGATTGTTATTTACATAAAGAAAAAGTGTAAGAATGCCGAAGATTGAATATTAATGTTGTCAACCATGATTTGGAAGGTGGGGGGTGGTGGGGGATAAAAGAAAGAAAGAAAAACTGTTGTATACCATTTCCTCGAACATTCATGGAAATTTCAATAAAATAATAAAAAGATTGGTAATCTGCATAAAGAAAAAGTGTAAGAATGCCGAAGATTGAATATTAATGTTGTCAACCACGATTTGGAAGCTGGGGGCGTGGGGGATGAAAGAAAGAAAGAAAAAATGTTGTATCCCATTTCCTTGGACATTCATGGAAATTTCAATAAAATAATAAATAGATTGTTATTTACATAAAGAAAATGTGTAAGTATACAGAAGATTAAATATTAATTTTGTCAACCATGATTTGGAAGGTGGGGGTGGGTGGGGGATAAAAGAAAGACAGAAAATCTGTTGTATACCATTTCCTTGAACATTCATGGAAATTTCAATAAAATAATAAAAAGATTGGTAATCTGCATGAAGAAAAAGAGTAAGAATGCAGAAGATAGAATATTAATGTTGTCAACCATTATTTGGAAGCTTGGGGAGTGGGGGATAAAAGAAAGAACGAGAAAATGTTGTATCCCATTTCCTTGAACATTCATGAAATTACAATAAAATAATGACAAGATTGTTAAATGCATAAAGAAAAAGAGTATGAAGGCAGAAGATACAATATTATGTTGTCAACCATGATTTGGAAGCTGGGAGGGTGGGGGATGAAAGAAAGAAAGAAAAACTGTTGTATCCCATTTCCTTGAACATTCATTGAAATTTCTATAAAATAATAAAAGGTTGTTAATCTGCATAAAGAAAAAGAGTAAGAATGCAGGAGATAGAATGTTCATGTTGTCAACCATGATTTGGAAGCTGGCAGGGGTGGGGGATAAAAGAAAGAAAGAAAAACTGTTGTATCCCATTTCCTTGAACATTCATGGAAATTTCAATACAATAATAAAAAGATTGGTAATCTGCATGAAGAAAAAGAGTAAGAATGCAGAAGATAGAATATTAATGTTGTCAACCATGATTTGGAAGCTTGGGGAGTGGGGGATAAAAGAAAGAAAGAGAAAATGTTGTATCCCATTTCCTTGAACATTCATGAACTTTCAATAAAATAATGACAAGATTGTTAAATGCATAAAGAAAACGAGTATGAAGGCAGAAGATACAATATTATGTTGTCAACCATGATTTGGAAGCTGGGGGGGTGGGGGATGAAAGAAAGAAAGAAAAACTGTTGTATCCCATTTCCTTGGACATTCATGGAAATTTCAAAAAAATAATAAAAGATTGTTAATCTGCATAAAGAAAAAGAGTAAGAATGCAGGAGATAGAATGTTCATGTTGTCAACCATGATTTGGAAGCTGGCGGGGGTGGGGGATAAAAGAAAGAAAGAAAAACTGTTGTATCCCATTTCCTTGAACATTCATGGAAATTTCAATAAAATAATAAAAAGATTGTTAATATGCATAAAGAAAAAGTGTAAGAATGCTGAAGATAGACGATTAGTGTTGTGAACCATGATTTGGAAGCTTGGGGGGTGGGGGATAAAAGAAAGAAAGAAAAACTCTTGTGTCACATTTCTATGAACATTCATTGAAATTTCAATAAAATAATAAAGAGATTCTTAATCTGCATAGAGAAAAAGAGTAAGAATGCAGAAGATAGAATATTAATGTTGTCAACCATGATTTGGAAGCTTGGGGGGGTTGGGGATAAAAGAATGAAAGAAAAACTGTTGTATACCATTTCCTTGAACATTCATGGAAAGTTCAATAAAATAATAAAAAGATTGGTAATCTGCATAAACAAAAAGAGTAAGAATGCTAGAGATAGAATGTTAATGTTGTCAACCATGATTTGGAAGCTGGCGGGGGTGGGGCATAAAAGAAAGAAAGAAAAACTTTTTTATCCCATTTCCTTGAACATTCATGGAAATTTCAATACAATAATAAAAAGATTGTTAATCAGCATAAACAAAAAGGGTAAGAATGCAGAAGATAGAATATTAATGTTGTCAACCGTGATTTGTAAACTGGGGGGGAGTGAGGGATAAAAGAAAGAAAGAAAAACAGTTGTATACCATTTCCTTGAACATTCATGGAAAGTTCAATAAAATAATAAAAAGATTGGTAATCTGCATAAAGAAAAAGAGTAAGAATGCAGAACATAGATTATTAATGTTGTCAACCATGATTTGGAAGCTTGCAGCGTGGGGGATAAAACAAAGAAAGAGAAATTGTTGTATCCCATTTCCTTGAACATTCATGAAATTTCAATAAAATAATGACAAGATTGTGAATCTGCATAAAGAAAAAGAGTATGAAGGCAGAAGATAGAATATTATGTTGTCAACCATGATTTGGAAATGGGGGGGGGTGGGGGATGAAAGAAAGAAAGAAAAACTGTTGTATCCCATTTCCTTGAACATTCATTGAAATTTCAATAAAATAATAAATAGATTGTTAATGTGCATAAAGAAAAAGTGTAAGAATGCAGAAGATAGAATATTAATCTTGACAAGCATGATTTGGAAGCTTGGGGGATGGGGGATAAAAGAAAGAAAGAGAAATTGTTGTATCCCAATTCCTTGAACATTCATAAAATTTCAATAAAATAATAAAAAGATTGTTAATCTGCATAAAGAAAAAGAGTAAGAATGTTGAAGATAGAATATTAATGTTTTCAACCATGATTTGGAGGCTGGGGGGTTGGGGGATGATAGAAAGAAAGAAAAAGTGTCGTATCCCATTTCCTTGAACATTCATGGAAATTTCAATAAAATAACAGAAAGATTGTTAACCTGCGTAAAGAAAGAGTTAGAATGCAGAAGATAGATTATTAATGTTGGCAACCATGATTTGGAAGCTGGGGGGTATGGGGGATAAAAGAAAGAAAGAAAAACTGTTGTATCCCATTTCCTTGAACATTCATGGAAGTTTCAATAAAATAATAAATAGATTGTTAATCTGCATAAAGAAAAAGTGTAAGAATGCAGAAGATAGAATATTAATCTTGTCAACCATGATTTGGAAGCTTGGGGGGTGGGGGATAAAAGAAAGAAAGAGAAATTGTTGCATCCCAATTCCTTGAACATTCATGAAATTTCAAAAAAATAATGACAAGATTGTTAATCTGCATAAAGAAAAAGAATATGAAGGCAGAAGAAAGAATATTATGTTGTCAAACATGATTTGGAAGCTGGGGGGGTGGGGGATGAAAGAAAGAAAGAAAAACTCTTGTATCCCATTTCCTTGAACATTCATGGAAATTTCAATACAATAATAAAAAGATTGTTAATCTGCATAAAGAAAAAGAGTAAGAATGCAGAAGATAGAATATTAATGTTGTAAACCATGATTTGGAAGCTTGGGGAGTGGGGGATAAAAGAAAGAAAGTGAAAATGTTGTATCCCATTACCTTGAACATTCATGAAATTTCAATAAAATAATGACAAGATTGTTAAATGCATAAAGAAAACGAGTATGAAGGCAGAAGATACAATATTATGTTGTCAACCATGATTTGGAAGCTGGGGGGGTGGGGGATGAAAGAAAGAAAGAAAAACTGTTGTATCCCATTTCCTTGAACATTCATGGAAATTTCAAAAAAATAATAAAAGATTGTTAATCTGCATAAAGAAAAAGAGTAAGAATGCAGGAGATAGAATGTTCATGTTGTCAACCATGATTTGGAAGCTGGCGGGGGTGGGGGATAAAAGAAAGAAAGAAAAACTGTTGTATCCCATTTCCTTGAACATTCATGGAAATTTCAATACAATAATAAAAAGATTGTTAATCTGCATAAAGTAAAAGTGTAAGAATGCAGAAGATAGACTATTAATCTTGTCAACCATGATTTGGAAGCTTGGGGGGGTGGGGGATAAAAGAATGAAAGAAAAACTGTTGTATACCATTTCCTTGAACATTCATGGAAAGTTCAATAAAATAATAAAAAGATTGGTAATCTGCATAAAGAAAAAGAGTAAGAATGCAGAAGATAGAATATTAATGTTGTCAACCATGATTTGGAAGCTTGGAGCGTGGGGGATAAAAGAAAGAAAGAAAAACTGTTGTATCCCATTTCCTTGAACATTCATGGAAATTTCAATACAATAATAAAAAGATTGTTAATCTGCATAAAGAAAAAGAGTAAGAATGCAGAAGATAGAATATTAATGTTGTCAACCATGTTTTAGAAGCTTGGGGGTTGTGGGGGATAAAAGAGAGAAAGAAAAACTGTTGTATCCCATTTCCTTGAACATTCATGGAAATTTCAATAAAATAAGAAAAAGATTGTTAATCTGCATAAAGTAAAACTGTAAGAATGCAGAAGATTGAATATTAATGTTGTCAACCATGATTTGGAAGATGGCGGGGGTGCTGGAAAAAGAAAGAAAGAAAAACTGTTGTATCCCATTTCCTTGAACATTCATGGAAATTTCAATAAAATAATAAAAAGATTGTTAATCTGCATACAGAAAAAGAGTAAGAATGCAGAAGATAGAATATTAATGTTGTCAACCATGATTTGGAAGCTGGGGCCGCTGGAGGATAAAAGAAAGAAAGAAAAACTGTTGTATCCCATTTACTTGAACATTCATGGAAAGTTCAATAAAATAATAAAAAGATTGTTAATCTGCATAGAGAAAAAGAGTAAGAATGCAGAAGATAGAATATTAATGTTGTCAACCATGTTTTGGAAGCTGGGGGGTGGTGGGGTATAAAAGAAAGAAAGAAAAACTGTTGTATCCCATTTCCTTGAACATTCATGGAAATTTCAATAAAATAAGAAAAAGATTGTTAATCTGCATAAAGTAAAAGTGTAAGAATGCAGAAGATTGAATATTAATGTTGTCAACCATGATTTGGAAGATGGCGGGGGTGCTGGATAAAAGAAAGAAAGAAAAACTGTTGTATGCCATTTCCTTGAACATTCATGGAAATTTCAATAAAATAATAAAAAGATTGTTAATCTGCATAAAGAAAGAGAGTAAGAATGCAGAAGATAGAATATTAATGTTGTCAACCATGAATTAGAAGCTGCGGGCATGTGGGGGATAAAAGAAAGAAAGAAAAACTGTTGTATCCAATTTCCTTGAACATTCATGGAAATTTTAATAAAATAATAAAAAGATTATTAATCTGCATAAAGTAAATGTGTAAGAATGCAGAAGATAGAATATTACTGTTGCCAACCATGATTTGGAAGGTGGGAGGTGGTGGGGGATAAAAGAAAGAAAGAAAAACTGTTGTATTCCATTTCCTTGAACATTCATGGAAATTTCAATAAAATAATAAATAGATTGTTAATCTGCATAAAGAAAAATAGTAAGAATGCAGAAGATAGAATATTAATGTTGTCAACCATGAATTAGAAGCTGCGGGCAAGAGGGGGATAAAAGAAAGAAAGAAAAACTGTTGTATCCAATTTCCTTGAACATTCATGGAAATTTCAATAAAATAAGAAAAGATTGTTAATCTGCATAAAGAAAAACAGTAAGAATGCAGAAGGTAGAATATTAATGTTTTCAATCATGATTTGGAAGCTGTGGGGCTGGGGGATACAAGAATGAAAGAAAAACTGTTGTATCCCATTTCCTTGAACATTCATGGAAATTTCAATAAAATAATAAAAAGATTGGTAATCTGCATAAAGAAAAATAGTAAGAATGCAGAAGATAGAATATTAATGTTGTCAACAATGATTTGGAAGCTGGTGGGGTTGGGGGATGATAGAAAGAAAGAAAAAGTGTTGTATCCCATTTCCTTTAACATTCATGGAAATTTCAATAAAATAATAAAAAGATTCTTAATCTGCATAGAGAAAAAGAGTAAGAATGACGAAGATAGAATGTTAATGTTGTCAACAATGATTTGGAATCTGGGGGGTTGTGCGGGATAAAAGAAAGAAAGAAAAACTGTTTTATCCCATTTCCTTGAACATTCACGGAAATTTCAATACAATAATAAAAAGATTGTTAATCTGCATAGAGAAAAAGAGTAAGAATGCAGAATATAGAATATTAATGTTGTCAACCATGATTTGGAAGCTGGGGACGCTGGAGGATAAAAGAAAGAAAGAAAAAATGTTGTATCCCATTTCCTTGAACATTCATGGCAATTTCAATTAAATAATAAAAAGATTGTTAATCTGCATAAAGAAAAAGATTAAGAATGCAGAAGATTGAATGTTAATGTTGTCAACAATGATTTGGAATCTGGGGGGTTGTGCGGGATAAAAGAAAGAAAGAAAAACTGTTGTATCCCATTTCCTTGAACGTTCATGGAAATTTCAATAAAATAATAAAAAGATTGTTAATCTGCACAGAGAAAAAGAGTAAGAATGCAGAAGATAGCATATTAATGTTGTCAACCATGATTGGGAAGCTGGGTCGTGTTGTGGGATAAAAGAAAGAAAGAAAAACTGTTGTATCCCATTTCCTTGAACTTTAATGGAAATTTCAATAAAATAATAAAAGATTGTTAATCTGCATAAAGAAAAAGAGTAAGAAAGCAGAAGATGGAATATTAATGTTGTCAACCATGATTTGGAAGCTGGGAGGGTAGGGGGATGAAAGAAAGAAAGAAAAACTGTTGTATCCCATTTCCTTGAACATTCATGGAAATTTCAATAAAATAATAAAAAATTGTTAATCTGCATAAAGAAAAAGTGTAAGAATGCAGAACATTGAATATTAATATTGTCAACCACGATTTGGAAGCTGGGGGCGTGCGGGATGAAAGAAAGAAAGAAATAATGTTGTATCACATTTCCTTGAACATTCATGGAAATTTCAATAAAATAATAAAAAGATTGTTAAATGCATAAAGAAAAAGAGTATGAAGGCACAAGTTAGAATATTATGTTGTCAACCATGATTTGGAAGCTGGGGGGGTGGGGGATAAAAGAAAGAAAGAAAAACTGTTGTATCCCATTTCCTTGAACATTCATGGAAAGTTCAATAAAATAATAAAAAGATTGGTAATCTGCATAAAGAAAAAGAGTAAGAATGCAGAAGATAGAATATTAATGTTGTCAACCATGATTTGGAAGCTTGGAGCGTGGGGGATAAAAGAAAGAAAGAAAAACTGTTGTATCCCATTTCCTTGAACATTCATGGAAATTTCAATACAATAATAAAAAGATTGTTAATCTGCATAAAGAAAAAGAGTAAGAATGCAGAAGATAGAATATTAATGTTGTCAACCATGTTTTAGAAGCTGGGGGGTTGTGGGGAATAAAAGAAAGAAAGAAAAACTGTTGTATCCCATTTCCTTGAACATTCATGGAAATTTCAATAAAATAAGAAAAAGATTGTTAATCTGCATAAAGTAAAACTGTAAGAATGCAGAAGATTGAATATTAATGTTGTCAAGCATGATTTGGAAGATGGCGGGGGTGCTGGAAAAAGAAAGAAAGAAAAACTGTTGTATCCCATTTCCTTGAACATTCATGGAAATTTCAATAAAATAATAAAAAGATTGTTAATCTGCATACAGAAAAAGAGAAAGAATGCAGAAGATAGAATATTAATGTTGTCAACCATGATTTGGAAGCTGGGGCCGCTGGAGGATAAAAGAAAGAAAGAAAAACTGTTGTATCCCATTTATTGAACATTCATGGAAATTTCAATAAAATAATAAAAAGATTGTTAATCTGCATAGAGAAAAAGAGTAAGAATGCAGAAGATAGAATATTAATGTTGTCAACCATGTTTTGGAAGCTGGGGGGTGGTGGGGTATAAAAGAAAGAAAGAAAAACTGTTGTATCCCATTTCCTTGAACATTCATGGAAATTTCAATAAAATAAGAAAAAGATTGTTAATCTGCGTAAAGTAAAAGTGTAAGAATGCAGAAGATTGAATATTAATGTTGTCAACCATGATTTGGAAGATGGCGGGGGTGCTGGATAAAAGAAAGAAAGAAAAACTGTTGTACGCCATTTCCTTGAACATTCATGGAAATTTCAATAAAATAATAAAAAGATTGTTAATCTGCATAAAGAAAGAGAGTAAGAATGCAGAAGATAGAATATTAATGTTGTCAACCATGAATTAGAAGCTGCGGGCAAGTGGGGGATAAAAGAAAGAAAGAAAAACTGTTGTATCCTATTTCCTTGAACATCCATGGAAATTTTAATAAAATAATAAAAAGTTTATTAATCTGCATAAAGTAAAAGTGTAAGAATGCAGAAGATTGAATATTACTGTTGCCAACCATGATTTGGAAGGTGGGAGGTGGTGGGGGATAAAAGAAAGAAAGAAAAACTGTTGTATTCCATTTCCTTGAACATTCATGGAAATTTCATTAAAATAATAAAAAGATTGTTCATCTGCATAAAGAAAAAGTGTTAGAATGCCGAAGATTGAATATTAATGTTGTCAACCACGATTTGGAAGCTGGGGGCGTGGGGGATAAAAGAAAGAAAGAAAAAATGTTGTATCCCATTTCCTAGGACATTCATGGAAATTTCAATAAAATAATAAATAGATTGTTATTTACATAAAGAAAAAGTGTAAGATTACAGAAGATTGAATATTAATATTGTCAACCATGATTTGGAAGGTGGGGGGTGGTGGGGGATAAAAGAAAGAAAGAAATACTGTTGTATACCATTTCCTTGAACATTCATGGAAATTTAAATAAAATAATAAAACGATTGGTAATCTGCATAAAGAAAAAGAGTAAGAATGCAGAAGATAGAATATTAATGTTGTCAACCATGATTTGGAAGCTTGGGGAGTGGGGGATAAAAGAAAGAAAGTGAAAATGTTGTATCCCATTTCCTTGAACATTCATGAAATTTCAATAAAATAATGACAAGATTGTTAAATGCATAAAGAAAACGAGTATGAAGGCAGAAGATAGAATATTATGTTGTCAACCATGATTTGGAAGCTGGGGGGGTGGGGGATGAAAGAAAGAAAGAAAAACTGTTGTATCCCATTTCCTTGAACATTCAGGGAAATTTCAATACAATAATAAAAAGATTGTTAATCTGCATCGAGAAAAAGAGTAAGAATGCAGAAGATAGAATATTAATGTTGTCAACCATGATTTGGAAGCTGGGGGCGCTGGAGGATAAAAGAAAGAAAGAAAAAATGTTGTATCCCATTTCCTTGAACATTCATGGCAATTTCAATTAAATAATAAAAAGATTGTTAATCTGCATAAAGAAAAAGATTAAGAATGCAGAAGATTGAATGTTAATGTTGTCAACAATGATTTGGAATCTGGGGGGTTGTGCGGGATAAAAGAAAGAAAGAAAAACTGTTGTATCCCATTTCCTTGAACGTTCATGGAAATTTCAATAAAATAATAAAAAGATTGTTAATCTGCACAGAGAAAAAGAGTAAGAATGCAGAAGATAGCATATTAATGTTGTCAACCATGATTGGGAAGCTGGGTCGTGTTGGGGGATAAAAGAAAGAAAGAAAAACTGTTGTATCCCATTTCCTTGAACTTTAATGGAAATTTCAATAAAATAATAAAAGATTGTTAATCTGCATAAAGAAAAAGAGTAAGAAAGCAGAAGATGGAATATTAATGTTGTCAACCATGATTTGGAAGCTGGGAGGGTAGGGGGATGAAAGAAAGAAAGAAAAACTGTTGTAACCCATTTCCTTGAACATTCATGGAAATTTCAATAAAATAATAAAAAATTGTTAATCTGCATAAAGAAAAAGTGTAAGAATGCAGAACATTGAATATTAATATTGTCAACCACGATTTGGAAGCTGGGGGCGTGCGGGATGAAAGAAAGAAAGAAATAATGTTGTATCACATTTCCTTGAACATTCATGGAAATTTCAATAAAATAATAAAAAGATTGTTAAATGCATAAAGAAAAAGAGTATGAAGGCACAAGTTACAATATTATGTTGTCAACCATGATTTGGAAGCTGGGGGGGTGGGGGATGAAAGAAAGAAAGAAAAACTGTTGTATCCCATTTCCTTGAACATTCATGGAAATTTCAAAAAAATAATAAAAGATTGTTAATCTGCGTAAAGAAAAAGAGTAAGAATGCAGGAGATAGAATGTTCATGTTGTCAACCATGATTTGGAAGCTGGCGGGGGTGGGGGATAAAAGAAAGAAAGAAAAACTGTTGTATCCCATTTCCTTGAACATTCATGGAAATTTCAATACAATAAAAAAAGATTGTTAATCTGCATAAAGAAAAAGTGTAAGAATGCAGAAGATAGAATATTAATGTTGTCAACCATGTTTTAGAAGTTGGGGGGTTGTGGGGGATAAAAGAAAGAAAGAAAAACTGTTGTATCCCATTTCCTTGAACATTCATGGAAATTTCAATAAAATAAGAAAAAGATTGTTAATCTGCATAAAGTAAAACTGTAAGAATGCAGAAGATTGTATATTAATGTTGTCAACCATGATTTGGAAGATGGCGGGGGTGCTGGATAAAAGAAAGAAAGAAAAACTGTTGTATCCCATTTCCTTGAACATTCATGGAAATTTCAATAAAATAATAAAAAGATTGTTAATCTGCATAGAGAAAAAGAGTAAGAATGCAGAAGATAGAATATTAATGTTATCAACCATGATTGGGAAGCTGGGGGGTGTTGGGGGATAAAAGAAAGAAAGAAAAACTGTTGTATCCCATTTCCTTGAACTTTCATGGAAATTTCAATAAAATAATAAAAGATTGTTAATCTGCATAAAGAAAAATAGTAAGAATGCAGAAGATGGAATATTAATGTTGTCAACCATGATTTGGAAGCTGGGGGGGTAGGGGGATGAAAGAAAGAAAGAAAAACTGTTGTATACCATTTCCTTGAACATTCATGGAAATTTCAATAAAATAATAAAAAAATGTTAATCTGCATAAAGAAAAAGTGTAAGAATGCAGAACATTGAATATTAATATTGTCAACCACGATTTGGCAGCTGGGGGCATGGGGGATGAAAGAAAGAAAGAAATAATGTTGTATCCCATTTCCTTTAACATTCATGGAAATTTCGATAAAATAATAAAAAGATAGTTAATCCGCATAAAGAAAAAGAGTAAGAATGCAGAAGATAGAATATTAATGTTGTCAACCATGAATTAGAAGCTGCGGGCAAGTGGGGGATAAAAGAAAGAAAGAAAAACTGTTGTATCCCATTTCCTTGAACATTCATGGAAATTTCAATAAAATAAGAAAAAGATTGTTAATCTGCATAAAGTAAAACTGTAAGAATGCAGAAGATTGTATATTAATGTTGTCAACCATGATTTGGAAGATGGCGGGGGTGCTGGATAAAAGAAAGAAAGAAAAACTGTTGTATCCCATTTCCTTGAACATTCATGGAAATTTCAATAAAATAATAAAAAGATTGTTAATCTGCATAGAGAAAAAGAGTAAGAATGCAGAAGATAGAATATTAATGTTATCAACCATGATTGGGAAGCTGGGGGGTGTTGGGGGATAAAAGAAAGAAAGAAAAACTGTTGTATCCCATTTCCTTGAACTTTCATGGAAATTTCAATAAAATAATAAAAGATTGTTAATCTGCATAAAGAAAAATAGTAAGAATGCAGAAGATGGAATATTAATGTTGTCAACCATGATTTGGAAGCTGGGGGGGTAGGGGGATGAAAGAAAGAAAGAAAAACTGTTGTATACCATTTCCTTGAACATTCATGGAAATTTCAATAAAATAATAAAAAAATGTTAATCTGCATAAAGAAAAAGTGTAAGAATGCAGAACATTGAATATTAATATTGTCAACCACGATTTGGCAGCTGGGGGCATGGGGGATGAAAGAAAGAAAGAAATAATGTTGTATCCCATTTCCTTTAACATTCATGGAAATTTCGATAAAATAATAAAAAGATAGTTAATCCGCATAAAGAAAAAGAGTAAGAATGCAGAAGATAGAATATTAATGTTGTCAACCATGAATTAGAAGCTGCGGGCAAGTGGGGGATAAAAGAAAGAAAGAAAAACTGTTGTATCCAATTTCCTTGAACATTCCTGGAAATTTTAATAAAATAGTAAAAAGATTGTTAATCTGCATAAAGTAAAAGTGTAAGAATGCAGAAGATTGAATATTACTGTTGCCAACCATGATTTGGAAGGTGGGAGGTGGTGGGGGATAAAAGAAAGAAAGAAAAACTGTTGTATTCCATTTCCTTGAACATTCATGGAAATTTCATTAAAATAATAAAAAGATTGGTAATCTACATAAAGAAAAAGAGTAAGAATGCAGAAGATAGAATATTAATGTTGTCAACCATGATTTGGAAGGTGGGGGGTGGTGGGGGATAAAAGAAGGAAAGAAAAACTGTTGTATACCATTTCCTTGAACATTCATGGAAATTTCAATAAAAAAATAAAACGATTGGTAATCTACATAAAGAAAAAGAGTAAGAATGCAGAAGATAGAATATTAATGTTGTCAACCATGAATTTGAAGCTTGGGGAGTGGGGGATAAAAGAAAGAAAGAGAAAATGTTGTATCCCCTTTCCTTGAACATTCATGAAATTTCAATAAAATAATGACAAGATTGTTAAATGCATAAAGAAAAAGAGTATGAAGGCAGAAGATACAATATTATGTTGTCAACCATGATTTGGAAGCTGGGGGGGTGGGGGATGAAAGAAAGAAAGAAAAACTGTTGTATCTCTTTTCCTTGAACATTCATGGAAATTTCAAAAAAATAATAAAAGATTGTTAATCTGCATAAAGAAAAAGAGTAAGAATGCAGGAGATAGAATGTTCATGTTGTCAACCATGATTTGGAAGCTGGCGGGGGTGGGGGATAAAAGAAAGAAAGAAAAACTGTTCTATCCCATTTCCTTGAACATTCATGGAAATTTCAATACAATAATAAAAAGATTGTTAATCTGCATAAAGAAAAAGAGTAAGAATGCAGAAGATAGAATATTAATGTTGTCAACCATGTTTTAGAAGCTGGGGGTTGTGGGGGATAAAAGAAAGAAAGAAAAACTGTTGTATCCCATTTCCTTGAACATTCATGGAAATTTCAATAAAATAAGAAAAAGATTGTTAATCTGCATAAAGAAAAAGAGTAAGAATGCAGAAGATAGAATATTAATGTTGTCAACCATGATTTGGAAGCTGGGGCCGCTGGAGGATAAAAGAAAGAAAGAAAAACTGTTGTATCCCTTTTACTTGAACATTCATGGAAATTTCAATAAAATAATAAAAAGATTGTTAATCTGCATAGAGAAAAAGAGTAAGAATGCAGAAGATAGAATATTAATGTTGTCAACCATGTTTTGGAAGCTGGGGGGTGGTGGGGTATAAAAGAAAGAAAGAAAAACTGTTGTATCCCATTTCCTTGAACATTCATGGAAATTTCAATAAAATAAGAAAAAGATTGTTAATCTGCATAAAGAAAGAGAGTAAGAATGCAGAAGATAGAATATTAATGTTGTCAACCATGAATTAGAAGCTGCGGGCAAGTGGGGGATAAAAGAAAGAAAGAAAAACTGTTGTATCCAATTTCCTTGAACATTCATGGAAATTTTAATAAAATAATAAAAAGATTATTAATCTGCATAAAGTAAAAGTGTAAGAATGCAGAAGATTGAATATTACTGTTGCCAACCATGATTTGGAAGGTGGGAGGTGGTGGGGGATAAAAGAAAGAAAGAAAAACTGTTGTATTCCATTTCCTTGAACATTCATGGAAATTTCATTAAAATAATAAAAAGATTGTTCATCTGCATAAAGAAAAAGTGTTAGAATGCCGAAGATTGAATATTAATGTTGTCAACCACGATTTGGAAGCTGGGGGCGTGGCGGATAAAAGAAAGAAAGAAAAAATGTTGTATCCCATTTCCTAGGAAATTCATGGAAATTTCAATAAAATAATAAATAGATTGTTATTTACATAAAGAAAAAGTGTAAGATTACAGAAGATTGAATATTAATATTGTCAACCATGATTTGGAAGGTGGGGGGTGGTGGGGGATAAAAGAAAGAAAGAAAAACTGTTGTATACCATTTCCTTGAACATTCATGGAAATTTCAATAAAATAATAAAACGATTGGTAATCTGCATAAAGAAAAAGAGTAAGAATGCAGAAGATAGAATATTAATGTTGTCAACCATGATTTGGAAGCTTGGGGAGTGGGGGATAAAAGAAAGAAAGTGAAAATGTTGTATCCCATTTCCTTGAACATTCATGAAATTTCAATAAAATAATGACAAGATTGTTAAATGCATAAAGAAAACGAGTATGAAGGCAGAAGATACAATATTATGTTGTCAACCATGATTTGGAAGCTGGGGGGGTGGGGGATGAAAGAAAGAAAGAAAAACTGTTGTATCCCATTTCCTTGAACATTCATGGAAATTTCAAAAAAATAATAAAAGATTGTTAATCTGCATAAAGAAAAAGAGTAAGAATGCAGGAGATAGAATGTTCATGTTGTCAACCATGATTTGGAAGCTGGCGGGGGTGGGGGATAAAAGAAAGAAAGAAAAACTGTTGTATCCCATTTCCTTGAACATTCATGGAAATTTCAATACAATAATAAAAAGATTGTTAATCTGCATAAAGTAAAAGTGTAAGAATGCAGAAGATAGACTATTAATCTTGTCAACCATGATTTGGAAGCTTGGGGGGGTGGGGGATAAAAGAATGAAAGAAAAACTGTTGTATACCATTTCCTTGAACATTCATGGAAAGTTCAATAAAATAATAAAAAGATTGGTAATCTGCATAAAGAAAAAGAGTAAGAATGCAGAAGATAGAATATTAATGTTGTCAACCATGATTTGGAAGCTTGGAGCGTGGGGGATAAAAGAAAGAAAGAAAAACTGTTGTATCCCATTTCCTTGAACATTCATGGAAATTTCAATACAATAATAAAAAGATTGTTAATCTGCATAAAGAAAAAGAGTAAGAATGCAGAAGATAGAATATTAATGTTGTCAACCATGTTTTAGAAGCTTGGGGGTTGTGGGGGATAAAAGAGAGAAAGAAAAACTGTTGTATCCCATTTCCTTGAACATTCATGGAAATTTCAATAAAATAAGAAAAAGATTGTTAATCTGCATAAAGTAAAACTGTAAGAATGCAGAAGATTGAATATTAATGTTGTCAACCATGATTTGGAAGATGGCGGGGGTGCTGGAAAAAGAAAGAAAGAAAAACTGTTGTATCCCATTTCCTTGAACATTCATGGAAATTTTAATAAAATAATAAAAAGATTATTAATCTGCATAAAGTAAAAGTGTAAGAATGCAGAAGATAGAATATTACTGTTGCCAACCATGATTTGGAAGGTGGGAGGTGGTGGGGGATAAAAGAAAGAAAGAAAAACTGTTGTATTCCATTTCCTTGAACATTCATGGAAATTTCAATAAAATAATAAAAAGATTGGTAATCTGCATAAAGAAAAATAGTAAGAATGCAGAAGATAGAATATTAATGTTGTCAACCATGAATTAGAAGCTGCGGGCAAGAGGGGGATAAAAGAAAGAAAGAAAAACTGTTGTATCCCATTTCCTTGAACTTTAATGGAAATTTCAATAAAATAATAAAAGATTGTTAATCTGCATAAAGAAAAAGAGTAAGAAAGCAGAAGATGGAATATTAATGTTGTCAACCATGATTTGGAAGCTGGGAGGGTAGGGGGATGAAAGAAAGAAAGAAAAACTGTTGTATCCCATTTCCTTGAACATTCATGGAAATTTCAATAAAATAATAAAAAATTGTTAATCTGCATAAAGAAAAAGTGTAAGAATGCAGAACATTGAATATTAATATTGTCAACCACGATTTGGAAGCTGGGGGCGTGCGGGATGAAAGAAAGAAAGAAATAATGTTGTATCACATTTCCTTGAACATTCATGGAAATTTCAATAAAATAATAAAAAGATTGTTAAATGCATAAAGAAAAAGAGTATGAAGGCACAAGTTAGAATATTATGTTGTCAACCATGATTTGGAAGCTGGGGGGGTGGGGGATAAAAGAAAGAAAGAAAAACTGTTGTATCCCATTTCCTTGAACATTCATGGAAAGTTCAATAAAATAATAAAAAGATTGGTAATCTGCATAAAGAAAAAGAGTAAGAATGCAGAAGATAGAATATTAATGTTGTCAACCATGATTTGGAAGCTTGGAGCGTGGGGGATAAAAGAAAGAAAGAAAAACTGTTGTATCCCATTTCCTTGAACATTCATGGAAATTTCAATACAATAATAAAAAGATTGTTAATCTGCATAAAGAAAAAGAGTAAGAATGCAGAAGATAGAATATTAATGTTGTCAACCATGTTTTAGAAGCTGGGGGGTTGTGGGGAATAAAAGAAAGAAAGAAAAACTGTTGTATCCCATTTCCTTGAACATTCATGGAAATTTCAATAAAATAAGAAAAAGATTGTTAATCTGCATAAAGTAAAACTGTAAGAATGCAGAAGATTGAATATTAATGTTGTCAAGCATGATTTGGAAGATGGCGGGGGTGCTGGAAAAAGAAAGAAAGAAAAACTGTTGTATCCCATTTCCTTGAACATTCATGGAAATTTCAATAAAATAATAAAAAGATTGTTAATCTGCATACAGAAAAAGAGAAAGAATGCAGAAGATAGAATATTAATGTTGTCAACCATGATTTGGAAGCTGGGGCCGCTGGAGGATAAAAGAAAGAAAGAAAAACTGTTGTATCCCATTTATTGAACATTCATGGAAATTTCAATAAAATAATAAAAAGATTGTTAATCTGCATAGAGAAAAAGAGTAAGAATGCAGAAGATAGAATATTAATGTTGTCAACCATGTTTTGGAAGCTGGGGGGTGGTGGGGTATAAAAGAAAGAAAGAAAAACTGTTGTATCCCATTTCCTTGAACATTCATGGAAATTTCAATAAAATAAGAAAAAGATTGTTAATCTGCGTAAAGTAAAAGTGTAAGAATGCAGAAGATTGAATATTAATGTTGTCAACCATGATTTGGAAGATGGCGGGGGTGCTGGATAAAAGAAAGAAAGAAAAACTGTTGTACGCCATTTCCTTGAACATTCATGGAAATTTCAATAAAATAATAAAAAGATTGTTAATCTGCATAAAGAAAGAGAGTAAGAATGCAGAAGATAGAATATTAATGTTGTCAACCATGAATTAGAAGCTGCGGGCAAGTGGGGGATAAAAGAAAGAAAGAAAAACTGTTGTATCCTATTTCCTTGAACATCCATGGAAATTTTAATAAAATAATAAAAAGTTTATTAATCTGCATAAAGTAAAAGTGTAAGAATGCAGAAGATTGAATATTACTGTTGCCAACCATGATTTGGAAGGTGGGAGGTGGTGGGGGATAAAAGAAAGAAAGAAAAACTGTTGTATTCCATTTCCTTGAACATTCATGGAAATTTCATTAAAATAATAAAAAGATTGTTCATCTGCATAAAGAAAAAGTGTTAGAATGCCGAAGATTGAATATTAATGTTGTCAACCACGATTTGGAAGCTGGGGGCGTGGGGGATAAAAGAAAGAAAGAAAAAATGTTGTATCCCATTTCCTAGGACATTCATGGAAATTTCAATAAAATAATAAATAGATTGTTATTTACATAAAGAAAAAGTGTAAGATTACAGAAGATTGAATATTAATATTGTCAACCATGATTTGGAAGGTGGGGGGTGGTGGGGGATAAAAGAAAGAAAGAAATACTGTTGTATACCATTTCCTTGAACATTCATGGAAATTTAAATAAAATAATAAAACGATTGGTAATCTGCATAAAGAAAAAGAGTAAGAATGCAGAAGATAGAATATTAATGTTGTCAACCATGATTTGGAAGCTTGGGGAGTGGGGGATAAAAGAAAGAAAGTGAAAATGTTGTATCCCATTTCCTTGAACATTCATGAAATTTCAATAAAATAATGACAAGATTGTTAAATGCATAAAGAAAACGAGTATGAAGGCAGAAGATAGAATATTATGTTGTCAACCATGATTTGGAAGCTGGGGGGGTGGGGGATGAAAGAAAGAAAGAAAAACTGTTGTATCCCATTTCCTTGAACATTCAGGGAAATTTCAATACAATAATAAAAAGATTGTTAATCTGCATCGAGAAAAAGAGTAAGAATGCAGAAGATAGAATATTAATGTTGTCAACCATGATTTGGAAGCTGGGGGCGCTGGAGGATAAAAGAAAGAAAGAAAAAATGTTGTATCCCATTTCCTTGAACATTCATGGCAATTTCAATTAAATAATAAAAAGATTGTTAATCTGCATAAAGAAAAAGATTAAGAATGCAGAAGATTGAATGTTAATGTTGTCAACAATGATTTGGAATCTGGGGGGTTGTGCGGGATAAAAGAAAGAAAGAAAAACTGTTGTATCCCATTTCCTTGAACGTTCATGGAAATTTCAATAAAATAATAAAAAGATTGTTAATCTGCACAGAGAAAAAGAGTAAGAATGCAGAAGATAGCATATTAATGTTGTCAACCATGATTGGGAAGCTGGGTCGTGTTGGGGGATAAAAGAAAGAAAGAAAAACTGTTGTATCCCATTTCCTTGAACTTTAATGGAAATTTCAATAAAATAATAAAAGATTGTTAATCTGCATAAAGAAAAAGAGTAAGAAAGCAGAAGATGGAATATTAATGTTGTCAACCATGATTTGGAAGCTGGGAGGGTAGGGGGATGAAAGAAAGAAAGAAAAACTGTTGTAACCCATTTCCTTGAACATTCATGGAAATTTCAATAAAATAATAAAAAATTGTTAATCTGCATAAAGAAAAAGTGTAAGAATGCAGAACATTGAATATTAATATTGTCAACCACGATTTGGAAGCTGGGGGCGTGCGGGATGAAAGAAAGAAAGAAATAATGTTGTATCACATTTCCTTGAACATTCATGGAAATTTCAATAAAATAATAAAAAGATTGTTAAATGCATAAAGAAAAAGAGTATGAAGGCACAAGTTACAATATTATGTTGTCAACCATGATTTGGAAGCTGGGGGGGTGGGGGATGAAAGAAAGAAAGAAAAACTGTTGTATCCCATTTCCTTGAACATTCATGGAAATTTCAAAAAAATAATAAAAGATTGTTAATCTGCGTAAAGAAAAAGAGTAAGAATGCAGGAGATAGAATGTTCATGTTGTCAACCATGATTTGGAAGCTGGCGGGGGTGGGGGATAAAAGAAAGAAAGAAAAACTGTTGTATCCCATTTCCTTGAACATTCATGGAAATTTCAATACAATAAAAAAAGATTGTTAATCTGCATAAAGAAAAAGTGTAAGAATGCAGAAGATAGAATATTAATGTTGTCAACCATGTTTTAGAAGTTGGGGGGTTGTGGGGGATAAAAGAAAGAAAGAAAAACTGTTGTATCCCATTTCCTTGAACATTCATGGAAATTTCAATAAAATAAGAAAAAGATTGTTAATCTGCATAAAGTAAAACTGTAAGAATGCAGAAGATTGTATATTAATGTTGTCAACCATGATTTGGAAGATGGCGGGGGTGCTGGATAAAAGAAAGAAAGAAAAACTGTTGTATCCCATTTCCTTGAACATTCATGGAAATTTCAATAAAATAATAAAAAGATTGTTAATCTGCATAGAGAAAAAGAGTAAGAATGCAGAAGATAGAATATTAATGTTATCAACCATGATTGGGAAGCTGGGGGGTGTTGGGGGATAAAAGAAAGAAAGAAAAACTGTTGTATCCCATTTCCTTGAACTTTCATGGAAATTTCAATAAAATAATAAAAGATTGTTAATCTGCATAAAGAAAAATAGTAAGAATGCAGAAGATGGAATATTAATGTTGTCAACCATGATTTGGAAGCTGGGGGGGTAGGGGGATGAAAGAAAGAAAGAAAAACTGTTGTATACCATTTCCTTGAACATTCATGGAAATTTCAATAAAATAATAAAAAAATGTTAATCTGCATAAAGAAAAAGTGTAAGAATGCAGAACATTGAATATTAATATTGTCAACCACGATTTGGCAGCTGGGGGCATGGGGGATGAAAGAAAGAAAGAAATAATGTTGTATCCCATTTCCTTTAACATTCATGGAAATTTCGATAAAATAATAAAAAGATAGTTAATCCGCATAAAGAAAAAGAGTAAGAATGCAGAAGATAGAATATTAATGTTGTCAACCATGAATTAGAAGCTGCGGGCAAGTGGGGGATAAAAGAAAGAAAGAAAAACTGTTGTATCCCATTTCCTTGAACATTCATGGAAATTTCAATAAAATAAGAAAAAGATTGTTAATCTGCATAAAGTAAAACTGTAAGAATGCAGAAGATTGTATATTAATGTTGTCAACCATGATTTGGAAGATGGCGGGGGTGCTGGATAAAAGAAAGAAAGAAAAACTGTTGTATCCCATTTCCTTGAACATTCATGGAAATTTCAATAAAATAATAAAAAGATTGTTAATCTGCATAGAGAAAAAGAGTAAGAATGCAGAAGATAGAATATTAATGTTATCAACCATGATTGGGAAGCTGGGGGGTGTTGGGGGATAAAAGAAAGAAAGAAAAACTGTTGTATCCCATTTCCTTGAACTTTCATGGAAATTTCAATAAAATAATAAAAGATTGTTAATCTGCATAAAGAAAAATAGTAAGAATGCAGAAGATGGAATATTAATGTTGTCAACCATGATTTGGAAGCTGGGGGGGTAGGGGGATGAAAGAAAGAAAGAAAAACTGTTGTATACCATTTCCTTGAACATTCATGGAAATTTCAATAAAATAATAAAAAAATGTTAATCTGCATAAAGAAAAAGTGTAAGAATGCAGAACATTGAATATTAATATTGTCAACCACGATTTGGCAGCTGGGGGCATGGGGGATGAAAGAAAGAAAGAAATAATGTTGTATCCCATTTCCTTTAACATTCATGGAAATTTCGATAAAATAATAAAAAGATAGTTAATCCGCATAAAGAAAAAGAGTAAGAATGCAGAAGATAGAATATTAATGTTGTCAACCATGAATTAGAAGCTGCGGGCAAGTGGGGGATAAAAGAAAGAAAGAAAAACTGTTGTATCCAATTTCCTTGAACATTCCTGGAAATTTTAATAAAATAGTAAAAAGATTGTTAATCTGCATAAAGTAAAAGTGTAAGAATGCAGAAGATTGAATATTACTGTTGCCAACCATGATTTGGAAGGTGGGAGGTGGTGGGGGATAAAAGAAAGAAAGAAAAACTGTTGTATTCCATTTCCTTGAACATTCATGGAAATTTCATTAAAATAATAAAAAGATTGGTAATCTACATAAAGAAAAAGAGTAAGAATGCAGAAGATAGAATATTAATGTTGTCAACCATGATTTGGAAGGTGGGGGGTGGTGGGGGATAAAAGAAGGAAAGAAAAACTGTTGTATACCATTTCCTTGAACATTCATGGAAATTTCAATAAAAAAATAAAACGATTGGTAATCTACATAAAGAAAAAGAGTAAGAATGCAGAAGATAGAATATTAATGTTGTCAACCATGAATTTGAAGCTTGGGGAGTGGGGGATAAAAGAAAGAAAGAGAAAATGTTGTATCCCCTTTCCTTGAACATTCATGAAATTTCAATAAAATAATGACAAGATTGTTAAATGCATAAAGAAAAAGAGTATGAAGGCAGAAGATACAATATTATGTTGTCAACCATGATTTGGAAGCTGGGGGGGTGGGGGATGAAAGAAAGAAAGAAAAACTGTTGTATCTCTTTTCCTTGAACATTCATGGAAATTTCAAAAAAATAATAAAAGATTGTTAATCTGCATAAAGAAAAAGAGTAAGAATGCAGGAGATAGAATGTTCATGTTGTCAACCATGATTTGGAAGCTGGCGGGGGTGGGGGATAAAAGAAAGAAAGAAAAACTGTTCTATCCCATTTCCTTGAACATTCATGGAAATTTCAATACAATAATAAAAAGATTGTTAATCTGCATAAAGAAAAAGAGTAAGAATGCAGAAGATAGAATATTAATGTTGTCAACCATGTTTTAGAAGCTGGGGGTTGTGGGGGATAAAAGAAAGAAAGAAAAACTGTTGTATCCCATTTCCTTGAACATTCATGGAAATTTCAATAAAATAAGAAAAAGATTGTTAATCTGCATAAAGAAAAAGAGTAAGAATGCAGAAGATAGAATATTAATGTTGTCAACCATGATTTGGAAGCTGGGGCCGCTGGAGGATAAAAGAAAGAAAGAAAAACTGTTGTATCCCTTTTACTTGAACATTCATGGAAATTTCAATAAAATAATAAAAAGATTGTTAATCTGCATAGAGAAAAAGAGTAAGAATGCAGAAGATAGAATATTAATGTTGTCAACCATGTTTTGGAAGCTGGGGGGTGGTGGGGTATAAAAGAAAGAAAGAAAAACTGTTGTATCCCATTTCCTTGAACATTCATGGAAATTTCAATAAAATAAGAAAAAGATTGTTAATCTGCATAAAGAAAGAGAGTAAGAATGCAGAAGATAGAATATTAATGTTGTCAACCATGAATTAGAAGCTGCGGGCAAGTGGGGGATAAAAGAAAGAAAGAAAAACTGTTGTATCCAATTTCCTTGAACATTCATGGAAATTTTAATAAAATAATAAAAAGATTATTAATCTGCATAAAGTAAAAGTGTAAGAATGCAGAAGATTGAATATTACTGTTGCCAACCATGATTTGGAAGGTGGGAGGTGGTGGGGGATAAAAGAAAGAAAGAAAAACTGTTGTATTCCATTTCCTTGAACATTCATGGAAATTTCATTAAAATAATAAAAAGATTGTTCATCTGCATAAAGAAAAAGTGTTAGAATGCCGAAGATTGAATATTAATGTTGTCAACCACGATTTGGAAGCTGGGGGCGTGGCGGATAAAAGAAAGAAAGAAAAAATGTTGTATCCCATTTCCTAGGAAATTCATGGAAATTTCAATAAAATAATAAATAGATTGTTATTTACATAAAGAAAAAGTGTAAGATTACAGAAGATTGAATATTAATATTGTCAACCATGATTTGGAAGGTGGGGGGTGGTGGGGGATAAAAGAAAGAAAGAAAAACTGTTGTATACCATTTCCTTGAACATTCATGGAAATTTCAATAAAATAATAAAACGATTGGTAATCTGCATAAAGAAAAAGAGTAAGAATGCAGAAGATAGAATATTAATGTTGTCAACCATGATTTGGAAGCTTGGGGAGTGGGGGATAAAAGAAAGAAAGTGAAAATGTTGTATCCCATTTCCTTGAACATTCATGAAATTTCAATAAAATAATGACAAGATTGTTAAATGCATAAAGAAAACGAGTATGAAGGCAGAAGATACAATATTATGTTGTCAACCATGATTTGGAAGCTGGGGGGGTGGGGGATGAAAGAAAGAAAGAAAAACTGTTGTATCCCATTTCCTTGAACATTCATGGAAATTTCAAAAAAATAATAAAAGATTGTTAATCTGCATAAAGAAAAAGAGTAAGAATGCAGGAGATAGAATGTTCATGTTGTCAACCATGATTTGGAAGCTGGCGGGGGTGGGGGATAAAAGAAAGAAAGAAAAACTGTTGTATCCCATTTCCTTGAACATTCATGGAAATTTCAATACAATAATAAAAAGATTGTTAATCTGCATAAAGTAAAAGTGTAAGAATGCAGAAGATAGACTATTAATCTTGTCAACCATGATTTGGAAGCTTGGGGGGGTGGGGGATAAAAGAATGAAAGAAAAACTGTTGTATACCATTTCCTTGAACATTCATGGAAAGTTCAATAAAATAATAAAAAGATTGGTAATCTGCATAAAGAAAAAGAGTAAGAATGCAGAAGATAGAATATTAATGTTGTCAACCATGATTTGGAAGCTTGGAGCGTGGGGGATAAAAGAAAGAAAGAAAAACTGTTGTATCCCATTTCCTTGAACATTCATGGAAATTTCAATACAATAATAAAAAGATTGTTAATCTGCATAAAGAAAAAGAGTAAGAATGCAGAAGATAGAATATTAATGTTGTCAACCATGTTTTAGAAGCTTGGGGGTTGTGGGGGATAAAAGAGAGAAAGAAAAACTGTTGTATCCCATTTCCTTGAACATTCATGGAAATTTCAATAAAATAAGAAAAAGATTGTTAATCTGCATAAAGTAAAACTGTAAGAATGCAGAAGATTGAATATTAATGTTGTCAACCATGATTTGGAAGATGGCGGGGGTGCTGGAAAAAGAAAGAAAGAAAAACTGTTGTATCCCATTTCCTTGAACATTCATGGAAATTTTAATAAAATAATAAAAAGATTATTAATCTGCATAAAGTAAAAGTGTAAGAATGCAGAAGATAGAATATTACTGTTGCCAACCATGATTTGGAAGGTGGGAGGTGGTGGGGGATAAAAGAAAGAAAGAAAAACTGTTGTATTCCATTTCCTTGAACATTCATGGAAATTTCAATAAAATAATAAAAAGATTGGTAATCTGCATAAAGAAAAATAGTAAGAATGCAGAAGATAGAATATTAATGTTGTCAACCATGAATTAGAAGCTGCGGGCAAGAGGGGGATAAAAGAAAGAAAGAAAAACTGTTGTATCCCATTTCCTTGAACTTTAATGGAAATTTCAATAAAATAATAAAAGATTGTTAATCTGCATAAAGAAAAAGAGTAAGAAAGCAGAAGATGGAATATTAATGTTGTCAACCATGATTTGGAAGCTGGGAGGGTAGGGGGATGAAAGAAAGAAAGAAAAACTGTTGTATCCCATTTCCTTGAACATTCATGGAAATTTCAATAAAATAATAAAAAATTGTTAATCTGCATAAAGAAAAAGTGTAAGAATGCAGAACATTGAATATTAATATTGTCAACCACGATTTGGAAGCTGGGGGCGTGCGGGATGAAAGAAAGAAAGAAATAATGTTGTATCACATTTCCTTGAACATTCATGGAAATTTCAATAAAATAATAAAAAGATTGTTAAATGCATAAAGAAAAAGAGTATGAAGGCACAAGTTACAATATTATGTTGTCAACCATGATTTGGAAGCTGGGGGGGTGGGGGATAAAAGAAAGATAGAAAAACTGTTGTATCCCATTTCCTTGAACATTCATGGAAAGTTCAATAAAATAATAAAAAGATTGGTAATCTGCATAAAGAAAAAGAGTAAGAATGCAGAAGATAGAATATTAATGTTGTCAACCATGATTTGGAAGCTTGGAGCGTGGGGGATAAAAGAAAGAAAGAAAAACTGTTGTATCCCATTTCCTTGAACATTCATGGAAATTTCAATACAATAATAAAAAGATTGTTAATCTGCATAAAGAAAAAGAGTAAGAATGCAGAAGATAGAATATTAATGTTGTCAACCATGTTTTAGAAGCTGGGGGGTTGTGGGGGATAAAAGAAAGAAAGAAAAACTGTTGTATCCCATTTCCTTGAACATTCATGGAAATCTCAATAAAATAAGAAAAAGATTGTTAATCTGCATAAAGTAAAACTGTAAGAATGCAGAAGATTGAATATTAATGTTGTCAAGCATGATTTGGAAGATGGCGGGGGTGCTGGAAAAAGAAAGAAAGAAAAACTGTTGTATCCCATTTCCTTGAACATTCATGGAAATTTCAATAAAATAATAAAAAGATTGTTAATCTGCATACAGAAAAAGAGTAAGAATGCAGAAGATAGAATATTAATGTTGTCAACCATGATTTGGAAGCTGGGGCCGCTGGAGGATAAAAGAAAGAAAGAAAAACTGTTGTATCCCATTTACTTGAACATTCATGGAAATTTCAATAAAATAATAAAAAGATTGTTAATCTGCATAGAGAAAAAGTGTAAGAATGCAGAAGATAGAATATTAATGTTGTCAACCATGTTTTGGAAGCTGGGGGGTGGTGGGGTATAAAAGAAAGAAAGAAAAACTGTTGTATCCCATTTCCTTGAACATTCATGGAAATTTCAATAAAATAAGAAAAAGATTGTTAATCTGCGTAAAGTAAAAGTGTAAGAATGCAGAAGATTGAATATTAATGTTGTCAACCATGATGTGGAAGATGGCGGGGGTGCTGGATAAAAGAAAGAAAGAAAAACTGTTGTACGCCATTTCCTTGAACATTCATGGAAATTTCAATAAAATAATAAAAAGATTGTTAATCTGCATAAAGAAAGAGAGTAAGAATGCAGAAGATAGAATATTAATGTTGTCAACCATGAATTAGAAGCTGCGGGCAAGTGGGGGATAAAAGAAAGAAAGAAAAACTGTTGTATCCAATTTCCTTGAACATCCATGGAAATTTTAATAAAATAATAAAAAGATTATTAATCTGCATAAAGTAAAAGTGTAAGAATGCAGAAGATTGAATATTACTGTTGCCAACCATGATTTGGAAGGTGGGAGGTGGTGGGGGATAAAAGAAATAAAGAAAAACTGTTGTATTCCATTTCCTTGAACATTCATGGAAATTTCATTAAAATAATAAAAAGATTGTTCATCTGCATAAAGAAAAAGTGTTAGAATGCCGAAGATGGAATATTAATGTTGTCAACCACGATTTGGAAGCTGGGGGCGTGGGGGATAAAAGAAAGAAAGAAAAAATGTTGTATCCCATTTCCTAGGACATTCATGGAAATTTCAATAAAATAATAATAGATTGTTATTTACATAAAGAAAAAGTGTAAGATTACAGAAGATTGAATATTAATATTGTCAATCATGATTTGGAAGGTGGGGGGTGGTGGGGGATAAAAGAAAGAAAGAAAAACTGTTGTATACCATTTCCTTGAACATTCATGGAAATTTCAATAAAATAATAAAACGATTGGTAATCTGCATAAAGAAAAAGAGTAAGAATGCAGAAGATAGAATATTAATGTTGTCAACCATGATTTGGAAGCTTGGGGAGTGGGGGATAAAAGAAAGAAAGTGAAAATGTTGTATCCCATTTCCTTGAACATTCATGAAATTTCAATAAAATAATGACAAGATTGTTAAATGCATAAAGAAAACGAGTATGAAGGCAGAAGATACAATATTATGTTGTCAACCATGATTTGGAAGCTGGGGGGGTGGGGGATGAAAGAAAGAAAGAAAAACTGTTGTATCCCATTTCCTTGAACATTCATGGAAATTTCAAAAAAATAATAAAAGATTGTTAATCTGCATAAAGAAAAAGAGTAAGAATGCAGGAGATAGAATGTTCATGTTGTCAACCATGATTTGGAAGCTGGCGGGGGTGGGGGATAAAAGAAAGAAAGAAAAACTGTTGTATCCCATTTCCTTGAACATTCATGGAAATTTCAATACAATAATAAAAAGATTGTTAATCTGCATAAAGTAAAAGTGTAAGAATGCAGAAGATAGACTATTAATCTTGTCAACCATGATTTGGAAGCTTGGGGGGGTGGGGGATAAAAGAATGAAAGAAAAACTGTTGTATACCATTTCCTTGAACATTCATGGAAAGTTCAATAAAATAATAAAAAGATTGGTAATCTGCATAAAGAAAAAGAGTAAGAATGCAGAAGATAGAATATTAATGTTGTCAACCATGATTTGGAAGCTTGGAGCGTGGGGGATAAAAGAAAGAAAGAAAAACTGTTGTATCCCATTTCCTTGAACATTCATGGAAATTTCAATACAATAATAAAAAGATTGTTAATCTGCATAAAGAAAAAGAGTAAGAATGCAGAAGATAGAATATTAATGTTGTCAACCATGTTTTAGAAGCTTGGGGGTTGTGGGGGATAAAAGAGAGAAAGAAAAACTGTTGTATCCCATTTCCTTGAACATTCATGGAAATTTCAATAAAATAAGAAAAAGATTGTTAATCTGCATAAAGTAAAACTGTAAGAATGCAGAAGATTGAATATTAATGTTGTCAACCATGATTTGGAAGATGGCGGGGGTGCTGGAAAAAGAAAGAAAGAAAAACTGTTGTATCCCATTTCCTTGAACATTCATGGAAATTTTAATAAAATAATAAAAAGATTATTAATCTGCATAAAGTAAAAGTGTAAGAATGCAGAAGATAGAATATTACTGTTGCCAACCATGATTTGGAAGGTGGGAGGTGGTGGGGGATAAAAGAAAGAAAGAAAAACTGTTGTATTCCATTTCCTTGAACATTCATGGAAATTTCAATAAAATAATAAAAAGATTGGTAATCTGCATAAAGAAAAATAGTAAGAATGCAGAAGATAGAATATTAATGTTGTCAACCATGAATTAGAAGCTGCGGGCAAGAGGGGGATAAAAGAAAGAAAGAAAAACTGTTGTATCCCATTTCCTTGAACTTTAATGGAAATTTCAATAAAATAATAAAAGATTGTTAATCTGCATAAAGAAAAAGAGTAAGAAAGCAGAAGATGGAATATTAATGTTGTCAACCATGATTTGGAAGCTGGGAGGGTAGGGGGATGAAAGAAAGAAAGAAAAACTGTTGTATCCCATTTCCTTGAACATTCATGGAAATTTCAATAAAATAATAAAAAATTGTTAATCTGCATAAAGAAAAAGTGTAAGAATGCAGAACATTGAATATTAATATTGTCAACCACGATTTGGAAGCTGGGGGCGTGCGGGATGAAAGAAAGAAAGAAATAATGTTGTATCACATTTCCTTGAACATTCATGGAAATTTCAATAAAATAATAAAAAGATTGTTAAATGCATAAAGAAAAAGAGTATGAAGGCACAAGTTACAATATTATGTTGTCAACCATGATTTGGAAGCTGGGGGGGTGGGGGATAAAAGAAAGATAGAAAAACTGTTGTATCCCATTTCCTTGAACATTCATGGAAAGTTCAATAAAATAATAAAAAGATTGGTAATCTGCATAAAGAAAAAGAGTAAGAATGCAGAAGATAGAATATTAATGTTGTCAACCATGATTTGGAAGCTTGGAGCGTGGGGGATAAAAGAAAGAAAGAAAAACTGTTGTATCCCATTTCCTTGAACATTCATGGAAATTTCAATACAATAATAAAAAGATTGTTAATCTGCATAAAGAAAAAGAGTAAGAATGCAGAAGATAGAATATTAATGTTGTCAACCATGTTTTAGAAGCTGGGGGGTTGTGGGGGATAAAAGAAAGAAAGAAAAACTGTTGTATCCCATTTCCTTGAACATTCATGGAAATCTCAATAAAATAAGAAAAAGATTGTTAATCTGCATAAAGTAAAACTGTAAGAATGCAGAAGATTGAATATTAATGTTGTCAAGCATGATTTGGAAGATGGCGGGGGTGCTGGAAAAAGAAAGAAAGAAAAACTGTTGTATCCCATTTCCTTGAACATTCATGGAAATTTCAATAAAATAATAAAAAGATTGTTAATCTGCATACAGAAAAAGAGTAAGAATGCAGAAGATAGAATATTAATGTTGTCAACCATGATTTGGAAGCTGGGGCCGCTGGAGGATAAAAGAAAGAAAGAAAAACTGTTGTATCCCATTTACTTGAACATTCATGGAAATTTCAATAAAATAATAAAAAGATTGTTAATCTGCATAGAGAAAAAGTGTAAGAATGCAGAAGATAGAATATTAATGTTGTCAACCATGTTTTGGAAGCTGGGGGGTGGTGGGGTATAAAAGAAAGAAAGAAAAACTGTTGTATCCCATTTCCTTGAACATTCATGGAAATTTCAATAAAATAAGAAAAAGATTGTTAATCTGCGTAAAGTAAAAGTGTAAGAATGCAGAAGATTGAATATTAATGTTGTCAACCATGATGTGGAAGATGGCGGGGGTGCTGGATAAAAGAAAGAAAGAAAAACTGTTGTACGCCATTTCCTTGAACATTCATGGAAATTTCAATAAAATAATAAAAAGATTGTTAATCTGCATAAAGAAAGAGAGTAAGAATGCAGAAGATAGAATATTAATGTTGTCAACCATGAATTAGAAGCTGCGGGCAAGTGGGGGATAAAAGAAAGAAAGAAAAACTGTTGTATCCAATTTCCTTGAACATCCATGGAAATTTTAATAAAATAATAAAAAGATTATTAATCTGCATAAAGTAAAAGTGTAAGAATGCAGAAGATTGAATATTACTGTTGCCAACCATGATTTGGAAGGTGGGAGGTGGTGGGGGATAAAAGAAAGAAAGAAAAACTGTTGTATTCCATTTCCTTGAACATTCATGGAAATTTCATTAAAATAATAAAAAGATTGTTCATCTGCATAAAGAAAAAGTGTTAGAATGCCGAAGATGGAATATTAATGTTGTCAACCACGATTTGGAAGCTGGGGGCGTGGGGGATAAAAGAAAGAAAGAAAAAATGTTGTATCCCATTTCCTAGGACATTCATGGAAATTTCAATAAAATAATAATAGATTGTTATTTACATAAAGAAAAAGTGTAAGATTACAGAAGATTGAATATTAATATTGTCAATCATGATTTGGAAGGTGGGGGGTGGTGGGGGATAAAAGAAAGAAAGAAAAACTGTTGTATACCATTTCCTTGAACATTCATGGAAATTTCAATAAAACAATAAAACGATTGGTAATCTGCATAAAGAAAAAGAGTAAGAATGCAGAAGATAGAATATTAATGTTGTCAACCATGATTTGGAAGCTGGCGGGGGTGGGGGATAAAAGAAAGAAAGAAAAACTGTTCTATCCCATTTCCTTGAACATTCATGGAAATTTCAATACAATAATAAAAAGATTGTTAATCTGCATAAAGAAAAAGAGTAAGAATGCAGAAGATAGAATATTAATGTTGTCAACCATGTTTTAGAAGCTGGGGGTTGTGGGGGATAAAAGAAAGAAAGAAAAACTGTTGTATCCCATTTCCTTGAACATTCATGGAAATTTCAATAAAATAAGAAAAAGATTGTTAATCTGCATAAAGTAAAACTGTAAGAATGCAGAAGATTGAATATTAATGTTGTCAAGCATGATTTGGAAGATGGCGGGGGTGCTGGAAAAAGAAAGAAAGAAAAACTGTTGTATCCCATTTCCTTGAACATTCATGGAAATTTCAATAAAATAATAAAAAGATTGTTAATCTGCATAAAGAAAAAGAGTAAGAATGCAGAAGATAGAATATTAATGTTGTCAACCATGATTTGGAAGCTGGGGCCGCTGGAGGATAAAAGAAAGAAAGAAAAACTGTTGTATCCCATTTACTTGAACATTCATGGAAATTTCAATAAAATAATAAAAAGATTGTTAATCTGCATAGAGAAAAAGAGTAAGAATGCAGAAGATAGAATATTAATGTTGTCAACCATGTTTTGGAAGCTGGGGGGTGGTGGGGTATAAAAGAAAGAAAGAAAAACTGTTGTATCCCATTTCCTTGAACATTCATGGAAATTTCAATAAAATAAGAAAAAGATTGTTAATCTGCGTAAAGTAAAAGTGTAAGAATGCAGAAGATTGAATATTAATGTTGTCAACCATGATGTGGAAGATGGCGGGGGTGCTGGATAAAAGAAAGAAAGAAAAACTGTTGTACGCCATTTCCTTGAACATTCATGGAAATTTCAATAAAATAATAAAAAGATTGTTAATCTGCATAAAGAAAGAGTGTAAGAATGCAGAAGATAGAATATTAATGTTGTCAACCATGAATTAGAAGCTGCGGGCAAGTGGGGGATAAAAGAAAGAAAGAAAAACTGTTGTATCCAATTTCCTTGAACATCCATGGAAATTTTAATAAAATAATAAAAAGATTATTAATCTGCATAAAGTAAAAGTGTAAGAATGCAGAAGATTGAATATTACTGTTGCCAACCATGATTTGGAAGGTGGGAGGTGGTGGGGGATAAAAGAAAGAAAGAAAAACTGTTGTATTCCATTTCCTTGAACATTCATGGAAATTTCATTAAAATAATAAAAAGATTGTTCATCTGCATAAAGAAAAAGAGTATGAAGGCAGAAGATACAATATTATGTTGTCAACCATGATTTGGAAGCTGGGGGGGTGGGGGATGAAAGAAAGAAAGAAAAACTGTTGTATCTCTTTCCTTGAACATTCATGGAAATTTCAAAAAAATAATAAAAGATTGTTAATCTGCATAAAGAAAAAGAGTAAGAATTCAGGAGATAGAATGTTCATGTTGTCAACCATGATTTGGAAGCTGGCGGGGGTGGGGGATAAAAGAAAGAAAGAAAAACTGTTCTATCCCATTTCCTTGAACATTCATGGAAATTTCAATAAAATAATAAAAAGATTGTTAATCTGCATAAAGAAAAAGAGTAAGAATGCAGAAGATAGAATATTAATGTTGTCAACCATGTTTTAGAAGCTGGGGGTTGTGGGGGATAAAAGAAAGAAAGAAAAACTGTTGTATCCCATTTCCTTGAACATTCATGGAAATTTCAATAAAATAATAAAAAGATTGTTAATCTGCATAAAGAAAAAGAGTAAGAATGCAGAAGATAGAATATTAATGTTGTCAACCATGATTTGGAAGCTGGGGCCGCTGGAGGATAAAAGAAAGAAAGAAAAACTGTTGTATCCCATTTACTTGAACATTCATGGAAATTTCAATAAAATAATAAAAAGATTGTTAATCTGCATAGAGAAAAAGAGTAAGAATGCAGAAGATAGAATATTAATGTTGTCAACCATGTTTTGGAAGCTGGGGGGTGGTGGGGTATAAAAGAAAGAAAGAAAAACTGTTGTATCCCATTTCCTTGAACATTCATGGAAATTTCAATAAAATAAGAAAAAGATTGTTAATCTGCATAAAGAAAGAGAGTAAGAATGCAGAAGATAGAATATTAATGTTGTCAACCATGAATTAGAAGCTGCGGGCAAGTGGGGGATAAAAGAAAGAAAGAAAAACTGTTGTATCCAATTTCCTTGAACATTCATGGAAATTTTAATAAAATAATAAAAAGATTATTAATCTGCATAAAGTAAAAGTGTAAGAATGCAGAAGATTGAATATTACTGTTGCCAACCATGATTTGGAAGGTGGGAGGTGGTGGGGGATAAAAGAAAGAAAGAAAAACTGTTGTATGCCATTTCCTTGAACATTCATGGAAATTTCATTAAAATAATAAAAAGATTGTTCATCTGCATAAAGAAAAAGTGTTAGAATGCCGAAGATTGAATATTAATGTTGTCAACGACGATTTGGAAGCTGGGGGCGTGGGGGATAAAAGAAAGCAAGAAAAAATGTTGTATCCCATTTCCTAGGAAATTCATGGAAATTTCAATAAAATAATAAATAGATTGTTATTTACATAAAGAAAAAGTGTAAGATTACAGAAGATTGAATATTAATATTGTCAACCATGATTTGGAAGGTGGGGGGTGGTGGGGGATAAAAGAAAGAAAGAAAAACTGTTGTATACCATTTCCTTGAACATTCATGGAAATTTCAATAAAATAATAAAACGATTGGTAATCTGCATAAAGAAAAAGAGTAAGAATGCAGAAGATAGAATATTAATGTTGTCAACCATGATTTGGAAGCTTGGGGAGTGGGGGATAAAAGAAAGAAAGTGAAAATGTTGTATCCCATTTCCTTGAACATTCATGAAATTTCAATAAAATAATGACAAGATTGTTAAATGCATAAAGAAAACGAGTATGAAGGCAGAAGATACAATATTATGTTGTCAACCATGATTTGGAAGCTGGGGGGGTGGGGGATGAAAGAAAGAAAGAAAAACTGTTGTATCCCATTTCCTTGAACATTCATGGAAATTTCAAAAAAATAATAAAAGATTGTTAATCTGCATAAAGAAAAAGAGTAAGAATGCAGGAGATAGAATGTTCATGTTGTCAACCATGATTTGGAAGCTGGCGGGGGTGGGGGATAAAAGAAAGAAAGAAAAACTGTTGTATCCCATTTCCTTGAACATTCATGGAAATTTCAATACAATAATAAAAAGATTGTTAATCTGCATAAAGTAAAAGTGTAAGAATGCAGAAGATAGACTATTAATCTTTTCAACCATTATTTGGAAGCTTGGGGGGGTGGGGGATAAAAGAATGAAAGAAAAACTGTTGTATACCATTTCCTTGAACATTCATGGAAAGTTCAATAAAATAATAAAAAGATTGGTAATCTGCATAAAGAAAAAGAGTAAGAATGCAGAAGATAGAATATTAATGTTGTCAACCATGATTTGGAAGCTTGGAGCGTGGGGGATAAAAGAAAGAAAGAAAAACTGTTGTATCCCATTTCCTTGAACATTCATGGAAATTTCAATACAATAATAAAAAGATTGTTAATCTGCATAAAGAAAAAGAGTAAGAATGCAGAAGATAGAATATTAATGTTGTCAACCATGTTTTAGAAGCTTGGGGGTTGTGGGGGATAAAAGAGAGAAAGAAAAACTGTTGTATCCCATTTCCTTGAACATTCATGGAAATTTCAATAAAATAAGAAAAAGATTGTTAATCTGCATAAAGTAAAACTGTAAGAATGCAGAAGATTGAATATTAATGTTGTCAACCATGATTTGGAAGATGGCGGGGGTGCTGGAAAAAGAAAGAAAGAAAAACTGTTGTATCCCATTTCCTTGAACATTCATGGAAATTTTAATAAAATAATAAAAAGATTATTAATCTGCATAAAGTAAAAGTGTAAGAATGCAGAAGATAGAATATTACTGTTGCCAACCATGATTTGGAAGGTGGGAGGTGGTGGGGGATAAAAGAAAGAAAGAAAAACTGTTGTATTCCATTTCCTTGAACATTCATGGAAATTTCAATAAAATAATAAAAAGATTGGTAATCTGCATAAAGAAAAATAGTAAGAATGCAGAAGATAGAATATTAATGTTGTCAACCATGAATTAGAAGCTGCGGGCAAGAGGGGGATAAAAGAAAGAAAGAAAAACTGTTGTATCCCATTTCCTTGAACTTTAATGGAAATTTCAATAAAATAATAAAAGATTGTTAATCTGCATAAAGAAAAAGAGTAAGAAAGCAGAAGATGGAATATTAATGTTGTCAACCATGATTTGGAAGCTGGGAGGGTAGGGGGATGAAAGAAAGAAAGAAAAACTGTTGTATCCCATTTCCTTGAACATTCATGGAAATTTCAATAAAATAATAAAAAATTGTTAATCTGCATAAAGAAAAAGTGTAAGAATGCAGAACATTGAATATTAATATTGTCAACCACGATTTGGAAGCTGGGGGCGTGCGGGATGAAAGAAAGAAAGAAATAATGTTGTATCACATTTCCTTGAACATTCATGGAAATTTCAATAAAATAATAAAAAGATTGTTAAATGCATAAAGAAAAAGAGTATGAAGGCACAAGTTACAATATTATGTTGTCAACCATGATTTGGAAGCTGGGGGGGTGGGGGATAAAAGAAAGAAAGAAAAACTGTTGTATCCCATTTCCTTGAACATTCATGGAAAGTTCAATAAAATAATAAAAAGATTGGTAATCTGCATAAAGAAAAAGAGTAAGAATGCAGAAGATAGAATATTAATGTTGTCAACCATGATTTGGAAGCTTGGAGCGTGGGGGATAAAAGAAAGAAAGAAAAACTGTTGTATCCCATTTCCTTGAACATTCATGGAAATTTCAATACAATAATAAAAAGATTGTTAATCTGCATAAAGAAAAAGAGTAAGAATGCAGAAGATAGAATATTAATGTTGTCAACCATGTTTTAGAAGCTGGGGGGTTGTGGGGGATAAAAGAAAGAAAGAAAAACTGTTGTATCCCATTTCCTTGAACATTCATGGAAATTTCAATAAAATAAGAAAAAGATTGTTAATCTGCATAAAGTAAAACTGTAAGAATGCAGAAGATTGAATATTAATGTTGTCAAGCATGATTTGGAAGAAGGCGGGGGTGCTGGAAAAAGAAAGAAAGAAAAACTGTTGTATCCCATTTCCTTGAACATTCATGGAAATTTCAATAAAATAATAAAAAGATTGTTAATCTGCATACAGAAAAAGAGTAAGAATGCAGAAGATAGAATATTAATGTTGTCAACCATGATTTGGAAGCTGGGGCCGCTGGAGGATAAAAGAAAGAAAGAAAAACTGTTGTATCCCATTTACTTGAACATTCATGGAAATTTCAATAAAATAATAAAAAGATTGTTAATCTGCATAGAGAAAAAGTGTAAGAATGCAGAAGATAGAATATTAATGTTGTCAACCATGTTTTGGAAGCTGGGGGGTGGTGGGGTATAAAAGAAAGAAAGAAAAACTGTTGTACGCCATTTCCTTGAACATTCATGGAAATTTCAATAAAATAATAAAAAGATTGTTAATCTGCATAAAGAAAGAGAGTAAGAATGCAGAAGATAGAATATTAATGTTGTCAACCATGAATTAGAAGCTGCGGGCAAGTGGGGGATAAAAGAAAGAAAGAAAAACTGTTGTATCCAATTTCCTTGAACATCCATGGAAATTTTAATAAAATAATAAAAAGATTATTAATCTGCATAAAGTAAAAGTGTAAGAATGCAGAAGATTGAATATTACTGTTGCCAACCATGATTTGGAAGGTGGGAGGTGGTGGGGGATAAAAGAAAGAAAGAAAAACTGTTGTATTCCATTTCCTTGAACATTCATGGAAATTTCATTAAAATAATAAAAAGATTGTTCATCTGCATAAAGAAAAAGTGTTAGAATGCCGAAGATGGAATATTAATGTTGTCAACCACGATTTGGAAGCTGGGGGCGTGGGGGATAAAAGAAAGAAAGAAAAAATGTTGTATCCCATTTCCTAGGACATTCATGGAAATTTCAATAAAATAATAAATAGATTGTTATTTACATAAAGAAAAAGTGTAAGATTACAGAAGATTGAATATTAATATTGTCAATCATGATTTGGAAGGTGGGGGGTGGTGGGGGATAAAAGAAAGAAAGAAAAACTGTTGTATACCATTTCCTTGAACATTCATGGAAATTTCAATAAAATAATAAAACGATTGGTAATCTGCATAAAGAAAAAGAGTAAGAATGCAGAAGATAGAATATTAATGTTGTCAACCATGATTTGGAAGCTGGCGGGGGTGGGGGATAAAAGAAAGAAAGAAAAACTGTTCTATCCCATTTCCTTGAACATTCATGGAAATTTCAATAAAATAATAAAAGATTGTTAATCTGCATAAAGAAAAAGAGTAAGAATGCAGAACATGGAATATTAATGTTGTCAACCATGTTTTGGAAGCTGGGGGGGTAGGGGGATGAAAGAAAGAAAGAAAAACCTTTGTATCCCATTTCCTTGAACATTCATGGAAATTTCAATAAAATAATAAAAAATTGTTAATCTGCATAAAGAAAAAGTGTAAGAATGCAGAACATTGAATATTAATATTGTCAACCACGATTTGGAAGCTGGGGGCGTGCGGGATGAAAGAAAGAAAGAAATAATGTTGTATCACATTTCCTTGAACATTCATGGAAATTTCAATAAAATAATAAAAAGATTGTTAGTCTGCATAAAGAAAAAGTGTAAGAATGCAGAAGATAGAATATTAATGTTGTCAAACATGATTTGGAAGCTGGGGGGGGTGGGGGATAAAAGAAAGTAAGAAAAACTGTTGTATCCCATTTCCTTGAACATTCATGGAAATTTCAATAAAATAATAAAAAGATAGTTAATCTGCATAAAGAAAAAGTGTAAGAATGCAGAAGATAGGATATTAATGTTGTCAACCATGAATTAGAAGCTGCGGGCAAGTGGGGAATAAAAGAAAGAAAGAAAAACTGTTGTATCCAATTTCCTTGAACATTCATGGAAATTTTAATAAAATAATAAAAAGATTGTTAATCTGCATAAAGTAAAAGTGTAAGAATGCACAAGATTGAATATTACTGTTGCCAACCATGATTTGGAAGGTGGGAGGTGGTGGGAGATAAAAGAAAGAAAGAAAAACTGTTGTATTCCATTTCCTTGAACATTCATAGAAATTTCATTAAAATAATAAAAAGATTGTTCAACTGCATAAAAAAAAGTGTAAGAATGCCGAAGATTGAATACTAATGTTGTCAACCATGATTTGGAAGGTGGTGGGTGGTGGGGGATAAAAGAAAGAAAGAAAAACTGTTGTATACCATTTCCTTGAACATTCATGGAAATTTCAATAAAATATTAAAAAGATTGGTAATCTGCATAAAGAAAAAGAGTAAGAATGCAGAAGATAGAATATGAATGTTGTCGACCATGATTTGGAAGCTTGGGGAGTGGGGGATAAAAGAAAGAAAGAGAAAATGTTGTATCCCATTTCCTTGAACATTCATGAAATTTCAGTAAAATAATGACAAGATTGTTAAATGCATAAAGAAAAAGAGTATGAAGGCAGAAGATACAATATTATGTTGTCAACCATGATTTGGAAGCTGGGAGGGTGGGGGATGAAAGAAAGAAAAAAAAACTGTTGTATCCCATTTCCTTGAACATTCATGGAAATTTCAAATAAATAATAAAAGATTGTTAATCTGCATGAAGAAAAAGAGTAAGAATGCAGGAGATAGAATGTTCATGTTGTCAACCATGACTTGGAAGCTGGCGGGGGTGGGGGATAAAAGAAAGAAAGAAAAAATGTTGTATCCCATTTCCTTGGACATTCATGGAAATTTCAATAAAATAAGAAATAGATTGTTATTTACATAAAGAAAAAGTGTAAGAATACAGAAGATTGAATATGAATGTTGTCAACCATGATTTGGAAGGTGGTGGGTGGTGGGGGATAAAAGAAAGAAAGAAAAACTGTTGTATACCATTTCCTTGAACATTCATGGAAATTTCAATTAAATATTAAAAAGATTGGTAATCTGCATAAAGAAAAAGAGTAAGAATGCAGAAGATAGAATATTAATGTTGTCAACCATGATTTGGAAGATTGGGGAGTGGGGGATAAAAGAAAGAAAGAGAAAATGTTGTATCCCATTTCCTTGAACATTCATGAAATTTCAGTAAAATAATGACAAGATTGTTAAATGCATAAAGAAAAAGAGTATGAAGGCAGAAGATACAATATTATGTTGTCAACCATGATTTGGAAGCTGGCGGGGGTGGGGGATAAAAGAAAGAAAGAAAAACTGTTGTATCCCATTTCCTTGATCATTCATGGAAATTTCAATACAATAATAAAAAGATTGTTAATCTGCATAAAGAAAAAGAGTAAGAATGCAGAAGATAGATAATTAATGTTGTCAACCCTGTTTTGGAAGCTGGGGGGTTGTGGGGGATAAAAGAAAGAAAGAAAAACTGTTGTATCCCATTTCCTTGAACATTCATGGAAATTTCAGTAAAATAATAAAAAGATTGTTATTCTGCATAAAGAAAAATTGTAAGAATGCAGAAGATAGTCTATTAATCTTGTCAACCATGATTTGGAAGCTTGGGGGGTTGGGGGATAAAAGAATGAAAGAAAAAATGTTGTATCCCATTTCCTTGAACATTCATGGAAATTTCAATAAAATAATAAAAGATAGTTAATCTGCATAAAGAAAAAGAGTAAGAATGCAGGAGATAGAATGTTCATGTTGTCAACCATGATTTGGAAGCTGGCGGGGGTGGGGGATAAAAGAAAGACAGAAGAAGTGTTGTATCCCATTTCCTTGAACATTCATGGAAATTTCAATAAAATAAGAAAAGATTGTTAATCTGCATAAAGAAAAACAGTAAGAATGCAGAAGGTAGAATATTAATGTTTTCAATCATGATTTGGAAGCTGGGGGGCTGGGGGATACAAGAATGAAAGAAAAACTGTTGTATCCCATTTCCTTGAACATTCATGGAAATTTCAATAAAATAATAAAAAGATTGGTAATCTGCATAAAGAAAAATAGTAAGAATGCAGAAGATAGAATATTAATGTTGTCAACAATGATTTGGAAGCTGGTGGGGTTGGGGGATGATAGAAAGAAAGAAAAAGTGTTGTATCCCATTTCCTTTAACATTCATGGAAATTTCAATAAAATAATAAAAAGATTCTTAATCTGCATAGAGAAAAAGAGTAAGAATGACGAAGATAGAATGTTAATGTTGTCAACAATGATTTGGAATCTGGGGGGTTGTGCGGGATAAAAGAAAGAAAGAAAAACTGTTTTATCCCATTTCCTTGAACATTCATCGAAATTTCAATAAAATAATAAAAAGATTGTTAATATGCATAAAGAAAAAGTGTAAGAATGCAGAAGATAGAATATTAGTGTTGGGAACTAAGATTTGGAAGCTGTTGGGGTGGGGGATAAAAGAAAGAAAGAAAAACTCTTGTGTCACATTTCTATGAACATTCATTGAAATTTCAATAAAATAATAAAGAGATTCTTAATCTGCATATAGAAAAAGAGTAAGAATGACGAAGATAGAATGTTAATGTTGTCAGCAATGATTTGGAATCTGGGGGGTTATGCGGGATAAAAGAAAGAATGAAAAACTGTTGTATCCCATTTCCTTGAACATTCATGGAAATTTCAATACAATAATAAAAAGATTGTTAATCTGCATAGAGAAAAAGAGTAAGAATGCAGAAGATAGAATATTAATGTTGTAAACCATGATTTGGAAGCTGGGGGCGCTGGAGGATAAAAGAAAGAAAGAAAAAATGTTGTATCCCATTTCCTTGAACATTCATGGCAATTTCAATAAAATAATAAAAAGATTGTTAATCTGCATAAAGAAAAAGATTAAGAATGCAGAAGAATGAATGTTAATGTTGTCAACAATGATTTGGAATCTGGGGGGTTGTGCGGGATAAAAGAAAGAAAGAAAAACTGTTGTATACCATTTCCTTGAACATTCATGGAAATTTCAATAAAATAATAAAAAGATTGTTAATCTGCATAAAGAAAAAGAGTAAGAATGCAGAAGATAGAATATTAATGTTGTCAACCCTGATTGGGAAGCTGGGGCGTGTTGGGGGATAAAAGAAAGAAAGAAAAACTGTTGTATCCCATTTCCTTGAACTTTCATGGAAATTTCAATAAAATAATAAAAGATTGTTAATCTGCATAAAGAAAAAGAGTAAGAATGCAGAAGATGGAATATTAATGTTGTCAACCATGTTTTGGAAGCTGGGGGGGTAGGGGGATGAAAGAAAGAAAGAAAAACCTTTGTATCCCATTTCCTTGAACATTCATGGAAATTTCAATAAAATAATAAAAAATTGTTAATCTGCATAAAGAAAAAGTGTAAGAATGCAGAACATTGAATATTAATATTGTCAACCACGATTTGGAAGCTGGGGGCGTGCGGGATGAAAGAAAGAAAGAAATAATGTTGTATCACATTTCCTTGAACATTCATGGAAATTTCAATAAAATAATAAAAAGATTGTTAGTCTGCATAAAGAAAAAGTGTAAGAATGCAGAAGATAGAATATTAATGTTGTCAAACATGATTTGGAAGCTGGGGGGGGTGGGGGATAAAAGAAAGTAAGAAAAACTGTTGTATCCCATTTCCTTGAACATTCATGGAAATTTCAATAAAATAATAAAAAGATAGTTAATCTGCATAAAGAAAAAGTGTAAGAATGCAGAAGATAGAATATTAATGTTGTCAACCATGATTTGGAAGATTGGGGAGTGGGGGATAAAAGAAAGAAAGAGAAAATGTTGTATCCCATTTCCTTGAACATTCATGAAATTTCAGTAAAATAATGACAAGATTGTTAAATGCATAAAGAAAAAGAGTATGAAGGCAGAAGATACAATATTATGTTGTCAACCATGATTTGGAAGCTGGCGGGGGTGGGGGATAAAAGAAAGAAAGAAAAACTGTTGTATCCCATTTCCTTGATCATTCATGGAAATTTCAATACAATAATAAAAAGATTGTTAATCTGCATAAAGAAAAAGAGTAAGAATGCAGAAGATAGATAATTAATGTTGTCAACCCTGTTTTGGAAGCTGGGGGGTTGTGGGGGATAAAAGAAAGAAAGAAAAACTGTTGTATCCCATTTCCTTGAACATTCATGGAAATTTCAGTAAAATAATAAAAAGATTGTTATTCTGCATAAAGAAAAATTGTAAGAATGCAGAAGATAGTCTATTAATCTTGTCAACCATGATTTGGAAGCTTGGGGGGTTGGGGGATAAAAGAATGAAAGAAAAAATGTTGTATCCCATTTCCTTGAACATTCATGGAAATTTCAATAAAATATTAAAAAGATTGGTAATCTGCATAAAGAAAAAGAGTAAGAATGCAGAAGATAGAATATGAATGTTGTCGACCATGATTTGGAAGATTGGGGAGTGGGGGATAAAAGAAAGAAAGAGAAAATGTTGTATCCCATTTCCTTGAACATTCATGAAATTTCAGTAAAATAATGACAAGATTGTTAAATGCATAAAGAAAAAGAGTATGAAGGCAGAAGATACAATATTATGTTGTCAACCATGATTTGGAAGCTGGGAGGGTGGGGGATGAAAGAAAGAAAAAAAAACTGTTGTATCCCATTTCCTTGAACATTCATGGAAATTTCAAATAAATAATAAAAGATTGTTAATCTGCATGAAGAAAAAGAGTAAGAATGCAGGAGATAGAATGTTCATGTTGTCAACCATGATTTGGAAGCTGGCGGGGGTGGGGGATAAAAGAAAGAAAGAAAAACTGTTGTATCCCATTTCCTTGAACATTCATGGAAATTTCAATACAATAATAAAAAGATTGTTAATCTGCATAAAGAAAAAGAGTAAGAATGCAGAAGATAGAATATTAATGTTGTCAACCATGTTTTAGAAGCTGGGGGGTTGTGGGGGATAAAAGAAAGAAAGAAAAACTGTTGTATCCCATTTCCTTGAACATTCATGGAAATTTCAATAAAATAGTAAAAAGATTGTTAATCTGCACAGAGAAAAAGAGTAAGAATGCAGAAGATAGAATATTAATGTTGTCAACCATGATTGGGAAGCTGGGGCGTGTTGGGGGATAAAAGAAAGAAAGAAAAACTGTTGTATCCCATTTCCTTGAACTTTCATGGAAATTTCAATAAAATAAGAAAAGATTGTTAATCTGCATAAAGAAAAAGAGTAAGAATGCAGAAGATGGAATATTAATGTTGTCAACCATGATTTGGAAGCTGGGGGGGTAGGGGGATGAAAGAAAGAAAGAAAAACTGTTGCATCCCATTTCCTTGAACATTCATGGAAATTTCAATAAAATAATAAAAAATTGTTAATCTGCATAAAGAAAAAGTGTAAGAATGCAGAACATTGAATATTAATATTGTCAACCACGATTTGGAAGCTGGGGGCGTGCGGGATAAAAGAAATAAAGAAATAATGTTGTATCACATTTCCTTGAACATTCATGGAAAATTCAATAAAATAATAAAAAGATTGTTAGTCTGCATAAAGAAAAAGTGAAAGAATGCAGAAGATAGAATATTAATGTTGTCAAACATGATTTGGAAGCTGGGGGGGCGTGGGGGATAAAAGAAAGTAAGAAAAACTGTTGTATCCCATTTCCTTGAACATTCATAGAAATTTCAATAAAATGATAAAAAGATAGTTAATCTGCATAAAGAAAAAGAGTAAGAATGCAGAAGATAGAATATTAATGTTGTCAACCATGAATTAGAAGCTGCGGGCAAGTGGGGGATAAAAGAAAGAAAGAAAAACTGTTGTATCCAATTTCCTTGAACATTCATGGAAATTTTAATAAAATAATAAAAAGATTGTTAATCTGCATAAAGTAAAAGTGTAAGAATGCAGAAGATTGAATATTACTGTTGCCAACCATGATTTGGAAGGTGGGAGGTGGTGGGGGATAAAAGAAACAAAGAAAAACTGTTGTATTCCATTTCCTTGAACATTCATGGAAATTTCATTAAAATAATAAAAAGATTGTTAATCTGCATAAAGAAAAACTGTAAGAATGCCGAAGATTGAATATTAATGTTGTCAACCACGATTTGGAAGCTGGGGGCGTGGGGGATAAAAGAGAGAAAGAAAAAATGTTGTATCCCATTTCCTTGGACATTCATGGAAATTTCAATAAAATAAGAAATAGATTGTTATTTACATAAAGAAAAAGTGTAAGAATACAGAAGATTGAATATGAATGTTGTCAACCATGATTTGGAAGGTGGTGGGTGGTGGGGGATAAAAGAAAGAAAGAAAAACTGTTGTATACCATTTCCTTGAACATTCATGGAAATTTCAATTAAATATTAAAAAGATTGGTAATCTGCATAAAGAAAAAGAGTAAGAATGCAGAAGATAGAATATTAATGTTGTCAACCATGATTTGGAAGATTGGGGAGTGGGGGATAAAAGAAAGAAAGAGAAAATGTTGTATCCCATTTCCTTGAACATTCATGAAATTTCAGTAAAATAATGACAAGATTGTTAAATGCATAAAGAAAAAGAGTATGAAGGCAGAAGATACAATATTATGTTGTCAACCATGATTTGGAAGCTGGCGGGGGTGGGGGATAAAAGAAAGAAAGAAAAACTGTTGTATCCCATTTCCTTGATCATTCATGGAAATTTCAATACAATAATAAAAAGATTGTTAATCTGCATAAAGAAAAAGAGTAAGAATGCAGAAGATAGATAATTAATGTTGTCAACCCTGTTTTGGAAGCTGGGGGGTTGTGGGGGATAAAAGAAAGAAAGAAAAACTGTTGTATCCCATTTCCTTGAACATTCATGGAAATTTCAGTAAAATAATAAAAAGATTGTTATTCTGCATAAAGAAAAATTGTAAGAATGCAGAAGATAGTCTATTAATCTTGTCAACCATGATTTGGAAGCTTGGGGGGTTGGGGGATAAAAGAATGAAAGAAAAAATGTTGTATCCCATTTCCTTGAACATTCATGGAAATTTCAATAAAATAATAAAAGATAGTTAATCTGCATAAAGAAAAAGAGTAAGAATGCAGGAGATAGAATGTTCATGTTGTCAACCATGATTTGGAAGCTGGCGGGGGTGGGGGATAAAAGAAAGACAGAAGAAGTGTTGTATCCCATTTCCTTGAACATTCATGGAAATTTCAATAAAATAAGAAAAGATTGTTAATCTGCATAAAGAAAAACAGTAAGAATGCAGAAGGTAGAATATTAATGTTTTCAATCATGATTTGGAAGCTGGGGGGCTGGGGGATACAAGAATGAAAGAAAAACTGTTGTATCCCATTTCCTTGAACATTCATGGAAATTTCAATAAAATAATAAAAAGATTGGTAATCTGCATAAAGAAAAATAGTAAGAATGCAGAAGATAGAATATTAATGTTGTCAACAATGATTTGGAAGCTGGTGGGGTTGGGGGATGATAGAAAGAAAGAAAAAGTGTTGTATCCCATTTCCTTTAACATTCATGGAAATTTCAATAAAATAATAAAAAGATTCTTAATCTGCATAGAGAAAAAGAGTAAGAATGACGAAGATAGAATGTTAATGTTGTCAACAATGATTTGGAATCTGGGGGGTTGTGCGGGATAAAAGAAAGAAAGAAAAACTGTTTTATCCCATTTCCTTGAACATTCATCGAAATTTCAATAAAATAATAAAAAGATTGTTAATATGCATAAAGAAAAAGTGTAAGAATGCAGAAGATAGAATATTAGTGTTGGGAACTAAGATTTGGAAGCTGTTGGGGTGGGGGATAAAAGAAAGAAAGAAAAACTCTTGTGTCACATTTCTATGAACATTCATTGAAATTTCAATAAAATAATAAAGAGATTCTTAATCTGCATATAGAAAAAGAGTAAGAATGACGAAGATAGAATGTTAATGTTGTCAGCAATGATTTGGAATCTGGGGGGTTATGCGGGATAAAAGAAAGAATGAAAAACTGTTGTATCCCATTTCCTTGAACATTCATGGAAATTTCAATACAATAATAAAAAGATTGTTAATCTGCATAGAGAAAAAGAGTAAGAATGCAGAAGATAGAATATTAATGTTGTAAACCATGATTTGGAAGCTGGGGGCGCTGGAGGATAAAAGAAAGAAAGAAAAAATGTTGTATCCCATTTCCTTGAACATTCATGGCAATTTCAATAAAATAATAAAAAGATTGTTAATCTGCATAAAGAAAAAGATTAAGAATGCAGAAGAATGAATGTTAATGTTGTCAACAATGATTTGGAATCTGGGGGGTTGTGCGGGATAAAAGAAAGAAAGAAAAACTGTTGTATACCATTTCCTTGAACATTCATGGAAATTTCAATAAAATAATAAAAAGATTGTTAATCTGCATAAAGAAAAAGAGTAAGAATGCAGAAGATAGAATATTAATGTTGTCAACCCTGATTGGGAAGCTGGGGCGTGTTGGGGGATAAAAGAAAGAAAGAAAAACTGTTGTATCCCATTTCCTTGAACTTTCATGGAAATTTCAATAAAATAATAAAAGATTGTTAATCTGCATAAAGAAAAAGAGTAAGAATGCAGAAGATGGAATATTAATGTTGTCAACCATGTTTTGGAAGCTGGGGGGGTAGGGGGATGAAAGAAAGAAAGAAAAACCTTTGTATCCCATTTCCTTGAACATTCATGGAAATTTCAATAAAATAATAAAAAATTGTTAATCTGCATAAAGAAAAAGTGTAAGAATGCAGAACATTGAATATTAATATTGTCAACCACGATTTGGAAGCTGGGGGCGTGCGGGATGAAAGAAAGAAAGAAATAATGTTGTATCACATTTCCTTGAACATTCATGGAAATTTCAATAAAATAATAAAAAGATTGTTAGTCTGCATAAAGAAAAAGTGTAAGAATGCAGAAGATAGAATATTAATGTTGTCAAACATGATTTGGAAGCTGGGGGGGGGTGGGGGATAAAAGAAAGTAAGAAAAACTGTTGTATCCCATTTCCTTGAACATTCATGGAAATTTCAATAAAATAATAAAAAGATAGTTAATCTGCATAAAGAAAAAGTGTAAGAATGCAGAAGATAGAATATTAATGTTGTCAACCATGAATTAGAAGCTGCGGGCAAGTGGGGAATAAAAGAAAGAAAGAAAAACTGTTGTATCCAATTTCCTTGAACATTCATGGAAATTTTAATAAAATAATAAAAAGATTGTTAATCTGCATAAAGTAAAAGTGTAAGAATGCACAAGATTGAATATTACTGTTGCCAACCATGATTTGGAAGGTGGGAGGTGGTGGGAGATAAAAGAAAGAAAGAAAAACTGTTGTATTCCATTTCCTTGAACATTCATAGAAATTTCATTAAAATAATAAAAAGATTGTTCAACTGCATAAAAAAAAGTGTAAGAATACCGAAGATTGAATACTAATGTTGTCAACCATGATTTGGAAGGTGGTGGGTGGTGGGGGATAAAAGAAAGAAAGAAAAACTGTTGTATACCATTTCCTTGAACATTCATGGAAATTTCAATAAAATATTAAAAAGATTGGTAATCTGCATAAAGAAAAAGAGTAAGAATGCAGAAGATAGAATATGAATGTTGTCGACCATGATTTGGAAGCTTGGGGAGTGGGGGATAAAAGAAAGAAAGAGAAAATGTTGTATCCCATTTCCTTGAACATTCATGAAATTTCAGTAAAATAATGACAAGATTGTTAAATGCATAAAGAAAAAGAGTATGAAGGCAGAAGATACAATATTATGTTGTCAACCATGATTTGGAAGCTGGGAGGGTGGGGGATGAAAGAAAGAAAAAAAAACTGTTGTATCCCATTTCCTTGAACATTCATGGAAATTTCAAATAAATAATAAAAGATTGTTAATCTGCATGAAGAAAAAGAGTAAGAATGCAGGAGATAGAATGTTCATGTTGTCAACCATGACTTGGAAGCTGGCGGGGGTGGGGGATAAAAGAAAGAAAGAAAAAATGTTGTATCCCATTTCCTTGGACATTCATGGAAATTTCAATAAAATAAGAAATAGATTGTTATTTACATAAAGAAAAAGTGTAAGAATACAGAAGATTGAATATGAATGTTGTCAACCATGATTTGGAAGGTGGTGGGTGGTGGGGGATAAAAGAAAGAAAGAAAAACTGTTGTATACCATTTCCTTGAACATTCATGGAAATTTCAATTAAATATTAAAAAGATTGGTAATCTGCATAAAGAAAAAGAGTAAGAATGCAGAAGATAGAATATTAATGTTGTCAACCATGATTTGGAAGATTGGGGAGTGGGGGATAAAAGAAAGAAAGAGAAAATGTTGTATCCCATTTCCTTGAACATTCATGAAATTTCAGTAAAATAATGACAAGATTGTTAAATGCATAAAGAAAAAGAGTATGAAGGCAGAAGATACAATATTATGTTGTCAACCATGATTTGGAAGCTGGCGGGGGTGGGGGATAAAAGAAAGAAAGAAAAACTGTTGTATCCCATTTCCTTGATCATTCATGGAAATTTCAATACAATAATAAAAAGATTGTTAATCTGCATAAAGAAAAAGAGTAAGAATGCAGAAGATAGATAATTAATGTTGTCAACCCTGTTTTGGAAGCTGGGGGGTTGTGGGGGATAAAAGAAAGAAAGAAAAACTGTTGTATCCCATTTCCTTGAACATTCATGGAAATTTCAGTAAAATAATAAAAAGATTGTTATTCTGCATAAAGAAAAATTGTAAGAATGCAGAAGATAGTCTATTAATCTTGTCAACCATGATTTGGAAGCTTGGGGGGTTGGGGGATAAAAGAATGAAAGAAAAAATGTTGTATCCCATTTCCTTGAACATTCATGGAAATTTCAATAAAATAATAAAAGATAGTTAATCTGCATAAAGAAAAAGAGTAAGAATGCAGGAGATAGAATGTTCATGTTGTCAACCATGATTTGGAAGCTGGCGGGGGTGGGGGATAAAAGAAAGACAGAAGAAGTGTTGTATCCCATTTCCTTGAACATTCATGGAAATTTCAATAAAATAAGAAAAGATTGTTAATCTGCATAAAGAAAAACAGTAAGAATGCAGAAGGTAGAATATTAATGTTTTCAATCATGATTTGGAAGCTGGGGGGCTGGGGGATACAAGAATGAAAGAAAAACTGTTGTATCCCATTTCCTTGAACATTCATGGAAATTTCAATAAAATAATAAAAAGATTGGTAATCTGCATAAAGAAAAATAGTAAGAATGCAGAAGATAGAATATTAATGTTGTCAACAATGATTTGGAAGCTGGTGGGGTTGGGGGATGATAGAAAGAAAGAAAAAGTGTTGTATCCCATTTCCTTTAACATTCATGGAAATTTCAATAAAATAATAAAAAGATTCTTAATCTGCATAGAGAAAAAGAGTAAGAATGACGAAGATAGAATGTTAATGTTGTCAACAATGATTTGGAATCTGGGGGGTTGTGCGGGATAAAAGAAAGAAAGAAAAACTGTTTTATCCCATTTCCTTGAACATTCATCGAAATTTCAATAAAATAATAAAAAGATTGTTAATATGCATAAAGAAAAAGTGTAAGAATGCAGAAGATAGAATATTAGTGTTGGGAACTAAGATTTGGAAGCTGTTGGGGTGGGGGATAAAAGAAAGAAAGAAAAACTCTTGTGTCACATTTCTATGAACATTCATTGAAATTTCAATAAAATAATAAAGAGATTCTTAATCTGCATATAGAAAAAGAGTAAGAATGACGAAGATAGAATGTTAATGTTGTCAGCAATGATTTGGAATCTGGGGGGTTATGCGGGATAAAAGAAAGAATGAAAAACTGTTGTATCCCATTTCCTTGAACATTCATGGAAATTTCAATACAATAATAAAAAGATTGTTAATCTGCATAGAGAAAAAGAGTAAGAATGCAGAAGATAGAATATTAATGTTGTAAACCATGATTTGGAAGCTGGGGGCGCTGGAGGATAAAAGAAAGAAAGAAAAAATGTTGTATCCCATTTCCTTGAACATTCATGGCAATTTCAATAAAATAATAAAAAGATTGTTAATCTGCATAAAGAAAAAGATTAAGAATGCAGAAGAATGAATGTTAATGTTGTCAACAATGATTTGGAATCTGGGGGGTTGTGCGGGATAAAAGAAAGAAAGAAAAACTGTTGTATACCATTTCCTTGAACATTCATGGAAATTTCAATAAAATAATAAAAAGATTGTTAATCTGCATAAAGAAAAAGAGTAAGAATGCAGAAGATAGAATATTAATGTTGTCAACCCTGATTGGGAAGCTGGGGCGTGTTGGGGGATAAAAGAAAGAAAGAAAAACTGTTGTATCCCATTTCCTTGAACTTTCATGGAAATTTCAATAAAATAATAAAAGATTGTTAATCTGCATAAAGAAAAAGAGTAAGAATGCAGAAGATGGAATATTAATGTTGTCAACCATGTTTTGGAAGCTGGGGGGGTAGGGGGATGAAAGAAAGAAAGAAAAACCTTTGTATCCCATTTCCTTGAACATTCATGGAAATTTCAATAAAATAATAAAAAATTGTTAATCTGCATAAAGAAAAAGTGTAAGAATGCAGAACATTGAATATTAATATTGTCAACCACGATTTGGAAGCTGGGGGCGTGCGGGATGAAAGAAAGAAAGAAATAATGTTGTATCACATTTCCTTGAACATTCATGGAAATTTCAATAAAATAATAAAAAGATTGTTAGTCTGCATAAAGAAAAAGTGTAAGAATGCAGAAGATAGAATATTAATGTTGTCAAACATGATTTGGAAGCTGGGGGGGGTGGGGGATAAAAGAAAGTAAGAAAAACTGTTGTATCCCATTTCCTTGAACATTCATGGAAATTTCAATAAAATAATAAAAAGATAGTTAATCTGCATAAAGAAAAAGTGTAAGAATGCAGAAGATAGAATATTAATGTTGTCAACCATGAATTAGAAGCTGCGGGCAAGTGGGGAATAAAAGAAAGAAAGAAAAACTGTTGTATCCAATTTCCTTGAACATTCATGGAAATTTTAATAAAATAATAAAAAGATTGTTAATCTGCATAAAGTAAAAGTGTAAGAATGCACAAGATTGAATATTACTGTTGCCAACCATGATTTGGAAGGTGGGAGGTGGTGGGAGATAAAAGAAAGAAAGAAAAACTGTTGTATTCCATTTCCTTGAACATTCATAGAAATTTCATTAAAATAATAAAAAGATTGTTCAACTGCATAAAAAAAAGTGTAAGAATACCGAAGATTGAATACTAATGTTGTCAACCATGATTTGGAAGGTGGTGGGTGGTGGGGGATAAAAGAAAGAAAGAAAAACTGTTGTATACCATTTCCTTGAACATTCATGGAAATTTCAATAAAATATTAAAAAGATTGGTAATCTGCATAAAGAAAAAGAGTAAGAATGCAGAAGATAGAATATGAATGTTGTCGACCATGATTTGGAAGCTTGGGGAGTGGGGGATAAAAGAAAGAAAGAGAAAATGTTGTATCCCATTTCCTTGAACATTCATGAAATTTCAGTAAAATAATGACAAGATTGTTAAATGCATAAAGAAAAAGAGTATGAAGGCAGAAGATACAATATTATGTTGTCAACCATGATTTGGAAGCTGGGAGGGTGGGGGATGAAAGAAAGAAAAAAAAACTGTTGTATCCCATTTCCTTGAACATTCATGGAAATTTCAAATAAATAATAAAAGATTGTTAATCTGCATGAAGAAAAAGAGTAAGAATGCAGGAGATAGAATGTTCATGTTGTCAACCATGACTTGGAAGCTGGCGGGGGTGGGGGATAAAAGAAAGAAAGAAAAAATGTTGTATCCCATTTCCTTGGACATTCATGGAAATTTCAATAAAATAAGAAATAGATTGTTATTTACATAAAGAAAAAGTGTAAGAATACAGAAGATTGAATATGAATGTTGTCAACCATGATTTGGAAGGTGGTGGGTGGTGGGGGATAAAAGAAAGAAAGAAAAACTGTTGTATACCATTTCCTTGAACATTCATGGAAATTTCAATTAAATATTAAAAAGATTGGTAATCTGCATAAAGAAAAAGAGTAAGAATGCAGAAGATAGAATATTAATGTTGTCAACCATGATTTGGAAGATTGGGGAGTGGGGGATAAAAGAAAGAAAGAGAAAATGTTGTATCCCATTTCCTTGAACATTCATGAAATTTCAGTAAAATAATGACAAGATTGTTAAATGCATAAAGAAAAAGAGTATGAAGGCAGAAGATACAATATTATGTTGTCAACCATGATTTGGAAGCTGGCGGGGGTGGGGGATAAAAGAAAGAAAGAAAAACTGTTGTATCCCATTTCCTTGATCATTCATGGAAATTTCAATACAATAATAAAAAGATTGTTAATCTGCATAAAGAAAAAGAGTAAGAATGCAGAAGATAGATAATTAATGTTGTCAACCCTGTTTTGGAAGCTGGGGGGTTGTGGGGGATAAAAGAAAGAAAGAAAAACTGTTGTATCCCATTTCCTTGAACATTCATGGAAATTTCAGTAAAATAATAAAAAGATTGTTATTCTGCATAAAGAAAAATTGTAAGAATGCAGAAGATAGTCTATTAATCTTGTCAACCATGATTTGGAAGCTTGGGGGGTTGGGGGATAAAAGAATGAAAGAAAAAATGTTGTATCCCATTTCCTTGAACATTCATGGAAATTTCAATAAAATAATAAAAGATAGTTAATCTGCATAAAGAAAAAGAGTAAGAATGCAGGAGATAGAATGTTCATGTTGTCAACCATGATTTGGAAGCTGGCGGGGGTGGGGGATAAAAGAAAGACAGAAGAAGTGTTGTATCCCATTTCCTTGAACATTCATGGAAATTTCAATAAAATAAGAAAAGATTGTTAATCTGCATAAAGAAAAACAGTAAGAATGCAGAAGGTAGAATATTAATGTTTTCAATCATGATTTGGAAGCTGGGGGGCTGGGGGATACAAGAATGAAAGAAAAACTGTTGTATCCCATTTCCTTGAACATTCATGGAAATTTCAATAAAATAATAAAAAGATTGGTAATCTGCATAAAGAAAAATAGTAAGAATGCAGAAGATAGAATATTAATGTTGTCAACAATGATTTGGAAGCTGGTGGGGTTGGGGGATGATAGAAAGAAAGAAAAAGTGTTGTATCCCATTTCCTTTAACATTCATGGAAATTTCAATAAAATAATAAAAAGATTCTTAATCTGCATAGAGAAAAAGAGTAAGAATGACGAAGATAGAATGTTAATGTTGTCAACAATGATTTGGAATCTGGGGGGTTGTGCGGGATAAAAGAAAGAAAGAAAAACTGTTTTATCCCATTTCCTTGAACATTCATCGAAATTTCAATAAAATAATAAAAAGATTGTTAATATGCATAAAGAAAAAGTGTAAGAATGCAGAAGATAGAATATTAGTGTTGGGAACTAAGATTTGGAAGCTGTTGGGGTGGGGGATAAAAGAAAGAAAGAAAAACTCTTGTGTCACATTTCTATGAACATTCATTGAAATTTCAATAAAATAATAAAGAGATTCTTAATCTGCATATAGAAAAAGAGTAAGAATGACGAAGATAGAATGTTAATGTTGTCAGCAATGATTTGGAATCTGGGGGGTTATGCGGGATAAAAGAAAGAATGAAAAACTGTTGTATCCCATTTCCTTGAACATTCATGGAAATTTCAATACAATAATAAAAAGATTGTTAATCTGCATAGAGAAAAAGAGTAAGAATGCAGAAGATAGAATATTAATGTTGTAAACCATGATTTGGAAGCTGGGGGCGCTGGAGGATAAAAGAAAGAAAGAAAAAATGTTGTATCCCATTTCCTTGAACATTCATGGCAATTTCAATAAAATAATAAAAAGATTGTTAATCTGCATAAAGAAAAAGATTAAGAATGCAGAAGAATGAATGTTAATGTTGTCAACAATGATTTGGAATCTGGGGGGTTGTGCGGGATAAAAGAAAGAAAGAAAAACTGTTGTATACCATTTCCTTGAACATTCATGGAAATTTCAATAAAATAATAAAAAGATTGTTAATCTGCATAAAGAAAAAGAGTAAGAATGCAGAAGATAGAATATTAATGTTGTCAACCCTGATTGGGAAGCTGGGGCGTGTTGGGGGATAAAAGAAAGAAAGAAAAACTGTTGTATCCCATTTCCTTGAACTTTCATGGAAATTTCAATAAAATAATAAAAGATTGTTAATCTGCATAAAGAAAAAGAGTAAGAATGCAGAAGATGGAATATTAATGTTGTCAACCATGTTTTGGAAGCTGGGGGGGTAGGGGGATGAAAGAAAGAAAGAAAAACCTTTGTATCCCATTTCCTTGAACATTCATGGAAATTTCAATAAAATAATAAAAAATTGTTAATCTGCATAAAGAAAAAGTGTAAGAATGCAGAACATTGAATATTAATATTGTCAACCACGATTTGGAAGCTGGGGGCGTGCGGGATGAAAGAAAGAAAGAAATAATGTTGTATCACATTTCCTTGAACATTCATGGAAATTTCAATAAAATAATAAAAAGATTGTTAGTCTGCATAAAGAAAAAGTGTAAGAATGCAGAAGATAGAATATTAATGTTGTCAAACATGATTTGGAAGCTGGGGGGGGGTGGGGGATAAAAGAAAGTAAGAAAAACTGTTGTATCCCATTTCCTTGAACATTCATGGAAATTTCAATAAAATAATAAAAAGATAGTTAATCTGCATAAAGAAAAAGTGTAAGAATGCAGAAGATAGAATATTAATGTTGTCAACCATGAATTAGAAGCTGCGGGCAAGTGGGGAATAAAAGAAAGAAAGAAAAACTGTTGTATCCAATTTCCTTGAACATTCATGGAAATTTTAATAAAATAATAAAAAGATTGTTAATCTGCATAAAGTAAAAGTGTAAGAATGCACAAGATTGAATATTACTGTTGCCAACCATGATTTGGAAGGTGGGAGGTGGTGGGAGATAAAAGAAAGAAAGAAAAACTGTTGTATTCCATTTCCTTGAACATTCATAGAAATTTCATTAAAATAATAAAAAGATTGTTCAACTGCATAAAAAAAAGTGTAAGAATGCCGAAGATTGAATACTAATGTTGTCAACCATGATTTGGAAGGTGGTGGGTGGTGGGGGATAAAAGAAAGAAAGAAAAACTGTTGTATACCATTTCCTTGAACATTCATGGAAATTTCAATAAAATATTAAAAAGATTGGTAATCTGCATAAAGAAAAAGAGTAAGAATGCAGAAGATAGAATATGAAAGTTGTCGACCATGATTTGGAAGCTTGGGGAGTGGGGGATAAAAGAAAGAAAGAGAAAATGTTGTATCCCATTTCCTTGAACATTCATGAAATTTCAGTAAAATAATGACAAGATTGTTAAATGCATAAAGAAAAAGAGTATGAAGGCAGAAGATACAATATTATGTTGTCAACCATGATTTGGAAGCTGGGAGGGTGGGGGATGAAAGAAAGAAAAAAAAACTGTTGTATCCCATTTCCTTGAACATTCATGGAAATTTCAATTAAATATTAAAAAAATTGGTAATCTGCGTAAAGAAAAAGAGTAAGAATGCAGAAGATAGAATATTAATGTTGTCAACCATGATTTGGAAGATTGGGGAGTGGGGGATAAAAGAAAGAAAGAAAAACTGTTGTATCCCATTTCCTTGAACTTTCATGGAAATTTCAATAAAATAAGAAAAGATTGTTAATCTGCATAAAGAAAAAGAGTAAGAATGCAGAAGATGGAATATTAAAGTTGTCAACCATGATTTGGAAGCTGGGGGGGTAGGGGGATGAAAGAAAGAAAGAAAAACTGTTGCATCCCATTTCCTTGAACATTCATGGAAATTTCAATAAAATAATAAAAAATTGTTAATCTGCATAAAGAAAAAGTGTAAGAATGCAGAACATTGAATATTAATATTGTCAACCACGATTTGGAAGCTGGGGGCGTGCGGGATAAAAGAAAGAAAGAAATAATGTTGTATCACATTTCCTTGAACATTCATGGAAAATTCAATAAAATAATAAAAAGATTGTTAGTCTGCATAAAGAAAAAGTGAAAGAATGCAGAAGATAGAATATTAATGTTGTCAAACATGATTTGGAAGCTGGGGTGGCGTGGGGGATAAAAGAAAGTAAGAAAAACTGTTGTATCCCATTTCCTTGAACATTCATAGAAATTTCAATAAAATGATAAAAAGATAGTTAATCTGCATAAAGAAAAAGAGTAAGAATGCAGAAGATAGAATATTAATGTTGTCAACCATGAATTAGAAGCTGCGGGCAAGTGGGGGATAAAAGAAAGAAAGAAAAACTGTTGTAATCAATTTCCTTGAACATTCATGGAAATTTTAATAAAATAATAAAAAGATTGTTAATCTGCATAAAGTAAAAGTGTAAGAATGCAGAAGATTGAATATTACTGTTGCCAACCATGATTTGGAAGGTGGGAGGTGGTGGGGGATAAAAGAAAGAAAGAAAAACTGTTGTATTCCATTTCCTTGAACATTCATGGAAATTTCATTAAAATAATAAAAAGATTGTTAATCTGCATAAAGAAAAAGTGTAAGAATGCCGAAGATTGAATATTAATGTTGTCAACCACGATTTGGAAGCTGGGGGCGTGGGGGATAAAAGAGAGAAAGAAAAAATGTTGTATCCCATTTCCTTGGACATTCATGGAAATTTCAATAAAATAAGAAATAGATTGTTATTTACATAAAGAAAAAGTGTAAGAATACAGAAGATTGAATATGAATGTTGTCAACCATGATTTGGAAGGTGGTGGGTGGTGGGGGATAAAAGAAAGAAAGAAAATCTGTTGTATACCATTTCCTTGAACATTCATGGAAATTTCAATTAAATATTAAAAAAATTGGTAATCTGCGTAAAGAAAAAGAGTAAGAATGCAGAAGATAGAATATTAATGTTGTCAACCATGATTTGGAAGATTGGGGAGTGGGGGATAAAAGAAAGAAAGAGAAAGTGTTGTATCCCATTTCCTTGAACATTCATGAAATTTCAGTAAAATAATGACAAGATTGTTAAATGCATAAAGAAAAAGAGTATGAAGGCAGAAGATACAATATTATGTTGTCAACCATGATTTGGAAGCTGGCGGGGGTGGGGGATAAAAGAAAGAAAGAAAAACTGTTGTATCCCATTTCCTTGAACATTCATGGAAATTTCAATACAATAATAAAAAGATTGTTAATCTGCATAAAGAAAAAGAGTAAGAATGCAGAAGATAGATTATTAATGTTGTCAACCATGTTTTGGAAGCTGGGGGGTTGTGGGGGATAAAAGAAAGAAAGAAAAACTGTTGTATCCCATTTCCTTGAACATTCATGGAAATTTCAGTAAAATAATAAAAAGATTGTTATTCTGCATAAAGAAAAATAGTAAGAATGCAGAAGATAGACTATTAATCTTGTCAACCATGATTTGGAAGCTTGGGGGGTTGGGGGATAAAAGAGTGAAAGAAAAACTGTTGTATACCATTTCCTTGAACATTCATGGAAAGTTCAATAAAATAATAAAAAGATTGGTAATCTACATAAAGAAAAAGAGTAAGAATGCAGAAGATAGAATATTAATGTTGTCAACCATGATTTGGAAGCTTGGAGCGTGGGGGATAAAAGAAAGAAAGAAAAACTGTTGTATCCCATTTCCTTGAACATTCATGGAAATTTCAATAAAATAATAAAAGATAGTTAATCTGCATAAAGAAAAAGAGTAAGAATGCAGGAGATAGAATGTTCATGTTGTCAACCATGATTTGGAAGCTGGCGGGGGTGGGGGATAAAAGAAAGACAGAAAAAGTGTTGTATCCCATTTCCTTGAACATTCATGGAAATTTCAATAAAATAAGAAAAGATTGTTAATCTGCATAAAGAAAAACAGTAAGAATGCAGAAGGTAGAATATTAATGTTTTCAATCATGATTTGGAAGCTGGGGGGCTGGGGGATACAAGAATGAAAGAAAAACTGTTGTATCCCATTTCCTTGAACATTCATGGAAATTTCAATAAAATAATAAAAAGATTGGTAATCTGCATAAAGAAAAATAGTAAGAATGCAGAAGATAGAATATTAATGTTGTCAACAATGATTTGGAAGCTGGTGGGGTTGGGGGATGATAGAAAGAAAGAAAAAGTGTTGTATCCCATTTCCTTTAACATTCATGGAAATTTCAATAAAATAATAAAAAGATTCTTAATCTGCATAGAGAAAAAGAGTAAGAATGACGAAGATAGAATGTTAATGTTGTCAACAATGATTTGGAATCTGGGGGGTTGTGCGGGATAAAAGAAAGAAAGAAAAACTGTTTTATCCCATTTCCTTGAACATTCAGGGAAATTTCAATACAATAATAAAAAGATTGTTAATCTGCATAGAGAAAAAGAGTAAGAATGCAGAAGATAGAATATTAATGTTGTCAACCATGATTTGGAAGCTGGGGGCGCTGGAGGATAAAAGAAAGAAAGAAAAAATGTTGTATCCCATTTCCTTGAACATTCATGGCAATTTCAATTAAATAAAAAAAGATTGTTAATCTGCATAAAGAAAAAGATTAAGAATGCAGAAGATTGAATGTTAATGTTGTCAACAATGATTTGGAATCTGGGGGGTTGTGCGGGATAAAAGAAAGAAAGAAAAACTGTTGTATCCCATTTCCTTGAACGTTCATGGAAATTTCAATACAATAAAAAAAGATTGTTAATCTGCACAGAGAAAAAGAGTAAGAATGCAGAAGATAGCATATTAATGTTGTCAACCATGATTGGGAAGCTGGGTCGTGTTGGGGGATAAAAGAAAGAAAGAAAAACTGTTGTATCCCATTTCCTTGAACTTTAATGGAAATTTCAATAAAATAATAAAAGATTGTTAATCTGCATAAAGAAAAAGAGTAAGAAAGCAGAAGATGGAATATTAATGTTGTCAACAATGATTTGGAAGCTGGGAGGGTAGGGGGATGAAAGAAAGAAAGAAAAACTGTTGTAACCCATTTCCTTGAACATTCATGGAAATTTCAATAAAATAATAAAAAATTGTTAATCTGCATAAAGAAAAAGTGTAAGAATGCAGAACATTGAATATTAATCTTGTCAACCACGATTTGGAAGCTGGGGGCGTGCGGGATGAAAGAAAGAAAGAAATAATGTTGTATCACATTTCCTTGAACATTCATGGAAATTTCAATAAAATAATAAAAAGATTGTTAAATGCATAAAGAAAAAGAGTATGAAGGCACAAGTTACAATATTATGTTGTCAACCATGATTTGGAAGCTGGGGGGGTGGGGGATGAAAGAAAGAAAGAAAAACTGTTGTATCCCATTTCCTTGAACATTCATGGAAATTTCAAAAAAATAATAAAAGATTGTTAATCTGCGTAAAGAAAAAGAGTAAGAATGCAGGAGATAGAATGTTCATGTTGTCAACCATGATTTGGAAGCTGGCGGGGGTGGGGGATAAAAGAAAGAAAGAAAAACTGTTGTATCCCATTTCCTTGAACATTCATGGAAATTTCAATACAATAAAAAAAGATTGTTAATCTGCATAAAGAAAAAGTGTAAGAATGCAGAAGATAGAATATTAATGTTGTCAACCATGTTTTAGAAGTTGGGGGGTTGTGGGGGATAAAAGAAAGAAAGAAAAACTGTTGTATCCCATTTCCTTGAACATTCATGGAAATTTCAATAAAATAAGAAAAAGATTGTTAATCTGCATAAAGTAAAACTGTAAGAATGCAGAAGATTGTATATTAATGTTGTCAACCATGATTTGGAAGATGGCGGGGGTACTGGATAAAAGAAAGAAAGAAAAACTGTTGTATCCCATTTCCTTGAACATTCATGGAAATTTCAATAAAATAATAAAAAGATTGTTAATCTGCATAGAGAAAAAGAGTAAGAATGCAGAAGATAGAATATTAATGTTATCAACCATGATTGGGAAGCTGGGGGGTGTTGGGGGATAAAAGAAAGAAAGAAAAACTGTTGTATCCCATTTCCTTGAACTTTCATGGAAATTTCAATAAAATAATAAAAAAATGTTAATCTGCATAAAGAAAAAGTGTAAGAATGCAGAACATTGAATATTAATATTGTCAACCACGATTTGGAAGCTGGGGGCATGGGGGATGAAAGAAAGAAAGAAATAATGTTGTATCCCATTTCCTTTAACATTCATGGAAATTTCGATAAAATAATAAAAAGATAGTTAATCTGCATAAAGAAAAAGAGTAAGAATGCAGAAGATAGAATATTAATGTTGTCAACCATGAATTAGAAGCTGCGGGCAAGTGGGGGATAAAAGAAAGAAAGAAAAACTGTTGTATCCAATTTCCTTGAACATTCCTGGAAATTTTAATAAAATAGTAAAAAGATTGTTAATCTGCATAAAGTAAAAGTGTAAGAATGCAGAAGATTGAATATTACTGTTGCCAACCATGATTTGGAAGGTGGGAGGTGGTGGGGGATAAAAGAAAGAAAGAAAAACTGTTGTATTCCATTTCCTTGAACATTCATGGAAATTTCATTAAAATAATAAAAAGATTGTTCATCTGCATAAAGAAAAAGTGTAAGAATGCCGAAGATTGAATATTAATGTTGTAAACCACGATTTGGAAGCTGGGGGCGTGGGGGATAAATAAAGAAAGAAAAAATGTTGTATCCCATTTCCTTGGACATTCATGGAAATTTCAATAAAATAATAAATAGATTGTTATTTACATAAAGAAAAAGAGTAAGATTACAGAAGATTGAATATTAATGTTCTCAACCATGATTTGGAAGGTGGGGGGTGGTGGGGGATAAAAGAAGGAAAGAAAAACTGTTGTATACCATTTCCTTGAACATTCATGGAAATTTCAATAAAAAAAATAAAACGATTGGTAATCTACATAAAGAAAAAGAGTAAGAATGCAGAAGATATAATATTAATGTTGTCAACCATGAATTTGAAGCTTGGGGAGTGGGGGATAAAAGAAAGAAAGAGAAAATGTTGTATCCCCTTTCCTTGAACATTCATGAAATTTCAATAAAATAATGACAAGATTGTTAAATGCATAAAGAAAAAGAGTATGAAGGCAGAAGATACAATATTATGTTGTCAACCATGATTTGGAAGCTGGGGGGGTGGGGGATGAAAGAAAGAAAGAAAAACTGTTGTATCCCTTTTCCTTGAACATTCATGGAAAGTTCAAAAAAATAATAAAAGATTGTTAATCTGCATAAAGAAAAAGAGTAAGAATGCAGGAGATAGAATGTTCATGTTGTCAACCATGATTTGGAAGCTGGCGGGGGTGGGGGATAAAAGAAAGAAAGAAAAACTGTTCTATCCCATTTCCTTGAACATTCATGGAAATTTCAATACAATAATAAAAAGATTGTTAATCTGCATAAAGAAAAAGAGTAAGAATGCAGAAGATAGAATATTAATGTTGTCAACCATGTTTTAGAAGCTGGGGGGTTGTGGGGGATAAAAGAAAGAAAGAAAAACTGTTGTATCCCATTTCCTTGAACATTCATGGAAATTTCAATAAAATAAGAAAAAGATTGTTAATCTGCATAAAGTAAAACTGTAAGAATGCAGAAGATTGAATATTAATGTTGTCAACCATGATTTGGAAGATGGCGGGGGTGCTGGAAAAAGAAAGAAAGAAAAACTGTTGTATCCCATTTCCTTGAACATTCATGGAAATTTCAATAAAATAATAAAAAGATTGTTAATCTGCATAAAGGAAAAGAGTAAGAATGCAGAAGATAGAATATTAATGTTGTCAACCATGATTTGGAAGCTGGGGCCGCTGGAGGATAAAAGAAAGAAAGAAAAACTGTTGTATCCCATTTACTTGAACATTAATGGAAATTTCAATAAAATAATAAAAAGATTGTTAATCTGCATAGAGAAAAAGAGTAAGAATGCAGAAGATAGAATATTAATGTTGTCAACCATGTTTTGGAAGCTGGGGGGTGGTGGGGTATAAAAGAAAGAAAGAAAAACTGTTGTATCCCATTTCCTTGAACATTCATGTAAATTTCAATAAAATAAGAAAAAGATTGTTAATCTGCATAAAGAAAGAGAGTAAGAATGCAGAAGATAGAATATTAATGTTGTCAACCATGAATTAGAAGCTGCGGGCAAGTGGGGGATAAAAGAAAGAAAGAAAAACTGTTGTATCCAATTTCCTTGAACATTCATGGAAATTTTAATAAAATAATAAAAAGATTATTAATCTGCATAAAGTAAAAGTGTAAGAATGCAGAAGATTGAATATTACTGTTGCCAACCATGATTTGGAAGGTGGGAGGTGGTGGGGGATAAAAGAAAGAAAGAAAAACTGTTGTATTCCATTTCCTTGAACATTCATGGAAATTTCATTAAAATAATAAAAAGATTGTTCATCTGCATAAAGAAAAAGTGTTCGAATGCCGAAGATTGAATATTAATGTTGTCAACCACGATTTGGAAGCTGGGGGCGTGGGGGATAAAAGAAAGCAAGAAAAAATGTTGTATCCCATTTCCTAGGAAATTCATGGAAATTTCAATAAAATAATAAATAGATTGTTATTTACATAAAGAATAAGTGTAAGATTACAGAAGATTGAATATTAATATTGTCAACCATGATTTGGAAGGTGGGGGGTGGTGGGGGATAAAAGAAAGAAAGAAAAACTGTTGTATACCATTTCCTTGAACATTCATGGAAATTTCAATAAAATAATAAAAGATTGTTAATCTGCATAAAGAAAAATAGTAAGAATGCAGAAGATGGAATATTAATGTTGTCAACCATGATTTGGAAGCTGGGGGGGTAGGGGGATGAAAGAAAGAAAGAAAAACTGTTGTATACCATTTCCTTGAACATTCATGGAAATTTCAATAAAATAATAAAAAAATGTTAATCTGCATAAAGAAAAAGTGTAAGAATGCAGAACATTGAATATTAATATTGTCAACCACGATTTGGAAGCTGGGGGCATGGGGGATGAAAGAAAGAAAGAAATAATGTTGTATCCCATTTCCTTTAACATTCATGGAAATTTCGATAAAATAATAAAAAGATAGTTAATCTGCATAAAGAAAAAGAGTAAGAATGCAGAAGATAGAATATTAATGTTGTCAACCCTGAATTAGAAGCTGCGGGCAAGTGGGGGATAAAAGAAAGAAAGAAAAACTGTTGTATCCAATTTCCTTGAACATTCCTGGAAATTTTAATAAAATAGTAAAAAGATTGTTAATCTGCATAAAGTAAAAGTGTAAGAATGCAGAAGATTGAATATTACTGTTGCCAACCATGATTTGGAATGTGGGAGGTGGTGGGGGATAAAAGAAAGAAAGAAAAACTGTTGTATTCCATTTCCTTGAACATTCATGGAAATTTCATTAAAATAATAAAAAGATTGTTCATCTGCATAAAGAAAAAGTGTAAGAATGCCGAAGATTGAATATTAATGTTGTAAACCACGATTTGGAAGCTGGGGGCGTGGGGGATAAATAAAGAAAGAAAAAATGTTGTATCCCATTTCCTTGGACATTCATGGAAATTTCAATAAAATAATAAATAGATTGTTATTTACATAAAGAAAAAGAGTAAGATTACAGAAGATTGAATATTAATGTTGTCAACCATGATTTGGAAGGTGGGGGGTGGTGGGGGATAAAAGAAGGAAAGAAAAACTGTTGTATACCATTTCCTTGAACATTCATGGAAATTTCAATAAAAAAAATAAAACGATTGGTAATCTACATAAAGAAAAAGAGTAAGAATGCAGAAGATAGAATATTAATGTTGTCAACCATGAATTTGAAGCTTGGGGAGTGGGGGATAAAAGAAAGAAAGAGAAAATGTTGTATCCCCTTTCCTTGAACATTCATGAAATTTCAATAAAATAATGACAAGATTGTTAAATGCATAAAGAAAAAGAGTATGAAGGCAGAAGATACAATATTATGTTGTCAACCATGATTTGGAAGCTGGGGGGGTGGGGGATGAAAGAAAGAAAGAAAAACTGTTGTATCCCTTTTCCTTGAACATTCATGGAAATTTCAAAAAAATAATAAAAGATTGTTAATCTGCATAAAGAAAAAGAGTAAGAATGCAGAAGATAGAATGTTCATGTTGTCAACCATGATTTGGAAGCTGGCGGGGGTGGGGGATAAAAGAAAGAAAGAAAAACTGTTGTATCCCATTTCCTTGAACATTCATGGATATTTCAATAAAATAATAAAAAGATTGTTAATCTGCATAAAGAAAAAGAGTAAGAATGCAGAAGATAGAATATTAATGTTGTCAACCATGATTTGGAAGCTGGGGCCGCTGGAGGATAAAAGAAAGAAAGAAAAACTGTTGTATCCCATTTACTTGAACATTCATGGAAATTTCAATAAAATAATAAAAAGATTGTTAATCTGCATAGAGAAAAAGAGTAAGAATGCAGAAGATAGAATATTAATGTTGTCAACCATGTTTTGGAAGCTGGGGGGTGGTGGGGTATAAAAGAAAGAGAGAAAAACTGTTGTATCCCATTTCCTTGAACATTCATGTAAATTTCAATAAAATAAGAAAAAGATTGTTAATCTGCATAAAGAAAGAGAGTAAGAATGCAGAAGATAGAATATTAATGTTGTCACCAATGAATTAGAAGCTGCGGGCAAGTGGGGGATAAAAGAAAGAAAGAAAAACTGTTGTATCCAATTTCCTTGAACATTCATGGAAATTTTAATAAAATAATAAAAAGATTATTAATCTGCATAAAGTAAAAGTGTAAGAATGCAGAAGATTGAATATTACTGTTGCCAGCCATGATTTGGAAGGTGGGAGGTGGTGGGGGATAAAAGAAAGAAAGAAAAACTGTTGTATTCCCTTTCCTTGAACATTCATGGAAATTTCATTAAAATAATAAAAAGATTGTTCATCTGCATAAAGAAAAAGTGTAAGAATGCCGAAGATTGAATATTAATGTTGTAAACCACGATTTGGAAGCTGGGGGCGTGGGGGATAAATAAAGAAAGAAAAAATGTTGTATCCCATTTCCTTGGACATTCATGGAAATTTCAATAAAATAATAAATAGATTGTTATTTACATAAAGAAAAAGAGTAAGATTACAGAAGATTGAATATTAATGTTGTCAACCATGATTTGGAAGGTGGGGGGTGGTGGGGGATAAAAGAAAGAAAGAAAAACTGTTGTATACCATTTCCTTGAACATTCATGGAAATTTCAATAAAAAAAATAAAACGATTGGTAATCTACATAAAGAAAAAGAGTAAGAATGCAGAAGATAGAATATTAATGTTGTCAACCATGAATTTGAAGCTTGGGGAGTGGGGGATAAAAGAAAGAAAGAGAAAATGTTGTATCCCCTTTCCTTGAACATTCATGAAATTTCAATAAAATAATGACAAGATTGTTAAATGCATAAAGAAAAAGAGTATGAAGGCAGAAGATACAATATTATGTTGTCAACCATGATTTGGAAGCTGGGGGGGTGGGGGATGAAAGAAAGAAAGAAAAACTGTTGTATCCCTTTTCCTTGAACATTCATGGAAATTTCAAAAAAATAATAAAAGATTGTTAATCTGCATAAAGAAAAAGAGTAAGAATGCAGAAGATAGAATGTTCATGTTGTCAACCATGATTTGGAAGCTGGCGGGGGTGGGGGATAAAAGAAAGAAAGAAAAACTGTTGTATCCCATTTCCTTGAACATTCTTGGAAATTTCAATAAAATAATAAAAAGATTGTTAATCTGCATAAAGAAAAAGAGTAAGAATGCAGAAGATAGAATATTAATGTTGTCAACCATGATTTGGAAGCTGGGGCCGCTGGAGGATAAAAGAAAGAAAGAAAAACTGTTGTATCCCATTTACTTGAACATTCATGGAAATTTCAATAAAATAATAAAAAGATTGTTAATCTGCATAGAGAAAAAGAGTAAGAATGCAGAAGATAGAATATTAATGTTGTCAACCATGTTTTGGAAGCTGGGGGGTGGTGGGGTATAAAAGAAAGAGAGAAAAACTGTTGTATCCCATTTCCTTGAACATTCATGTAAATTTCAATAAAATAAGAAAAAGATTGTTAATCTGCATAAAGAAAGAGAGTAAGAATGCAGAAGATAGAATATTAATGTTGTCAACCATGAATTAGAAGCTGCGGGCAAGTGGGGGATAAAAGAAAGAAAGAAAAACTGTTGTATCCAATTTCCTTGAACATTCATGGAAATTTTAATAAAATAATAAAAAGATTATTAATCTGCATAAAGTAAAAGTGTAAGAATGCAGAAGATTGAATATTACTGTTGCCAACCATGATTTGGAAGGTGGGAGGTGGTGGGGGATAAAAGAAAGAAAGAAAAACTGTTGTATTCCCTTTCCTTGAACATTCATGGAAATTTCATTAAAATAATAAAAAGATTGTTCATCTGCATAAAGAAAAAGTGTTAGAATGCCGAAGATTGAATATTAATGTTGTCAACCACGATTTGGAAGCTGGGGGCGTGGGGGATAAAAGAAAGCAAGAAAAAATGTTGTATCCCATTTCCTAGGAAATTCATGGAAATTTCAATAAAATAATAAATAGATTGTTATTTACATAAAGAAAAAGTGTAAGATTACAGAAGATTGAATATTAATATTGTCAACCATGATTTGGAAGGTGGGGGGTGGTGGGGGATAAAAGAAAGAAAGAAAAACTGTTGTATACCATTTCCTTGAACATTCATGGAAATTTCAATAAAATAATAAAACGATTGGTAATCTGCATAAAGAAAAAGAGTAAGAATGCAGAAGATAGAATATTAATGTTGTCAACCATGATTTGGAAGCTTGGGGAGTGGGGGATAAAAGAAAGAAAGTGAAAATGTTGTATCCCATTTCCTTGAACATTCATGAAATTTCAATAAAATAATGACAAGATTGTTAAATGCATAAAGAAAACGAGTATGAAGGCAGAAGATACAATATTATGTTGGCAACCATGATTTGTAAGCTGGGGGGGTGGGGGATGAAAGAAAGAAAGAAAAACTGTTGTATCCCATTTCCTTGAACATTCATGGAAATTTCAAAAAAATAATAAAAGATTGTTAATCTGCATAAAGAAAAAGAGTAAGAATGCAGGAGATAGAATGTTCATGTTGTCAATCATGATTTGGAAGCTGGCGGGGGTGGGGGATAAAAGAAAGAAAGAAAAACTGTTGTATCCCATTTCCTTGAACGTTCATGGAAATTTCAATACAATAATAAAAAGATTGTTAATCTGCATAAAGAAAAAGAGTAAGAATGCAGAAGATAGAATATTAATGTTGTCAACCATGTTTTAGAAGCTTGGGGGTTGTGGGGGATAAAAGAGAGAAAGAAAAACTGTTGTATCCCATTTCCTTGAACATTCATGGAAATTTCAATAAAATAAGAAAAAGATTGTTAATCTGCATAAAGTAAAACTGTAAGAATGCAGAAGATTGAATATTAATGTTGTCAACCATGATTTGGAAGATGGCGGGGGTGCTGGAAAAAGAAAGAAAGAAAAACTGTTGTATCCCATTTCCTTGAACATTCATGGAAATTTCAATAAAATAATAAAAAGATTGTTAATCTGCATACAGAAAAAGAGTAAGAATGCAGAAGATAAAATATTAATGTTGTCAACCATGATTTGGAAGCTGGGGCCGCTGGAGGATAAAAGAAAGAAAGAAAAACTGTTGTATCCCATTTACTTGAACATTCATGGAAAGTTCAATAAAATAATAAAAAGATTGTTAATCTGCATAGAGAAAAAGAGTAAGAATGCAGAAGATAGAATATTAATGTTGTCAACCATGTTTTGGAAGCTGGGGGGTGGTGGGGTATAAAAGAAAGAAAGAAAAACTGTTGTATCCCATTTCCTTGAACATTCATGGAAATTTCAATAAAATAAGAAAAAGATTGTTAATCTGCATAAAGTAAAAGTGTAAGAATGCAGAAGATTGAATATTAATGTTTTCAACCATGATTTGGAAGATGGCGGGGGTGCTGGATAAAAGAAAGAAAGAAAAACTGTTGTATGCCATTTCCTTGAACATTCATGGAAATTTCAATAAAATAATAAAAAGATTGTTAATCTGCATAAAGAAAGAGAGTAAGAATGCAGAAGATAGAATATTAATGTTGTCAACCATGAATTAGAAGCTGCGGGCAAGTGGGGGATAAAAGAAAGAAAGAAAAACTGTTGTATCCAATTTCCTTGAACATTCATGGAAATTTTAATAAAATAATAAAAAGATTATTAATCTGCATAAAGTAAAAGTGTAAGAATGCAGAAGATAGAATATTACTGTTGCCAACCATGATTTGGAAGGTGGGAGGTGGTGGGGGATAAAAGAAAGAAAGAAAAACTGTTGTATTCCATTTCCTTGAACATTCATGGAAATTTCAATAAAATAATAAAAAGATTGGTAATCTGCATAAAGACAAATAGTAAGAATGCAGAAGATAGAATATTAATGTTGTCAACCATGAATTAGAAGCTGCGGGCAAGAGGGGGATAAAAGAAAGAAAGAAAAACTGTTGTATCCAATTTCCTTGAACATTCATGGAAATTTCAATAAAATAAGAAAAGATTGTTAATCTGCATAAAGAAAAACAGTAAGAATGCCGAAGGTAGAATATTAATGTTTTCAATCATGATTTGGAAGCTGGGGGGCTGGGGGATACAAGAATGAAAGAAAAACTGTTGTATCCCATTTCCTTGAACATTCATGGAAATTTCAATAAAATAATAAAAAGATTGGTAATCTGCATAAAGAAAAATAGTAAGAATGCAGAAGATAGAATATTAATGTTGTCAACAATGATTTGGAAGCTGGTGGGGTTGGGGGATGATAGAAAGAAAGAAAAAGTGTTGTATCCCATTTCCTTTAACATTCATGGAAATTTCAATAAAATAATAAAAAGATTCTTAATCTGCATAGAGAAAAAGAGTAAGAATGACGAAGATAGAATGTTAATGTTGTCAACAATGATTTGGAATCTGGGGGGTTGTGCGGGATAAAAGAAAGAAAGAAAAACTGTTTTATCCCATTTCCTTGAACATTCAGGGAAATTTCAATACAATAATAAAAAGATTGTTAATCTGCATAGAGAAAAAGAGTAAGAATGCAGAATATAGAATATTAATGTTGTCAACCATGATTTGGAAGCTGGGGGCGCTGGAGGATAAAAGAAAGAAAGAAAAAATGTTGTATCCCATTTCCTTGAACATTCATGGCAATTTCAATTAAATAATAAAAAGATTGTTAATCTGCATAAAGAAAAAGATTAAGAATGCAGAAGATTGAATGTTAATGTTGTCAAAAATGATTTGGAATCTGGGGGGTTGTGCGGGATAAAAGAAAGAAAGAAAAACTGTTGTATCCCATTTCCTTGAACGTTCATGGAAATTTCAATAAAATAATAAAAAGATTGTTAATCTGCACAGAGAAAAAGAGTAAGAATGTAGAAGATAGCATATTAATGTTGTCAACCATGATTGGGAAGCTGGGTCGTGTTGGGGGATAAAAGAAAGAAAGAAAAACTGTTGTATCCCATTTCCTTGAACTTTAATGGAAATTTCAATAAAATAATAAAAGATTGTTAATCTGCATAAAGAAAAAGAGTAAGAAAGCAGAAGATGGAATATTAATGTTGTCAACCATGATTTGGAAGCTGGGAGGGTAGGGGGATGAAAGAAAGAAAGAAAAACTGTTGTATCCCATTTCCTTGAACATTCATGGAAATTTCAATAAAATAATAAAAAATTGTTAATCTGCATAAAGAAAAAGTGTAAGAATGCAGAACATTGAATATTAATATTGTCAACCACGATTTGGAAGCTGGGGGCGTGCGGGATGAAAGAAAGAAAGAAATAATGTTGCATCACATTTCCTTGAACATTCATGGAAATTTCAATAAAATAATAAAAAGATTGTTAAATGCATAAAGAAAAAGAGTATGAAGGCACAAGTTACAATATTATGTTGTCAACCATGATTTGGAAGCTGGGGGGGTGGGGGATAAAAGAAAGAAAGAAAAACTGTTGTATCCCATTTCCTTGAACATTCATGGAAAGTTCAATAAAATAATAAAAAGATTGGTAATCTGCATAAAGAAAAAGAGTAAGAATGCAGAAGATAGAATATTAATGTTGTCAACCATGATTTGGAAGCTTGGAGCGTGGGGGATAAAAGAAAGAAAGAAAAACTGTTGTATCCCATTTCCTTGAACATTCATGGAAATTTCAATACAATAATAAAAAGATTGTTAATCTGCATAAAGAAAAAGAGTAAGAATGCAGAAGATAGAATATTAATGTTGTCAACCATGTTTTAGAAGCTGGGGGGTTGTGGGGGATAAAAGAAAGAAAGAAAAACTGTTGTATCCCATTTCCTTGAACATTCATGGAAATTTCAATAAAATAAGAAAAAGATTGTTAATCTGCATAAAGTAAAACTGTAAGAATGCAGAAGATTGAATATTAATGTTGTCAAGCATGATTTGGAAGATGGCGGGGGTGCTGGAAAAAGAAAGAAAGAAAAACTGTTGTATCCCATTTCCTTGAACATTCATGGAAATTTCAATAAAATAATAAAAAGATTGTTAATCAGCATAGAGAAAAAGAGTAAGAATGCAGAAGATAGAATATTAATGTTGTCAACCATGTTTTGGAAGCTTGGGGGTGGTGGGGTATAAAAGAAAGAAAGAAAAACTGTTGTATCCCATTTCCTTGAACATTCATGGAAATTTCAATAAAATAAGAAAAAGATTGTTAATCTGCGTAAAGTAAAAGTGTGAGAATGCAGAAGATTGAATATTAATGTTGTCAACCATGATTTGGAAGATGGCGGGGGTGCTGGATAAAAGAAAGAAAGAAAAACTGTTGTACGCCATTTCCTTGAACATTCATGGAAATTTCAATAAAATAATAAAAAGATTGTTAATCTGCATAAAGAAAGAGAGTAAGAATGCAGAAGATAGAATATTAATGTTGTCAACCATGAATTAGAAGCTGCGGGCAAGTGGGGGATAAAAGAAAGAAAGAAAAACTGTTGTATCCAATTTCCTTGAACATCCATGGAAATTTTAATAAAATAATAAAAAGATTATTAATCTGCATAAAGTAAAAGTGTAAGAATGCAGAAGATTGAATATTACTGTTGCCAACCATGATTTGGAAGGTGGGAGGTGGTGGGGGATAAAAGAAAGAAAGAAAAACTGTTGTATTCCATTTCCTTGAACATTCATGGAAATTTCATTAAAATAATAAAAAGATTGTTCATCTGCATAAAGAAAAAGTGTTAGAATGCCGAAGATGGAATATTAATGTTGTCAACCACGATTTGGAAGCTGGGGGCGTGGGGGATAAAAGAAAGAAAGAAAAAATGTTGTATCCCATTTCCTAGGACATTCATGGAAATTTCAATAAAATAATAAATAGATTGTTATTTACATAAAGAAAAAGTGTAAGATTACAGAAGATTGAATATTAATATTGTCAACCATGATTTGGAAGGTGGGGGGTGGTGGGGGATAAAAGAAAGAAAGAAAAACTGTTGTATACCATTTCCTTGAACATTCATGGAAATTTCAATAAAATAATAAAACGATTGGTAATCTGCATAAAGAAAAAGTGTAAGAATGCAGAAGATAGAATATTAATGTTGTCAACCATGATTTGGAAGCTGGCGGGGGTGGGGGATAAAAGAAAGAAAGAAAAACTGTTCTATCCCATTTCCTTGAACATTCATGGAAATTTCAATACAATAATAAAAAGATTGTTAATCTGCATAAAGAAAAAGAGTAAGAATGCAGAAGATAGAATATTAATGTTGTCAACCATGTTTTAGAAGCTGGGGGGTTGTGGGGGATAAAAGAAAGAAAGAAAAACTGTTGTAATCCATTTCCTTGAACATTCATGGAAATTTCAATAAAATAAGAAAAAGATTGTTAATCTGCATAAAGTAAAACTGTAAGAATGCAGAAGATTGAATATTAATGTTGTCAAGCATGATTTGGAAGATGGCGGGGGTGCTGGAAAAAGAAAGAAAGAAAAACTGTTGTATCCCATTTCCTTGAACATTCATGGAAATTTCAATAAAATAATAAAAAGATTGTTAATCTGCATAAAGAAAAAGAGTAAGAATGCAGAAGTTAGAATATTAATGTTGTCAACCATGATTTGGAAGCTGGGGCCGCTGGAGGATAAAAGAAAAAAAGAAAAACTGTTCTATCCCATTTACTTGAACATTCATGGAAATTTCAATAAAATAATAAAAAGATTGTTAATCTGCATAGAGAAAAAGAGTAAGAATGCAGAAGATAGAATATTAATGTTGTCAACCATGTTTTGGAAGCTGGGGGGTGGTGGGGTATAAAAGAAAGAAAGAAAAACTGTTGTATCCCATTTCCTTGAACATTCATGGAAATTTCAATAAAATAAGAAAAAGATTGTTAATCTGCATAAAGTAAAAGTGTAAGAATGCAGAAGATTGAATATTAATGTTGTCAACCATGATTTGGAAGATCGCGGGGGTGCTGGATAAAAGAAAGAAAGAAAAACTGTTGTATGCCATTTCCTTGAACATTCATGGAAATTTCAATAAAATAATAAAAAGATTGTTAATCTGCATAAAGAAAGAGAGTAAGAATGCAGAAGATAGAATATTAATGTTGTCAACCATGAATTAGAAGCTGCGGGCAAGTGGGGGATAAAAGAAAGAAAGAAAAACTGTTGTATCCAATTTCCTTGAACATTCATGGAAATTTTAATAAAATAATAAAAAGATTATTAATCTGCATAAAGTAAAAGTGTAAGAATGCAGAAGATTGAATATTACTGTTGCCAACCATGATTTGGAAGGTGGGAGGTGGTGGGGGATAAAAGAAAGAAAGAAAAACTGTTGTATTCCATTTCCTTGAACATTCATGGAAATTTCATTAAAATAATAAAAAGATTGTTCATCTGCATAAAGAAAAAGTGTTAGAATGCCGAAGATTGAATATTAATGTTGTCAACCACGATTTGGAAGCTGGGGGCGTGGGGGATAAAAGAAAGAAAGAAAAAATGTTGTATCCCATTTCCTAGGACATTCATGGAAATTTCAATAAAATAATAAATAGATTGTTATTTACATAAAGAAAAAGTGTAAGATTAGAGAAGATTGAATATTAATATTGTCAACCATGATTTGGAAGGTGGGGGGTGGTGGGGGATAAAAGAAAGAAAGAAAAACTGTTGTATACCATTTCCTTGAACATTCATGGAAATTTAAATAAAATAATAAAACGATTGGTAATCTGCATAAAGAAAAAGAGTAAGAATGCAGAAGATAGAATATTAATGTTGTCAACCATGATTTGGAAGCTTGGGGAGTGGGGGATAAAAGAAAGACAGTGAAAATGTTGTATCCCATTTCCTTGAACATTCATGAAATTTCAATAAAATAATGACAAGATTGTTAAATGCATAAAGAAAAAGATTAAGAATGCAGAAGATTGAATGTTAATGTTGTCAACAATGATTTGGAATCTGGGGGGTTGTGCGGGATAAAAGAAAGAAAGAAAAACTGTTGTATCCCATTTCCTTGAACGTTCATGGAAATTTCAATAAAATAATAAAAAGATTGTTAATCTGCACAGAGAAAAAGAGTAAGAATGCAGAAGATAGCATATTAATGTTGTAAACCATGATTGGGAAGCTGGGTCGTGTTGGGGGATAAAAGAAAGAAAGAAAAACTGTTGTATCCCATTTCCTTGAACTTTAATGGAAATTTCAATAAAATAATAAAAGATTGTTAATCTGCATAAAGAAAAAGAGTAAGAAAGCAGAAGATGGAATATTAATGTTGTCAACCATGATTTGGAAGCTGGGAGGGTAGGGGGATGAAAGAAAGAAAGAAAAACTGTTGTAACCCATTTCCTTGAACATTCATGGAAATTTCAATAAAATAATAAAAAATTGTTAATCTGCATAAAGAAAAAGTGTAAGAATGCAGAAGATAGAATATTACTGTTGCCAACCATGATTTGGAAGGTGGGAGGTGGTGGGGGATAAAAGAAAGAAAGAAAAACTGTTGTATTCCATTTCCTTGAACATTCATGGAAATTTCAATAAAATAATAAAAAGATTGGTAATCTGCATAAAGACAAATAGTAAGAATGCAGAAGATAGAATATTAATGTTGTCAACCATGAATTAGAAGCTGCGGGCAAGAGGGGGATAAAAGAAAGAAAGAAAAACTGTTGTATCCAATTTCCTTGAACATTCATGGAAATTTCAATAAAATAAGAAAAGATTGTTAATCTGCATAAAGAAAAACAGTAAGAATGCCGAAGGTAGAATATTAATGTTTTCAATCATGATTTGGAAGCTGGGGGGCTGGGGGATACAAGAATGAAAGAAAAACTGTTGTATCCCATTTCCTTGAACATTCATGGAAATTTCAATAAAATAATAAAAAGATTGGTAATCTGCATAAAGAAAAATAGTAAGAATGCAGAAGATAGAATATTAATGTTGTCAACAATGATTTGGAAGCTGGTGGGGTTGGGGGATGATAGAAAGAAAGAAAAAGTGTTGTATCCCATTTCCTTTAACATTCATGGAAATTTCAATAAAATAATAAAAAGATTCTTAATCTGCATAGAGAAAAAGAGTAAGAATGACGAAGATAGAATGTTAATGTTGTCAACAATGATTTGGAATCTGGGGGGTTGTGCGGGATAAAAGAAAGAAAGAAAAACTGTTTTATCCCATTTCCTTGAACATTCAGGGAAATTTCAATACAATAATAAAAAGATTGTTAATCTGCATAGAGAAAAAGAGTAAGAATGCAGAATATAGAATATTAATGTTGTCAACCATGATTTGGAAGCTGGGGGCGCTGGAGGATAAAAGAAAGAAAGAAAAAATGTTGTATCCCATTTCCTTGAACATTCATGGCAATTTCAATTAAATAATAAAAAGATTGTTAATCTGCATAAAGAAAAAGATTAAGAATGCAGAAGATTGAATGTTAATGTTGTCAAAAATGATTTGGAATCTGGGGGGTTGTGCGGGATAAAAGAAAGAAAGAAAAACTGTTGTATCCCATTTCCTTGAACGTTCATGGAAATTTCAATAAAATAATAAAAAGATTGTTAATCTGCACAGAGAAAAAGAGTAAGAATGTAGAAGATAGCATATTAATGTTGTCAACCATGATTGGGAAGCTGGGTCGTGTTGGGGGATAAAAGAAAGAAAGAAAAACTGTTGTATCCCATTTCCTTGAACTTTAATGGAAATTTCAATAAAATAATAAAAGATTGTTAATCTGCATAAAGAAAAAGAGTAAGAAAGCAGAAGATGGAATATTAATGTTGTCAACCATGATTTGGAAGCTGGGAGGGTAGGGGGATGAAAGAAAGAAAGAAAAACTGTTGTATCCCATTTCCTTGAACATTCATGGAAATTTCAATAAAATAATAAAAAATTGTTAATCTGCATAAAGAAAAAGTGTAAGAATGCAGAACATTGAATATTAATATTGTCAACCACGATTTGGAAGCTGGGGGCGTGCGGGATGAAAGAAAGAAAGAAATAATGTTGCATCACATTTCCTTGAACATTCATGGAAATTTCAATAAAATAATAAAAAGATTGTTAAATGCATAAAGAAAAAGAGTATGAAGGCACAAGTTACAATATTATGTTGTCAACCATGATTTGGAAGCTGGGGGGGTGGGGGATAAAAGAAAGAAAGAAAAACTGTTGTATCCCATTTCCTTGAACATTCATGGAAAGTTCAATAAAATAATAAAAAGATTGGTAATCTGCATAAAGAAAAAGAGTAAGAATGCAGAAGATAGAATATTAATGTTGTCAACCATGATTTGGAAGCTTGGAGCGTGGGGGATAAAAGAAAGAAAGAAAAACTGTTGTATCCCATTTCCTTGAACATTCATGGAAATTTCAATACAATAATAAAAAGATTGTTAATCTGCATAAAGAAAAAGAGTAAGAATGCAGAAGATAGAATATTAATGTTGTCAACCATGTTTTAGAAGCTGGGGGGTTGTGGGGGATAAAAGAAAGAAAGAAAAACTGTTGTATCCCATTTCCTTGAACATTCATGGAAATTTCAATAAAATAAGAAAAAGATTGTTAATCTGCATAAAGTAAAACTGTAAGAATGCAGAAGATTGAATATTAATGTTGTCAAGCATGATTTGGAAGATGGCGGGGGTGCTGGAAAAAGAAAGAAAGAAAAACTGTTGTATCCCATTTCCTTGAACATTCATGGAAATTTCAATAAAATAATAAAAAGATTGTTAATCAGCATAGAGAAAAAGAGTAAGAATGCAGAAGATAGAATATTAATGTTGTCAACCATGTTTTGGAAGCTTGGGGGTGGTGGGGTATAAAAGAAAGAAAGAAAAACTGTTGTATCCCATTTCCTTGAACATTCATGGAAATTTCAATAAAATAAGAAAAAGATTGTTAATCTGCGTAAAGTAAAAGTGTGAGAATGCAGAAGATTGAATATTAATGTTGTCAACCATGATTTGGAAGATGGCGGGGGTGCTGGATAAAAGAAAGAAAGAAAAACTGTTGTACGCCATTTCCTTGAACATTCATGGAAATTTCAATAAAATAATAAAAAGATTGTTAATCTGCATAAAGAAAGAGAGTAAGAATGCAGAAGATAGAATATTAATGTTGTCAACCATGAATTAGAAGCTGCGGGCAAGTGGGGGATAAAAGAAAGAAAGAAAAACTGTTGTATCCAATTTCCTTGAACATCCATGGAAATTTTAATAAAATAATAAAAAGATTATTAATCTGCATAAAGTAAAAGTGTAAGAATGCAGAAGATTGAATATTACTGTTGCCAACCATGATTTGGAAGGTGGGAGGTGGTGGGGGATAAAAGAAAGAAAGAAAAACTGTTGTATTCCATTTCCTTGAACATTCATGGAAATTTCATTAAAATAATAAAAAGATTGTTCATCTGCATAAAGAAAAAGTGTTAGAATGCCGAAGATGGAATATTAATGTTGTCAACCACGATTTGGAAGCTGGGGGCGTGGGGGATAAAAGAAAGAAAGAAAAAATGTTGTATCCCATTTCCTAGGACATTCATGGAAATTTCAATAAAATAATAAATAGATTGTTATTTACATAAAGAAAAAGTGTAAGATTAGAGAAGATTGAATATTAATATTGTCAACCATGATTTGGAAGGTGGGGGGTGGTGGGGGATAAAAGAAAGAAAGAAAAACTGTTGTATACCATTTCCTTGAACATTCATGGAAATTTAAATAAAATAATAAAACGATTGGTAATCTGCATAAAGAAAGAGAGTAAGAATGCAGAAGATAGAATATTAATGTTGTCAACCATGAATTAGAAGCTGCGGGCAAGTGGGGGATAAAAGAAAGAAAGAAAAACTGTTGTATCCAATTTCCTTGAACATTCATGGAAATTTTAATAAAATAATAAAAAGATTATTAATCTGCATAAAGTAAAAGTGTAAGAATGCAGAAGATTGAATATTACTGTTGCCAACCATGATTTGGAAGGTGGGAGGTGGTGGGGGATAAAAGAAAGAAAGAAAAACTGTTGTATTCCATTTCCTTGAACATTCATGGAAATTTCATTAAAATAATAAAAAGATTGTTCATCTGCATAAAGAAAAAGTGTTAGAATGCCGAAGATTGAATATTAATGTTGTCAACCACGATTTGGAAGCTGGGGGCGTGGGGGATAAAAGAAAGAAAGAAAAAATGTTGTATCCCATTTCCTAGGACATTCATGGAAATTTCAATAAAATAATAAATAGATTGTTATTTACATAAAGAAAAAGTGTAAGATTAGAGAAGATTGAATATTAATATTGTCAACCATGATTTGGAAGGTGGGGGGTGGTGGGGGATAAAAGAAAGAAAGAAAAACTGTTGTATACCATTTCCTTGAACATTCATGGAAATTTAAATAAAATAATAAAACGATTGGTAATCTGCATAAAGAAAAAGAGTAAGAATGCAGAAGATAGAATATTAATGTTGTCAACCATGATTTGGAAGCTTGGGGAGTGGGGGATAAAAGAAAGACAGTGAAAATGTTGTATCCCATTTCCTTGAACATTCATGAAATTTCAATAAAATAATGACAAGATTGTTAAATGCATAAAGAAAAAGATTAAGAATGCAGAAGATTGAATGTTAATGTTGTCAACAATGATTTGGAATCTGGGGGGTTGTGCGGGATAAAAGAAAGAAAGAAAAACTGTTGTATCCCATTTCCTTGAACGTTCATGGAAATTTCAATAAAATAATAAAAAGATTGTTAATCTGCACAGAGAAAAAGAGTAAGAATGCAGAAGATAGCATATTAATGTTGTAAACCATGATTGGGAAGCTGGGTCGTGTTGGGGGATAAAAGAAAGAAAGAAAAACTGTTGTATCCCATTTCCTTGAACTTTAATGGAAATTTCAATAAAATAATAAAAGATTGTTAATCTGCATAAAGAAAAAGAGTAAGAAAGCAGAAGATGGAATATTAATGTTGTCAACCATGATTTGGAAGCTGGGAGGGTAGGGGGATGAAAGAAAGAAAGAAAAACTGTTGTAACCCATTTCCTTGAACATTCATGGAAATTTCAATAAAATAATAAAAAATTGTTAATCTGCATAAAGAAAAAGTGTAAGAATGCAGAAGATAGAATATTACTGTTGCCAACCATGATTTGGAAGGTGGGAGGTGGTGGGGGATAAAAGAAAGAAAGAAAAACTGTTGTATTCCATTTCCTTGAACATTCATGGAAATTTCAATAAAATAATAAAAAGATTGGTAATCTGCATAAAGACAAATAGTAAGAATGCAGAAGATAGAATATTAATGTTGTCAACCATGAATTAGAAGCTGCGGGCAAGAGGGGGATAAAAGAAAGAAAGAAAAACTGTTGTATCCAATTTCCTTGAACATTCATGGAAATTTCAATAAAATAAGAAAAGATTGTTAATCTGCATAAAGAAAAACAGTAAGAATGCCGAAGGTAGAATATTAATGTTTTCAATCATGATTTGGAAGCTGGGGGGCTGGGGGATACAAGAATGAAAGAAAAACTGTTGTATCCCATTTCCTTGAACATTCATGGAAATTTCAATAAAATAATAAAAAGATTGGTAATCTGCATAAAGAAAAATAGTAAGAATGCAGAAGATAGAATATTAATGTTGTCAACAATGATTTGGAAGCTGGTGGGGTTGGGGGATGATAGAAAGAAAGAAAAAGTGTTGTATCCCATTTCCTTTAACATTCATGGAAATTTCAATAAAATAATAAAAAGATTCTTAATCTGCATAGAGAAAAAGAGTAAGAATGACGAAGATAGAATGTTAATGTTGTCAACAATGATTTGGAATCTGGGGGGTTGTGCGGGATAAAAGAAAGAAAGAAAAACTGTTTTATCCCATTTCCTTGAACATTCAGGGAAATTTCAATACAATAATAAAAAGATTGTTAATCTGCATAGAGAAAAAGAGTAAGAATGCAGAATATAGAATATTAATGTTGTCAACCATGATTTGGAAGCTGGGGGCGCTGGAGGATAAAAGAAAGAAAGAAAAAATGTTGTATCCCATTTCCTTGAACATTCATGGCAATTTCAATTAAATAATAAAAAGATTGTTAATCTGCATAAAGAAAAAGATTAAGAATGCAGAAGATTGAATGTTAATGTTGTCAAAAATGATTTGGAATCTGGGGGGTTGTGCGGGATAAAAGAAAGAAAGAAAAACTGTTGTATCCCATTTCCTTGAACGTTCATGGAAATTTCAATAAAATAATAAAAAGATTGTTAATCTGCACAGAGAAAAAGAGTAAGAATGTAGAAGATAGCATATTAATGTTGTCAACCATGATTGGGAAGCTGGGTCGTGTTGGGGGATAAAAGAAAGAAAGAAAAACTGTTGTATCCCATTTCCTTGAACTTTAATGGAAATTTCAATAAAATAATAAAAGATTGTTAATCTGCATAAAGAAAAAGAGTAAGAAAGCAGAAGATGGAATATTAATGTTGTCAACCATGATTTGGAAGCTGGGAGGGTAGGGGGATGAAAGAAAGAAAGAAAAACTGTTGTATCCCATTTCCTTGAACATTCATGGAAATTTCAATAAAATAATAAAAAATTGTTAATCTGCATAAAGAAAAAGTGTAAGAATGCAGAACATTGAATATTAATATTGTCAACCACGATTTGGAAGCTGGGGGCGTGCGGGATGAAAGAAAGAAAGAAATAATATTGCATCACATTTCCTTGAACATTCATGGAAATTTCAATAAAATAATAAAAAGATTGTTAAATGCATAAAGAAAAAGAGTATGAAGGCACAAGTTACAATATTATGTTGTCAACCATGATTTGGAAGCTGGGGGGGTGGGGGATAAAAGAAAGAAAGAAAAACTGTTGTATCCCATTTCCTTGAACATTCATGGAAAGTTCAATAAAATAATAAAAAGATTGGTAATCTGCATAAAGAAAAAGAATAAGAATGCAGAAGATAGAATATTAATGTTGTCAACCATGATTTGGAAGCTTGGAGCGTGGGGGATAAAAGAAAGAAAGAAAAACTGTTGTATCCCATTTCCTTGAACATTCATGGAAATTTCAATACAATAATAAAAAGATTGTTAATCTGCATAAAGAAAAAGAGTAAGAATGCAGAAGATAGAATATTAATGTTGTCAACCATGTTTTAGAAGCTGGGGGGTTGTGGGGGATAAAAGAAAGAAAGAAAAACTGTTGTATCCCATTTCCTTGAACATTCATGGAAATTTCAATAAAATAAGAAAAAGATTGTTAATCTGCATAAAGTAAAACTGTAAGAATGCAGAAGATTGAATATTAATGTTGTCAAGCATGATTTGGAAGATGGCGGGGGTGCTGGAAAAAGAAAGAAAGAAAAACTGTTGTATCCCATTTCCTTGAACATTCATGGAAATTTCAATAAAATAATAAAAAGATTGTTAATCAGCATAGAGAAAAAGAGTAAGAATGCAGAAGATAGAATATTAATGTTGTCAACCATGTTTTGGAAGCTTGGGGGTGGTGGGGTATAAAAGAAAGAAAGAAAAACTGTTGTATCCCATTTCCTTGAACATTCATGGAAATTTCAATAAAATAAGAAAAAGATTGTTAATCTGCGTAAAGTAAAAGTGTGAGAATGCAGAAGATTGAATATTAATGTTGTCAACCATGATTTGGAAGATGGCGGGGGTGCTGGATAAAAGAAAGAAAGAAAAACTGTTGTACGCCATTTCCTTGAACATTCATGGAAATTTCAATAAAATAATAAAAAGATTGTTAATCTGCATAAAGAAAGAGAGTAAGAATGCAGAAGATAGAATATTAATGTTGTCAACCATGAATTAGAAGCTGCGGGCAAGTGGGGGATAAAAGAAAGAAAGAAAAACTGTTGTATCCAATTTCCTTGAACATCCATGGAAATTTTAATAAAATAATAAAAAGATTATTAATCTGCATAAAGTAAAAGTGTAAGAATGCAGAAGATTGAATATTACTGTTGCCAACCATGATTTGGAAGGTGGGAGGTGGTGGGGGATAAAAGAAAGAAAGAAAAACTGTTGTATTCCATTTCCTTGAACATTCATGGAAATTTCATTAAAATAATAAAAAGATTGTTCATCTGCATAAAGAAAAAGTGTTAGAATGCCGAAGATGGAATATTAATGTTGTCAACCACGATTTGGAAGCTGGGGGCGTGGGGGATAAAAGAAAGAAAGAAAAAATGTTGTATCCCATTTCCTAGGACATTCATGGAAATTTCAATAAAATAATAAATAGATTGTTATTTACATAAAGAAAAAGTGTAAGATTACAGAAGATTGAATATTAATATTGTCAACCATGATTTGGAAGGTGGGGGGTGGTGGGGGATAAAAGAAAGAAAGAAAAACTGTTGTATACCATTTCCTTGAACATTCATGGAAATTTCAATAAAATAATAAAACGATTGGTAATCTGCATAAAGAAAAAGTGTAAGAATGCAGAAGATAGAATATTAATGTTGTCAACCATGATTTGGAAGCTGGCGGGGGTGGGGGATAAAAGAAAGAAAGAAAAACTGTTCTATCCCATTTCCTTGAACATTCATGGAAATTTCAATACAATAATAAAAAGATTGTTAATCTGCATAAAGAAAAAGAGTAAGAATGCAGAAGATAGAATATTAATGTTGTCAACCATGTTTTAGAAGCTGGGGGGTTGTGGGGGATAAAAGAAAGAAAGAAAAACTGTTGTAATCCATTTCCTTGAACATTCATGGAAATTTCAATAAAATAAGAAAAAGATTGTTAATCTGCATAAAGTAAAACTGTAAGAATGCAGAAGATTGAATATTAATGTTGTCAAGCATGATTTGGAAGATGGCGGGGGTGCTGGAAAAAGAAAGAAAGAAAAACTGTTGTATCCCATTTCCTTGAACATTCATGGAAATTTCAATAAAATAATAAAAAGATTGTTAATCTGCATAAAGAAAAAGAGTAAGAATGCAGAAGTTAGAATATTAATGTTGTCAACCATGATTTGGAAGCTGGGGCCGCTGGAGGATAAAAGAAAAAAAGAAAAACTGTTCTATCCCATTTACTTGAACATTCATGGAAATTTCAATAAAATAATAAAAAGATTGTTAATCTGCATAGAGAAAAAGAGTAAGAATGCAGAAGATAGAATATTAATGTTGTCAACCATGTTTTGGAAGCTGGGGGGTGGTGGGGTATAAAAGAAAGAAAGAAAAACTGTTGTATCCCATTTCCTTGAACATTCATGGAAATTTCAATAAAATAAGAAAAAGATTGTTAATCTGCATAAAGTAAAAGTGTAAGAATGCAGAAGATTGAATATTAATGTTGTCAACCATGATTTGGAAGATCGCGGGGGTGCTGGATAAAAGAAAGAAAGAAAAACTGTTGTATGCCATTTCCTTGAACATTCATGGAAATTTCAATAAAATAATAAAAAGATTGTTAATCTGCATAAAGAAAGAGAGTAAGAATGCAGAAGATAGAATATTAATGTTGTCAACCATGAATTAGAAGCTGCGGGCAAGTGGGGGATAAAAGAAAGAAAGAAAAACTGTTGTATCCAATTTCCTTGAACATTCATGGAAATTTTAATAAAATAATAAAAAGATTATTAATCTGCATAAAGTAAAAGTGTAAGAATGCAGAAGATTGAATATTACTGTTGCCAACCATGATTTGGAAGGTGGGAGGTGGTGGGGGATAAAAGAAAGAAAGAAAAACTGTTGTATTCCATTTCCTTGAACATTCATGGAAATTTCATTAAAATAATAAAAAGATTGTTCATCTGCATAAAGAAAAAGTGTTAGAATGCCGAAGATTGAATATTAATGTTGTCAACCACGATTTGGAAGCTGGGGGCGTGGGGGATAAAAGAAAGAAAGAAAAAATGTTGTATCCCATTTCCTAGGACATTCATGGAAATTTCAATAAAATAATAAATAGATTGTTATTTACATAAAGAAAAAGTGTAAGATTAGAGAAGATTGAATATTAATATTGTCAACCATGATTTGGAAGGTGGGGGGTGGTGGGGGATAAAAGAAAGAAAGAAAAACTGTTGTATACCATTTCCTTGAACATTCATGGAAATTTAAATAAAATAATAAAACGATTGGTAATCTGCATAAAGAAAAAGAGTAAGAATGCAGAAGATAGAATATTAATGTTGTCAACCATGATTTGGAAGCTTGGGGAGTGGGGGATAAAAGAAAGACAGTGAAAATGTTGTATCCCATTTCCTTGAACATTCATGAAATTTCAATAAAATAATGACAAGATTGTTAAATGCATAAAGAAAAAGATTAAGAATGCAGAAGATTGAATGTTAATGTTGTCAACAATGATTTGGAATCTGGGGGGTTGTGCGGGATAAAAGAAAGAAAGAAAAACTGTTGTATCCCATTTCCTTGAACGTTCATGGAAATTTCAATAAAATAATAAAAAGATTGTTAATCTGCACAGAGAAAAAGAGTAAGAATGCAGAAGATAGCATATTAATGTTGTAAACCATGATTGGGAAGCTGGGTCGTGTTGGGGGATAAAAGAAAGAAAGAAAAACTGTTGTATCCCATTTCCTTGAACTTTAATGGAAATTTCAATAAAATAATAAAAGATTGTTAATCTGCATAAAGAAAAAGAGTAAGAAAGCAGAAGATGGAATATTAATGTTGTCAACCATGATTTGGAAGCTGGGAGGGTAGGGGGATGAAAGAAAGAAAGAAAAACTGTTGTAACCCATTTCCTTGAACATTCATGGAAATTTCAATAAAATAATAAAAAATTGTTAATCTGCATAAAGAAAAAGTGTAAGAATGCAGAACATTGAATATTAATATTGTCAACCACGATTTGGAAGCTGGGGGCGTGCGGGATGAAAGAAAGAAAGAAATAATGTTGTATCACAATTCCTTGAACATTCATGGAAATTTCAATAAAATAATAAAAAGATTGTTAAATGCATAAAGAAAAAGAGTATGAAGGCACAAGTTACAATATTATGTTGTCAACTATGATTTGGAAGCTGGGGGGGTGGGGGATGAAAGAAAGAAAGAAAAACTGTTGTATCCCATTTCCTTGAACATTCATGGAAATTTCAAAAAAATAATAAAAGATTGTTAATCTGCGTAAAGAAAAAGAGTAAGAATGCAGGAGATAGAATGTTCATGTTGTCAACCATGATTTGGAAGCTGGCGGGGGTGGGGGATAAAAGAAAGAAAGAAAAACTGTTGTATCCCATTTCCTTGAACATTCATGGAAATTTCAATACAATAAAAAAAGATTGTTAATCTGCATAAAGTAAAACTGTAAGAATGCAGAAGATTGTAAATTAATGTTGTCAACCATGATTTGGAAGATGGCGGGGGTGCTGGATAAAAGAAAGAAAGAAAAACTGTTGTATCCCATTTCCTTGAACATTCATGGAAATTTCAATAAAATAATAAAAAGATTGTTAATCTGCATAGAGAAAAAGAGTAAGAATGCAGAAGATAGAATATTAATGTTATCAACCATGATTGGGAAGCTGGGGGGTGTTGGGGGATAAAAGAAAGAAAGAAAAACTGTTGTATCCCATTTCCTTGAACTTTCATGGAAATTTCAATAAAATAATAAAAGATTGTTAATCTGCATAAAGAAAAATAGTAAGAATGCAGAAGATGGAATATTAATGTTGTCAACCATGATTTGGAAGCTGGGGGGGTAGGGGGATGAAAGAAAGAAAGAAAAACTGTTGTATACCATTTCCTTGAACATTCATGGAAATTTCAATAAAATAATAAAAAAATGTTAATCTGCATAAAGAAAAAGTGTAAGAACGCAGAACATTGAATATTAATATTGTCAACCACGATTTGGAAGCTGGGGGCATGGGGGATGAAAGAAAGAAAGAAATAATGTTGTATCACATTTCCTTTAACATTCATGGAAATTTCGATAAAATAATAAAAAGATAGTTAATCTGCATAAAGAAAAAGAGTAAGAATGCAGAAGATAGAATATTAATGTTGTCAACCATGAATTAGAAGCTGCGGGCAAGTGGGGGATAAAAGAAAGAAAGAAAAATGTTGTATCCCATTTCCTTGGACATTCATGGAAATTTCAATAAAATAATAAATAGATTGTTATTTACATAAAGAAAAAGAGTAAGATTACAGAAGATTGAATATTACTGTTGCCAACCATGATTTGGAAGGTGGGAGGTGGTGGGGGATAAAAGAAAGAAAGAAAAACTGTTGTATTCCATTTCCTTCAACATTCATGGAAATTTCATTAAAATAATAAAAAGATTGTTCATCTGCATAAAGAAAAAGTGTAAGAATGCCGAAGATTGAATATTAATGTTGTAAACCACGATTTGGAAGCTGGGGGCGTGGGGGATAAATAAAGAAAAAAAAATGTTGTATCCCATTTCCTTGGACATTCATGGAAATTTCAATAAAATAATAAATAGATTGTTATTTACATAAAGAAAAAGAGTAAGATTACAGAAGATTGAATATTAATGTTGTCAACCATGATTTGGAAGGTGGGGGGTGGTGGGGGATAAAAGAAGGAAAGAAAAACTGTTGTATACCATTTCCTTGAACATTCATGGAAATTTCAATAAAAAAAATAAAACGATTGGTAATCTACATAAAGAAAAAGAGTAAGAATGCAGAAGATAGAATATTAATGTTGTCAACCATGAATTTGAAGCTTGGGGAGTGGGGGATAAAAGAAAGAAAGAGAAAATGTTGTATCCCCTTTCCTTGAACATTCATGAAATTTCAATAAAATAATGACAAGATTGTTAAATGCATAAAGAAAAAGAGTATGAAGGCAGAAGATACAATATTATGTTGTCAACCATGATTTGGAAGCTGGGGGGGTGGGGGATGAAAGAAAGAAAGAAAAACTGTTGTATCCCTTTTCCTTGAACATTCATGGAAATTTCAAAAAAATAATAAAAGATTGTTAATCTGCATAAAGAAAAAGAGTAAGAATGCAGGAGATAGAATGTTCATGTTGTCAACCATGATTTGGAAGCTGGCGGGGGTGGGGGATAAAAGAAAGAAAGAAAAACTGTTCTATCCCATTTCCTTGAACATTCATGGAAATTTCAATACAATAATAAAAAGATTGTTAATCTGCATAAAGAAAAAGAGTAAGAATGCAGAAGATAGAATATTAATGTTGTCAACCATGTTTTAGAAGCTGGGGGGTTGTGGGGGATAAAAGAAAGAAAGAAAAACTGTTGTATCCCATTTCCTTGAACATTCATGGAAATTTCAATAAAATAAGAAAAAGATTGTTAATCTGCATAAAGTAAAACTGTAAGAATGCAGAAGATTGAATATTAATGTTGTCAACCATGATTTGGAAGATGGCGGGGGTGCTGGAAAAAGAAAGAAAGAAAAACTGTTGTATCCCATTTCCTTGAACATTCATGGAAATTTCAATAAAATAATAAAAAGATTGTTAATCTGCATAAAGAAAAAGAGTAAGAATGCAGAAGATAGAATATTAATGTTGTCAACCATGATTTGGAAGCTGGGGCCGCTGGAGGATAAAAGAAAGAAAGAAAAACTGTTGTATCCCATTTACTTGAACATTCATGGAAATTTCAATAAAATAATAAAAAGATTGTTAATCTGCATAGAGAAAAAGAGTAAGAATGCAGAAGATAGAATATTAATGTTGTCAACCATGTTTTGGAAGCTGGGGGGTGGTGGGGTATAAAAGAAAGAAAGAAAAACTGTTGTATCCCATTTCCTTGAACATTCATGGAAATTTCAATAAAATAAGAAAAAGATTGTTAATCTGCATAAAGAAAGAGAGTAAGAATGCAGAAGATAGAATATTAATGTTGTCAACCATGAATTAGAAGCTGCGGGCAAGTGGGGGATAAAAGAAAGAAAGAAAAACTGTTGTATCCAATTTCCTTGAACATTCATGGAAATTTTAATAAAATAATAAAAAGATTATTAATCTGCATAAAGTAAAAGTGTAAGAATGCAGAAGATTGAATATTACTGTTGCCAACCATGATTTGGAAGGTGGGAGGTGGTGGGGGATAAAAGAAAGAAAGAAAAACTGTTGTATTCCATTTCCTTGAACATTCATGGAAATTTCATTAAAATAATAAAAAGATTGTTCATCTGCATAAAGAAAAAGTGTTAGAATGCCGAAGATTGAATATTAATGTTGTCAACCACGATTTGGAAGCTGGGGGCGTGGGGGATAAAAGAAAGCAAGAAAAAATGTTGTATCCCATTTCCTAGGAAATTCATGGAAATTTCAATAAAATAATAAATAGATTGTTATTTACATAAAGAAAAAGTGTAAGATTACAGAAGATTGAATATTAATATTGTCAACCATGATTTGGAAGGTGGGGGGTGGTGGGGGATAAAAGAAAGAAAGAAAAACTGTTGTATACCATTTCCTTGAACATTCATGAAATTTCAATAAAATAATGACAAGATTGTTAAATGCATAAAGAAAAAGAGTATGAAGGCAGAAGATACAATATTATGTTGTCAACCATGATTTGGAAGCTGGGGGGGTGGGGGATGAAAGAAAGAAAGAAAAACTGTTGTATCCCTTTTCCTTGAACATTCATGGAAATTTCAAAAAAATAATAAAAGATTGTTAATCTGCATAAAGAAAAAGAGTAAGAATGCAGGAGATAGAATGTTCATGTTGTCAACCATGATTTGGAAGCTGGCGGGGGTGGGGGATAAAAGAAAGAAAGAAAAACTGTTCTATCCCATTTCCTTGAACATTCATGGAAATTTCAATACAATAATAAAAAGATTGTTAATCTGCATAAAGAAAAAGAGTAAGAATGCAGAAGATAGAATATTAATGTTGTCAACCATGTTTTAGAAGCTGGGGGGTTGTGGGGGATAAAAGAAAGAAAGAAAAACTGTTGTATCCCATTTCCTTGAACATTCATGGAAATTTCAATAAAATAAGAAAAAGATTGTTAATCTGCATAAAGTAAAACTGTAAGAATGCAGAAGATTGAATATTAATGTTGTCAACCATGATTTGGAAGATGGCGGGGGTGCTGGAAAAAGAAAGAAAGAAAAACTGTTGTATCCCATTTCCTTGAACATTCATGGAAATTTCAATAAAATAATAAAAAGATTGTTAATCTGCATACAGAAAAAGAGAAAGAATGCAGAAGATAGAATATTAATGTTGTCAACCATGATTTGGAAGCTGGGGCCGCTGGAGGATAAAAGAAAGAAAGAAAAACTGTTGTATCCCATTTACTTGAACATTCATGGAAATTTCAATAAAATAATAAAAAGATTGTTAATCTGCATAGAGAAAAAGAGTAAGAATGCAGAAGATAGAATATTAATGTTGTCAACCATGTTTTGGAAGCTGGGGGGTGGTGGGGTATAAAAGAAAGAAAGAAAAACTGTTGTATCCCATTTCCTTGAACATTCATGGAAATTTCAATAAAATAAGAAAAAGATTGTTAATCTGCATAAAGAAAGAGAGTAAGAATGCAGAAGATAGAATATTAATGTTGTCAACCATGAATTAGAAGCTGCGGGCAAGTGGGGGATAAAAGAAAGAAAGAAAAACTGTTGTATCCAATTTCCTTGAACATTCATGGAAATTTTAATAAAATAATAAAAAGATTATTAATCTGCATAAAGTAAAAGTGTAAGAATGCAGAAGATTGAATATTACTGTTGCCAACCATGATTTGGAAGGTGGGAGGTGGTGGGGGATAAAAGAAAGAAAGAAAAACTGTTGTATTCCATTTCCTTGAACATTCATGGAAATTTCATTAAAATAATAAAAAGATTGTTCATCTGCATAAAGAAAAAGTGTTAGAATGCCGAAGATTGAATATTAATGTTGTCAACCACGATTTGGAAGCTGGGGGCGTGGGGGATAAAAGAAAGCAAGAAAAAATGTTGTATCCCATTTCCTAGGAAATTCATGGAAATTTCAATAAAATAATAAATAGATTGTTATTTACATAAAGAAAAAGTGTAAGATTACAGAAGATTGAATATTAATATTGTCAACCATGATTTGGAAGGTGGGGGGTGGTGGGGGATAAAAGAAAGAAAGAAAAACTGTTGTATACCATTTCCTTGAACATTCATGGAAATTTCAATAAAATAATAAAACGATTGGTAATCTGCATAAAGAAAAAGAGTAAGAATGCAGAAGATAGAATATTAATGTTGTCAACCATGATTTGGAAGCTTGGGGAGTGGGGGATAAAAGAAAGAAAGTGAAAATGTTGTATCCCATTTCCTTGAACATTCATGAAATTTCAATAAAATAATGACAAGATTGTTAAATGCATAAAGAAAACGAGTATGAAGGCAGAAGATACAATATTATGTTGTCAACCATGATTTGGAAGCTGGGGGGGTGGGGGATGAAAGAAAGAAAGAAAAACTGTTGTATCCCATTTCCTTGAACATTCATGGAAATTTCAAAAAAATAATAGATTGTTAATCTGCATAAAGAAAAAGAGTAAGAATGCAGGAGATAGAATGTTCATGTTGTCAACCATGATTTGGAAGCTGGCGGGCGTGGGGGATAAAAGAAAGAAAGAAAAACTGTTGTATCCCATTTCCTTGAACATTCATGGAAATTTCAATACAATAATAAAAAGATTGTTAATCTGCATAAAGTAAAAGTGTAAGAATGCAGAAGATAGACTATTAATCTTGTCAACCATGATTTGGAAGCTTGGGGGGGTGGGGGATAAAAGAATGAAAGAAAAACTGTTGTATACCATTTCCTTGAACATTCATGGAAAGTTCAATAAAATAATAAAAAGATTGGTAATCTGCATAAAGAAAAAGAGTAAGAATGCAGAAGATAGAATATTAATGTTGTCAACCATGATTTGGAAGCTTGGAGCGTGGGGGATAAAAGAAAGAAAGAAAAACTGTTGTATCCCATTTCCTTGAACATTCATGGAAATTTCATTAAAATAATAAAAAGATTGTTAATCTGCATACAGAAAAAGAGTAAGAATGCAGAAGATAGAATATTAATGTTGTCAACCATGATTTGGAAGCTGGGGCCGCTGGAGGATAAAAGAAAGAAAGAAAAACTGTTGTATCCCATTTACTTGAACATTCATGGAAAGTTCAATAAAATAATAAAAAGATTGTTAATCTGCATAGAGAAAAAGAGTAAGAATGCAGAAGATAGAATATTAATGTTGTCAACCATGTTTTGGAAGCTGGGGGGTGGTGGGGTATAAAAGAAAGAAAGAAAAACTGTTGTATCCCATTTCCTTGAACATTCATGGAAATTTCAATAAAATAAGAAAAAGATTGTTAATCTGCATAAAGTAAAAGTGTAAGAATGCAGAAGATTGAATATTAATGTTGTCAACCATGATTTGGAAGATGGCGGGGGTGCTGGATAAAAGACAGAAAGAAAAACTGTTGTATGCCATTTCCTTGAACATTCATGGAAATTTCAATAAAATAATAAAAAGATTGTTAATCTGCATAAAGAAAGAGAGTAAGAATGCAGAAGATAGAATATTAATGTTGTCAACCATGAATTAGAAGCTGCGGGCAAGTGGGGGATAAAAGAAAGAAAGAAAAACTGTTGTATCCAATTTCCTTGAACATTCATGGAAATTTTAATAAAATAATAAAAAGATTATTAATCTGCATAAAGTAAAAGTGTAAGAATGCAGAAGATAGAATATTACTGTTGCCAACCATGATTTGGAAGGTGGGAGGTGGTGGGGGATAAAAGAAAGAAAGAAAAACTGTTGTATTCCATTTCCTTGAACATTCATGGAAATTTCAATAAAATAATAAAAAGATTGTTAATCTGCATAAAGAAAAATAGTAAGAATGCAGAAGATAGAATATTAATGTTGTCAACCATGAATTAGAAGCTGCGGGCAAGAGGGGGATAAAAGAAAGAAAGAAAAACTGTTGTATCCAATTTCCTTGAACATTCATGGAAATTTCAATAAAATAAGAAAAGATTGTTAATCTGCATAAAGAAAAACAGTAAGAATGCAGAAGGTAGAATATTAATGTTTTCAATCATGATTTGGAAGCTGGGGGGCTGGGGGATACAAGAATGAAAGAAAAACTGTTGTATCCCATTTCCTTTAACATTCATGGAAATTTCAATAAAATAATAAAAAGATTCTTAATCTGCATAGAGAAAAAGAGTAAGAATGACGAAGATAGAATGTTAATGTTGTCAACAATGATTTGGAATCTGGGGGGTTGTGCGGGATAAAAGAAAGAAAGAAAAACTGTTTTATCCCATTTCCTTGAACATTCAGGGAAATTTCAATACAATAATAAAAAGATTGTTAATCTGCATAGAGAAAAAGAGTAAGAATACAGAATATAGAATATTAATGTTGTCAACCATGATTTGGAAGCTGGGGGCGCTGGAGGATAAAAGAAAGAAAGAAAAAATGTTGTATCCCATTTCCTTGAACATTCATGGCAATTTCAATTAAATAATAAAAAGATTGTTAATCTGCATAAAGAAAAAGATTAAGAATGCAGAAGATTGAATGTTAATGTTGTCAACAATGATGTGGAATCTGGGGGGTTGTGCGGGATAAAAGAAAGAAAGACAAACTGTTGTATCCCATTTCCTTGAACGTTCATGGAAATTTCAATAAAATAATAAAAAGATTGTTAATCTGCACAGAGAAAAAGAGTAAGAATGCAGAAGATAGCATATTAATGTTGTCAACCATGATTGGGAAGCTGGGTCGTGTTGGGGGATAAAAGAAAGAAAGAAAAACTGTTGTATCCCATTTCCTTGAACTTTAATGGAAATTTCAATAAAATAATAAAAGATTGTTAATCTGCATAAAGAAAAAGAGTAAGAAAGCAGAAGATGGAATATTAATGTTGTCAACCATGATTTGGAAGCTGGGAGGGTAGGGGGATGAAAGAAAGAAAGAAAAACTGTTGTATCCCATTTCCTTGAACATTCATGGAAATTTCAATAAAATAATAAAAAATTGTTAATCTGCATAAAGAAAAAGTGTAAGAATGCAGAACATTGAATATTAATATTGTCAACCACGATTTGGAAGCTGGGGGCGTGCGGGATGAAAGAAAGAAAGAAATAATGTTGTATCACATTTCCTTGAACATTCATGGAAATTTCAATAAAATAATAAAAAGATTGTTAAATGCATAAAGAAAAAGAGTATGAAGGCACAAGTTACAATATTATGTTGTCAACCATGATTTGGAAGCTGGGGGGGTGGGGGATAAAAGAAAGAAAGAAAAACTGTTGTATCCCATTTCCTTGAACATTCATGGAAAGTTCAATAAAATAATAAAAAGATTGGTAATCTGCATAAAGAAAAAGAGTAAGAATGCAGAAGATAGAATATTAATGTTGTCAACCATGATTTGGAAGCTTGGAGCGTGGGGGATAAAAGAAAGAAAGAAAAACTGTTGTATCCCATTTCCTTGAACATTCATGGAAATTTCAATACAATAATAAAAAGATTGTTAATCTGCATAAAGAAAAAGAGTAAGAATGCAGAAGATAGAATATTAATGTTGTCAACCATGTTTTAGAAGCTGGGGGGTTGTGGGGGATAAAAGAAAGAAAGAAAAACTGTTGTATCCCATTTCCTTGAACATTCATGGAAATTTCAATAAAATAAGAAAAAGATTGTTAATCTGCATAAAGTAAAACTGTAAGAATGCAGAAGATTGAATATTAATGTTGTCAAGCATGATTTGGAAGATGGCGGGGGTGCTGGAAAAAGAAAGAAAGAAAAACTGTTGTATCCCATTTCCTTGAACATTCATGGAAATTTCAATAAAATAATAAAAAGATTGTTAATCTGCATACAGAAAAAGAGAAAGAATGCAGAAGATAGAATATTAATGTTGTCAACCATGATTTGGAAGCTGGGGCAGCTGGAGGATAAAAGAAAGAAAGAAAAACTGTTGTATCCCATTTACTTGAACATTCATGGAAATTTCAATAAAATAATAAAAAGATTGTTAATCTGCATAGAGAAAAAGAGTAAGAATGCAGAAGATAGAATATTAATGTTGTCAACCATGTTTTGGAAGCTGGGGGGTGGTGGGGTATAAAAGAAAGAAAGAAAAACTGTTGTATCCCATTTCCTTGAACATTCATGGAAATTTCAATAAAATAAGAAAAAGATTGTTAATCTGCGTAAAGTAAAAGTGTAAGAATGCAGAAGATTGAATATTAATGTTGTCAACCATGATTTGGAAGATGGCGGGGGTGCTGGATAAAAGAAAGAAAGAAAAACTGTTGTACGCCATTTCCTTGAACATTCATGGAAATTTCAATAAAATAATAAAACGATTGGTAATCTGCATAAAGAAAAAGAGTAAGAATGCAGAAGATAGAATATTAATGTTGTCAACCATGATTTGGAAGCTTGGGGAGTGGGGGATAAAAGAAAGAAAGTGAAAATGTTGTATCCCATTTCCTTGAACATTCATGAAATTTCAATAAAATAATGACAAGATTGTTAAATGCATAAAGAAAACGAGTATGAAGGCAGAAGATACAATATTATGTTGTCAACCATGATTTGGAAGCTGGGGGGGTGGGGGATGAAAGAAAGAAAGAAAAACTGTTGTATCCCATTTCCTTGAACATTCATGGAAATTTCAAAAAAATAATAGATTGTTAATCTGCATAAAGAAAAAGAGTAAGAATGCAGGAGATAGAATGTTCATGTTGTCAACCATGATTTGGAAGCTGGCGGGCGTGGGGGATAAAAGAAAGAAAGAAAAACTGTTGTATCCCATTTCCTTGAACATTCATGGAAATTTCAATACAATAATAAAAAGATTGTTAATCTGCATAAAGTAAAAGTGTAAGAATGCAGAAGATAGACTATTAATCTTGTCAACCATGATTTGGAAGCTTGGGGGGGTGGGGGATAAAAGAATGAAAGAAAAACTGTTGTATACCATTTCCTTGAACATTCATGGAAAGTTCAATAAAATAATAAAAAGATTGGTAATCTGCATAAAGAAAAAGAGTAAGAATGCAGAAGATAGAATATTAATGTTGTCAACCATGATTTGGAAGCTTGGAGCGTGGGGGATAAAAGAAAGAAAGAAAAACTGTTGTATCCCATTTCCTTGAACATTCATGGAAATTTCATTAAAATAATAAAAAGATTGTTAATCTGCATACAGAAAAAGAGTAAGAATGCAGAAGATAGAATATTAATGTTGTCAACCATGATTTGGAAGCTGGGGCCGCTGGAGGATAAAAGAAAGAAAGAAAAACTGTTGTATCCCATTTACTTGAACATTCATGGAAAGTTCAATAAAATAATAAAAAGATTGTTAATCTGCATAGAGAAAAAGAGTAAGAATGCAGAAGATAGAATATTAATGTTGTCAACCATGTTTTGGAAGCTGGGGGGTGGTGGGGTATAAAAGAAAGAAAGAAAAACTGTTGTATCCCATTTCCTTGAACATTCATGGAAATTTCAATAAAATAAGAAAAAGATTGTTAATCTGCATAAAGTAAAAGTGTAAGAATGCAGAAGATTGAATATTAATGTTGTCAACCATGATTTGGAAGATGGCGGGGGTGCTGGATAAAAGACAGAAAGAAAAACTGTTGTATGCCATTTCCTTGAACATTCATGGAAATTTCAATAAAATAATAAAAAGATTGTTAATCTGCATAAAGAAAGAGAGTAAGAATGCAGAAGATAGAATATTAATGTTGTCAACCATGAATTAGAAGCTGCGGGCAAGTGGGGGATAAAAGAAAGAAAGAAAAACTGTTGTATCCAATTTCCTTGAACATTCATGGAAATTTTAATAAAATAATAAAAAGATTATTAATCTGCATAAAGTAAAAGTGTAAGAATGCAGAAGATAGAATATTACTGTTGCCAACCATGATTTGGAAGGTGGGAGGTGGTGGGGGATAAAAGAAAGAAAGAAAAACTGTTGTATTCCATTTCCTTGAACATTCATGGAAATTTCAATAAAATAATAAAAAGATTGTTAATCTGCATAAAGAAAAATAGTAAGAATGCAGAAGATAGAATATTAATGTTGTCAACCATGAATTAGAAGCTGCGGGCAAGAGGGGGATAAAAGAAAGAAAGAAAAACTGTTGTATCCAATTTCCTTGAACATTCATGGAAATTTCAATAAAATAAGAAAAGATTGTTAATCTGCATAAAGAAAAACAGTAAGAATGCAGAAGGTAGAATATTAATGTTTTCAATCATGATTTGGAAGCTGGGGGGCTGGGGGATACAAGAATGAAAGAAAAACTGTTGTATCCCATTTCCTTTAACATTCATGGAAATTTCAATAAAATAATAAAAAGATTCTTAATCTGCATAGAGAAAAAGAGTAAGAATGACGAAGATAGAATGTTAATGTTGTCAACAATGATTTGGAATCTGGGGGGTTGTGCGGGATAAAAGAAAGAAAGAAAAACTGTTTTATCCCATTTCCTTGAACATTCAGGGAAATTTCAATACAATAATAAAAAGATTGTTAATCTGCATAGAGAAAAAGAGTAAGAATACAGAATATAGAATATTAATGTTGTCAACCATGATTTGGAAGCTGGGGGCGCTGGAGGATAAAAGAAAGAAAGAAAAAATGTTGTATCCCATTTCCTTGAACATTCATGGCAATTTCAATTAAATAATAAAAAGATTGTTAATCTGCATAAAGAAAAAGATTAAGAATGCAGAAGATTGAATGTTAATGTTGTCAACAATGATGTGGAATCTGGGGGGTTGTGCGGGATAAAAGAAAGAAAGACAAACTGTTGTATCCCATTTCCTTGAACGTTCATGGAAATTTCAATAAAATAATAAAAAGATTGTTAATCTGCACAGAGAAAAAGAGTAAGAATGCAGAAGATAGCATATTAATGTTGTCAACCATGATTGGGAAGCTGGGTCGTGTTGGGGGATAAAAGAAAGAAAGAAAAACTGTTGTATCCCATTTCCTTGAACTTTAATGGAAATTTCAATAAAATAATAAAAGATTGTTAATCTGCATAAAGAAAAAGAGTAAGAAAGCAGAAGATGGAATATTAATGTTGTCAACCATGATTTGGAAGCTGGGAGGGTAGGGGGATGAAAGAAAGAAAGAAAAACTGTTGTATCCCATTTCCTTGAACATTCATGGAAATTTCAATAAAATAATAAAAAATTGTTAATCTGCATAAAGAAAAAGTGTAAGAATGCAGAACATTGAATATTAATATTGTCAACCACGATTTGGAAGCTGGGGGCGTGCGGGATGAAAGAAAGAAAGAAATAATGTTGTATCACATTTCCTTGAACATTCATGGAAATTTCAATAAAATAATAAAAAGATTGTTAAATGCATAAAGAAAAAGAGTATGAAGGCACAAGTTACAATATTATGTTGTCAACCATGATTTGGAAGCTGGGGGGGTGGGGGATAAAAGAAAGAAAGAAAAACTGTTGTATCCCATTTCCTTGAACATTCATGGAAAGTTCAATAAAATAATAAAAAGATTGGTAATCTGCATAAAGAAAAAGAGTAAGAATGCAGAAGATAGAATATTAATGTTGTCAACCATGATTTGGAAGCTTGGAGCGTGGGGGATAAAAGAAAGAAAGAAAAACTGTTGTATCCCATTTCCTTGAACATTCATGGAAATTTCAATACAATAATAAAAAGATTGTTAATCTGCATAAAGAAAAAGAGTAAGAATGCAGAAGATAGAATATTAATGTTGTCAACCATGTTTTAGAAGCTGGGGGGTTGTGGGGGATAAAAGAAAGAAAGAAAAACTGTTGTATCCCATTTCCTTGAACATTCATGGAAATTTCAATAAAATAAGAAAAAGATTGTTAATCTGCATAAAGTAAAACTGTAAGAATGCAGAAGATTGAATATTAATGTTGTCAAGCATGATTTGGAAGATGGCGGGGGTGCTGGAAAAAGAAAGAAAGAAAAACTGTTGTATCCCATTTCCTTGAACATTCATGGAAATTTCAATAAAATAATAAAAAGATTGTTAATCTGCATACAGAAAAAGAGAAAGAATGCAGAAGATAGAATATTAATGTTGTCAACCATGATTTGGAAGCTGGGGCAGCTGGAGGATAAAAGAAAGAAAGAAAAACTGTTGTATCCCATTTACTTGAACATTCATGGAAATTTCAATAAAATAATAAAAAGATTGTTAATCTGCATAGAGAAAAAGAGTAAGAATGCAGAAGATAGAATATTAATGTTGTCAACCATGTTTTGGAAGCTGGGGGGTGGTGGGGTATAAAAGAAAGAAAGAAAAACTGTTGTATCCCATTTCCTTGAACATTCATGGAAATTTCAATAAAATAAGAAAAAGATTGTTAATCTGCGTAAAGTAAAAGTGTAAGAATGCAGAAGATTGAATATTAATGTTGTCAACCATGATTTGGAAGATGGCGGGGGTGCTGGATAAAAGAAAGAAAGAAAAACTGTTGTACGCCATTTCCTTGAACATTCATGGAAATTTCAATAAAATAATAAAAAGATTGTTAATCTGCATAAAGAAAGAGATTAAGAATGCAGAAGATAGAATATTAATGTTGTCAACCATGAATTAGAAGCTGCGGGCAAGTGGGGGATAAAAGAAAGAAAGAAAAACTGTTGTATCCAATTTCCTTGAACATCCATGGAAATTTTAATAAAATAATAAAAAGATTATTAATCTGCATAAAGTAAAAGTGTAAGAATGCAGAAGATTGAATATTACTGTTGCCAACCATGATTTGGAAGGTGGGAGGTGGTGGGGGATAAAAGAAAGAAAGAAAAACTGTTGTATTCCATTTCCTTGAACATTCATGGAAATTTCATTAAAATAATAAAAAGATTGTTCATCTGCATAAAGAAAAAGTGTTAGAATGCCGAAGATTGAATATTAATGTTGTCAACCACGATTTGGAAGCTGGGGGCGTGGGGGATAAAAGAAAGAAAGAAAAAATGTTGTATCCCATTTCCTAGGACATTCATGGAAATTTCAATAAAATAATAAATAGATTGTTATTTACATAAAGAAAAAGTGTAAGATTACAGAAGATTGAATATTAATATTGTCAACCATGATTTGGAAGGTGGGGGGTGGTGGGGGATAAAAGAAAGAAAGAAAAACTGTTGTATACCATTTCCTTGAACATTCATGGAAATTTAAATAAAATAATAAAACGATTGGTAATCTGCATAAAGAAAAAGAGTAAGAATGCAGAAGATAGAATATTAATGTTGTCAACCATGATTTGGAAGCTTGGGGAGTGGGGGATAAAAGAAAGAAAGTGAAAATGTTGTATCCCATTTCCTTGAACTTTCATGAAATTTCAATAAAATAATGACAAGATTGTTAAATGCATAAAGAAAACGAGTATGAAGGCAGAAGATAGAATATTATGTTGTCAACCATGATTTGGAAGCTGGGGGGGTGGGGGATGAAAGAAAGAAAGAAAAACTGTTGTATCCCATTTCCTTGAACATTCAGGGAAATTTCAATACAATAATAAAAAGATTGTTAATCTGCATAGAGAAAAAGAGTAAGAATGCAGAAGATAGAATATTAATGTTGTCAACCATGATTTGGAAGCTGGGGGCGCTGGAGGATAAAAGAAAGAAAGAAAAAATGTTGTATCCCATTTCCTTGAACATTCATGGCAATTTCAATTAAATAATAAAAAGATTGTTAATCTGCATAAAGAAAAAGATTAAGAATGCAGAAGATTGAATGTTAATGTTGTCAACAATGATTTGGAATCTGGGGGGTTGTGCGGGATAAAAGAAAGAAAGAAAAACTGTTGTATCCCATTTCCTTGAACGTTCATGGAAATTTCAATAAAATAATAAAAAGATTGTTAATCCGCACAGAGAAAAAGAGTAAGAATGCAGAAGATAGCATATTAATGTTGTCAACCATGATTGGGAAGCTGGGTCGTGTTGGGGGATAAAAGAAAGAAAGAAAAACTGTTGTATCCCATTTCCTTGAACTTTAATGGAAATTTCAATAAAATAATAAAAGATTGTTAATCTGCATAAAGAAAAAGAGTAAGAAAGCAGAAGATGGAATATTAATGTTGTCAACCATGTTTTAGAAGCTTGGGGGTTGTGGGGGATAAAAGAAAGAAAGAAAAACTGTTGTATCCCATTTCCTTGAACATTCATGGAAATTTCAATAAAATAAGAAAATGATTGTTAATCTGCATAAAGTAAAACTGTAAGAATGCAGAAGATTGAATATTAATGTTGTCAACCATGATTTGGAAGATGGCGGGGGTGCTGGAAAAAGAAAGAAAGAAAAACTGTTGTATCCCATTTACTTGAACATTCATGGAAAGTTCAATAAAATAATAAAAAGATTGTTAATCTGCATAGAGAAAAAGAGTAAGAATGCAGAAGATAGAATATTAATGTTGTCAACCATGTTTAGGAAGCTGGGGGGTGGTGGGGTATAAAAGAAAGAAAGAAAAACTGTTGTATCCCATTTCCTTGAACATTCATGGAAATTTCAATAAAATAAGAAAAAGATTGTTAATCTGCATAAAGTAAAAGTGTAAGAATGCAGAAGATTGAATATTAATGTTGTCAACCATGATTTGGAAGATGGCGGGGATGCTGGATAAAAGACAGAAAGAAAAACTGTTGTATGCCATTTCCTTGAACATTCATGGAAATTTCAATAAAATAATAAAAAGATTGTTAATCTGCATAAAGAAAGAGAGTAAGAATGCAGAAGATAGAATATTAATGTTGTCAACCATGAATTAGAAGCTGCGGGCAAGTGGGGGATAAAAGAAAGAAAGAAAAACTGTTGTATCCAATTTCCTAGAACATTCATGGAAATTTTAATAAAATAATAAAAAGATTATTAATCTGCATAAAGTAAAAGTGTAAGAATGCAGAAGATAGAATATTACTGTTGCCAACCATGATTTGGAAGGTGGGAGGTGGTGGGGGATAAAAGAAAGAAAGAAAAACTGTTGTATTCCATTTCCTTGAACATTCATGGAAATTTCAATAAAATAATAAAAAGATTGTTAATCTGCATAAAGAAAAATAGTAAGAATGCAGAAGATAGAATATTAATGTTGTCAACCATGAATTAGAAGCTGCGGGCAAGAGGGGGATAAAAGAAAGAAAGAAAAACTGTTGTATCCAATTTCCTTGAACATTCATGGAAATTTCAATAAAATAAGAAAAGATTGTTAATCTGCATAAAGAAAAACAGTAAGAATGCAGAAGGTAGAATATTAATGTTTTCAATCATGATTTGGAAGCTGGGGGGCTGGGGGATACAAGAATGAAAGAAAAACTGTTGTATCCCATTTCCTTTAACATTCATGGAAATTTCAATAAAATAATAAAAAGATTCTTAATCTGCATAGAGAAAAAGAGTGAGAATGACGAAGATAGAATGTTAATGTTGTCAACAATGATTTGGAATCTGGGGGGTTGTGCGGGATAAAAGAAAGAAAGAAAAACTGTTTTATCCCATTTCCTTGAACATTCAGGGAAATTTCAATACAATAATAAAAAGATTGTTAATCTGCATAGAGAAAAAGAGTAAGAATGCAGAATATAGAATATTAATGTTGTCAACCATGATTTGGAAGCTGGGGGCGCTGGAGGATAAAAGAAAGAAAGAAAAAATGTTGTATCCCATTTCCTTGAACATTCATGGCAATTTCAATTAAATAATAAAAAGATTGTTAATCTGCATAAAGAAAAAGATTAAGAATGCAGAAGATTGAATGTTAATGTTGTCAACAATGATGTGGAATCTGGGGGGTTGTGCGGGATAAAAGAAAGAAAGACAAACTGTTGTATCCCATTTCCTTGAACGTTCATGGAAATTTCAATAAAATAATAAAAAGATTGTTAATCTGCACAGAGAAAAAGAGTAAGAATGCAGAAGATAGCATATTAATGTTGTCAACCATGATTGGGAAGCTGGGTCGTGTTGGGGGATAAAAGAAAGAAAGAAAAACTGTTGTATCCCATTTCCTTGAACTTTAATGGAAATTTCAATAAAATAATAAAAGATTGTTAATCTGCATAAAGAAAAAGAGTAAGAAAGCAGAAGATGGAATATTAATGTTGTCAACCATGATTTGGAAGCTGGGAGGGTAGGGGGATGAAAGAAAGAAAGAAAAACTGTTGTATCCCATTTCCTTGAACATTCATGGAAATTTCAATAAAATAATAAAAAATTGTTAATCTGCATAAAGAAAAAGTGTAAGAATGCAGAACATTGAATATTAATATTGTCAACCACGATTTGGAAGCTGGGGGCGTGCGGGATGAAAGAAAGAAAGAAATAATGTTGTATCACATTTCCTTGAACATTCATGGAAATTTCAATAAAATAATAAAAAGATTGTTAAATGCATAAAGAAAAAGAGTATGAAGGCACAAGTTACAATATTATGTTGTCAACCATGATTTGGAAGCTGGGGGGGTGGGGGATAAAAGAAAGAAAGAAAAACTGTTGTATCCCATTTCCTTGAACATTCATGGAAAGTTCAATAAAATAATAAAAAGATTGGTAATCTGCATAAAGAAAAAGAGTAAGAATGCAGAAGATAGAATATTAATGTTGTCAACCATGATTTGGAAGCTTGGAGCGTGGGGGATAAAAGAAAGAAAGAAAAACTGTTGTATCCCATTTCCTTGAACATTCATGGAAATTTCAATACAATAATAAAAAGATTGTTAATCTGCATAAAGAAAAAGAGTAAGAATGCAGAAGATAGAATATTAATGTTGTCAACCATGTTTTAGAAGCTGGGGGGTTGTGGGGGATAAAAGAAAGAAAGAAAAACTGTTGTATCCCATTTCCTTGAACATTCATGGAAATTTCAATAAAATAAGAAAAAGATTGTTAATCTGCATAAAGTAAAACTGTAAGAATGCAGAAGATTGAATATTAATGTTGTCAAGCATGATTTGGAAGATGGCGGGGTTGCTGGAAAAAGAAAGAAAGAAAAACTGTTGTATCCCATTTCCTTGAACATTCATGGAAATTTCAATAAAATAATAAAAAGATTGTTAATCTGCATACAGAAAAAGAGAAAGAATGCAGAAGATAGAATATTAATGTTGTCAACCATGATTTGGAAGCTGGGGCCGCTGGAGGATAAAAGAAAGAAAGAAAAACTGTTGTATCCCATTTACTTGAACATTCATGGAAATTTCAATAAAATAATAATAAGATTGTTAATCTGCATAGAGAAAAAGAGTAAGAATGCAGAAGATAGAATATTAATGTTGTCAACCATGTTTTGGAAGCTGGGGGGTGGTGGGGTATAAAAGAAAGAAAGAAAAACTGTTGTATCCCATTTCCTTGAACATTCATGGAAATTTCAATAAAATAAGAAAAAGATTGTTAATCTGCGTAAAGTAAAAGTGTAAGAATGCAGAAGATTGAATATTAATGTTGTCAACCATGATTTGGAAGATGGCGGGGGTGCTGGATAAAAGAAAGAAAGAAAAACTGTTGTACGCCATTTCCTTGAACATTCATGGAAATTTCAATAAAATAATAAAAAGATTGTTAATCTGCATAAAGAAAGAGATTAAGAATGCAGAAGATAGAATATTAATGTTGTCAACCATGAATTAGAAGCTGCGGGCAAGTGGGGGATAAAAGAAAGAAAGAAAAACTGTTGTATCCAATTTCCTTGAACATCCATGGAAATTTTAATAAAATAATAAAAAGATTATTAATCTGCATAAAGTAAAAGTGTAAGAATGCAGAAGATTGAATATTACTGTTGCCAACCATGATTTGGAAGGTGGGAGGTGGTGGGGGATAAAAGAAAGAAAGAAAAACTGTTGTATTCCATTTCCTTGAACATTCATGGAAATTTCATTAAAATAATAAATAGATTGTTCATCTGCATAAAGAAAAAGTGTTAGAATGCCGAAGATGGAATATTAATGTTGTCAACCACGATTTGGAAGCTGGGGGCGTGGGGGATAAAAGAAAGAAAGAAAAAATGTTGTATCCCATTTCCTAGGACATTCATGGAAATTTCAATAAAATAATAAATAGATTGTTATTTACATAAAGAAAAAGTGTAAGATTACAGAAGATTGAATATTAATATTGTCAACCATGATTTGGAAGGTGGGGGGTGGTGGGGGATAAAAGAAAGAAAGAAAAACTGTTGTATACCATTTCCTTGAACATTCATGGAAATTTCAATAAAATAATAAAACGATTGGTAATCTGCATAAAGAAAAAGAGTAAGAATGCAGAAGATAGAATATTAATGTTGTCAACCATGATTTGGAAGCTGGCGGGGGTGGGGGATAAAAGAAAGAAAGAAAAACTGTTGTATACCATTTCCTTGAACATTCATGGAAATTTCAATAAAATAATAAAACGATTGGTAATCTGCATAAAGAAAAAGAGTAAGAATGCAGAAGATAGAATATTAATGTTGTCAACCATGATTTGGAAGCTTGGGGAGTGGGGGATAAAAGAAAGAAAGTGAAAATGTTGTATCCCATTTCCTTGAACTTTCATGAAATTTCAATAAAATAATGACAAGATTGTTAAATGCATAAAGAAAACGAGTATGAATGCAGAAGATAGAATATTATGTTGTCAACCATGATTTGGAAGCTGGGGGGGTGGGGGATGAAAGAAAGAAAGAAAAACTGTTGTATCCCATTTCCTTGAACATTCAGGGAAATTTCAATACAATAATAAAAAGATTGTTAATCTGCATAGAGAAAAAGAGTAAGAATGCAGAAGATAGAATATTAATGTTGTCAACCATGATTTGGAAGCTGGGGGCGCTGGAGGATAAAAGAAAGAAAGAAAAAATGTTGTATCCCATTTCCTTGAACATTCATGGCAATTTCAATTAAATAATAAAAAGATTGTTAATCTGCATAAAGAAAAAGATTAAGAATGCAGAAGATTGAATGTTAATGTTGTCAACAATGATTTGGAATCTGGGGGGTTGTGCGGGATAAAAGAAAGAAAGAAAAACTGTTGTATCCCATTTCCTTGAACGTTCATGGAAATTTCAATAAAATAATAAAAAGATTGTTAATCCGCACAGAGAAAAAGAGTAAGAATGCAGAAGATAGCATATTAATGTTGTCAACCATGATTGGGAAGCTGGGTCGTGTTGGGGGATAAAAGAAAGAAAGAAAAACTGTTGTATCCCATTTCCTTGAACTTTAATGGAAATTTCAATAAAATAATAAAAGATTGTTAATCTGCATAAAGAAAAAGAGTAAGAAAGCAGAAGATGGAATATTAATGTTGTCAACCATGTTTTAGAAGCTTGGGGGTTGTGGGGGATAAAAGAGAGAAAGAAAAACTGTTGTATCCCATTTCCTTGAACATTCATGGAAATTTCAATAAAATAAGAAAAAGATTGTTAATCTGCATCAAGTAAAACTGTAAGAATGCAGAAGATTGAATATTAATGTTGTCAACCATGATTTGGAAGATGGCGGGGGTGCTGGAAAAAGAAAGAAAGAAAAACTGTTGTATCCCATTTCCTTGAACATTCATGGAAATTTCATTAAAATAATAAAAAGATTGTTAATCTGCATACAGAAAAAGAGTAAGAATGCAGAAGATAGAATATTAATGTTGTCAACCATGATTTGAAAGCTGGGGCCGCTGGAGGATAAAATAAAGAAAGAAAAACTGTTGTATCCCATTTACTTGAACATTCATGGAAAGTTCAATAAAATAATAAAAAGATTGTTAATCTGCATAGAGAAAAAGAGTAAGAATGCAGAAGATAGAATATTAATGTTGTCAACCATGTTTTGGAAGCTGGGGGGTGGTGGGGTATAAAAGAAAGAAAGAAAAACTGTTGTATCCCATTTCCTTGAACATTCATGGAAATTTCAATAAAATAAGAAAAAGATTGTTAATCTGCATAAAGTAAAAGTGTAAGAATGCAGAAGATTGAATATTAATGTTGTCAACCATGATTTGGAAGATGGCGGGGATGCTGGATAAAAGACAGAAAGAAAAACTGTTGTATGCCATTTCCTTGAACATTCATGGAAATTTCAATAAAATAATAAAAAGATTGTTAATCTGCATAAAGAAAGAGAGTAAGAATGCAGAAGATAGAATATTAATGTTGTCAACCATGAATTAGAAGCTGCGGGCAAGTGGGGGATAAAAGAAAGAAAGAAAAACTGTTGTATCCAATTTCCTTGAACATTCATGGAAATTTTAATAAAATAATAAAAAGATTATTAATCTGCATAAAGTAAAAGTGTAAGAATGCAGAAGATAGAATATTACTGTTGCCAACCATGATTTGGAAGGTGGGAGGTGGTGGGGGATAAAAGAAAGAAAGAAAAACTGTTGTATTCCATTTCCTTGAACATTCATGGAAATTTCAATAAAATAATAAAAAGATTGTTAATCTGCATAAAGAAAAATAGTAAGAATGCAGAAGATAGAATATTAATGTTGTCAACCATGAATTAGAAGCTGCGGGCAAGAGGGGGATAAAAGAAAGAAAGAAAAACTGTTGTATCCAATTTCCTTGAACATTCATGGAAATTTCAATAAAATAAGAAAAGATTGTTAATCTGCATAAAGAAAAACAGTAAGAATGCAGAAGGTAGAATATTAATGTTTTCAATCATGATTTGGAAGCTGGGGGGCTGGGGGATACAAGAATGAAAGAAAAACTGTTGTATCCCATTTCCTTTAACATTCATGGAAATTTCAATAAAATAATAAAAAGATTCTTAATCTGCATAGAGAAAAAGAGTGAGAATGACGAAGATAGAATGTTAATGTTGTCAACAATGATTTGGAATCTGGGGGGTTGTGCGGGATAAAAGAAAGAAAGAAAAACTGTTTTATCCCATTTCCTTGAACATTCAGGGAAATTTCAATACAATAATAAAAAGATTGTTAATCTGCATAGAGAAAAAGAGTAAGAATGCAGAATATAGAATATTAATGTTGTCAACCATGATTTGGAAGCTGGGGGCGCTGGAGGATAAAAGAAAGAAAGAAAAAATGTTGTATCCCATTTCCTTGAACATTCATGGCAATTTCAATTAAATAATAAAAAGATTGTTAATCTGCATAAAGAAAAAGATTAAGAATGCAGAAGATTGAATGTTAATGTTGTCAACAATGATGTGGAATCTGGGGGGTTGTGCGGGATAAAAGAAAGAAAGACAAACTGTTGTATCCCATTTCCTTGAACGTTCATGGAAATTTCAATAAAATAATAAAAAGATTGTTAATCTGCACAGAGAAAAAGAGTAAGAATGCAGAAGATAGCATATTAATGTTGTCAACCATGATTGGGAAGCTGGGTCGTGTTGGGGGATAAAAGAAAGAAAGAAAAACTGTTGTATCCCATTTCCTTGAACTTTAATGGAAATTTCAATAAAATAATAAAAGATTGTTAATCTGCATAAAGAAAAAGAGTAAGAAAGCAGAAGACGGAATATTAATGTTGTCAACCATGATTTGGAAGCTGGGAGGGTAGGGGGATGAAAGAAAGAAAGAAAAACTGTTGTATCCCATTTCCTTGAACATTCATGGAAATTTCAATAAAATAATAAAAAATTGTTAATCTGCATAAAGAAAAAGTGTAAGAATGCAGAACATTGAATATTAATATTGTCAACCACGATTTGGAAGCTGGGGGCGTGCGGGATGAAAGAAAGAAAGAAATAATGTTGTATCACATTTCCTTGAACATTCATGGAAATTTCAATAAAATAATAAAAAGATTGTTAAATGCATAAAGAAAAAGAGTATGAAGGCACAAGTTACAATATTATGTTGTCAACCATGATTTGGAAGCTGGGGGGGTGGGGGATAAAAGAAAGAAAGAAAAACTGTTGTATCCCATTTCCTTGAACATTCATGGAAAGTTCAATAAAATAATAAAAAGATTGGTAATCTGCATAAAGAAAAAGAGTAAGAATGCAGAAGATAGAATATTAATGTTGTCAACCATGATTTGGAAGCTTGGAGCGTGGGGGATAAAAGAAAGAAAGAAAAACTGTTGTATCCCATTTCCTTGAACATTCATGGAAATTTCAATACAATAATAAAAAGATTGTTAATCTGCATAAAGAAAAAGAGTAAGAATGCAGAAGATAGAATATTAATGTTGTCAACCATGTTTTAGAAGCTGGGGGGTTGTGGGGGATAAAAGAAAGAAAGAAAAACTGTTGTATCCCATTTCCTTGAACATTCATGGAAATTTCAATAAAATAAGAAAAAGATTGTTAATCTGCATAAAGTAAAACTGTAAGAATGCAGAAGATTGAATATTAATGTTGTCAAGCATGATTTGGAAGATGGCGGGGGTGCTGGAAAAAGAAAGAAAGAAAAACTGTTGTATCCCATTTCCTTGAACATTCATGGAAATTTCAATAAAATAATAAAAAGATTGTTAATCTGCATACAGAAAAAGAGAAAGAATGCAGAAGATAGAATATTAATGTTGTCAACCATGATTTGGAAGCTGGGGCCGCTGGAGGATAAAAGAAAGAAAGAAAAACTGTTGTATCCCATTTACTTGAACATTCATGGAAATTTCAATAAAATAATAATAAGATTGTTAATCTGCATAGAGAAAAAGAGTAAGAATGCAGAAGATAGAATATTAATGTTGTCAACCATGTTTTGGAAGCTGGGGGGTGGTGGGGTATAAAAGAAAGAAAGAAAAACTGTTGTATCCCATTTCCTTGAACATTCATGGAAATTTCAATAAAATAAGAAAAAGATTGTTAATCTGCGTAAAGTAAAAGTGTAAGAATGCAGAAGATTGAATATTAATGTTGTCAACCATGATTTGGAAGATGGCGGGGGTGCTGGATAAAAGAAAGAAAGAAAAACTGTTGTACGCCATTTCCTTGAACATTCATGGAAATTTCAATAAAATAATAAAAAGATTGTTAATCTGCATAAAGAAAGAGATTAAGAATGCAGAAGATAGAATATTAATGTTGTCAACCATGAATTAGAAGCTGCGGGCAAGTGGGGGATAAAAGAAAGAAAGAAAAACTGTTGTATCCAATTTCCTTGAACATCCATGGAAATTTTAATAAAATAATAAAAAGATTATTAATCTGCATAAAGTAAAAGTGTAAGAATGCAGAAGATTGAATATTACTGTTGCCAACCATGATTTGGAAGGTGGGAGGTGGTGGGGGATAAAAGAAAGAAAGAAAAACTGTTGTATTCCATTTCCTTGAACATTCATGGAAATTTCATTAAAATAATAAAAAGATTGTTCATCTGCATAAAGAAAAAGTGTTAGAATGCCGAAGATTGAATATTAATGTTGTCAACCACGATTTGGAAGCTGGGGGCGTGGGGGATAAAAGAAAGAAAGAAAAAATGTTGTATCCCATTTCCTAGGACATTCATGGAAATTTCAATAAAATAATAAATAGATTGTTATTTACATAAAGAAAAAGTGTAAGATTACAGAAGATTAAATATTAATATTGTCAACCATGATTTGGAAGGTGGGGGGTGGTGGGGGATAAAAGAAAGAAAGAAAAACTGTTGTATACCATTTCCTTGAACATTCATGGAAATTTAAATAAAATAATAAAACGATTGGTAATCTGCATAAAGAAAAAGAGTAAGAATGCAGAAGATAGAATATTAATGTTGTCAACCATGATTTGGAAGCTTGGGGAGTGGGGAATAAAAGAAAGAAAGTGAAAATGTTGTATCCCATTTCCTTGAACTTTCATGAAATTTCAATAAAATAATGACAAGATTGTTAAATGCATAAAGAAAACGAGTATGAAGGCAGAAGATAGAATATTATGTTGTCAACCATGATTTGGAAGCTGGGGGGGTGGGGGATGAAAGAAAGAAAGAAAAACTGTTGTATCCCATTTCCTTGAACATTCAGGGAAATTTCAATACAATAATAAAAAGATTGTTAATCTGCATAGAGAAAAAGAGTAAGAATGCAGAAGATAGAATATTAATGTTGTCAACCATGATTTGGAAGCTGGGGGCGCTGGAGGATAAAAGAAAGAAAGAAAAAATGTTGTATCCCATTTCCTTGAACATTCATGGCAATTTCAATTAAATAATAAAATGATTGTTAATCTGCATAAAGAAAAAGATTAAGAATGCAGAAGATTGAATGTTAATGTTGTCAACAATGATTTGGAATCTGGGGGGTTGTGCGGCATAAAAGAAAGAAAGAAAAACTGTTGTATCCCATTTCCTTGAACGTTCATGGAAATTTCAATAAAATAATAAAAAGATTGTTAATCCGCACAGAGAAAAAGAGTAAGAATGCAGAAGATAGCATATTAATGTTGTCAACCATGATTGGGAAGCTGGGTCGTGTTGGGGGATAAAAGAAAGAAAGAAAAACTGTTGTATCCCATTTCCTTGAACTTTAATGGAAATTTCAATAAAATAATAAAAGATTGTTAATCTGCATAAAGAAAAAGAGTAAGAAAGCAGAAGATGGAATATTAATGTTGTCAACCATGATTTGGAAGCTGGGAGGGTAGGGGGATGAAAGAAAGAAAGAAAAACTGTTGTAACCCATTTCCTTGAACATTCATGGAAATTTCAATAAAATAATAAAAAATTGTTAATCTGCATAAAGAAAAAGTGTAAGAATGCAGAACATTGAATATTAATATTGTCAACCACGATTTGGAAGCTGGGGGCGTGCGGGATGAAAGAAAGAAAGAAATAATGTTGTATCACATTTCCTTGAACATTCATGGAAATTTCAATAAAATAATAAAAAGATTGTTAAATGCATAAAGAAAAAGAGTATGAAGGCACAAGTTACAATATCATGTTGTCAACCATGATTTGGAAGCTGGGGGGGTGGGGGATGAAAGAAAGAAAGAAAAACTGTTGTATCCCATTTCCTTGAACATTCATGGAAATTTCAAAAAAATAATAAAAGATTGTTAATCTGCGTAAAGAAAAAGAGTAAGAATGCAGGAGATAGAATGTTCATGTTGTCAACCATGATTTGGAAGCTGGCGGGGGTGGGGGATAAAAGAAAGAAAGAAAAACTGTTGTATCCCATTTCCTTGAACATTCATGGAAATTTCAATACAATAAGAAAAAGATTGTTAATCTGCGTAAAGTAAAAGTGTAAGAATGCAGAAGATTGAATATTAATGTTGTCAACCATGATTTGGAAGATGGCGGGGGTGCTGGATAAAAGAAAGAAAGAAAAACTGTTGTACGCCATTTCCTTGAACATTCATGGAAATTTCAATAAAATAATAAAAAGATTGTTAATCTGCATAAAGAAAGAGATTAAGAATGCAGAAGATAGAATATTAATGTTGTCAACCATGAATTAGAAGCTGCGGGCAAGTGGGGGATAAAAGAAAGAAAGAAAAACTGTTGTATCCAATTTCCTTGAACATCCATGGAAATTTTAATAAAATAATAAAAAGATTATTAATCTGCATAAAGTAAAAGTGTAAGAATGCAGAAGATTGAATATTACTGTTGCCAACCATGATTTGGAAGGTGGGAGGTGGTGGGGGATAAAAGAAAGAAAGAAAAACTGTTGTATTCCATTTCCTTGAACATTCATGGAAATTTCATTAAAATAATAAAAAGATTGTTCATCTGCATAAAGAAAAAGTGTTAGAATGCCGAAGATTGAATATTAATGTTGTCAACCACGATTTGGAAGCTGGGGGCGTGGGGGATAAAAGAAAGAAAGAAAAAATGTTGTATCCCATTTCCTAGGACATTCATGGAAATTTCAATAAAATAATAAATAGATTGTTATTTACATAAAGAAAAAGTGTAAGATTACAGAAGATTAAATATTAATATTGTCAACCATGATTTGGAAGGTGGGGGGTGGTGGGGGATAAAAGAAAGAAAGAAAAACTGTTGTATACCATTTCCTTGAACATTCATGGAAATTTAAATAAAATAATAAAACGATTGGTAATCTGCATAAAGAAAAAGAGTAAGAATGCAGAAGATAGAATATTAATGTTGTCAACCATGATTTGGAAGCTTGGGGAGTGGGGAATAAAAGAAAGAAAGTGAAAATGTTGTATCCCATTTCCTTGAACTTTCATGAAATTTCAATAAAATAATGACAAGATTGTTAAATGCATAAAGAAAACGAGTATGAAGGCAGAAGATAGAATATTATGTTGTCAACCATGATTTGGAAGCTGGGGGGGTGGGGGATGAAAGAAAGAAAGAAAAACTGTTGTATCCCATTTCCTTGAACATTCAGGGAAATTTCAATACAATAATAAAAAGATTGTTAATCTGCATAGAGAAAAAGAGTAAGAATGCAGAAGATAGAATATTAATGTTGTCAACCATGATTTGGAAGCTGGGGGCGCTGGAGGATAAAAGAAAGAAAGAAAAAATGTTGTATCCCATTTCCTTGAACATTCATGGCAATTTCAATTAAATAATAAAATGATTGTTAATCTGCATAAAGAAAAAGATTAAGAATGCAGAAGATTGAATGTTAATGTTGTCAACAATGATTTGGAATCTGGGGGGTTGTGCGGCATAAAAGAAAGAAAGAAAAACTGTTGTATCCCATTTCCTTGAACGTTCATGGAAATTTCAATAAAATAATAAAAAGATTGTTAATCCGCACAGAGAAAAAGAGTAAGAATGCAGAAGATAGCATATTAATGTTGTCAACCATGATTGGGAAGCTGGGTCGTGTTGGGGGATAAAAGAAAGAAAGAAAAACTGTTGTATCCCATTTCCTTGAACTTTAATGGAAATTTCAATAAAATAATAAAAGATTGTTAATCTGCATAAAGAAAAAGAGTAAGAAAGCAGAAGATGGAATATTAATGTTGTCAACCATGATTTGGAAGCTGGGAGGGTAGGGGGATGAAAGAAAGAAAGAAAAACTGTTGTAACCCATTTCCTTGAACATTCATGGAAATTTCAATAAAATAATAAAAAATTGTTAATCTGCATAAAGAAAAAGTGTAAGAATGCAGAACATTGAATATTAATATTGTCAACCACGATTTGGAAGCTGGGGGCGTGCGGGATGAAAGAAAGAAAGAAATAATGTTGTATCACATTTCCTTGAACATTCATGGAAATTTCAATAAAATAATAAAAAGATTGTTAAATGCATAAAGAAAAAGAGTATGAAGGCACAAGTTACAATATCATGTTGTCAACCATGATTTGGAAGCTGGGGGGGTGGGGGATGAAAGAAAGAAAGAAAAACTGTTGTATCCCATTTCCTTGAACATTCATGGAAATTTCAAAAAAATAATAAAAGATTGTTAATCTGCGTAAAGAAAAAGAGTAAGAATGCAGGAGATAGAATGTTCATGTTGTCAACCATGATTTGGAAGCTGGCGGGGGTGGGGGATAAAAGAAAGAAAGAAAAACTGTTGTATCCCATTTCCTTGAACATTCATGGAAATTTCAATACAATAAAAAAAGATTGTTAATCTGCATAAAGAAAAAGTGTAAGAATGCAGAAGATAGAATATTAATGTTGTCAACCATGTTTTAGAAGTTGGGGGGTTGTGGGGGATAAAAGAAAGAAAGAAAAACTGTTGTATCCCATTTCCTTGAACATTCATGGAAATTTCAATAAAATAAGAAAAAGATTGTTAATCTGCATAAAGTAAAACTGTAAGAATGCAGAAGATTGTATATTAATGTTGTCAACCATGATTTGGAAGATGGCGGGGGTGCTGGATAAAAGAAAGAAAGAAAAACTGTTGTATCCCATTTCCTTGAACATTCACGGAAATTTCAATAAAATAATAAAAAGATTGTTAATCTGCATAGAGAAAAAGAGTAAGAATGCAGAAGATCGTATATTAATGTTATCAACCATGATTGGGAAGCTGGGGGGTGTTGGGGGATAAAAGAAAGAAAGAAAAACTGTTGTATCCCATTTCCTTGAACTTTCATGGAAATTTCAATAAAATAATAAAAGATTGTTAATCTGCATAAAGAAAAATAGTAAGAATGCAGAAGATGGAATATTAATGTTGTCAACCATGATTTGGAAGCTGGGGCGGTAGGGGGATGAAAGAAAGAAAGAAAAACTGTTGTATACCATTTCCTTGAACATTCATGGAAATTTCAATAAAATAATAAAAAAATGTTAATCTGCATAAAGAAAAAGTGTAAGAATGCAGAACATTGAATATTAATATTGTCAACCACGATTTGGAAGCTGGGGGCATGGGGGATGAAAGAAAGAAAGAAATAATGTTGTATCCCATTTCCTTTAACATTCATGGAAATTTCGATAAAATAATAAAAAGATAGTTAATCTGCATAAAGAAAAAGAGTAAGAATGCAGAAGATAGAATATTAATGTTGTCAACCATGAATTAGAAGCTGCGGGCAAGTGGGGGATAAAAGAAAGAAAGAAAAACTGTTGTATCCAATTTCCTTGAACATTCCTGGAAATTTTAATAAAATAGTAAAAAGATTGTTAATCTGCATAAAGTAAAAGTGTAAGAATGCAGAAAATTGAATATTACTGTTGCCAACCATGATTTGGAAGGTGGGAGGTGGTGGGGGATAAAAGAAAGAAAGAAAAACTGTTGTATTCCATTTCCTTGAACATTCATGGAAATTTCATTAAAATAATAAAAAGATTGTTCATCTGCATAAAGAAAAAGTGTAAGAATGCCGAAGATTGAATATTAATGTTGTAAACCACGATTTGGAAGCTGGGGGCGTGGGGGATAAATAAAGAAAGAAAAAATGTTGTATCCCATTTTCTTGGACATTCATGGAAATTTCAATAAAATAATAAATAGATTGTTATTTACATAAAGAAAAAGAGTAAGATTACAGAAGATTGAATATTAATGTTGTCAACCATGATTTGGAAGGTGGGGGGTGGTGGGGGATAAAAGAAGGAAAGAAAAACTGTTGTATACCATTTCCTTGAACATTCATGGAAATTTCAATAAAAAAAATAAAACGATTGGTAATCTACATAAAGAAAAAGAGTAAGAATGCAGAAGATAGAATATTAATGTTGTCAACCATGAATTTGAAGCTTGGGGAGTGGGGGATAAAAGAAAGAAAGAGAAAATGTTGTATCCCCTTTCCTTGAACATTCATGAAATTTCAATAAAATAATGACAAGATTGTTAAATGCATAAAGAAAAAGAGTATGAAGGCAGAAGATACAATATTATGTTGTCAACCATGATTTGGAAGCTGGGGGGGTGGGGGATGAAAGAAAGAAAGAAAAACTGTTGTATCTCTTTTCCTTGAACATTCATGGAAATTTCAAAAAAATAATAAAAGATTGTTAATCTGCATAAAGAAAAAGAGTAAGAATGCAGGAGATAGAATGTTCATGTTTTCAACCATGATTTGGAAGCTGGCGGGGGTGGGGGATAAAAGAAAGAAAGAAAAACTGTTCTATCCCATTTCCTTGAACATTCATGGAAATTTCAATACAATAATAAAAAGATTGTTAATCTGCATAAAGAAAAAGAGTAAGAATGCAGAAGATAGAATATTAATGTTGTCAACCATGTTTTAGAAGCTGGGGGTTGTGGGGGATAAAAGAAAGAAAGAAAAACTGTTGTATCCCATTTCCTTGAACATTCATGGAAATTTCAATAAAATAATAAAAAGATTGTTAATCTGCATAAAGAAAAAGAGTAAGAATGCAGAAGATAGAATATTAATGTTGTCAACCATGATTTGGAAGCTGGGGCCGCTGGAGGATAAAAGAAAGAAAGAAAAACTGTTGTATCCCATTTACTTGAACATTCATGGAAATTTCAATAAAATAATAAAAAGATTGTTAATCTGCATAGAGAAAAAGAGTAAGAATGCAGAAGATAGAATATTAATGTTGTCAACCATGTTTTGGAAGCTGGGGGGTGGTGGGGTATAAAAGAAAGAAAGAAAAACTGTTGTATCCCATTTCCTTGAACATTCATGGAAATTTCAATAAAGTAAGAAAAAGATTGTTAATCTGCATAAAGAAAGAGAGTAAGAATGCAGAAGATAGAATATTAATGTTGTCAACCATGAATTAGAAGCTGCGGGCAAGTGGGGGATAAAAGAAAGAAAGAAAAACTGTTGTATCCAATTTCCTTGAACATTCATGGAAATTTTAATAAAATAATAAAAAGATTATTAATCTGCATAAAGTAAAAGTGTAAGAATGCAGAAGATTGAATATTACTGTTGCCAACCATGATTTGGAAGGTGGGAGGTGGTGGGGGATAAAAGAAAGAAAGAAAAACTGTTGTATTCCATTTCCTTGAACATTCATGGAAATTTCATTAAAATAATAAAAAGATTGTTCATCTGCATAAAGAAAAAGTGTTAGAATGCCGAAGATTGAATATTAATGTTGTCAACCACGATTTGGAAGCTGGGGGCGTGGGGGATAAAAGAAAGCAAGAAAAAATGTTGTATCCCATTTCCTAGGAAATTCATGGAAATTTCAATAAAATAATAAATAGATTGTTATTTACATAAAGAAAAAGTGTAAGATTACAGAAGATTGAATATTAATATTGTCAACCATGATTTGGAAGGTGGGGGGTGGGGGGGGATAAAAGAAAGAAAGAAAAACTGTTGTATACCATTTCCTTGAACATTCATGGAAATTTCAATAAAATAATAAAACGATTGGTAATCTGCATAAAGAAAAAGAGTAAGAATGCAGAAGATAGAATATTAAAGTTGTCAACCATGATTTGGAAGCTTGGGGAGTGGGGGATAAAAGAAAGAAAGTGAAAATGTTGTATCCCATTTCCTTGAACATTCATGAAATTTCAGTAAAATAATGACAAGATTGTTAAATGCATAAAGAAAACGAGTATGAAGGCAGAAGATACAATATTATGTTGTCAACCATGATTTGGAAGCTGGGGGGGTGGGGGATGAAAGAAAGAAAGAAAAACTGTTGTATCCCATTTCCTTGAACATTCATGGAAATTTCAAAAAAATAATAAAAGATTGTTAATCTGCATAAAGAAAAAGAGTAAGAATGCAGGAGATAGAATGTTCATGTTGTCAACCATGATTTGGAAGCTGGCGGGGGTGGGGGATAAAAGAAAGAAAGAAAAACTGTTGTATCCCATTTCCTTGAACATTCATGGAAATTTCAATACAATAATAAAAAGATTGTTAATCTGCATAAAGTAAAAGTGTAAGAATGCAGAAGATAGACTATTAATCTTGTCAACCATGATTTGGAAGCTTGGGGGTGTGGGGGATAAAAGAATGAAAGAAAAACTGTTGTATACCATTTCCTTGAACATTCATGGAAAGTTCAATAAAATAATAAAAAGATTGGTAATCTGCATAAAGAAAAAGAGTAAGAATGCAGAAGATAGAATATTAATGTTGTCAACCATGATTTGGAAGCTTGGAGCGTGGGGGATAAAAGAAAGAAAGAAAAACTGTTGTATCCCATTTCCTTGAACATTCATGGAAATTTCAATACAATAATAAAAAGATTGTTAATCTGCATAAAGAAAAAGTGTAAGAATGCAGAAGATAGAATATTAATGTTGTCAACCATGTTTTAGAAGCTTGGGGGTTGTGGGGGATAAAAGAGAGAAAGAAAAACTGTTGTATCCCATTTCCTTGAACATTCATGGAAATTTCAATAAAATAAGAAAAAGATTGTTAATCTGCATAAAGTAAAACTGTAAGAATGCAGAAGATTGAATATTAATGTTGTCAACCATGATTTGGAAGATGGCGGGGGTGCTGGAAAAAGAAAGAAAGAAAAACTGTTGTATCCCATTTCCTCGAACATTCATGGAAATTTCAATAAAATAATAAAAAGATTGTTAATCTGCATACAGAAAAAGAGTAAGAATGCAGAAGATAGAATATTAATGTTGTCAACCATGATTTGGAAGCTGGGGCCGCTGGAGGATAAAAGAAAGAAAGAAAAACTGTTGTATCCCATTTACTTGAACATTCATGGAAAGTTCAATAAAATAATAAAAAGATTGTTAATCTGCCTAGAGAAAAAGAGTAAGAATGCAGAAGATAGAATATTAATGTTGTCAACCATGTTTTGGAAGCTGGGGGGTGGTGGGGTATAAAAGAAAGAAAGAAAAAATGTTGTATCCCATTTCCTTGAACATTCATGGAAATTTCAATAAAATAAGAAAAAGATTGTTAATCTGCATAAAGTAAAAGTGTAAGAATGCAGAAGATTGAATATTAATGTTGTCAACCCTGATTTGGAAGATGGCGGGGGTGCTGGATAAAAGAAAGAAAGAAAAACTGTTGTATGCCATTTCCTTGAACATTCATGGAAATTTCAATAAAATAATAAAAAGATTGTTAATCTGCATAAAGAAAGAGAGTAAGAATGCAGAAGATAGAATATTAATGTTGTCAACCATGAATTAGAAGCTGCGGGCAAGTGGGGGATAAAAGAAAGAAAGAAAAACTGTTGTATCCAATTTCCATGAACATTCATGGAAATTTTAATAAAATAATAAAAAGATTATTAATCTGCATAAAGTAAAAGTGTAAGAATGCAGAAGATAGAATATTACTGTTGCCAACCATGATTTGGAAGGTGGGAGGTGGTGGGGGATAAAAGAAAGAAAGAAAAACTGTTGTATTCCATTTCCTTGAACATTCATGGAAATTTCAATAAAATAATAAAAAGATTGGTAATCTGCATAAAGAAAAATAGTAAGAATGCAGAAGATAGAATATTAATGTTGTCAACCATGAATTAGAAGCTGCGGGCAAGAGGGGGATAAAAGAAAGAAAGAAAAACTGTTGTATCCAATTTCCTTGAACATTCATGGAAATTTCAATAAAATAAGAAAAGATTGTTAATCTGCATAAAGAAAAACAGTAAGAATGCAGAAGGTAGAATATTAATGTTTTCAATCATGATTTGGAAGCTGGGGGGCTGGGGGATACAAGAATGAAAGAAAAACTGTTGTATCCCATTTCCTTGAACATTCATGGAAATTTCAATAAAATAATAAAAAGATTGGTAATCTGCATAAAGAAAAATAGTAAGAATGCAGAAGATAGAATATTAATGTTGTCAACAATGATTTGGAAGCTGGTGGGGTTGGGGGATGATAGAAAGAAAGAAAAAGTGTTGTATCCCATTTCCTTTAACATTCATGGAAATTTCAATAAAATAATAAAAAGATTCTTAATCTGCATAGAGAAAAAGAGTAAGAATGACGAAGATAGAATGTTAATGTTGTCAACAATGATTTGGAATCTGGGGGGTTGTGCGGGATAAAAGAAAGAAAGAAAAACTGTTTTATCCCATTTCCTTGAACATTCAGGGAAATTTCAATACAATAATAAAAAGATTGTTAATCTGCATAGAGAAAAAGAGTAAGAATGCAGAATATAGAATATTAATGTTGTCAACCATGATTTGGAAGCTGGGGGCGCTGGAGGATAAAAGAAAGAAAGAAAAAATGTTGTATCCCATTTCCTTGAACATTCATGGCAATTTCAATTAAATAATAAAAAGATTGTTAATCTGCATAAAGAAAAAGATTAAGAATGCAGAAGATTGAATGTTAATGTTGTCAACAATGATTTGGAATCTGGGGGGTTGTGCGGGATAAAAGAAAGAAAGAAAAACTGTTGTATCCCATTTCCTTGAACGTTCATGGAAATTTCAATAAAATAATAAAAAGATTGTTAATCTGCACAGAGAAAAAGAGTAAGAAAGCAGAAGATGGAATATTAATGTTGTCAACCATGATTTGGAAGCTGGGAGGGTAGGGGGATGAAAGAAAGAAAGAAAAACTGTTGTATCCCATTTCCTTGAACATTCATGGAAATTTCAATAAAATAATAAAAAATTGTTAATCTGCATAAAGAAAAAGTGTAAGAATGCAGAACATTGAATATTAATATTGTCAACCACGATTTGGAAGCTGGGGGCGTGCGGGATGAAAGAAAGAAAGAAATAATGTTGTATCACATTTCCTTGAACATTCATGGAAATTTCAATAAAATAATAAAAAGATTGTTAAATGCATAAAGAAAAAGAGTATGAAGGCACAAGTTACAATATTATGTTGTCAACCATGATTTGGAAGCTGGGGGGGTGGGGGATAAAAGAAAGAAAGAAAAACTGTTGTATCCCATTTCCTTGAACATTCATGGAAAGTTCAATAAAATAATAAAAAGATTGGTAATCTGCATAAAGAAAAAGAGTAAGAATGCAGAAGATAGAATATTAATGTTGTCAACCATGATTTGGAAGTTTGGAGCGTGGGGGATAAAAGAAAGAAAGAAAAACTGTTGTATCCCATTTCCTTGAACATTCATGGAAATTTCAATACAATAATAAAAAGATTGTTAATCTGCATAAAGAAAAAGAGTAAGAATGCAGAAGATAGAATATTAATGTTGTCAACCATGTTTTAGAAGCTGGGGGGTTGTGGGGGATAAAAGAAAGAAAGAAAAACTGTTGTATCCCATTTCCTTGAACATTCATGGAAATTTCAATAAAATAAGAAAAAGATTGTTAATCTGCATAAAGTAAAACTGTAAGAATGCAGAAGATTGAATATTAATGTTGTCAAGCATGATTTGGAAGATGGCGGGGGTGCTGGAAAAAGAAAGAAAGAAAAACTGTTGTATCCCATTTCCTTGAACATTCATGGAAATTTCAATAAAATAATAAAAAGATTGTTAATCTGCATACAGAAAAAGAGTAAGAATGCAGAAGATAGAATATTAATGTTGTCAACCATGATTTGGAAGCTGGGGCCGCTGGAGGATAAAAGAAAGAAAGAAAAACTGTTGTATCCCTTTTACTTGAACATTCATGGAAATTTCAATAAAATAATAAAAAGATTGTTAATCTGCATAGAGAAAAAGAGTAAGAATGCAGAAGATAGAATATTAATGTTGTCAACCATGTTTTGGAAGCTGGGGGGTGGTGGGGTATAAAAGAAAGAAAGAAAAACTGTTGTATCCCATTTCCTTGAACATTCATGGAAATTTCAATAAAATAAGAAAAAGATTGTTAATCTGCGTAAAGTAAAAGTGTAAGAATGCAGAAGATTGAATATTAATGTTGTCAACCATGATGTGGAAGATGGCGGGGGTGCTGGATAAAAGAAAGAAAGAAAAACTGTTGTACGCCATTTCCTTGAACATTCATGGAAATTTCAATAAAATAATAAAAAGATTGTTAATCTGCATAAAGAAAGAGAGTAAGAATGCAGAAGATAGAATATTAATGTTGTCAACCATGAATTAGAAGCTGCGGGCAAGTGGGGGATAAAAGAAAGAAAGAAAAACTGTTGTATCCAATTTCCTTGAACATCCATGGAAATTTTAATAAAATAATAAAAAGATTATTAATCTGCATAAAGTAAAAGTGTAAGAATGCAGAAGATTGAATATTACTGTTGCCAACCATGATTTGGAAGGTGGGAGGTGGTGGGGGATAAAAGAAAGAAAGAAAAACTGTTGTATTCCATTTCCTTGAACATTCATGGAAATTTCATTAAAATAATAAATAGATTGTTCATCTGCATAAAGAAAAAGTGTTAGAATGCCGAAGATGGAATATTAATGTTGTCAACCACGATTTGGAAGCTGGGGGCGTGGGGGATAAAAGAAAGAAAGAAAAAATGTTGTATCCCATTTCCTAGGACATTCATGGAAATTTCAATAAAATAATAAATAGATTGTTATTTACATAAAGAAAAAGTGTAAGATTACAGAAGATTGAATATTAATATTGTCAACCATGATTTGGAAGGTGGGGGGTGGTGGGGGATAAAAGAAAGAAAGAAAAACTGTTGTATACCATTTCCTTGAACATTCATGGAAATTTCAATAAAATAATAAAACGATTGGTAATCTGCATAAAGAAAAAGAGTAAGAATGCAGAAGATAGAATATTAATGTTGTCAACCATGATTTGGAAGCTGGCGGGGGTGGGGGATAAAAGAAAGAAAGAAAAACTGTTCTATCCCATTTCCTTGAACATTCATGAAAATTTCAATACAATAATAAAAAGATTGTTAATCTGCATAAAGAAAAAGAGTAAGAATGCAGAAGATAGAATATTAATGTTGTCAACCATATTTTAGAAGCTGGGGGGTTGTGGGGGATAAAAGAAAGAAAGAAAAACTGTTGTATCCCCTTTCCTTGAACATTCATGGAAATTTCAATAAAATAAGAAAAAGATTGTTAATCTGCATAAAGTAAAACTGTAAGAATGCAGAAGATTGAATATTAATGTTGTCAACCATGATTTGGAAGATGGCGGGGGTGCTGGAAAAAGAAAGAAAGAAAAACTGTTGTATCCCATTTCCTTGAACATTCATGGAAATTTCAATAAAATAATAAAAAGATTGTTAATCTGCATAAAGAAAAAGCGTAAGAATGCAGAAGATAGAATATTAATGTTGTCAACCATGATTTGGAAGCTGGGGCCGCTGGAGGATAAAAGAAAGAAAGAAAAACTGTTGTATCCCATTTCCTTGAACATTCATGGAAATTTCAATAAAATAAGAAAAAGATTGTTAATCTGCATAAAGTAAAAGTGTAAGAATGCAGAAGATTGAATATTAATGTTGTCAACCATGATTTGGAAATCGCGGGGGTGCTGGATAAAAGAAAGAAAGAAAAACTGTTGTATGCCATTTCCTTGAACATTCATGGAAATTTCAATAAAATAATAAAAAGATTGTTAATCTGCATAAAGAAAGAGAGTAAGAATGCAGAAGATAGAATATTAATGTTGTCAACCATGAATTAGAAGCTGCGGGCAAGTGGGGGATAAAAGAAAGAAAGAAAAACTGTTGTATCCAATTTCCTTGAACATTCATGGAAATTTTAATAAAATAATAAAAAGATTATTAATCTGCATAAAGTAAAAGTGTAAGAATGCAGAAGATTGAATATTACTGTTGCCAACCATGATTTGGAAGGTGGGAGGTGGTGGGGGATAAAAGAAAGAAAGAAAAACTGTTGTATTCCATTTCCTTGAACATTCATGGAAATTTCATTAAAATAATAAAAAGATTGTTCATCTGCATAAAGAAAAAGTGTTAGAATGCCGAAGATTGAATATTAATGTTGTCAACCACGATTTGGAAGCTGGGGGCGTGGCGGATAAAAGAAAGAAAGAAAAAATGTTGTATCCCATTTCCTAGGACATTCATGGAAATTTCAATAAAATAATAAATAGATTGTTATTTACATAAAGAAAAAGTGTAAGATTACAGAAGATTGAATATTAATATTGTCAACCATGATTTGGAAGGTGGGGGGTGGTGGGGGATAAAAGAAAGAAAGAAAAACTGTTGTATACCATTTCCTTGAACATTCATGGAAATTTAAATAAAATAATAAAACGATTGGTAATCTGCATAAAGAAAAAGATTAAGAATGCAGAAGATAGAATATTAATGTTGTCAACCATGATTTGGAAGCTTGGGGAGTGGGGGATAAAAGAAAGAAAGTGAAAATGTTGTATCCCATTTCCTTGAACATTCATGGAAATTTCAAAAAAATAATAAAAGATTGTTAATCTGCATAAAGAAAAAGAGTAAGAATGCAGGAGATAGAATGTTCATGTTGTCAACCATGATTTGGAAGCTGGCGGGGGTGGGGGATAAAAGAAAGAAAGAAAAACTGTTGTATACCATTTCCTTGAACATTCATGGAAATTTCAATACAATAATAAAAAGATTGTTAATCTGCATAAAGAAAAAGAGTAAGAATGCAGAAGATAGAATATTAATGTTGTCAACCATGTTTTGGAAGCTGGGGGGTTGTGGGGGATAAAAGAAAGAAAGAAAAACTGTTGTATCCCATTTCCTTGAACATTCATGGAAATTTCAATAAAATAAGAAAAAGATTGTTAATCTGCATAAAGTAAAAGTGTAAGAATGCAGAAGATAGACTATTAATCTTGTCAACCATGATTTGGAAGCTTGGGGGGGTGGGGGATAAAAGAATGAAAGAAAAACTGTTGTATACCATTTCCTTGAACATTCATGGAAAGTTCAATAAAATAATAAAAAGATTGGTAATCTGCATAAAGAAAAAGAGTAAGAATGCAGAAGATAGAATATTAATGTTGTCAACCATGTTTTAGAAGCTGGGGGATTGTGGGGGATAAAAGAAAGAAAGAAAAACTGTTGTATCCCATTTCCTTGAACATTCATGGAAATTTCAATAAAATAAGAAAAAGATTGTTAATCTGCATAAAGTAAAACTGTAAGAATACAGAACATTGAATATTAATGTTGTCAACCATGATTTGGAAGATGGCGGGGGTCCTGGAAAAAGAAAGAAAGAAAAACTGTTGTATCCCATTTCCTTGAACATTCATGGAAATTTCAATAAAATAATAAAAAGATTGTTAATCTGCATACAGAAAAAGAGTAAGAATGCAGAAGATAGAATATTAATGTTGTCAACCATGATTTGGAAGCTGGGGCCGCTGGAGGATAAAAGAAAGAAAGAAAAACTGTTGTATCCCATTTACTTGAACATTCATGGAAATTTCAATAAAATAATAAAAATATTGTTAATCTGCATAGAGAAAAAGAGTAAGAATGCAGAAGATAGAATATTAATGTTGTCAACCATGTTTTGGAAGCTGGGGGGTGGTGGGGTATAAAAGAAAGAAAGAAAAACTGTTGTATCCCATTTCCTTGAACATTCATGGAAATTTCAATAAAATAAGAAAAAGATTGTTAATCTGCATAAAGTAAAAGTGTAAGAATGCAGAAGATTGAATATTAATGTTGTCAACCCTGATTTGGAAGATGACGGGGGTGTTGGATAAAAGAAAGAAAGAAAAACTGTTGTATGCCATTTCCTTGAACATTCATGGAAATTTCAATAAAATAATAAAAAGATTGTTAATCTGCATAAAGAAAGAGAGTAAGAATGCAGAAGATAGAATATTAATGTTGTCAACCATGAATTAGAAGCTGCGGGCAAGTGGGGGATAAAAGAAAGAAAGAAAAACTGTTGTATCCAATTTCCATGAACATTCATGGAAATTTTAATAAAATAATAAAAAGATTATTAATCTGCATAAAGTAAAAGTGTAAGAATGCAGAAGATAGAATATTACTGTTGCCAACCATGATTTGGAAGGTGGGAGGTGGTGGGGGATAAAAGAAAGAAAGAAAAACTGTTGTATTCCATTTCCTTGAACATTCATGGAAATTTCAATAAAATAATAAAAAGATTGGTAATCTGCATAAAGAAAAATAGTAAGAATGCAGAAGATAGAATATTAATGTTGTCAACCATGAATTAGAAGCTGCGGGCAAGAGGGGGATAAAAGAAAGAAAGAAAAACTGTTGTATCCAATTTCCTTGAACATTCATGGAAATTTCAATAAAATAAGAAAAGATTGTTAATCTGCATAAAGAAAAACAGTAAGAATGCAGAAGGTAGAATATTAATGTTTTCAATCATGATTTGGAAGCTGGGGGGCTGGGGGATACAAGAATGAAAGAAAAACTGTTGTATCCCATTTCCTTGAACATTCATGGAAATTTCAATAAAATAATAAAAAGATTGGTAATCTGCATAAAGAAAAATAGTAAGAATGCAGAAGATAGAATATTAATGTTGTCAACAATGATTTGGAAGCTGGTGGGGTTGGGGGATGATAGAAAGAAAGAAAAAGTGTTGTATCCCATTTCCTTTAACATTCATGGAAATTTCAATAAAATAATAAAAAGATTCTTAATCTGCATAGAGAAAAAGAGTAAGAATGACGAAGATAGAATGTTAATGTTGTCAACAATGATTTGGAATCTGGGGGGTTGTGCGGGATAAAAGAAAGAAAGAAAAACTGTTTTATCCCATTTCCTTGAACATTCAGGGAAATTTCAATACAATAATAAAAAGATTGTTAATCTGCATAGAGAAAAAGAGTAAGAATGCAGAATATAGAATATTAATGTTGTCAACCATGATTTGGAAGCTGGGGGCGCTGGAGGATAAAAGAAAGAAAGAAAAAATGTTGTATCCCATTTCCTTGAACATTCATGGCAATTTCAATTAAATAATAAAAAGATTGTTAATCTGCATAAAGAAAAAGATTAAGAATGCAGAAGATTGAATGTTAATGTTGTCAACAATGATTTGGAATCTGGGGGGTTGTGCGGGATAAAAGAAAGAAAGAAAAACTGTTGTATCCCATTTCCTTGAACATTCATGGAAATTTCAATACAATAATAAAAAGATTGTTAATCTGCATAAAGAAAAAGAGTAAGAATGTAGAAGATAGAATATTAATGTTGTCAACCATGTTTTAGAAGCTGGGGGGTTGTGGGGGATAAAAGAAAGAAAGAAAAACTGTTGTATCCCATTTCCTTGAACATTCATGGAAATTTCAATAAAATAAGAAAAAGATTGTTAATCTGCATAAAGTAAAACTGTAAGAATGCAGAAGATTGAATATTAATGTTGTCAAGCATGATTTGGAAGATGGCGGGGGTGCTGGAAAAAGAAAGAAAGAAAAACTGTTGTATCCCATTTCCTTGAACATTCATGGAAATTTCAATAAAATAATAAAAAGATTGTTAATCTGCATACAGAAAAAGAGTAAGAATGCAGAAGATAGAATATTAATGTTGTCAACCATGATTTGGAACCTGGGGCCGCTGGAGGATAAAAGAAAGAAAGAAAAACTGTTGTATCCCTTTTACTTGAACATTCATGGAAATTTCAATAAAATAATAAAAAGATTGTTAATCTGCATAGAGAAAAAGAGTAAGAATGCAGAAGATAGAATATTAATGTTGTCAACCATGTTTTGGAAGCTGGGGGGTGGTGGGGTATAAAAGAAAGAAAGAAAAACTGTTGTATCCCATTTCCTTGAACATTCATGGAAATTTCAATAAAATAAGAAAAAGATTGTTAATCTGCGTAAAGTAAAAGTGTAAGAATGCAGAAGATTGAATATTAATGTTGTCAACCATGATGTGGAAGATGGCGGGGGTGCTGGATAAAAGAAAGAAAGAAAAACTGTTGTACGCCATTTCCTTGAACATTCATGGAAATTTCAATAAAATAATAAAAAGATTGTTAATCTTCATAAAGAAAGAGAGTAAGAATGCAGAAGATAGAATATTAATGTTGTCAACCATGAATTAGAAGCTGCGGGCAAGTGGGGGATAAAAGAAAGAAAGAAAAACTGTTGTATCCAATTTCCTTGAACATCCATGGAAATTTTAATAAAATAATAAAAAGATTATTAATCTGCATAAAGTAAAAGTGTAAGAATGCAGAGGATTGAATATTACTGTTGCCAACCATGATTTGGAAGGTGGGAGGTGGTGGGGGATAAAAGAAAGAAAGAAAAACTGTTGTATTCCATTTCCTTGAACATTCATGGAAATTTCATTAAAATAATAAAAAGATTGTTCATCTGCATAAAGAAAAAGTGTTAGAATGCCGAAGATGGAATATTAATGTTGTCAACCACGATTTGGAAGCTGGGGGCGTGGGGGATAAAAGAAAGAAAGAAAAAATGTTGTATCCCATTTCCTAGGACATTCATGGAAATTTCAATAAAATAATAAATAGATTGTTATTTACATAAAGAAAAAGTGTAAGATTACAGAAGATTGAATATTAATATTGTCAACCATGATTTGGAAGGTGGGGGGTGGTGGGGGATAAAAGAAAGAAAGAAAAACTGTTGTATACCATTTCCTTGAACATTCATGGAAATTTCAATAAAATAATAAAACGATTGGTAATCTGCATAAAGAAAAAGAGTAAGAATGCAGAAGATAGAATATTAATGTTGTCAACCATGATTTGGAAGCTGGCGGGGGTGGGGGATAAAAGAAAGAAAGAAAAACTGTTCTATCCCATTTCCTTGAACATTCATGAAAATTTCAATACAATAATAAAAAGATTGTTAATCTGCATAAAGAAAGAGTAAGAATGCAGAAGATAGAATATTAATGTTGTCAACCATGTTTTAGAAGCTGGGGGGTTGTGGGGGATAAAAGAAAGAAAGAAAAACTGTTGTATCCCCTTTCCTTGAACATTCATGGAAATTTCAATAAAATAAGAAAAAGATTGTTAATCTGCATAAAGTAAAACTGTAAGAATGCAGAAGATTGAATATTAATGTTGTCAACCATGATTTGGAAGATGGCGGGGGTGCTGGAAAAAGAAAGAAAGAAAAACTGTTGTATCCCATTTCCTTGAACATTCATGGAAATTTCAATAAAATAATAAAAAGATTGTTAATCTGCATAAAGAAAAAGCGTAAGAATGCAGAAGATAGAATATTAATGTTGTCAACCATGATTTGGAAGCTGGGGCCGCTGGAGGATAAAAGAAAGAAAGAAAAACTGTTGTATCCCATTTACTTGAACATTCATGGAAATTTCAATAAAATAATAAAAAGATTGTTAATCTGCATAGAGAAAAAGAGTAAGAATGCAGAAGATAGAATATTAATGTTGTCAACCATGTTTTGGAAGCTGGGGGGTGGTGGGGTATAAAAGAAAGAAAGAAAAACTGTTGTATCCCATTTCCTTGAACATTCATGGAAATTTCAATAAAATAAGAAAAAGATTGTTAATCTGCATAAAGTAAAAGTGTAAGAATGCAGAAGATTGAATATTAATGTTGTCCACCATGATTTGGAAATCGCGGGGGTGCTGGATAAAAGAAAGAAAGAAAAACTGTTGTATGCCATTTCCTTGAACATTCATGGAAATTTCAATAAAATAATAAAAAGATTGTTAATCTGCATAAAGAAAGAGAGTAAGAATGCAGAAGATAGAATATTAATGTTGTCAACCATGAATTAGAAGCTGCGGGCAAGTGGGGGATAAAAGAAAGAAAGAAAAACTGTTGTATCCAATTTCCTTGAACATTCATGGAAATTTTAATAAAATAATAAAAAGATTATTAATCTGCATAAAGTAAAAGTGTAAGAATGCAGAAGATTGAATATTACTGTTGCCAACCATGATTTGGAAGGTGGGAGGTGGTGGGGGATAAAAGAAAGAAAGAAAAACTGTTGTATTCCATTTCCTTGAACATTCATGGAAATTTCATTAAAATAATAAAAAGATTGTTCATCTGCATAAAGAAAAAGTGTTAGAATGCCGAAGATTGAATATTAATGTTGTCAACCACGATTTGGAAGCTGGGGGCGTGGCGGATAAAAGAAAGAAAGAAAAAATGTTGTATCCCATTTCCTAGGACATTCATGGAAATTTCAATAAAATAATAAATAGATTGTTATTTACATAAAGAAAAAGTGTAAGATTACAGAAGATTGAATATTAATATTGTCAACCATGATTTGGAAGGTGGGGGGTGGTGGGGGATAAAAGAAAGAAAGAAAAACTGTTGTATACCATTTCCTTGAACATTCATGGAAATTTAAATAAAATAATAAAACGATTGGTAATCTGCATAAAGAAAAAGAGTAAGAATGCAGAAGATAGAATATTAATGTTGTCAACCATGATTTGGAAGCTTGGGGAGTGGGGGATAAAAGAAAGAAAGTGAAAATGTTGTATCCCATTTCCTTGAACATTCATGAAATTTCAATAAAATAATGACAAGATTGTTAAATGCATAAAGAAAACGAGTATGAAGGCAGAAGATACAATATTATGTTGTCAACCATGATTTGGAAGCTGGGGGGGTGGGGGATGAAAGAAAGAAAGAAAAACTGTTGTATCCCATTTCCTTGAACATTCATGGAAATTTCAAAAAAATAATAAAAGATTGTTAATCTGCATAAAGAAAAAGAGTAAGAATGCAGGAGATAGAATGTTCATGTTGTCAACCATGATTTGGAAGCTGGCGGGGGTGGGGGATAAAAGAAAGAAAGAAAAACAGTTGTATCCCATTTCCTTGAACATTCATGGAAATTTCAATACAATAATAAAAAGATTGTTAATCTGCATAAAGAAAAAGTGTAAGAATGCAGAAGATAGAATATTAATGTTGTCAACCATGTTTTGGAAGCTGGGGGGTTGGGGGGATAAAAGAAAGAAAGAAAAACTGTTGTATCCCATTTCCTTGAACATTCATGGAAATTTCAATAAAATAAGAAAAAGATTGTTAATCTGCATAAAGTAAAAGTGTAAGAATGCAGAAGATAGACTATTAATCTTGTCAACCATGATTTGGAAGCTTGGGGGGGTGGGGGATAAAAGAATGAAAGAAAAACTATTGTATACCATTTCCTTGAACATTCATGGAAAGTTCAATAAAATAATAAAAAGATTGGTAATCTGCATAAAGAAAAAGAGTAAGAATGCAGAAGATAGAATATTAATGTTGTCAACCATGATTTGGAAGCTTGGAGCGTGGGGGATAAAAGAAAGAAAGAAAAACTGTTGTATCCCATTTCCTTGAACATTCATGGAAATTTCAATACAATAATAAAAAGATTGTTAATCTGCATAAAGAAAAAGAGTAAGAATGCAGAAGATAGAATATTAATGTTGTCAACCATGTTTTAGAAGCTGGGGGATTGTGGGGGATAAAAGAAAGAAAGAAAAACTGTTGTATCCCATTTCCTTGAACATTCATGGAAATTTCAATAAAATAAGAAAAAGATTGTTAATCTGCATAAAGTAAAACTGTAAGAATACAGAACATTGAATATTAATGTTGTCAACCATGATTTGGAAGATGGCGGGGGTCCTGGAAAAAGAAAGAAAGAAAAACTGTTGTATCCCATTTCCTTGAACATTCATGGAAATTTCAATAAAATAATAAAAAGATTGTTAATCTGCATACAGAAAAAGAGTAAGAATGCAGAAGATAGAATATTAATGTTGTCAACCATGATTTGGAAGCTGGGGCCGCTGGAGGATAAAAGAAAGAAAGAAAAACTGTTGTATCCCATTTACTTGAACATTCATGGAAATTTCAATAAAATAATAAAAATATTGTTAATCTGCATACAGAAAAAGAGTAAGAATGCAGAAGATAGAATATTAATGTTGTCAACCATATTTTGGAAGCTGGGGGGTGGTGGGGTATAAAAGAAAGAAAGAAAAACTGTTGTATCCCATTTCCTTGAACATTCATGGAAATTTCAATAAAATAAGAAAAAGATTGTTAATCTGCATAAAGTAAAAGTGTAAGAATGCAGAAGATTGAATATTAATGTTGTCAACCATGATTTGGAAGATGGCGGGGGTGCTGGATAAAAGAAAGAAAGAAAAACTGTTGTATGCCATTTCCTTGAACATTCATGGAAATTTCAATAAAATAATAAAAAGATTGTTAATCTGCATAAAGAAAGAGAGTAAGTATGCAGAAGATAGAATATTAATGTTGTCAACCATGAATTAGAAGCTGCGGGCAAGTGGGGGATAAAAGAAAGAAAGAAAAACTGTTGTATCCAATTTCCTTGAACATTCATGGAAATTTTAATAAAATAATAAAAAGATTATTAATCTGAATAAAGTAAAAGTGTAAGAATGCAGAAGATAGAATATTACTGTTGCCAACAATGATTTGGAAGGTGGGAGGTGGTGGGGGATAAAAGAAAGAAAGAAAAACTGTTGTATTCCATTTCCTTGAACATTCATGGAAATTTCATTAAAATAATAAAAAGATTGTTCATCTGCATAAAGAAAAAGTGTTAGAATGCCGAAGCTTGAATATTAATGTTGTCAACCACGATTTGGAAGCTGGGGGCGTGGGGGATAAAAGAAAGAAAGAAAAAATGTTGTATCCCATTTCCTAGGACATTCATGGATATTTCAATAAAATAATAAATAGATTGTTATTTACATAAAGAAAAAGAGTAAGATTACAGAAGATTGAATATTAATATTGTCAACCATGATTTGGAAGGTGGGGGGTGGTGGGGGATAAAAGAAAGAAAGAAAAACTGTTGTATACCATTTCCTTGGACATTCATGGAAATTTCAATAAAATAATAAAACGATTGGTAATCTGCATAAAGAAAAAGAGTAAGAATGCAGAAGATAGAATATTAATGTTGTCAACCATGATTTGGAAGCTTGGGGAGTGGGGGATAAAAGAAAGAAAGTGAAAATGTTGCATCCCATTTCCTTGAACATTCATGAAATTTCAATAAAATAATGACAAGATTGTTAAATGCATAAAGAAAACGAGTATGAAGGCAGAAGATAGAATATTATGTTGTCAACCATGATTTGGAAGCTGGGGGGGTGGGGGATGAAAGAAAGAAAGAAAAACTGTTGTATCCCATTTCCTTGAACATTCAGGGAAATTTCAATACAATAATAAAAAGATTGTTAATCTGCATAGAGAAAAAGAGTAAGAATGCAGAAGATAGAATATTAATGTTGTCAACCATGATTTGGAAGCTGGGGGCGCTGGAGGATAAAAGAAAGAAAGAAAAACTGTTGTATCCCATTTCCTTGAACATTCATGGAAATTTCAATAAAATAAGAAAAAGATTGTTAATCTGCATAAAGTAAAACTGTAAGAATGCAGAAGATTGAATATTAATGTTGTCAAGCATGATTTGGAAGATGGCGGGGGTGCTGGAAAAAGAAAGAAAGAAAAACTGTTGTATCCCATTTCCTTGAACATTCATGGAAATTTCAATAAAATAATAAAAAGATTGTTAATCTGCATACAGAAAAAGAGAAAGAATGCAGAAGATAGAATATTAATGTTGTCAACCATGATTTGGAAGCTGGGGCCGCTGGAGGATAAAAGAAAGAAAGAAAAACTGTTGTATCCCATTTACTTGAACATTCATGGAAATTTCAATAAAATAATAATAAGATTGTTAATCTGCATAGAGAAAAAGAGTAAGAATGCAGAAGATAGAATATTAATGTTGTCAACCATGTTTTGGAAGCTGGGGGGTGGTGGGGTATAAAAGAAAGAAAGAAAAACTGTTGTATCCCATTTCCTTGAACATTCATGGAAATTTCAATAAAATAAGAAAAAGATTGTTAATCTGCGTAAAGTAAAAGTGTAAGAATGCAGAAGATTGAATATTAATGTTGTCAACCATGATTTGGAAGATGGCGGGGGTGCTGGATAAAAGAAAGAAAGAAAAACTGTTGTACGCCATTTCCTTGAACATTCATGGAAATTTCAATAAAATAATAAAAAGATTGTTAATCTGCATAAAGAAAGAGATTAAGAATGCAGAAGATAGAATATTAATGTTGTCAACCATGAATTAGAAGCTGCGGGCAAGTGGGGGATAAAAGAAAGAAAGAAAAACTGTTGTATCCAATTTCCTTGAACATCCATGGAAATTTTAATAAAATAATAAAAAGATTATTAATCTGCATAAAGTAAAAGTGTAAGAATGCAGAAGATTGAATATTACTGTTGCCAACCATGATTTGGAAGGTGGGAGGTGGTGGGGGATAAAAGAAAGAAAGAAAAACTGTTGTATTCCATTTCCTTGAACATTCATGGAAATTTCATTAAAATAATAAAAAGATTGTTCATCTGCATAAAGAAAAAGTGTTAGAATGCCGAAGATTGAATATTAATGTTGTCAACCACGATTTGGAAGCTGGGGGCGTGGGGGATAAAAGAAAGAAAGAAAAAATGTTGTATCCCATTTCCTAGGACATTCATGGAAATTTCAATAAAATAATAAATAGATTGTTATTTACATAAAGAAAAAGTGTAAGATTACAGAAGATTGAATATTAATATTGTCAACCATGATTTGGAAGGTGGGGGGTGGTGGGGGATAAAAGAAAGAAAGAAAAACTGTTGTATACCATTTCCTTGAACATTCATGGAAATTTAAATAAAATAATAAAACGATTGGTAATCTGCATAAAGAAAAAGAGTAAGAATGCAGAAGATAGAATATTAATGTTGTCAACCATGATTTGGAAGCTTGGGGAGTGGGGAATAAAAGAAAGAAAGTGAAAATGTTGTATCCCATTTCCTTGAACTTTCATGAAATTTCAATAAAATAATGACAAGATTGTTAAATGCATAAAGAAAACGAGTATGAAGGCAGAAGATAGAATATTATGTTGTCAACCATGATTTGGAAGCTGGGGGGGTGGGGGATGAAAGAAAGAAAGAAAAACTGTTGTATCCCATTTCCTTGAACATTCAGGGAAATTTCAATACAATAATAAAAAGATTGTTAATCTGCATAGAGAAAAAGAGTAAGAATGCAGAAGATAGAATATTAATGTTGTCAACCATGATTTGGAAGCTGGGGGCGCTGGAGGATAAAAGAAAGAAAGAAAAAATGTTGTATCCCATTTCCTTGAACATTCATGGCAATTTCAATTAAATAATAAAAAGATTGTTAATCTGCATAAAGAAAAAGATTAAGAATGCAGAAGATTGAATGTTAATGTTGTCAACAATGATTTGGAATCTGGGGGGTTGTGCGGGATAAAAGAAAGAAAGAAAAACTGTTGTATCCCATTTCCTTGAACGTTCATGGAAATTTCAATAAAATAATAAAAAGATTGTTAATCCGCACAGAGAAAAAGAGTAAGAATGCAGAAGATAGCATATTAATGTTGTCAACCATGATTGGGAAGCTGGGTCGTGTTGGGGGATAAAAGAAAGAAAGAAAAACTGTTGTATCCCATTTCCTTGAACTTTAATGGAAATTTCAATAAAATAATAAAAGATTGTTAATCTGCATAAAGAAAAAGAGTAAGAAAGCAGAAGATGGAATATTAATGTTGTCAACCATGATTTGGAAGCTGGGAGGGTAGGGGGATGAAAGAAAGAAAGAAAAACTGTTGTAACCCATTTCCTTGAACATTCATGGAAATTTCAATAAAATAATAAAAAATTGTTAATCTGCATAAAGAAAAAGTGTAAGAATGCAGAACATTGAATATTAATATTGTCAACCACGATTTGGAAGCTGGGGGCGTGCGGGATGAAAGAAAGAAAGAAATAATGTTGTATCACATTTCCTTGAACATTCATGGAAATTTCAATAAAATAATAAAAAGATTGTTAAATGCATAAAGAAAAAGAGTATGAAGGCACAAGTTACAATATCATGTTGTCAACCATGATTTGGAAGCTGGGGGGGTGGGGGATGAAAGAAAGAAAGAAAAACTGTTGTATCCCATTTCCTTGAACATTCATGGAAATTTCAAAAAAATAATAAAAGATTGTTAATCTGCGTAAAGAAAAAGAGTAAGAATGCAGGAGATAGAATGTTCATGTTGTCAACCATGATTTGGAAGCTGGCGGGGGTGGGGGATAAAAGAAAGAAAGAAAAACTGTTGTATCCCATTTCCTTGAACATTCATGGAAATTTCAATACAATAAAAAAAGATTGTTAATCTGCATAAAGAAAAAGTGTAAGAATGCAGAAGATAGAATATTAATGTTGTCAACCATGTTTTAGAAGTTGGGGGGTTGTGGGGGATAAAAGAAAGAAAGAAAAACTGTTGTATCCCATTTCCTTGAACATTCATGGAAATTTCAATAAAATAAGAAAAAGATTGTTAATCTGCATAAAGTAAAACTGTAAGAATGCAGAAGATTGTATATTAATGTTGTCAACCATGATTTGGAAGATGGCGGGGGTGCTGGATAAAAGAAAGAAAGAAAAACTGTTGTATCCCATTTCCTTGAACATTCACGGAAATTTCAATAAAATAATAAAAAGATTGTTAATCTGCATAGAGAAAAAGAGTAAGAATGCAGAAGATCGTATATTAATGTTATCAACCATGATTGGGAAGCTGGGGGGTGTTGGGGGATAAAAGAAAGAAAGAAAAACTGTTGTATACCATTTCCTTGGACATTCATGGAAATTTCAATAAAATAATAAAACGATTGGTAATCTGCATAAAGAAAAAGAGTAAGAATGCAGAAGATAGAATATTAATGTTGTCAACCATGATTTGGAAGCTTGGGGAGTGGGGGATAAAAGAAAGAAAGTGAAAATGTTGCATCCCATTTCCTTGAACATTCATGAAATTTCAATAAAATAATGACAAGATTGTTAAATGCATAAAGAAAACGAGTATGAAGGCAGAAGATAGAATATTATGTTGTCAACCATGATTTGGAAGCTGGGGGGGTGGGGGATGAAAGAAAGAAAGAAAAACTGTTGTATCCCATTTCCTTGAACATTCAGGGAAATTTCAATACAATAATAAAAAGATTGTTAATCTGCATAGAGAAAAAGAGTAAGAATGCAGAAGATAGAATATTAATGTTGTCAACCATGATTTGGAAGCTGGGGGCGCTGGAGGATAAAAGAAAGAAAGAAAAACTGTTGTATCCCATTTCCTTGAACATTCATGGAAATTTCAATAAAATAAGAAAAAGATTGTTAATCTGCATAAAGTAAAACTGTAAGAATGCAGAAGATTGAATATTAATGTTGTCAAGCATGATTTGGAAGATGGCGGGGGTGCTGGAAAAAGAAAGAAAGAAAAACTGTTGTATCCCATTTCCTTGAACATTCATGGAAATTTCAATAAAATAATAAAAAGATTGTTAATCTGCATACAGAAAAAGAGAAAGAATGCAGAAGATAGAATATTAATGTTGTCAACCATGATTTGGAAGCTGGGGCCGCTGGAGGATAAAAGAAAGAAAGAAAAACTGTTGTATCCCATTTACTTGAACATTCATGGAAATTTCAATAAAATAATAATAAGATTGTTAATCTGCATAGAGAAAAAGAGTAAGAATGCAGAAGATAGAATATTAATGTTGTCAACCATGTTTTGGAAGCTGGGGGGTGGTGGGGTATAAAAGAAAGAAAGAAAAACTGTTGTATCCCATTTCCTTGAACATTCATGGAAATTTCAATAAAATAAGAAAAAGATTGTTAATCTGCGTAAAGTAAAAGTGTAAGAATGCAGAAGATTGAATATTAATGTTGTCAACCATGATTTGGAAGATGGCGGGGGTGCTGGATAAAAGAAAGAAAGAAAAACTGTTGTACGCCATTTCCTTGAACATTCATGGAAATTTCAATAAAATAATAAAAAGATTGTTAATCTGCATAAAGAAAGAGATTAAGAATGCAGAAGATAGAATATTAATGTTGTCAACCATGAATTAGAAGCTGCGGGCAAGTGGGGGATAAAAGAAAGAAAGAAAAACTGTTGTATCCAATTTCCTTGAACATCCATGGAAATTTTAATAAAATAATAAAAAGATTATTAATCTGCATAAAGTAAAAGTGTAAGAATGCAGAAGATTGAATATTACTGTTGCCAACCATGATTTGGAAGGTGGGAGGTGGTGGGGGATAAAAGAAAGAAAGAAAAACTGTTGTATTCCATTTCCTTGAACATTCATGGAAATTTCATTAAAATAATAAAAAGATTGTTCATCTGCATAAAGAAAAAGTGTTAGAATGCCGAAGATTGAATATTAATGTTGTCAACCACGATTTGGAAGCTGGGGGCGTGGGGGATAAAAGAAAGAAAGAAAAAATGTTGTATCCCATTTCCTAGGACATTCATGGAAATTTCAATAAAATAATAAATAGATTGTTATTTACATAAAGAAAAAGTGTAAGATTACAGAAGATTGAATATTAATATTGTCAACCATGATTTGGAAGGTGGGGGGTGGTGGGGGATAAAAGAAAGAAAGAAAAACTGTTGTATACCATTTCCTTGAACATTCATGGAAATTTAAATAAAATAATAAAACGATTGGTAATCTGCATAAAGAAAAAGAGTAAGAATGCAGAAGATAGAATATTAATGTTGTCAACCATGATTTGGAAGCTTGGGGAGTGGGGAATAAAAGAAAGAAAGTGAAAATGTTGTATCCCATTTCCTTGAACTTTCATGAAATTTCAATAAAATAATGACAAGATTGTTAAATGCATAAAGAAAACGAGTATGAAGGCAGAAGATAGAATATTATGTTGTCAACCATGATTTGGAAGCTGGGGGGGTGGGGGATGAAAGAAAGAAAGAAAAACTGTTGTATCCCATTTCCTTGAACAATCAGGGAAATTTCAATACAATAATAAAAAGATTGTTAATCTGCATAGAGAAAAAGAGTAAGAATGCAGAAGATAGAATATTAATGTTGTCAACCATGATTTGGAAGCTGGGGGCGCTGGAGGATAAAAGAAAGAAAGAAAAAATGTTGTATCCCATTTCCTTGAACATTCATGGCAATTTCAATTAAATAATAAAAAGATTGTTAATCTGCATAAAGAAAAAGATTAAGAATGCAGAAGATTGAATGTTAATGTTGTCAACAATGATTTGGAATCTGGGGGGTTGTGCGGGATAAAAGAAAGAAAGAAAAACTGTTGTATCCCATTTCCTTGAACGTTCATGGAAATTTCAATAAAATAATAAAAAGATTGTTAATCCGCACAGAGAAAAAGAGTAAGAATGCAGAAGATAGCATATTAATGTTGTCAACCATGATTGGGAAGCTGGGTCGTGTTGGGGGATAAAAGAAAGAAAGAAAAACTGTTGTATCCCATTTCCTTGAACTTTAATGGAAATTTCAATAAAATAATAAAAGATTGTTAATCTGCATAAAGAAAAAGAGTAAGAAAGCAGAAGATGGAATATTAATGTTGTCAACCATGATTTGGAAGCTGGGAGGGTAGGGGGATGAAAGAAAGAAAGAAAAACTGTTGTAACCCATTTCCTTGAACATTCATGGAAATTTCAATAAAATAATGAAAAATTGTTAATCTGCATAAAGAAAAAGTGTAAGAATGCAGAACATTGAATATTAATATTGTCAACCACGATTTGGAAGCTGGGGGCGTGCGGGATGAAAGAAAGAAAGAAATAATGTTGTATCACATTTCCTTGAACATTCATGGAAATTTCAATAAAATAATAAAAAGATTGTTAAATGCATAAAGAAAAAGAGTATGAAGGCACAAGTTACAATATCATGTTGTCAACCATGATTTGGAAGCTGGGGGGGTGGGGGATGAAAGAAAGAAAGAAAAACTGTTGTATCCCATTTCCTTGAACATTCATGGAAATTTCAAAAAAATAATAAAAGATTGTTAATCTGCGTAAAGAAAAAGAGTAAGAATGCAGGAGATAGAATGTTCATGTTGTCAACCATGATTTGGAAGCTGGCGGGGGTGGGGGATAAAAGAAAGAAAGAAAAACTGTTGTATCCCATTTCCTTGAACATTCATGGAAATTTCAATACAATAAAAAAAGATTGTTAATCTGCATAAAGAAAAAGTGTAAGAATGCAGAAGATAGAATATTAATGTTGTCAACCATGTTTTAGAAGTTGGGGGGTTGTGGGGGATAAAAGAAAGAAAGAAAAACTGTTGTATCCCATTTCCTTGAACATTCATGGAAATTTCAATAAAATAAGAAAAAGATTGTTAATCTGCATAAAGTAAAACTGTAAGAATGCAGAAGATTGTATATTAATGTTGTCAACCATGATTTGGAAGATGGCGGGGGTGCTGGATAAAAGAAAGAAAGAAAAACTGTTGTATCCCATTTCCTTGAACATTCACGGAAATTTCAATAAAATAATAAAAAGATTGTTAATCTGCATAGAGAAAAAGAGTAAGAATGCAGAAGATCGTATATTAATGTTATCAACCATGATTGGGAAGCTGGGGGGTGTTGGGGGATAAAAGAAAGAAAGAAAAACTGTTGTATCCCATTTCCTTGAACTTTCATGGAAATTTCAATAAAATAATAAAAGATTGTTAATCTGCATAAAGAAAAATATTAAGAATGCAGAAGATGGAATATTAATGTTGTCAACCATGATTTGGAAGCTGGGGCGGTAGGGGGATGAAAGAAAGAAAGAAAAACTGTTGTATACCATTTCCTTGAACATTCATGGAAATTTCAATAAAATAATAAAAAAATGTTAATCTGCATAAAGAAAAAGTGTAAGAATGCAGAACATTGAATATTAATATTGTCAACCACGATTTGGAAGCTGGGGGCATGGGGGATGAAAGAAAGAAAGAAATAATGTTGTATCCCATTTCCTTTAACATTCATGGAAATTTCGATAAAATAATAAAAAGATAGTTAATCTGCATAAAGAAAAAGAGTAAGAATGCAGAAGATAGAATATTAATGTTGTCAACCATGAATTAGAAGCTGCGGGCAAGTGGGGGATAAAAGAAAGAAAGAAAAACTGTTGTATCAAATTTCCTTGAACATTCCTGGAAATTTTAATAAAATAGTAAAAAGATTGTTAATCTGCATAAAGTAAAAGTGTAAGAATGCAGAAAATTGAATATTACTGTTGCCAACCATGATTTGGAAGGTGGGAGGTGGTGGGGGATAAAAGAAAGAAAGAAAAACTGTTGTATTCCATTTCCTTGAACATTCATGGAAATTTCATTAAAATAATAAAAAGATTGTTCATCTGCATAAAGAAAAAGTGTAAGAATGCCGAAGATTGAATATTAATGTTGTAAACCACGATTTGGAAGCTGGGGGCGTGGGGGATAAATAAAGAAAGAAAAAATGTTGTATCCCATTTTCTTGGACATTCATGGAAATTTCAATAAAATAATAAATAGATTGTTATTTACATAAAGAAAAAGAGTAAGATTACAGAAGATTGAATATTAATGTTGTCAACCATGATTTGGAAGGTGGGGGGTGGTGGGGGATAAAAGAAGGAAAGAAAAACTGTTGTATACCATTTCCTTGAACATTCATGGAAATTTCAATAAAAAAAATAAAACGATTGGTAATCTACATAAAGAAAAAGAGTAAGAATGCAGAAGATAGAATATTAATGTTGTCAACCATGAATTTGAAGCTTGGGGAGTGGGGGATAAAAGAAAGAAAGAGAAAATGTTGTATCCCCTTTCCTTGAACATTCATGAAATTTCAATAAAATAATGACAAGATTGTTAAATGCATAAAGAAAAAGAGTATGAAGGCAGAAGATACAATATTATGTTGTCAACCATGATTTGGAAGCTGGGGGGGTGGGGGATGAAAGAAAGAAAGAAAAACTGTTGTATCTCTTTTCCTTGAACATTCATGGAAATTTCAAAAAAATAATAAAAGATTGTTAATCTGCATAAAGAAAAAGAGTAAGAATGCAGGAGATAGAATGTTCATGTTTTCAACCATGATTTGGAAGCTGGCGGGGGTGGGGGATAAAAGAAAGAAAGAAAAACTGTTCTATCCCATTTCCTTGAACATTCATGGAAATTTCAATACAATAATAAAAAGATTGTTAATCTGCATAAAGAAAAAGAGTAAGAATGCAGAAGATAGAATATTAATGTTGTCAACCATGTTTTAGAAGCTGGGGGTTGTGGGGGATAAAAGAAAGAAAGAAAAACTGTTGTATCCCATTTCCTTGAACATTCATGGAAATTTCAATAAAATAATAAAAAGATTGTTAATCTGCATAAAGAAAAAGAGTAAGAATGCAGAAGATAGAATATTAATGTTGTCAAACATGATTTGGAAGCTGGGGCCGCTGGAGGATAAAAGAAAGAAAGAAAAACTGTTGTATCCCATTTACTTGAACATTCATGGAAATTTCAATAAAATAATAAAAAGATTGTTAATCTGCATAGAGAAAAAGAGTAAGAATGCAGAAGATAGAATATTAATGTTGTCAACCATGTTTTGGAAGCTGGGGGCTGGTGGGGTATAAAAGAAAGAAAGAAAAACTGTTGTATCCCATTTCCTTGAACATTCATGGAAATTTCAATAAAATAAGAAAAAGATTGTTAATCTGCATAAAGAAAGAGAGTAAGAATGCAGAAGATAGAATATTAATGTTGTCAACCATGAATTAGAAGCTGCGTGCAAGTGGGGGATAAAAGAAACAAAGAAAAACTGTTGTATCCAATTTCCTTGAACATTCATGGAAATTTTAATAAAATAATAAAAAGATTATTAATCTGCATAAAGTAAAAGTGTAAGAATGCAGAAGATTGAATATTACTGTTGCCAACCATGATTTGGAAGGTGGGAGGTGGTGGGGGATAAAAGAAAGAAAGAAAAACTGTTGTATTCCATTTCCTTGAACATTCATGGAAATTTCATTAAAATAATAAAAAGATTGTTCATCTGCATAAAGAAAAAGTGTTAGAATGCCGAAGATTGAATATTAATGTTGTCAACCACGATTTGGAAGCTGGGGGCGTGGGGGATAAAAGAAAGCAAGAAAAAATGTTGTATCCCATTTCCTAGGAAATTCATGGAAATTTCAATAAAATAATAAATAGATTGTTATTTACATAAAGAAAAAGTGTAAGATTACAGAAGATTGAATATTAATATTGTCAACCATGATTTGGAAGGTGGGGGGTGGGGGGGGATAAAAGAAAGAAAGAAAAACTGTTGTATACCATTTCCTTGAACATTCATGGAAATTTCAATAAAATAATAAAACGATTGGTAATCTGCATAAAGAAAAAGAGTAAGAATGCAGAAGATAGAATATTAAAGTTGTCAACCATGATTTGGAAGCTTGGGGAGTGGGGGATAAAAGAAAGAAAGTGAAAATGTTGTATCCCATTTCCTTGAACATTCATGAAATTTCAATAAAATAATGACAAGATTGTTAAATGCATAAAGAAAACGAGTATGAAGGCAGAAGATACAATATTATGTTGTCAACCATGATTTGGAAGCTGGGGGGGTGGGGGATGAAAGAAAGAAAGAAAAACTGTTGTATCCCATTTCCTTGAACATTCATGGAAATTTCAAAAAAATAATAAAAGATTGTTAATCTGCATAAAGAAAAAGAGTAAGAATGCAGGAGATAGAATGTTCATGTTGTCAACCATGATTTGGAAGCTGGCGGGGGTGGGGGATAAAAGAAAGAAAGAAAAACTGTTGTATCCCATTTCCTTGAACATTCATGGAAATTTCAATACAATAATAAAAAGATTGTTAATCTGCATAAAGTAAAAGTGTAAGAATGCAGAAGATAGACTATTAATCTTGTCAACCATGATTTGGAAGCTTGGGGGTGTGGGGGATAAAAGAATGAAAGAAAAACTGTTGTATACCATTTCCTTGAACATTCATGGAAAGTTCAATAAAATAATAAAAAGATTGGTAATCTGCATAAAGAAAAAGAGTAAGAATGCAGAAGATAGAATATTAATGTTGTCAACCATGATTTGGAAGCTTGGAGCGTGGGGGATAAAAGAAAGAAAGAAAAACTGTTGTATCCCATTTCCTTGAACATTCATGGAAATTTCAATACAATAATAAAAAGATTGTTAATCTGCATAAAGAAAAAGTGTAAGAATGCAGAAGATAGAATATTAATGTTGTCAACCATGTTTTAGAAGCTTGGGGGTTGTGGGGGATAAAAGAGAGAAAGAAAAACTGTTGTATCCCATTTCCTTGAACATTCATGGAAATTTCAATAAAATAAGGAAAAGATTGTTAATCTGCATAAAGTAAAACTGTAAGAATGCAGAAGATTGAATATTAATGTTGTCAACCATGATTTGGAAGATGGCGGGGGTGCTGGAAAAAGAAAGAAAGAAAAACTGTTGTATCCCATTTCCTCGAACATTCATGGAAATTTCAATAAAATAATAAAAAGATTGTTAATCTGCATACAGAAAAAGAGTAAGAATGCAGAAGATAGAATATTAATGTTGTCAACCATGATTTGGAAGCTGGGGCCGCTGGAGGATAAAAGAAAGAAAGAAAAACTGTTGTATCCCATTTACTTGAACATTCATGGAAAGTTCAATAAAATAATAAAAAGATTGTTAATCTGCATAGAGAAAAAGAGTAAGAATGCAGAAGATAGAATATTAATGTTGTCAACCATGTTTTGGAAGCTGGGGGGTGGTGGGGTATAAAAGAAAGAAAGAAAAACTGTTGTATCCCATTTCCTTGAACATTCATGGAAATTTCAATAAAATAAGAAAAAGATTGTTAATCTGCATAAAGTAAAAGTGTAAGAATGCAGAAGATTGAATATTAATGTTGTCAACCCTGATTTGGAAGATGGCGGGGGTGCTGGATAAAAGAAAGAAAGAAAAACTGTTGTATGCCATTTCCTTGAACATTCATGGAAATTTCAATAAAATAATAAAAAGATTGTTAATCTGCATAAAGAAAGAGAGTAAGAATGCAGAAGATAGAATATTAATGTTGTCAACCATGAATTAGAAGCTGCGGGCAAGTGGGGGATAAAAGAAAGAAAGAAAAACTGTTGTATCCAATTTCCATGAACATTCATGGAAATTTTAATAAAATAATAAAAAGATTATTAGTCTGCATAAAGTAAAAGTGTAAGAATGCAGAAGATAGAATATTACTGTTGCCAACCATGATTTGGAAGGTGGGAGGTGGTGGGGGATAAAAGAAAGAAAGAAAAACTGTTGTATTCCATTTCCTTGAACATTCATGGAAATTTCAATAAAATAATAAAAAGATTGGTAATCTGCATAAAGAAAAATAGTAAGAATGCAGAAGATAGAATATTAATGTTGTCAACCATGAATTAGAAGCTGCGGGCAAGAGGGGGATAAAAGAAAGAAAGAAAAACTGTTGTATCCAATTTCCTTGAACATTCATGGAAATTTCAATAAAATAAGAAAAGATTGTTAATCTGCATAAAGAAAAACAGTAAGAATGCAGAAGGTAGAATATTAATGTTTTCAATCATGATTTGGAAGCTGGGGGGCTGGGGGATACAAGAATGAAAGAAAAACTGTTGTATCCCATTTCCTTGAACATTCATGGAAATTTCAATAAAATAATAAAAAGATTGGTAATCTGCATAAAGAAAAATAGTAAGAATGCAGAAGATAGAATATTAATGTTGTCAACAATGATTTGGAAGCTGGTGGGGTTGGGGGATGATAGAAAGAAAGAAAAAGTGTTGTATCCCATTTCCTTTAACATTCATGGAAATTTCAATAAAATAATAAAAAGATTCTTAATCTGCATAGAGAAAAAGAGTAAGAATGACGAAGATAGAATGTTAATGTTGTCAACAATGATTTGGAATCTGGGGGGTTGTGCGGGATAAAAGAAAGAAAGAAAAACTGTTTTATCCCATTTCCTTGAACATTCAGGGAAATTTCAATACAATAATAAAAAGATTGTTAATCTGCATAGAGAAAAAGAGTAAGAATGCAGAATATAGAATATTAATGTTGTCAACCATGATTTGGAAGCTGGGGGCGCTGGAGGATAAAAGAAAGAAAGAAAAAATGTTGTATCCCATTTCCTTGAACATTCATGGCAATTTCAATTAAATAATAAAAAGATTGTTAATCTGCATAAAGAAAAAGATTAAGAATGCAGAAGATTGAATGTTAATGTTGTCAACAATGATTTGGAATCTGGGGGGTTGTGCGGGATAAAAGAAAGAAAGAAAAACTGTTGTATCCCATTTCCTTGAACGTTCATGGAAATTTCAATAAAATAATAAAAAGATTGTTAATCTGCACAGAGAAAAAGAGTAAGAAAGCAGAAGATGGAATATTAATGTTGTCAACCATGATTTGGAAGCTGGGAGGGTAGGGGGATGAAAGAAAGAAAGAAAAACTGTTGTATCCCATTTCCTTGAACATTCATGGAAATTTCAATAAAATAATAAAAAATTGTTAATCTGCATAAAGAAAAAGTGTAAGAATGCAGAACATTGAATATTAATATTGTCAACCATGTTTTGGAAGCTGGGGGGTTGTGGGATATAAAAGAAAGAAAGAAAAACTGTTGTATCCCATTTCCTTGAACATTCATGGAAATTTCAATAAAATAAGAAAAAGATTGTTAATCTGCATAAAGTAAAAGTGTAAGAATGCAGAAGATTGAATATTAATGTTGTCAACCATGATTTGGAAGATGGCGGGGGTGCTGGATAAAAGAAAGAAAGAAAAACTGTTGTATCCCATTTCCTTGAACACTAATGGAAATTTCAATAAAATAATAAAAAGATTGTTAATCTGCATAGAGAAAAAGTGTAAGAATGCAGAAGATGGAATATTAATGTTGTCAACCATGATTTGGAAGCTGTGGGGGTAGGGGGATGAAAGAAAGAAAGAAAAACTGTTGTATCATTTCCTTGAACATTGATGGAAATTTCAATAAAATAATAAAAAGATTGTTAATCTGCATAAAGAAAAAGTGTAAGAATGCAGAACATTGAATATTAATATTGTCAACCACGATTTGGAAGCTGGGTGCGTGGGTGTTGAAAGAAAGAAAGAAATAATGTTGTATCACATTTCCTTGAACATTCATGGAAATTTCAATAAAATAATAAAAAGATTGTTAGTCTGCATAAAGAAAAAGTGTAAGAATGCAGAAGATAGAATATTAATGTTGTCAACCATGATTTGGAAGCTGGGGGATAAAAGAAAGTAAGAAAAACTGTTGTATCCCATTTCCTTGACCATTCATGGAAATTTCAATAAAATAATATAAAGATTGTTAATCTGCATAAAGAAAAAGAGTAAGAATGCAGAAGATAGAATATTAATGTTGTCAACCATGATTTTGAAGCTGCGGGCCAGTGGGGGATAAAAGAAAGAAAGAAAAACCGTTGTATCCAATTTCCTTGAACATTCATGGAAATTTTAATAAAATGATAAAAAGATTGTTAATCTGCATAAAGGAAAAGTGTAAGAATGCAGAAGATTGAATATTAATGTTGCCAACCATGATTTGGAAGGTGGGAGGTGGTGGGGGATAAAAGAAAGAAAGAAAAACTGTTGTATTCCATTTCCTTGAACATTCATGGAAATTTCATTAAAATAATAAAAAGATTGTTCATCTGCATAAAGAAAAAGTGTAAGAATGCCGAAGATTGAATATTAATGTTGTCAACCATGATTTGTAAACTTGGGGGGAGTGGGTGATAAAAGAAAGAAAGAAATACAGTTGTATACCATTTCCTTGAACATTCATGGAAAGTTCAATAAAATAATAAAAAGATTGTTAATATGCATAAAGAAAAAGTGTAAGAATGCAGAAGATAGAATATTAATGTTGTCAACCATGATTTGGAAGATGGCGGGGGTGCTGGATAAAAGAAAGAAAGAAAAACTGTTGTATCCCATTTCCTTGAACATTCATGGAAATTTCAATAAAATAATAAAAAATTGTTAATCTGCATAAAGAAAAAGTGTAAGAATGCAGAACTTTGAATATTAATATTGTCAACCACGATTTGGAAGCTGGGGGCGTGGGGGATGAAAAAAAGAAAGAAATACAGTTGTATACCATTTCCTTGAACATTCATGGAAAGTTCAATAAAATAATAAAAAGAATGGGAATCTGCATAAAGAAAAAGAATAAGAATGCAGAAGATAGAATATTAATGTTGTCAACCATGATTTGGAAGCTTGGAGCGTGGGGGATAAAAGAAAGAAAAAGAAATTGTTGTATCCCATTTCCTTGAACATTCATGGAATTTCAATAAAATAATGACAAGATTGTGAATCTGCATAAAGAAAAAGAGTATGAAGGCAGAAGATAGAATATTATGTTGTCAACCATGATTTGGAAGCTGGGGGGGGTGGGGGATGAAAGAAAGAAAGAAAAACTGTTGTATCCCATTTCCTTGAACATTCATGGAAATTTCAATAAAATAATAAATAGATTGTTATTTACATAAAGAAAAAGTGTAAGAATGCCGATGATTGAATATTAATGTTGTCAACCATGATTTGGAAGGTGGGGGGTGGTGGGGGATAAAAGAAAGAAAGAAAAAATGTTGTATACCATTTCCTTGAACATTCATGGAAATTTCAATAAAATAATAAAAGATTGTTAATCTGCATAAAGAAAAAGAGTAAGAATGCAGGAGATAGAATGTTCATGTTGTCAACCATGATTTGGAAGCTGGCGGGGGTGGGGGATAAAAGAAAGAAAGAAAAACTGTTGTGTCCCATTTCCTTGAACATTCATGGAAATTTCAATACAATAATAAAAAGATTGTTAATCTGCATAAAGAAAAAGAGTAAGAATGCAGAAGATAGAATATTAATGTTGTCAACCATGTTTTGGAAGCTGGGGGGTTGTGGGGGATAAAAAAAAGAAAGAAAAACTGTTGTATCCCATTTCCTTGAACATTCATGGAAATTTCAATAAAATAAGAAAAAGATTGTTAATCTGCACAAAGTAAAAGTGTAAGAATGCAGAAGATTAAATATTTATGTTGTCAACCATGATTTAGAAGATGGCGGGGGTGCTGGATAAAAGAAAGAAAGAAAAACTGTTGTATCCCATTTCCTTGAACATTCATGGAAATTTCAATAAAATAATAAAAAGATTGTTAATCTGCATAAAGAAAGAGTGTAAGAATGCAGAAGATAGAATATTAATGTTGTCAACCATGAATTAGAAGCTGCGGGCAAGTGGGGGATAAAAGAAAGAAAGAAAAACCGTTGTATCCAATTTCCTTGAACATTCATGGAAATTTTAATAAAATAATAAAAAGATTGTTAATCTGCATAAAGTAAAAGTGTAAGAATGCAGAAGATTGAATATTAATGTTGTCAACCACGATTTGGAAGCTGGGGGCGTGGGGGATAAAAGAAAGAAAGAAAAAATGTTGTATCCCATTTCCTTGGACATTCATGGAAATTTCAATAAAATAATAAATAGATTGTTATTTACATAAAGAAAAAGTGTAAGATTACAGAAAATTGAATATTAATGTTGTCAACCATGATGTGGAAGGTGGGGGGTGGTGGGGGATAAAAGAAAGAAAGAAAAACTGTTGTATACCATTTCCTTGAACATTCATGGAAATTTAAATAAAATAATAAAACGATTGGTAATCTGCATAAAGAAAAAGAGTAAGAATGTAGAAGATACAATATTAATGTTGTCAACCATGATTTGGAAGCTTGGGGAGTGGGGGATAAAAGAAAGAAAGAGAAAATATTGTATCCCATTTCCTTGAACATTCATGAAATTTCAATAAAATAATGACAAGATTGTTAAATGCATAAAGAAAACGAGTATGAAGGCAGAAGATACAATATTATGTTGTCAACCATGATTTGGAAGCTGGGGGGATGGGGGATGAAAGAAACAAAGAAAAACTGTTGTATCCCATTTCCTTGAACATTCATGGAAATTTCAAAAAAATATTAAAAGATTGTTAATCTGCATAAAGAAAAAGAGTAAGAATGCAGGAGATAGAATGTTCATGTTTTCAACCATGATTTGGAAGCTGGCGGGGGTGGGGGATAAAAGAAAGAAAGAAAAACTGTTGTATCCCATTTCCTTGAACATTCATGGACATTTCAATAAAATAAGAAAAAGATTGTTAATCTGCATAAAGAAAAAGAGTAAGAATGCAGAAGATAGAATATTAATGTTGTCAACCATGTTTTGGAAGCTGGGGGGTTGTGGGGGATAAAAAAAAGAAAGAAAAACTGTTGTATCCCATTTCCTTGAACATTCATGGAAATTTCAATAAAATAAGAAAAAGATTGTTAATCTGCACAAAGTAAAAGTGTAAGAATGCAGAAGATTAAATATTTATGTTGTCAACCATGATTTGGAAGATGGCGGGGGTGCTGGATAAAAGAAAGAAAGAAAAACTGTTGTATCCCATTTCCTTGAACATTCATGGAAATTTCAATAAAATAATAAAAAGATTGTTAATCTGCATAAAGAAAGAGAGTAAGAATGCAGAAGATAGAATATTAATGTTGTCAACCATGATTTGGAAGCTGGGGGCGCTGGAGGATAAAAGAAAGAAAGAAAAACTTTTTTATCCCATTTCCTTGAACATTCATGGAAATTTCAATACAATAATAAAAAGATTGTTAATCTGCATAAAGAAAAAGAGTAAGAATGCAGAAGATAGAATATTAATGTTGTCAACCATGTTTTGGAAGCTGGGGGGTTGTGGGGGATAAAAGAAAGAAAGAAAAACTGTTGTATCCCATTTCCTTGAACATTCATGGAAATTTCAATAAAATAAGAAAAAGATTGTTAATCTGCATAAAGTAAAAGTGTAAGAATGCAGAAGATTGAATATTAATGTTGTCAACCATGATTTGGAAGATGGCGGGGGTGCTGGATAAAAGAAAGAAAGAAAAACTGTTGTATCCCATTTCCTTGAACATTCATGGAAATTTCAATAAAATAATAAAAAGATTGTTAATCTGCATAAAGAAAAAGAGTAAGAATGCAGAAGATAGAATATTAATGTTGTCAACCATGAATTAGAAGCTGCGGGCAAGTGGGGGATAAAAGAAAGAAAGAAAAACTGTTGTATCCAATTTCCTTGAACATTCATGGAAATTTTAATAAAATAATAAAAAGATTGTTAATCTGCATAAAGGAAAAGTGTAAGAATGCAGAAGATTGAATATTACTGTTGCCAACCATGATTTGGAAGGTGGGAGGTGGTGGGGGATAAAAGAAAGAATGAAAAACTGTTGTATTCCATTTCCTTGAACATTCATGGAAATTTCATTAAAATAATAAAAAGATTGTTCATCTGCATAAAGAAAAAGTGTAAGAATGCCGAAGATTGAATATTAATGTTGTCAACCATGATTTGAAAACTGGGGGGGAGTGGGGGATAAAAGAAAGAAAGAAATACAGTTGTATACCATTTCCTTGAACATTCATGGAAAGTTCAATAAAATAATAAAAAGAATGGTAATCTGCATAAAGAAAAAGAATAAGAATGCAGAAGATAGAATATTAATGTTGTCAACCATGATTTGGAAGCTTGGAGCGTGGGGGATAAAAGAAAGAAAGAGAAATTGTTGTATCCCATTTCCTTGAACATTCATGGAAATTTTAATAAAATAATAAAAAGATTGTTAATCTGCATAAAGAAAAAGAGTAAGAATGTAGAAGATAGAATATTAATGTTGTCAACCATGATTTGGAAGCTTGGGGAGTGGGGGATAAAAGAAAGAAAGAGAAAATGTTGTATCCCATTTCTTTGAACATTCATTAAATTTCAATAAAATAATGACAAGATTGTTAAATGCATAAAGAAAACGAGTATGAAGGCAGAAGATACAATATTATGTTGTCAACCATGATTTGGAAGCTGGGGGGATGGGGGATGAAAGAAAGAAAGAAAAACTGTTGTATCCCATTTCCTTGAACATTCATGGAAATTTCAAAAAAATATTAAAAGATTGTTAATCTGCATAAAGAAAAAGAGTAAGAATGCAGGAGATAGAATGTTCATGTTGTCAACCATGATTTGGAAGCTGGCGGGGGTGGGGGATAAAAGAAAGAAAGAAAAACTGTTGTATCCCATTTCCTTGAACATTCATGGAAATTTCAATACAATAATAAAAAGATTGTTAATCTGCATAAAGAAAAAGAGTAAGAATGCAGAAGATAGAATATTAATGTTGTCAACCATGTTTTGGAAGCTGGGGGGTTGTGGGGGATAAAAGAAAGAAAGAAAAACTGTTGTATCCCATTTCCTTGAACATTCATGGAAATTTCAATACAATAATAAAAAGATTGTTAATCTGCATAAAGAAAAAGAGTAAGAATGCAGAAGATTGAATATTAATGTTGTCAACCATGTTTTGGAAGCTGGGGGGTTGTGGGGGATAAAAGAAAGAAAGAAAAACTGTTGTATCCCATTTCCTTGAACATTCATGGAAATTTCAATAAAATAAGAAAAAGATTGTTAATATGCATAAAGAAAAAGTGTAAGAATGCAGAAGATTGAATATTAATGTTGTCAACCATGATTTGGAAGATGGCGGGGGTGCTGGATAAAAGAAAGAAAGAAAAACTGTTGTATCCCATTTCCTTGAACATTCATGGAAATTTCAATAAAATAATAAAAAATTGTTAATCTGCATAAAGAAAAAGTGTAAGAATGCAGAACATTGAATATTAATATTGTCAACCACGATTTGGAAGCTGGGGGCGGGTGGGATGAAAAAAGGAAAGAAATAATGTTGTATCACATTTCCTTGAACATTCATGGAAATTTCAATAAAATAATAAAAAGATTGTGAGTCTGCATAAAGAAAAACTGTAAGAATGCAGAAGATAGAATATTAATGTTGTCAACCATGATTTGGAAGCTGGGGGGGGTGGGGGATAAAAGAATGTAAGAAAAGCTGTTGTATCCCAGTTCCTTGACCATTCATGGAAATTTCAATAAAATAATAAAAAGATAGTTAATCTGCATAAAGAAAAAGAGTAAGAATGCAGAAGATAGAATATTAATGTTGTCAACCATGAATTAGAAGCTGCGGGCAAGTGGGGGATAAAAGAAAGAAAGAAAAACTGTTGTATCCAATTTCCTTGAACATTCATGGAAATTTTAATAAAATAATAAAAAGATTGTTAAACTGCATAAAGGAAAAGTGTAAGAATGCAGAAGATTGAATATTACTGTTGCCAACCATGATTTGGAAGGTGGGAGGTGGTGGGGGATAAAAGAAAGAAAGAAAAACTGTTGTATTCCATTTCCTTGAACATTCATGGAAATTTCATTAAAATAATAAAAAGATTGTTCATCTGCATAAAGAAAAAGTGTAAGAATGCCGAAGATTGAATATTAATGTTGTCAACCATGATTTGTAAACTGGGGGGGAGTGGGGGATAAAAGAAAGAAAGAAATACAGTTGTATACTATTTCCTTGAACATTCATGGAAAGTTCAATAAAATAATAAAAAGAATGGTAATCTGCATAAAGAAAAAGAATAAGAATGCAGAAGATACAATATTATGTTGTCAACCATGATTTGGAAGCTGGGGGGATGGGGGATGAAAGAAAGAAAGAAAAACTGTTGTATCCCATTTCCTTGAACATTCATGGAAATTTCAATAAAATAAGAAAAAGATTGTTAATCTGCATAAAGAAAAAGTGTAAGAATGCAGAAGATTGAATATTAATGTTGTCAACCATGATTTGGAAGATGGCGTGGGTGCTGGATAAAAGAAAGAAAGAAAAACTGTTGTATCCCATTTCCTTGAACATTCATGGAAATTTCAATAAAATAATAAAAAGATTGTTAATCTGCATAAAGAAAGAGAGTAAGAATGCAGAAGATAGAATATTAATGTTGTCAACCATGATTTGGAAGCTGGGGGCGCTGGAGGATAAAAGAAAGAAAGAAAAACTTTTTTATCCCATTTCCTTGAACATTCATGGAAATTTCAATACAATAATAAAAAGATTGTTAATCTGCATAAAGAAAAAGTGTAAGAATGCAGAAGATAGAATATTAATGTTGTCAACCATGTTTTGGAAGCTGGGGGGTTGTGGGATATAAAAGAAAGAAAGAAAAACTGTTGTATCCCATTTCCTTGAACATTCATGGAAATTTCAATAAAATAAGAAAAAGATTGTTAATCTGCATAAAGTAAAAGTGTAAGAATGCAGAAGATTGAATATTAATGTTGTCAACCATGATTTGGAAGATGGCGGGGGTGCTGGATAAAAGAAAGAAAGAAAAACTGTTGTATCCCATTTCCTTGAACATTCATGGAAATTTCAATAAAATAATAAAAAGATTGTTAATCTGCATAAAGAAAAAGAGTAAGAATGTATAAGATAGAATATTAATGTTGTCAACCATGATTTGGAAGCTGGGGGCGCTGGAGGATAAAAGAAAGAAAGAAAAACTTTTTTATCCCATTTCCTTGAACATTCATGGAAATTTCAATACAATAATAAAAAGATTGTTAATCTGCATAAACAAAAAGGGTAAGAATGCAGAAGATAGAATATTAATATTGTCAACCATGATTTGTAAACTGGGGGAGAGTGGGGGATAAAAGAAAGAAAGAAAAACAGTTCTATACCATTTCCTTGAACATTCATGGAAATTTCAATAAAATAATAAAAAGATTGCTAATCTGCATAAAGAAAAAGAGTAAGAATGCAGAAGATGGAATATTAATGTTGTCAACCATGATTTGGAAGCCGGGGGGGGGGGATAAAATAAAGAAAGAAAAACTGTTGTATCCCATTTCCTTGAACACTAATGGAAATTTCAATAAAATAATAAAAAGATTGTTAATCTGCATAGAGAAAAAGTGTAAGAATGCAGAAGATGGAATATTAATGTTGTCAACCATGATTTGGAAGCTGTGGGGGTAGGGGGATGAAAGAAAGAAAGAAAAACTGTTGTATCATTTCCTTGAACATTGATGGAAATTTCAATAAAATAATAAAAAGATTGTTAATCTGCATAAAGAAAAAGTGTAAGAATGCAGAACATTGAATATTAATATTGTCAACCACGATTTGGAAGCTGGGTGCGTGGGTGTTGAAAGAAAGAAAGAAATAATGTTGTATCACATTTCCTTGAACATTCATGGAAATTTCAATAAAATAATAAAAAGATTGTTAGTCTGCATAAAGAAAAAGTGTAAGAATGCAGAAGATAGAATATTAATGTTGTCAACCATGATTTGGAAGCTGGGGGATAAAAGAAAGTAAGAAAAACTGTTGTATCCCATTTCCTTGACCATTCATGGAAATTTCAATAAAATAATAAAAAGATTGTTAATCTGCATAAAGAAAAAGAGTAAGAATGCAGAAGATAGAATATTAATGTTGTCAACCATGATTTTGAAGCTGCGGGCCAGTGGGGGATAAAAGAAAGAAAGAAAAACCGTTGTATCCAATTTCCTTGAACATTCATGGAAATTTTAATAAAATGATAAAAAGATTGTTAATCTGCATAAAGGAAAAGTGTAAGAATGCAGAAGATTGAATATTAATGTTGCCAACCATGATTTGGAAGGTGGGAGGTGGTGGGGGATAAAAGAAAGAAAGAAAAACTGTTGTATTCCATTTCCTTGAACATTCATGGAAATTTCATTAAAATAATAAAAAGATTGTTCATCTGCATAAAGAAAAAGTGTAAGAATGCCGAAGATTGAATATTAATGTTGTCAACCATGATTTGTAAACTTGGGGGGAGTGGGTGATAAAAGAAAGAAAGAAATACAGTTGTATACCATTTCCTTGAACATTCATGGAAAGTTCAATAAAATAATAAAAAGATTGTTAATATGCATAAAGAAAAAGTGTAAGAATGCAGAAGATAGAATATTAATGTTGTCAACCATGATTTGGAAGATGGCGGGGGTGCTGGATAAAAGAAAGAAAGAAAAACTGTTGTATCCCATTTCCTTGAACATTCATGGAAATTTCAATAAAATAATAAAAAATTGTTAATCTGCATAAAGAAAAAGTGTAAGAATGCAGAACTTTGAATATTAATATTGTCAACCACGATTTGGAAGCTGGGGGCGTGGGGGATGAAAAAAAGAAAGAAATACAGTTGTATACCATTTCCTTGAACATTCATGGAAAGTTCAATAAAATAATAAAAAGAATGGGAATCTGCATAAAGAAAAAGAATAAGAATGCAGAAGATAGAATATTAATGTTGTCAACCATGATTTGGAAGCTTGGAGCGTGGGGGATAAAAGAAAGAAAAAGAAATTGTTGTATCCCATTTCCTTGAACATTCATGGAATTTCAATAAAATAATGACAAGATTGTGAATCTGCATAAAGAAAAAGAGTATGAAGGCAGAAGATAGAATATTATGTTGTCAACCATGATTTGGAAGCTGGGGGGGGTGGGGGATGAAAGAAAGAAAGAAAAACTGTTGTATCCCATTTCCTTGAACATTCATGGAAATTTCAATAAAATAATAAATAGATTGTTATTTACATAAAGAAAAAGTGTAAGAATGCCGATGATTGAATATTAATGTTGTCAACCATGATTTGGAAGGTGGGGGGTGGTGGGGGATAAAAGAAAGAAAGAAAAAATGTTGTATACCATTTCCTTGAACATTCATGGAAATTTCAATAAAATAATAAAAGATTGTTAATCTGCATAAAGAAAAAGAGTAAGAATGCAGGAGATAGAATGTTCATGTTGTCAACCATGATTTGGAAGCTGGCGGGGGTGGGGGATAAAAGAAAGAAAGAAAAACTGTTGTGTCCCATTTCCTTGAACATTCATGGAAATTTCAATACAATAATAAAAAGATTGTTAATCTGCATAAAGAAAAAGAGTAAGAATGCAGAAGATAGAATATTAATGTTGTCAACCATGTTTTGGAAGCTGGGGGGTTGTGGGGGATAAAAAAAAGAAAGAAAAACTGTTGTATCCCATTTCCTTGAACATTCATGGAAATTTCAATAAAATAAGAAAAAGATTGTTAATCTGCACAAAGTAAAAGTGTAAGAATGCAGAAGATTAAATATTTATGTTGTCAACCATGATTTGGAAGATGGCGGGGGTGCTGGATAAAAGAAAGAAAGAAAAACTGTTGTATCCCATTTCCTTGAACATTCATGGAAATTTCAATAAAATAATAAAAAGATTGTTAATCTGCATAAAGAAAGAGTGTAAGAATGCAGAAGATAGAATATTAATGTTGTCAACCATGAATTAGAAGCTGCGGGCAAGTGGGGGATAAAAGAAAGAAAGAAAAACCGTTGTATCCAATTTCCTTGAACATTCATGGAAATTTTAATAAAATAATAAAAAGATTGTTAATCTGCATAAAGTAAAAGTGTAAGAATGCAGAAGATTGAATATTAATGTTGTCAACCACGATTTGGAAGCTGGGGGCGTGGGGGATAAAAGAAAGAAAGAAAAAATGTTGTATCCCATTTCCTTGGACATTCATGGAAATTTCAATAAAATAATAAATAGATTGTTATTTACATAAAGAAAAAGTGTAAGATTACAGAAAATTGAATATTAATGTTGTCAACCATGATGTGGAAGGTGGGGGGTGGTGGGGGATAAAAGAAAGAAAGAAAAACTGTTGTATACCATTTCCTTGAACATTCATGGAAATTTAAATAAAATAATAAAACGATTGGTAATCTGCATAAAGAAAAAGAGTAAGAATGTAGAAGATACAATATTAATGTTGTCAACCATGATTTGGAAGCTTGGGGAGTGGGGGATAAAAGAAAGAAAGAGAAAATATTGTATCCCATTTCCTTGAACATTCATGAAATTTCAATAAAATAATGACAAGATTGTTAAATGCATAAAGAAAACGAGTATGAAGGCAGAAGATACAATATTATGTTGTCAACCATGATTTGGAAGCTGGGGGGATGGGGGATGAAAGAAACAAAGAAAAACTGTTGTATCCCATTTCCTTGAACATTCATGGAAATTTCAAAAAAATATTAAAAGATTGTTAATCTGCATAAAGAAAAAGAGTAAGAATGCAGGAGATAGAATGTTCATGTTTTCAACCATGATTTGGAAGCTGGCGGGGGTGGGGGATAAAAGAAAGAAAGAAAAACTGTTGTATCCCATTTCCTTGAACATTCATGGACATTTCAATAAAATAAGAAAAAGATTGTTAATCTGCATAAAGAAAAAGAGTAAGAATGCAGAAGATAGAATATTAATGTTGTCAACCATGTTTTGGAAGCTGGGGGGTTGTGGGGGATAAAAAAAAGAAAGAAAAACTGTTGTATCCCATTTCCTTGAACATTCATGGAAATTTCAATAAAATAAGAAAAAGATTGTTAATCTGCACAAAGTAAAAGTGTAAGAATGCAGAAGATTAAATATTTATGTTGTCAACCATGATTTGGAAGATGGCGGGGGTGCTGGATAAAAGAAAGAAAGAAAAACTGTTGTATCCCATTTCCTTGAACATTCATGGAAATTTCAATAAAATAATAAAAAGATTGTTAATCTGCATAAAGAAAGAGAGTAAGAATGCAGAAGATAGAATATTAATGTTGTCAACCATGATTTGGAAGCTGGGGGCGCTGGAGGATAAAAGAAAGAAAGAAAAACTTTTTTATCCCATTTCCTTGAACATTCATGGAAATTTCAATACAATAATAAAAAGATTGTTAATCTGCATAAAGAAAAAGAGTAAGAATGCAGAAGATAGAATATTAATGTTGTCAACCATGTTTTGGAAGCTGGGGGGTTGTGGGGGATAAAAGAAAGAAAGAAAAACTGTTGTATCCCATTTCCTTGAACATTCATGGAAATTTCAATAAAATAAGAAAAAGATTGTTAATCTGCATAAAGTAAAAGTGTAAGAATGCAGAAGATTGAATATTAATGTTGTCAACCATGATTTGGAAGATGGCGGGGGTGCTGGATAAAAGAAAGAAAGAAAAACTGTTGTATCCCATTTCCTTGAACATTCATGGAAATTTCAATAAAATAATAAAAAGATTGTTAATCTGCATAAAGAAAAAGAGTAAGAATGCAGAAGATAGAATATTAATGTTGTCAACCATGATTTGGAAGCTGGGGGCGCTGGAGGATAAAAGAAAGAAAGAAAAACTTTTTTATCCCATTTCCTTGAACATTCATGGAAATTTCAATACAATAATAAAAAGATTGTTAATCTGCATAAAGAAAAAGAGTAAGAATGCAGAAGATAGAATATTAATGTTGTCAACCATGTTTTGGAAGCTGGGGGGTTGTGGGGGATAAAAGAAAGAAAGAAAAACTGTTGTATCCCATTTCCTTGAACATTCATGGAAATTTCAATAAAATAAGAAAAAGATTGTTAATCTGCATAAAGTAAAAGTGTAAGAATGCAGAAGATGGAATATTAATGTTGTCAACCATGATTTGGAAGATGGCGGGGGTGCTGGATAAAAGAAAGAAAGAAAAACTGTTGTATCCCATTTCCTTGAACATTCATGGAAATTTCAATAAAATAATAAAAAGATTGTTAATCTGCATAAACAAAAAGGGTAAGAATGCAGAAGATAGAATATTAATATAGTCAACCATGATTTGTAAACTGGGGGAGAGTGGGGGATAAAAGAAAGAAAGAAAAACAGTTCTATACCATTTCCTTGAACATTCATGGAAATTTCAATAAAATAATAAAAAGATTGTTAATCTGCATAAAGAAAAAGAGTAAGAATGCAGAAGATAGAATATTAGTGTTGTCAACCATGATTTTGACGCTAGGGTGGTGGGTGATAAAAGAAAGAAAGAAAAACTGTTGCGTCCCATTTCCTTGAACATTCATGGAAATTTCAATAAAATAATAAAAAGATTGCTAATCTGCATAAAGAAAAAGAGTAAGAATGCAGAAGATGGAATATTAATGTTGTCAACCATGATTTGGAAGCCGGGGGGGTGGGGGATAAAAGAAAGAAAGAAAAACTGTTGTATCCCATTTCCTTGAACACTCATGGAAATTTCAATGAAATAATAAAAAGATTGTTAATCTGCATAGAGAAAAAGTGTAAGAATGCAGAAGATGGAATATTAATGTTGTCAACCATGATTTGGAAGCTGTGGGGGTAGGGGGATGAAAGAAAGAAAGAAAAACTGTTGTATCATTTCCTTGAACATTGATGGAAATTTCAATAAAATAATAAAAAGATTGTTAGTCTGCATAAAGTAAAAGTGTAAGAATGCAGAAGATAGAATATTAATGTTGTCAACCATGATTTGGAAGCTGGGGGGGTGGGGGATAAAAGAAAGTAAGAAAAACTGTTGTATCCCATTTCCTTGACCATTCATGGAAATTTCAATAAAATAATAAAAAGATAGATAATCTGCATAAAGAAAAAGAGTAAGAATGCAGAAGATAGAATATTAATGTTCTCAACCATGATTTAGAAGCTGCGGGCCAGTGGGGGATAAAAGAAAGATAGAAAAACCGTTGTATCCAATTTCCTTGAACATTCATGGAAATTTCAATAAAATAATAAATAGATTGTTATTTACATAAAGAAAAAGTGTAAGAATGCCGAAGATTGAATATTAATGATGTCAACCATGATTTGGAAGGTGGAGGGTGGTGGGGGATAAAAGAAAGAAAGAAAAACTGTTGTATACCATTTCCTTGAACATTCATGGAAATTTCAATAAAATAATAAAAAGATTGGTAATCTGCATAAAGAAAAAGTGTAAGAATGCCGAAGATTGAATATTAATGTTGTCAACCACGATTTGGAAGCTGGGGGCGTGGGGGATAAAAGAAAGAAAGAAAAAATGTTGTATCCCATTTCCTTGGACATTCATGGAAATTTCAATATAATAATAAATAGATTGTTATTTACATAAAGAAAATGTGTAAGAATACAGAAGATTAAATATTAATGTTGTCAACCATGATTTGGAAGGTGGGGGTTGGTGGGGGATAAAAGAAAGAAAGAAAAACTGTTGTATCCCATTTCCTTGAACATTCATGGAAATTTCAATACAATAATAAAAAGTTTGTTAATCTGCATAATGAAAAACAGTAAGAATGCAGAAGATAGTATATTAATGTTGTCAACCATGATTTGGAAGCTGGGGGAGGTGGGGGATAAAAGAAAGAAAGAAAAACTGTTGTATCCCATTTCCTTGAACATTCATGGAAATTTGAATAAAATAATAAAAAGATTGTTAATATGCATAAAGAAAAAGTGAAAGAATGCTGAAGATAGATGATTAGTGTTGTGAACCATGATTTGGAAGCTTGGGGGGTGGGGGATAAAAGAAAGAAAGAAAAACTCTTGTGTCACATTTCTATGAACATTCATTGAAATTTCAATAAAATAATAAAGAGATTCTTAATCTGCATAGAGAAAAAGAGTAAGAATGCAGAAGATAGAATATTAATGTTGTCAACCATGATTTGGAAGCGTGGGGGGGTGGGGGATAAAAGAATGAAAGAAAAACTGTTGTATACCATTTCCTTGAACATTCATGGAAAGTTCAATAAAATAATAAAAAGATTGGTAATCTGCATAAACAAAAAGAGTAAGAATGCAGGAGATAGAATGTTAATGTTGTCAACCATGATTTGGAAGCTGGCGGGGGTGGGGGATAAAAGAAAGAAAGAAAAACTTTTTTATCCCATTTCCTTGAACATTCATGGAAATTTCAATACAATAATAGAAAGATTGTTAATCTGCATAAACAAAAAGGGTAAGAATGCAGAAGATAGAAGATTAATGTTGTCAACCGTGATTTGTAAACTGAGGGGGAGTGAGGGATAAAAGAAAGAAAGAAAAACAGTTGTATACCATTTCCTTGAACATTCATGGAAAGTTCAATAAAATAATAAAAAGATTGGTAATCTGCATAAAGAAAAAGTGTAAGAATGCAGAACATAGATTATTAATGTTGTCAACCACGATTTGGAAGCTTGGAGCGTTGGGGATAAAAGAAAGAAAGAGAAATTGTTGTATCCCATTTCCTTGAACATTCATGAAATTTCAATAAAATAATGACAAAATTGTGAATCTGCATAAAGAAAAAGAGTATGAAGGCAGAAGATAGAATATTATGTTGTCAACCATGATTTGGAAGCTGGGGGCGGTGGGGGATGAAAGAAAGAAAGAAAAAGTGTCGTATCCCATTTCCTTGAACATTCATGGAAATTTCAATTAAATAACAGAAAGATTGTTAACCTGCGTAAAGAAAGAGTTAGAATGCAGAAGATAGATTATTAATGTTGTCAACCATGATTTGGAAGGTGGGGGGTGGTGGGGGATAAAAGAAAGAAAGAAAAACTGTTGTATACCATTTCCTTGAACATTCATGGAAATTTCAATAAAATAATAAAAAGATTGGTAATCTGCATAAAGAAAAAGACTAAGAATTCAGAAGATAGAATATTAATGTTGTCAACCATGATTTGGAAGCTTGGGGAGCGGGGGATAAAAGAAAGAAAGAGAAAATGTTGTATCCCATTTCCTTGAACATTCATGAAATTTCAATAAAATAATGACAAGATTGTTAAATGCATAAAGAAAAAGAGTATGAAGGCAGAAGATAGAATATTATGTTGTCAACCATGATTTGGAAGCTGGGGGCGGTGGGGGATGAAAGAAAGAAAGAAAAACTGTTGTATCCCATTTCCTTGAACATTCATTCAAATTTCAATAAAATAATAAATAGATTGTTAATCTGCATAAAGAAAAAGTGTAAGAATGCAGAAGATAGAATATTAATCTTGTCAAGCATGATTTGGAAGCTTGGGGGGTGGGGGATAAAAGAAAGAAAGAGAAATTGTTGTATCCCAATTCCTTGAACATTCATAAAATTTCAATAAAATAATAAGAAGTTAGTTAATCTGCATAAAGAAAAAGAGTAAGAATGTAGAAGATAGAATATTAATGTTTTCAACCATGATTTGGAAGCTGGGGGGTTGGGGGATGATAGAAAGAAAGAAAAAGTGTCGTATCCCATTTCCTTGAACATTCATGGAAATTTCAATTAAATAACAGAAAGATTGTTAACCTGCGTAAAGAAAGAGTTAGAATGCAGAAGATAGATTATTAATGTTGGCAACCATGATTTGGAAGCTGGGGGGTATGGGGGATAAAAGAAAGAAAGAAAAACTGTTGTATCCCATTTCCTTGAACTTTCATGGAAATCTCAATAAAATAATAAATAGATTATTAATCTGCATAAAGAAAAAGTGTAAGAATGCAGAAGATAGAATATTAATCTTGTCAACCATGATTTGGAAGCTTGGGGGGTGGGGGTTAAAGGAAAGAAAGAGAAATTGTTGTATCCCAATTCCTTGAACATTCATGAAATTTCAAAAAAAAATGACAAGATTGTTAATCTGCATAAAGAAAAAGAATATGAAGGCAGAAGATAGAATATTATGTTGTCAAACATGATTTGGAAGATGGGGGTGGGTGGGGGATGAAAGAAAGAAAGAAAAACTGTTGTATCCCATTTCTTTGAACATTCATGGAAATTTCAATAAAATAATAAAAAGATTGTTAATCTGCATAGAGAAAAAGAGTAAGAATGCAGAAGATTCAATGTTAATGTTGTCAACAACGATTGGGAATCTGGGGGGTTGTGCGGGATAAAAGAAAGAAAGAAAAACTGTTGTGTCCCATTTCCTTGAACATTCATGGAAATTTCAATACAATAATAAAAAGATTGTTAATCTGCATAAAGAAAAAGAGTAAGAATGCAGAAGATAGAATATTAATGTTGTCAACCATGTTTTGGAAGCTGGGGGGTTGTGGGGGATAAAAAAAAGAAAGAAAAACTGTTGTATCCCATTTCCTTGAACATTCATGGAAATTTCAATAAAATAAGAAAAAGATTGTTAATCTGCACAAAGTAAAAGTGTAAGAATGCAGAAGATTAAATATTTATGTTGTCAACCATGATTTGGAAGATGGCGGGGGTGCTGGATAAAAGAAAGAAAGAAAAACTGTTGTATCCCATTTCCTTGAACATTCATGGAAATTTCAATAAAATAATAAAAAGATTGTTAATCTGCATAAAGAAAGAGTGTAAGAATGCAGAAGATAGAATATTAATGTTGTCAACCATGAATTAGAAGCTGCGGGCAAGTGGGGGATAAAAGAAAGAAAGAAAAACCGTTGTATCCAATTTCCTTGAACATTCATGGAAATTTTAATAAAATAATAAAAAGATTGTTAATCTGCATAAAGTAAAAGTGTAAGAATGCAGAAGATTGAATATTAATGTTGTCAACCACGATTTGGAAGCTGGGGGCGTGGGGGATAAAAGAAAGAAAGAGAAAATATTGTATCCCATTTCCTTGAACATTCATGAAATTTCAATAAAATAATGACAAGATTGTTAAATGCATAAAGAAAACGAGTATGAAGGCAGAAGATACAATATTATGTTGTCAACCATGATTTGGAAGCTGGGGGGATGGGGGATGAAAGAAACAAAGAAAAACTGTTGTATCCCATTTCCTTGAACATTCATGGAAATTTCAAAAAAATATTAAAAGATTGTTAATCTGCATAAAGAAAAAGAGTAAGAATGCAGGAGATAGAATGTTCATGTTTTCAACCATGATTTGGAAGCTGGCGGGGGTGGGGGATAAAAGAAAGAAAGAAAAACTGTTGTATACCATTTCCTTGAACATTCATGGAAATTTCAATAAAATAATAAAAAGATTGTTAATCTGCATAAAGAAAAAGAGTAAGAATGCAGAAGATAGAATATTAATGTTGTCAACCATGTTTTGGAAGCTGGGGGGTTGTGGGGGATAAAAAAAAGAAAGAAAAACTGTTGTATCCCATTTCCTTGAACATTCATGGAAATTTCAATAAAATAAGAAAAAGATTGTTAATCTGCACAAAGTAAAAGTGTAAGAATGCAGAAGATTAAATATTTATGTTGTCAACCATGATTTGGAAGATGGCGGGGGTGCTGGATAAAAGAAAGAAAGAAAAACTGTTGTATCCCATTTCCTTGAACATTCATGGAAATTTCAATAAAATAATAAAAAGATTGTTAATCTGCATAAAGAAAGAGAGTAAGAATGCAGAAGATAGAATATTAATGTTGTCAACCATGATTTGGAAGCTGGGGGCGCTGGAGGATAAAAGAAAGAAAGAAAAACTTTTTTATCCCATTTCCTTGAACATTCATGGAAATTTCAATACAATAATAAAAAGATTGTTAATCTGCATAAAGAAAAAGAGTAAGAATGCAGAAGATAGAATATTAATGTTGTCAACCATGTTTTGGAAGCTGGGGGGTTGTGGGGGATAAAAGAAAGAAAGAAAAACTGTTGTATCCCATTTCCTTGAACATTCATGGAAATTTCAATAAAATAAGAAAAAGATTGTTAATCTGCATAAAGTAAAAGTGTAAGAATGCAGAAGATTGAATATTAATGTTGTCAACCATGATTTGGAAGATGGCGGGGGTGCTGGATAAAAGAAAGAAAGAAAAACTGTTGTATCCCATTTCCTTGAACATTCATGGAAATTTCAATAAAATAATAAAAAGATTGTTAATCTGCATAAAGAAAAAGAGTAAGAATGCAGAAGATAGAATATTAATGTTGTCAACCATGATTTGGAAGCTGGGGGCGCTGGAGGATAAAAGAAAGAAAGAAAAACTTTTTTATCCCATTTCCTTGAACATTCATGGAAATTTCAATAAAATAAGAAAAAGATTGTTAATCTGCATAAAGTAAAAGTGTAAGAATGCAGAAGATTGAATATTAATGTTGTCAACCATGATTTGGAAGATGGCGGGGGTGCTGGATAAAAGAAAGAAAGAAAAACTGTTGTATCCCATTTCCTTGAACATTCATGGAAATTTCAATAAAATAATAAAAAGATTGTTAATCTGCATAAACAAAAAGGGTAAGAATGCAGAAGATAGAATATTAATATAGTCAACCATGATTTGTAAACTGGGGGAGAGTGGGGGATAAAAGAAAGAAAGAAAAACAGTTCTATACCATTTCCTTGAACATTCATGGAAATTTCAATAAAATAATAAAAAGATTGTTAATCTGCATAAAGAAAAAGAGTAAGAATGCAGAAGATAGAATATTAGTGTTGTCAACCATGATTTTGACGCTAGGGTGGTGGGTGATAAAAGAAAGAAAGAAAAACTGTTGCGTCCCATTTCCTTGAACATTCATGGAAATTTCAATAAAATAATAAAAAGATTGCTAATCTGCATAAAGAAAAAGAGTAAGAATGCAGAAGATGGAATATTAATGTTGTCAACCATGATTTGGAAGCCGGGGGGGTGGGGGATAAAAGAAAGAAAGAAAAACTGTTGTATCCCATTTCCTTGAACACTCATGGAAATTTCAATGAAATAATAAAAAGATTGTTAATCTGCATAGAGAAAAAGTGTAAGAATGCAGAAGATGGAATATTAATGTTGTCAACCATGATTTGGAAGCTGTGGGGGTAGGGGGATGAAAGAAAGAAAGAAAAACTGTTGTATCATTTCCTTGAACATTGATGGAAATTTCAATAAAATAATAAAAAGATTGTTAGTCTGCATAAAGTAAAAGTGTAAGAATGCAGAAGATAGAATATTAATGTTGTCAACCATGATTTGGAAGCTGGGGGGGTGGGGGATAAAAGAAAGTAAGAAAAACTGTTGTATCCCATTTCCTTGACCATTCATGGAAATTTCAATAAAATAATAAAAAGATAGATAATCTGCATAAAGAAAAAGAGTAAGAATGCAGAAGATAGAATATTAATGTTCTCAACCATGATTTAGAAGCTGCGGGCCAGTGGGGGATAAAAGAAAGAAAGAAAAACCGTTGTATCCAATTTCCTTGAACATTCATGGAAATTTCAATAAAATAATAAATAGATTGTTATTTACATAAAGAAAAAGTGTAAGAATGCCGAAGATTGAATATTAATGATGTCAACCATGATTTGGAAGGTGGAGGGTGGTGGGGGATAAAAGAAAGAAAGAAAAACTGTTGTATACCATTTCCTTGAACATTCATGGAAATTTCAATAAAATAATAAAAAGATTGGTAATCTGCATAAAGAAAAAGTGTAAGAATGCCGAAGATTGAATATTAATGTTGTCAACCACGATTTGGAAGCTGGGGGCGTGGGGGATAAAAGAAAGAAAGAAAAAATGTTGTATCCCATTTCCTTGGACATTCATGGAAATTTCAATATAATAATAAATAGATTGTTATTTACATAAAGAAAATGTGTAAGAATACAGAAGATTAAATATTAATGTTGTCAACCATGATTTGGAAGGTGGGGGTTGGTGGGGGATAAAAGAAAGAAAGAAAAACTGTTGTATCCCATTTCCTTGAACATTCATGGAAATTTCAATACAATAATAAAAAGTTTGTTAATCTGCATAATGAAAAACAGTAAGAATGCAGAAGATAGTATATTAATGTTGTCAACCATGATTTGGAAGCTGGGGGAGGTGGGGGATAAAAGAAAGAAAGAAAAACTGTTGTATCCCATTTCCTTGAACATTCATGGAAATTTGAATAAAATAATAAAAAGATTGTTAATATGCATAAAGAAAAAGTGAAAGAATGCTGAAGATAGATGATTAGTGTTGTGAACCATGATTTGGAAGCTTGGGGGGTGGGGGATAAAAGAAAGAAAGAAAAACTCTTGTGTCACATTTCTATGAACATTCATTGAAATTTCAATAAAATAATAAAGAGATTCTTAATCTGCATAGAGAAAAAGAGTAAGAATGCAGAAGATAGAATATTAATGTTGTCAACCATGATTTGGAAGCGTGGGGGGGTGGGGGATAAAAGAATGAAAGAAAAACTGTTGTATACCATTTCCTTGAACATTCATGGAAAGTTCAATAAAATAATAAAAAGATTGGTAATCTGCATAAACAAAAAGAGTAAGAATGCAGGAGATAGAATGTTAATGTTGTCAACCATGATTTGGAAGCTGGCGGGGGTGGGGGATAAAAGAAAGAAAGAAAAACTTTTTTATCCCATTTCCTTGAACATTCATGGAAATTTCAATACAATAATAGAAAGATTGTTAATCTGCATAAACAAAAAGGGTAAGAATGCAGAAGATAGAAGATTAATGTTGTCAACCGTGATTTGTAAACTGAGGGGGAGTGAGGGATAAAAGAAAGAAAGAAAAACAGTTGTATACCATTTCCTTGAACATTCATGGAAAGTTCAGTAAAATAATAAAAAGATTGGTAATCTGCATAAAGAAAAAGTGTAAGAATGCAGAACATAGATTATTAATGTTGTCAACCACGATTTGGAAGCTTGGAGCGTTGGGGATAAAAGAAAGAAAGAGAAATTGTTGTATCCCATTTCCTTGAACATTCATGAAATTTCAATAAAATAATGACAAAATTGTGAATCTGCATAAAGAAAAAGAGTATGAAGGCAGAAGATAGAATATTATGTTGTCAACCATGATTTGGAATTGGGGGCGGTGGGGGATGAAAGAAAGAAAGAAAAAGTGTCGTATCCCATTTCCTTGAACATTCATGGAAATTTCAATTAAATAACAGAAAGATTGTTAACCTGCGTAAAGAAAGAGTTAGAATGCAGAAGATAGATTATTAATGTTGTCAACCATGATTTGGAAGATGGGGGTGGGTGGGGGATGAAAGAAAGAAAGAAAAACTGTTGTATCCCATTTCTTTGAACATTCATGGAAATTTCAATAAAATAATAAAAAGATTGTTAATCTGCATAGAGAAAAAGAGTAAGAATGCAGAAGATTCAATGTTAATGTTGTCAACAACGATTGGGAATCTGGGGGGTTGTGCGGGATAAAAGAAAGAAAGAAAAACTGTTGTATCCCATTTCCTTGAACATTCATGGAAATTTCAATAAAATAATAAAAAGATTGTTAATCTGCATAGAGAAAAAGAGTAAGAATGCAGAAGATAGAATATTAATGTTGTTAACCATGATTGGTAAGCTGGGGGGTGTTGGGGGATAAAAGAAAGAAAGAAAAACTGTTGTATCCCATTTCCTTGAACTTTCATGGAAATTTCAATAAAATAATAAAAGATTGTTAATCTGCATAAAGAAAAAGAGTAAGAATGCAGAAGATGGAATATTAATGTTGTCAACCATGATTTGGAAGCTGGGGGGGTAGGGGATGAAAGAAAGAAAGAAAAACTGTTGTATCCCATTTCCTTGAACATTCATGGCAATTTCAATAAAATAATAAAAAATTGTTAATCTGCATAAAGAAAAAGTGTAAGAATGCAGAACATTGAATATTAATATTGTCAACCACGATTTGGAAGCTGGGGGCGTGGGGGATGAAAAAAAGAAAGAAATAATGTTGTATCACATTTCCTTGAACATTCATGGAAATTTCAATAAAATAATAAAAAGATTGTTAGTCTGCATAAAGAAAAAGTGTAAGAATGCAGAAGATAGAATATTAATGTTGTCAACCATGATTTGGAAGCTGGGGGGTGTGGGGGATAAAAGAATGTAAGAAAAACTGTTGTATCCCATTTCCTTGAACATTCATGGAAATTTCAATAAAATAATAAAAAGATAGTTAATCTGCATAAAGAAAAAGAGTAAGAATGCAGAAGATAAAATATTAATGTTGTCAACCATGAATTAGAAGCTGCGGGCAAGTGGGGGATAAAAGAAAGAAAGAGAAACTGTTGTATCCAATTTCCTTGAACATTCATGGAAATTTTAATAAAATAATAAAAAGATTGTTAATCTGCATAAAGTAAAAGTGTAAGAATGCAGAAGATTGAATATTACTGTTGCCAACCATGATTTGGAAGGTGGGAGGTGGTGGGGGATAAAAGAAAGAAAGAAAAACTGTTGTATTCCATTTCCTTGAACATTCATGGAAATTTCATTAAAATAATAAAAAGATTGTTCATCTGCATAAAGAAAAAGTGTAAGAATGCCGAAGATTGAATATTAATGTTGTCAACCACGATTTGGAAGCTGGGGGCGTGGGGGATAAAAGAAAGAAAGAAAAAATGTTGTATCCCGTTTCCTTGGACATTCATGGAAATTTCAATAAAATAATAAATAGATTGTTATTTACATAAAGAAAAAGTGTAAGATTACAGAAGATTGAATATTAATGTTGTCAACCATGATTTGGAAGGTGGGGGTGGTGGGGGATAAAAGAAAGAAAGAAAAACTGTTGTATACCATTTCCTTGAACATTCATGGAAATTTAAATAAAATAATAAAACGATTGGTAATCTGCATAAAGAAAAAGAGTAAGAATGTAGAAGATAGAATATTAATGTTGTCAACCATGATTTGGAAGCTTGGGGAGTGGGGGATAAAAGAAAGAAAGAGAAAATGTTGTATCCCATTTCCTTGAACATTCATGGAAATTTCAATAAAATAATGACAAGATTGTTAAATGCATAAAGAAAACGAGTATGATGGCAGAAGATACAATATTATGTTGTCAACCATGATTTGGAAGCTGGGGGGATGGGGGATGAAAGAAAGAAAGAAAAACTGTTGTATCCCATTTCCTTGAACATTCATGGAAATTTCAAAAAAATATTAAAAGATTGTTAATCTGCATAAAGAAAAAGAGTAAGAATGCAGGAGATAGAATGTTCATGTTGTCAACCATGATTTGGAAGCTGGCGGGGGTGGGGGATAAAAGAAAGAAAGAAAAACTGTTGTATCCCATTTCCATGAACATTCATGGAAAGTTCAATAAAATAATAAAAAGATTGGTAATCTGCATAAAGAAAAAGAGTAAGAATGCAGAAGATAGAATATTAATGTTGTTAACCATGATTTGGAAGCATGGGGAGTGGGGGATACAAGAAAGAAAGAGAAAATGTTTTATCCCATTTCCTTGAACATTCATGAAATTTCAATAAAATAATGACAAGATTGTTAAATGCATAAAGAAAAAGAGTATGAAGGCAGAAGATAGAATATTATGTTGTCAACCATGATTTGGAAGCTGGGGGGGGTGGGGGATGAAAGAAAGAAAGAAAAACTGCTGTATCCCATTTCCTTGAACATTCATGGAAATTTCAATAAAATAATAAAAAGATTGTTAATCTGCATAAAGAAAAAGAGTAAGAATGCAGAAGATAGTATATTAATGTTGGCAACCATGATTTAGAAGCTGGGGGCGCTGGAGGATAAAAGAAAGAAAGAAAAACTGTTGTATCCCATTTACTGGAACATTCATGGAATTTTCAATAAAATAAGAAAAAGATTGTTAATCTGCATAAAGTAAAAGTGTAAGAATGCAGAAGATTGAATATTAATGTTGCCAACCATGATTTGGAAGATGGCGGAGGTGCTGGAGAAAAGAAAGAAAGAAAAACTGTTGTATACCATTTCCTTGAACATTCATGGAAAGTTCAATAAAATAATAAAAAGAATGGTAATCTGCATAAAGAAAAAGAATAAGAATGCAGAAGATAGAATATTAATATTGTCAACCATGATTTGGAAGCTTGGAGCGTGGGGGATAAAAGAAAGAAAGAGAAATTGTTGTATCCCATTTCCTTGAACATTCATGGAATTTCAATAAAATAAAGACAAGATTGTGAATCTGCATAAAGAAAAAGAGTATGAAGGCAGAAGATAGAATATTATGTTGTCAACCATGATTTGGAAGCTGGGGGGGTTGGGGGATGAAAGAAAGAAAGAAAAACTGTTGTATCCCATTTCCTTGAACATTCATGGAAATTTCAATAAAATAATAAATAGATTGTTATTTACATAAAGAAAAAGTGTAAAAATGCCGAAGATTGAATATTAATGTTGTCAACCATGATTTGGAAGTTGGGGGGTGGTGGGGGATAAAAGAAAGAAAGAAAAACTGTTGTATACCATTTCCTTGAACATTCATGGAAATTTCAATAAAATAATAAAAAGATTGGTAATCTGCATAAAGAAAAAGTGTAAGAATGCCGAAGATTGAATATTAATGTTGTCAACCACGATTTGGAAGCTGGGGGCGTGGGGGATAAAAGAAAGAAAGAAAAAATGTTGTGTCCCATTTCCTTGGACATTCATGGAAATTTCAATAAAATAATAAATAGATTGTTATTTACATAAAGAAAATGTGTAAGTATACAGAAGATTAAATATTAATGTTGTCAACCATGATTTGGAAGGTGGGGGTTGGTGGGGGATAAAAGAAAGAAAGAAAATCTGTTGTATACCATTTCCTTGAACATTCATGGAAATTTCAATAAAATAATAAAAGATTGTTAATCTGCATAAAGAAAAAGAGTAAGAATGCAGGAGATAGAATGTTCATGTTGTCAACCATGATTTGGAAGCTGGCAGGGGTGGGGGAGAAAAGAAAGAAAGAAAAACTGTTGTATCCCATTTCCTTGAACATTCATGGAAATTTCAATACAATAATAAAAAGTTTGTTAATCTGCATAAAGAAAACCAGTAAGAATGCAGAAGATAGTATATTAATGTTGTCAACCATGATTTGGAAGCTGGGGGAGGTGGGGGATAAAAGAAAGAAAGAAAAACTGTTGTATCCCATTTCCTTGAACATTCATGGAAATTTCAATAAAATAATAAAAAGATTGTTAATATGCATAAAGAAAAAGTGTAAGAATGCTGAAGATAGAGGATTAGTGTTGTGAACCATGATTTGGAAGCTTGGGGGGTGGGGGATAAAAGAAAGAAAGAAAAACTCTTGTGTCAAATTTCTATGAACATTCATTGAAATTTCAATAAAATAATAAAGAGATTCTTAATCTGCATAGAGAAAAAGAGTAAGAATGCAGAAGATAGAATATTAATGTTGTCAACCATGATTTGGAAGCTTGGGGGGGTGGGGGATAAAAGAATGAAAGAAAAACTGTTGTATACCATTTCCTTGAACATTCATGGAAAGTTCAAAAAAATAATAAAAAGATTGTTAATCTGCATAAACAAAAAGAGTAAGAATGCAGGAGATAGAATGTTAATGTTGTCAACCATGATTTGGAAGCTGGCGGGGGTGGGGGATAAAGGAAAGAAAGAAAAACTTTTTTATCCCATTTCCTTGAACATTCATGGAAATTTCAATACAATAATAAAAAGATTGTTAATCTGCATAAACAAAAAGGGTAAGAATGCAGAAGATGGAATATTAATGTTGTCAACCATGTTTTGGAAGCTGGGGGGGTAGGGGGATGAAAGAAAGAAAGAAAAACCTTTGTATCCCATTTCCTTGAACATTCATGGAAATTTCAATAAAATAATAAAAAATTGTTAATCTGCATAAAGAAAAAGTGTAAGAATGCAGAATATTGAATATTAATATTGTCAACCACGATTTGGAAGCTGGGGGCGTGCGGGATGAAAGAAAGAAAGAAATAATGTTGTATCACATTTCCTTGAACATTCATGGAAATTTCAATAAAATAATAAAAAGATTGTTAGTCTGCATAAAGAAAAAGTGTAAGAATGCAGAAGATAGAATATTAATGTTGTCAAACATGATTTGGAAGCGGGGGGGGTGGGGGATAAAAGAAAGTAAGAAAAACTGTTGTATCCCATTTCCTTGAACATTCATGGAAATTTCAATAAAATAATAAAAAGATAGTTAATCTGCATAAAGAAAAAGAGTAAGAATGCAGAAGATAGAATATTAATGTTGTCAACCATGAATTAGAAGCTGCGGGCAAGTGGGGGATAAAAGAAAGAAAGAAAAACTGTTGTATCCAATTTCCTTGAACATTCATGGAAATTTTAATAAAATAATAAAAAAGATTGTTAATCTGCATAAAGTAAAAGTGTAAGAATGCACAAGATTGAATATTACTGTTGCCAACCATGATTTGGAAGGTGGGAGGTGGTGGGAGATAAAAGAAAGAAAGAAAAACTGTTGTATTCCATTTCCTTGAACATTCATAGAAATTTCATTAAAATAATAAAAAGATTGTTCAACTGCATAAAGAAAAAGTGTAAGAATGCCGAAGATTGAATATTAATGTTGTCAACCACGATTTGGAAGCTGGGGGCGTGGGGGATAAAAGAAAGAAAGAAAAAATGTTGTATCCCATTTCCTTGGACATTCATGGAAATTTCAATAAAATAATAAATAGATTGTTATTTACATAAAGAAAAAGTGTAAGAATACAGAAGATTGAATATTAATGTTGTCAACCATGATTTGGAAGGTGGTGGGTGGTGGGGGATAAAAGAAAGAAAGAAAAACTGTTGTATACCATTTCCTTGAACATTCATGGAAATTTCAATAAAATATTTAAAAGATTGGTAATCTGCATAAAGAAAAAGAGTAAGAATGCAGAAGATAGAATATTAATGTTGTCAACCATGATTTGGAAGCTTGGGGAGTGGGGGATAAAAGAAAGAATGAGAAAATGTTGTATCCCATTTCTTTGAACATTCATGAAATTTCAGTAAAATAATGACAAGATTGTTACATGCATAAAGAAAAAGAGTATGAAGGCAGAAGATACAATATTATGTTGTCAACCATGATTTGGAAGCTGGGAGGGTGGGGGATGAAAGAAAGAATAAAAAACTGTTGTATCCCATTTCCTTGAACATTCATGGAAATTTCAAATAAATAATAAAAGATTGTTAATCTGCATGAAGAAAAAGAGTAAGAATGCAGGAGATAGAATGTTCATGTTGTCAACCATGATTTGGAAGCTGGCGGGGGTGGGGGATAAAAGAAAGAAAGAAAAACTGTTGTATCCCATTTCCTTGAACATTCATGAAATTTCAATAAAATAATGACAAGATTGTGAATCTGCATAAAGAAAAAGAATATGAAGGCAGAAGATAGAATATTATGTTGTTATCCATGATTTGGAAGCTGGGGGGGTGGGTGATGAAAGAAAGAAAGAAAAACTGTTGTATCCCATTTCCTTGAACATTCATGGAAATTTCAATAAAATAATAAAAGATTGTTAATCTGCATAAAGAAAAAGAGTAAGAATGCAGGAGATAGAATGTTAATGTTGTCAACCATGATTTGGATGCTGGCGGGTGTGGGGATAAAAGAAAGAAAGAAAAACTGTTGTATCCTATTTCCTTGAACATTCATGGAAATTTCAATACAATAATAAAAAGATTGTTAATCTGCATAAAGAAAGAGAGTAAGAATGCAAAAGATAGAATATTAATATTGTCAACCATGATTTGGAAGCTGGGGGCGCTGGAGGATAAAAGAAAGAAAGAAACACAGTTGTATCCCATTTCCTTGAACATTCATGGCAATTTCAATAAAATAATAAAAAGATTGTTAATCTGCATAAAGAAAAAGAGTAAGAATGCAGAAGATAGAATGTTAATGTTGTCAACAATGATTTGGAAGCTGGGGGGTTGTGCGGGATAAAAGAAAGAAAGAAAAATTGTTGTATCCCATTTCCTTGAAAATTCATGGAAATTTCAATAAAATAATAAAAAGATTGTTAATCTGCATAGAGAAAAAGAGTAAGAATGCAGAAGATAGAATATTAATGTTGTCAACCATGATTGGGAAGCTGGTGGGTGTGGGGGGATAAAAGAAAGAAAGAAAAACTGTTGTATCCCATTTCCTTGAACTTTCATGGAAATTTCAATAAAATAAGAAAAGATTGTTAATCTGCATAAAGGAAAACAGTAAGAATGCAGAAGGTAGAATATTAATGTTTTCAATCATGATTTGGAAGCTGGGGGGGTGGTGGATAAAAGAATGAAAGAAAAACTGTTGTATCCCATTTCCTTGAACATTCATCGAAATTTCAATAAAATAATAAAAAGATTGTTAATATGCATAAAGAAAAAGTGTAAGAATGCAGAAGATAGAATATTAGTGTTGGGAACTAAGATTTGGAAGCTGTTGGGGTGGGGGATAAAAGAAAGAAAGAAAAACTCTTGTGTCACATTTCTATGAACATTCATTGAAATTTCAATAAAATAATAAAGAGATTCTTAATCTGCATAGAGAAAAAGAGTAAGAATGACGAAGATAGAATATTAATGTTGTCAACCATGATTTAGAAGCTGCGGGCCAGTGGGGGATAAAAGAAAGAAAGAAAAACCGTTGTATCCAATTTCCTTGAACATTCATGGAAATTTTAATAAAATAATAAAAAGATTGTTAATCTGCATAAAGGAAAAGTGTAAGAATGCAGAAGATTGAATATTAATGTTGCCAACCATGATTTGGAAGGTGGGAGGTGGTGGGGGATAAAAGAAAGAAAGAAAAACTGTTGTATTCCATTTCCTTGAACATTCATGGAAATTTCATTAAAATAATAAAAAGATTGTTCATCTGCATAAAGAAAAAGTGTAAGAATGCCAAAGATTGAATATTAATGTTGTCAACCATGATTTGTAAACTTGGGGGGAGTGGGTGATAAAAGAAAGAAAGAAATACAGTTGTATACCATTTCCTTGAACATTCATGGAAAGTTCAATAAAATAATAAAAAGAATGGGAATCTGCATAAAGAAAAAGAATAAGAATGCAGAAGATAGAATATTAATGTTGTCAACCATGATTTGGAAGCTTGGAGCGTGGGGGATAAAAGAAAGAAAAAGAAATTGTTGTATCCCATTTCCTTGAACATTCATGGAATTTCAATAAAATAATGACAAGATTGTGAATCTGCATAAAGAAAAAGAGTATGAAGGCAGAAGATAGAATATTATGTTGTCAACCATGATTTGGAAGCTGGGGGGGGTGGGGGATGAAAGAAAGAAAGAAAAACTGTTGTATCCCATTTCCTTGAACATTCATGGAAATTTCAATAAAATAATAAATAGATTGTTATTTACATAAAGAAAAAGTGTAAGAATGCCGATGATTGAATATTAATGTTGTCAACCATGATTTGGAAGGTGGGGGGTGGTGGGGGATAAAAGAAAGAAAGAAAAAATGTTGTATACCATTTCCTTGAACATTCATGGAAATTTCAATAAAATAATAAAAGATTGTTAATCTGCATAAAGAAAAAGAGTAAGAATGCAGGAGATAGAATGTTCATGTTGTCAACCATGATTTGGAAGCTGGCGGGGGTGGGGGATAAAAGAAAGAAAGAAAAACTGTTGTGTCCCATTTCCTTGAACATTCATGGAAATTTCAATACAATAATAAAAAGATTGTTAATCTGCATAAAGAAAAAGAGTAAGAATGCAGAAGATAGAATATTAATGTTGTCAACCATGTTTTGGAAGCTGGGGGGTTGTGGGGGATAAAAAAAAGAAAGAAAAACTGTTGTATCCCATTTCCTTGAACATTCATGGAAATTTCAATAAAATAAGAAAAAGATTGTTAATCTGCACAAAGTAAAAGTGTAAGAATGCAGAAGATTAAATATTTATGTTGTCAACCATGATTTGGAAGATGGCGGGGGTGCTGGATAAAAGAAAGAAAGAAAAACTGTTGTATCCCATTTCCTTGAACATTCATGGAAATTTCAATAAAATAATAAAAAGATTGTTAATCTGCATAAAGAAAGAGTGTAAGAATGCAGAAGATAGAATATTAATGTTGTCAACCATGAATTAGAAGCTGCGGGCAAGTGGGGGATAAAAGAAAGAAAGAAAAACCGTTGTATCCAATTTCCTTGAACATTCATGGAAATTTTAATAAAATAATAAAAAGATTGTTAATCTGCATAAAGTAAAAGTGTAAGAATGCAGAAGATTGAATATTAATGTTGTCAACCACGATTTGGAAGCTGGGGGCGTGGGGGATAAAAGAAAGAAAGAAAAAATGTTGTATCCCATTTCCTTGGACATTCATGGAAATTTCAATAAAATAATAAATAGATTGTTATTTACATAAAGAAAAAGTGTAAGATTACAGAAAATTGAATATTAATGTTGTCAACCATGATTTGGAAGGTGGGGGGTGGTGGGGGATAAAAGAAAGAAAGAAAAACTGTTGTATACCATTTCCTTGAACATTCATGGAAATTTAAATAAAATAATAAAACGATTGGTAAACTGCATAAAGAAAAAGAGTAAGAATGTAGAAGATAGAATATTAATGTTGTCAACCATGATTTGGAAGCTTGGGGAGTGGGGGATAAAAGAAAGAAAGAGAAAATATTGTATCCCATTTCCTTGAACATTCATGAAATTTCAATAAAATAATGACAAGATTGTTAAATGCATAAAGAAAACGAGTATGAAGGCAGAAGATACAATATTATGTTGTCAACCATGATTTGGAAGCTGGGGGGATGGGGGATGAAAGAAACAAAGAAAAACTGTTGTATCCCATTTCCTTGAACATTCATGGAAATTTCAAAAAAATATTAAAAGATTGTTAATCTGCATAAAGAAAAAGAGTAAGAATGCAGGAGATAGAATGTTCATGTTTTCAACCATGATTTGGAAGCTGGCGGGGGTGGGGGATAAAAGAAAGAAAGAAAAACTGTTGTATCCCATTTCCTTGAACATTCATGGACATTTCAATAAAATAAGAAAAAGATTGTTAATCTGCATAAAGAAAAAGAGTAAGAATGCAGAAGATAGAATATTAATGTTGTCAACCATGTTTTGGAAGCTGGGGGGTTGTGGGGGATAAAAAAAAGAAAGAAAAACTGTTGTATCCCATTTCCTTGAACATTCATGGAAATTTCAATAAAATAAGAAAAAGATTGTTAATCTGCACAAAGTAAAAGTGTAAGAATGCAGAAGATTAAATATTTATGTTGTCAACCATGATTTGGAAGATGGCGGGGGTTCTGGATAAAAGAAAGAAAGAAAAACTGTTGTATCCCATTTCCTTGAACATTCATGGAAATTTCAATAAAATAATAAAAAGATTGTTAATCTGCATAAAGAAAGAGAGTAAGAATGCAGAAGATAGAATATTAATGTTGTCAACCATGATTTGGAAGCTGGGGGCGCTGGAGGATAAAAGAAAGAAAGAAAAACTTTTTTATCCCATTTCCTTGAACATTCATGGAAATTTCAATACAATAATAAAAAGATTGTTAATCTGCATAAAGAAAAAGTGTAAGAATGCAGAAGATTGAATATTAATGTTGTCAACCATGATTTGGAAGATGGCGGGGGTGCTGGATAAAAGAAAGAAAGAAAAACTGTTGTATCCCCTTTCCTTGAACATTCATGGAAATTTCAATAAAATAATAAAAAGATTGTTAATCTGCATAAAGAAAAAGAGTAAGAATGCAGAAGATAGAATATTAATGTTGTCAACCATGATTTGGAAGCTGGGGGCGCTGGAGGATAAAAGAAAGAAAGAAAAACTTTTTTATCCCATTTCCTTGAACATTCATGGAAATTTCAATACAATAATAAAAAGATTGTTAATCTGCATAAAGAAAAAGAGTAAGAATGCAGAAGATAGAATATTAATGTTGTCAACCATGATTTGGAAGCTGGCGGGAGTGGGGATAAAAGAAAGAAAGAAAAACTGTTGTATCCTATTTCTTTGAACATTCATGGAAATTTCAATAAAATAATAAAAAGATTGTTAATCTGCATAAAGACAAAGATTAAGAATGCAGAAGATTCAATGTTAATGTTGTCAACAACGATTGGGAATCTGGGGGGTTGTGCGGGATAAAAGAAAGAAAGAAAAACTGTTGTATCCCATTTCCTTGAACATTCATGGAAATTTCAATAAAATAATAAAAAGATTGTTAATCTGCATAGAGAAAAAGAGTAAGAATGCAGAAGATAGAATATTAATGTTGTCAACCATGATTGGGAAGCTGGGGGGTGTTGGGGGATAAAAGAAAGAAAGAAAAACTGTTGTATCCCATTTCCTTGAACTTTCATGGAAATTTCAATAAAATAATAAAAGATTGTTAATCTGCATAAAGAAAAAGAGTAAGAATGCAGAAGATGGAATATTAATGTTGTCAACCATGATTTGGAAGCTGGGGGGGTAGGGGATGAAAGAAAGAAAGAAAAACTGTTGTATCCCATTTCCTTGAACATTCATGGCAATTTCAATAAAATAATAAAAAATTGTTAATCTGCATAAAGAAAAAGTGTAAGAATGCAGAACATTGAATATTAATATTGTCAACCACGATTTGGAAGCTGGGGGCGTGGGGGATGAAAAAAAGAAAGAAATAATGTTGTATCACATTTCCTTGAACATTCATGGAAATTTCAATAAAATAATAAAAAGATTGTTAGTCTGCATAAAGAAAAAGTGTAAGAATGCAGAAGATAGAATATTAATGTTGTCAACCATGATTTGGAAGCTGGGGGGTGTGGGGGATAAAAGAATGTAAGAAAAACTGTTGTATCCCATTTCCTTGAACATTCATGGAAATTTCAATAAAATAATAAAAAGATAGTTAATCTGCATAAAGAAAAAGAGTAAGAATGCAGAAGATAAAATATTAATGTTGTCAACCATGAATTAGAAGCTGCGGGCGAGTGGGGGATAAAAGAAAGAAAGAGAAACTGTTGTATCCAATTTCCTTGAACATTCATGGAAATTTTAATAAAATAATAAAAAGATTGTTAATCTGCATAAAGTAAAAGTGTAAGAATGCAGAAGATTGAATATTACTGTTGCCAACCATGATTTGGAAGGTGGGAGGTGGTGGGGGATAAAAGAAAGAAAGAAAAACTGTTGTATTCCATTTCCTTGAACATTCATGGAAATTTCATTAAAATAATAAAAAGATTGTTCATCTGCATAAAGAAAAAGTGTAAGAATGCCGAAGATTGAATATTAATGTTGTCAACCATGATTTGGAAGGTGGGGGTGGTGGGGGATAAAAGAAAGAAAGAAAAACTGTTGTATACCATTTCCTTGAACATTCATGGAAATTTAAATAAAATAATAAAACGATTGATAATCTGCATAAAGAAAAAGAGTAAGAATGCAGGAGATAGAATGTTCATGTTGTCAACCATGATTTGGAAGCTGGCGGGGGTGGGGGATAAAAGAAAGAAAGAAAAACTGTTGTATCCCATTTCCATGAACATTCATGGAAAGTTCAATAAAATAATAAAAAGATTGGTAATCTGCATAAAGAAAAAGAGTAAGAATGCAGAAGATAGAATATTAATGTTGTTAACCATGATTTGGAAGCATGGGGAGTGGGGGATACAAGAAAGAAAGAGAAAATGTTTTATCCCATTTCCTTGAACATTCATGAAATTTCAATAAAATAATGACAAGATTGTTAAATGCATAAAGAAAAAGAGTATGAAGGCAGAAGATAGAATATTATGTTGTCAACCATGATTTGGAAGCTGGGGGGGGTGGGGGATGAAAGAAAGAAAGAAAAACTGCTGTATCCCATTTCCTTGAACATTCATGGAAATTTCAATAAAATAATAAAAAGATTGTTAATCTGCATAAAGAAAAAGAGTAAGAATGCAGAAGATAGTATATTAATGTTGGCAACCATGATTTAGAAGCTGGGGGCGCTGGAGGATAAAAGAAAGAAAGAAAAACTGTTGTATCCCATTTACTGGAACATTCATGGAATTTTCAATAAAATAAGAAAAAGATTGTTAATCTGCATAAAGTAAAAGTGTAAGAATGCAGAAGATTGAATATTAATGTTGTCAACCATGTTTTGGAAGCTGGGGGGTTGTGGGGGATAAAAGAAAGAAAGAAAAACTGTTGTATCCCATTTCCTTGAACATTCATGGAAATTTCAATAAAATAAGAAAAAGATTGTTAATCTGCATAAAGTAAAAGTGTAAGAATGCAGAAGATTGAATATTAATGTTGCCAACCATGATTTGGAAGATGGCGGAGGTGCTGGAGAAAAGAAAGAAAGAAAAACTGTTGTATACCATTTCCTTGAACATTCATGGAAAGTTCAATAAAATAATAAAAAGAATGGTAATCTGCATAAAGAAAAAGAATAAGAATGCAGAAGATAGAATATTAATATTGTCAACCATGATTTGGAAGCTTGGAGCGTGGGGGATAAAAGAAAGAAAGAGAAATTGTTGTATCCCATTTCCTTGAACATTCATGGAATTTCAATAAAATAAAGACAAGATTGTGAATCTGCATAAAGAAAAAGAGTATGAAGGCAGAAGATAGAATATTATGTTGTCAACCATGATTTGGAAGCTGGGGGGGTTGGGGGATGAAAGAAAGAAAGAAAAACTGTTGTATCCCATTTCCTTGAACATTCATGGAAATTTCAATAAAATAATAAATAGATTGTTATTTACATAAAGAAAAAGTGTAAAAATGCCGAAGATTGAATATTAATGTTGTCAACCATGATTTGGAAGTTGGGGGGTGGTGGGGGATAAAAGAAAGAAAGAAAAACTGTTGTATACCATTTCCTTGAACATTCATGGAAATTTCAATAAAATAATAAAAAGATTGGTAATCTGCATAAAGAAAAAGTGTAAGAATGCCGAAGATTGAATATTAATGTTGTCAACCACGATTTGGAAGCTGGGGGCGTGGGGGATAAAAGAAAGAAAGAAAAAATGTTGTGTCCCATTTCCTTGGACATTCATGGAAATTTCAATAAAATAATAAATAGATTGTTATTTACATAAAGAAAAAGAGTAAGAATGCAGAAGATAGAATATTAATGTTGTCAACCATGAATTAGAAGCTGCGGGCAAGTGGGGGATAAAAGAAAGAAAGAAAAACTGTTGTATCCAATTTCCTTGAACATTCATGGAAATTTTAATAAAATAATAAAAAAGATTGTTAATCTGCATAAAGTAAAAGTGTAAGAATGCACAAGATTGAATATTACTGTTGCCAACCATGATTTGGAAGGTGGGAGGTGGTGGGAGATAAAAGAAAGAAAGAAAAACTGTTGTATTCCATTTCCTTGAACATTCATAGAAATTTCATTAAAATAATAAAAAGATTGTTCAACTGCATAAAGAAAAAGTGTAAGAATGCCGAAGATTGAATATTAATGTTGTCAACCACGATTTGGAAGCTGGGGGCGTGGGGGATAAAAGAAAGAAAGAAAAAATGTTGTATCCCATTTCCTTGGACATTCATGGAAATTTCAATAAAATAATAAATAGATTGTTATTTACATAAAGAAAAAGTGTAAGAATACAGAAGATTGAATATTAATGTTGTCAACCATGATTTGGAAGGTGGTGGGTGGTGGGGGATAAAAGAAAGAAAGAAAAACTGTTGTATACCATTTCCTTGAACATTCATGGAAATTTCAATAAAATATTTAAAAGATTGGTAATCTGCATAAAGAAAAAGAGTAAGAATGCAGAAGATAGAATATTAATGTTGTCAACCATGATTTGGAAGCTTGGGGAGTGGGGGATAAAAGAAAGAATGAGAAAATGTTGTATCCCATTTCTTTGAACATTCATGAAATTTCAGTAAAATAATGACAAGATTGTTACATGCATAAAGAAAAAGAGTATGAAGGCAGAAGATACAATATTATGTTGTCAACCATGATTTGGAAGCTGGGAGGGTGGGGGATGAAAGAAAGAATAAAAAACTGTTGTATCCCATTTCCTTGAACATTCATGGAAATTTCAAATAAATAATAAAAGATTGTTAATCTGCATGAAGAAAAAGAGTAAGAATGCAGGAGATAGAATGTTCATGTTGTCAACCATGATTTGGAAGCTGGCGGGGGTGGGGGATAAAAGAAAGAAAGAAAAACTGTTGTATCCCATTTCCTTGAACATTTATGAAATTTCAATAAAATAATGACAAGATTGTGAATCTGCATAAAGAAAAAGAATATGAAGGCAGAAGATAGAATATTATGTTGTTATCCATGATTTGGAAGCTGGGGGGGTGGGTGATGAAAGAAAGAAAGAAAAACTGTTGTATCCCATTTCCTTGAACATTCATGGAAATTTCAATAAAATAATAAAAGATTGTTAATCTGCATAAAGAAAAAGAGTAAGAATGCAGGAGATAGAATGTTAATGTTGTCAACCATGATTTGGATGCTGGCGGGTGTGGGGATAAAAGAAAGAAAGAAAAACTGTTGTATCCTATTTCCTTGAACATTCATGGAAATTTCAATACAATAATAAAAAGATTGTTAATCTGCATAAAGAAAGAGAGTAAGAATGCAAAAGATAGAATATTAATATTGTCAACCATGATTTGGAAGCTGGGGGCGCTGGAGGATAAAAGAAAGAAAGAAACACAGTTGTATCCCATTTCCTTGAACATTCATGGCAATTTCAATAAAATAATAAAAAGATTGTTAATCTGCATAAAGAAAAAGAGTAAGAATGCAGAAGATAGAATGTTAATGTTGTCAACAATGATTTGGAAGCTGGGGGGTTGTGCGGGATAAAAGAAAGAAAGAAAAATTGTTGTATCCCATTTCCTTGAAAATTCATGGAAATTTCAATAAAATAATAAAAAGATTGTTAATCTGCATAGAGAAAAAGAGTAAGAATGCAGAAGATAGAATATTAATGTTGTCAACCATGATTGGGAAGCTGGTGGGTGTGGGGGGATAAAAGAAAGAAAGAAAAACTGTTGTATCCCATTTCCTTGAACTTTCATGGAAATTTCAATAAAATAAGAAAAGATTGTTAATCTGCATAAAGGAAAACAGTAAGAATGCAGAAGGTAGAATATTAATGTTTTCAATCATGATTTGGAAGCTGGGGGGGTGGTGGATAAAAGAATGAAAGAAAAACTGTTGTATCCCATTTCCTTGAACATTCATCGAAATTTCAATAAAATAATAAAAAGATTGTTAATATGCATAAAGAAAAAGTGTAAGAATGCAGAAGATAGAATATTAGTGTTGGGAACTAAGATTTGGAAGCTGTTGGGGTGGGGGATAAAAGAAAGAAAGAAAAACTCTTGTGTCACATTTCTATGAACATTCATTGAAATTTCAATAAAATAATAAAGAGATTCTTAATCTGCATAGAGAAAAAGAGTAAGAATGACGAAGATAGAATGTTAATGTTGTCAACAATGATTTGGAATCTGGGGGGGTTATGCGGGATAAAAGAAAGAATGAAAAACTGTTGTATCCCATTTCCTTGAACATTCATGGAAATTTCAATACAATAATAAAAAGATTGTTAATCTGCATAGAGAAAAAGAGTAAGAATGCAGAAGATAGAATATTAATGTTGTAAACCATGATTTGGAAGCTGGGGGCGCTGGAGGATAAAAGAAAGAAAGAAAAAATGTTGTATCCCATTTCCTTGAACATTCATGGCAATTTCAATAAAATAATAAAAAGATTGTCAATCTGCATAAAGAAAAAGAGTAAGAATGCAGAAGATAGAATATGAATGTTGTCGACCATGATTTGGAAGCTTGGGGAGTGGGGGATAAAAGAAAGAAAGAGAAAATGTTGTATCCCATTTCCTTGAACATTCGTGAAATTTCAGTAAAATAATGACAAGATTGTTAAATGCATAAAGAAAAAGAGTATGAAGGCAGAAGATACAATATTATGTTGTCAACCATGATTTGGAAGCTGGGAGGGTGGGGGATGAAAGAAAGAAAAAAAAACTGTTGTATCCCATTTCCTTGAACATTCATGGCAATTTCAATAAAATAATAAAAAGATTGTTAATCTGCATAAAGAAAAAGAGTAAGAATGCAGGAGATAGAATGTTCATGTTGTCAACCATGATTTGGAAGCTGGCGGGGGTGGGGGATAAAAGAAAGAAAGAAAAACTGTTGTATCCCATTTCCTTGAACATTCATGGAAATTTCAATACAATAATAAAAAGATTGTTAATCTGCATAAAGAAAAAGAGTAAGAATGCAGAAGATAGAATATTAATGTTGTCAACCATGTTTTAGAAGCTGGGGGGTTGTGGGGGATAAAAGAAAGAAAGAAAAACTGTTGTATCCCATTTCCTTGAACATTCATGGAAATTTCAATAAAATAGTAAAAAGATTGTTAATCTGCACAGAGAAAAAGAGTAAGAATGCAGAAGATAGAATATTAATGTTGTCAACCATGATTGGGAAGCTGGGGCGTGTTGGGGGATAAAAGAAAGAAAGAAAAACTGTTGTATCCCATTTCCTTGAACTTTCATGGAAATTTCAATAAAATAAGAAAAGATTGTTAATCTGCATAAAGAAAAAGAGTAAGAATGCAGAAGATGGAATATTAATGTTGTCAACCATGATTTGGAAGCTGGGGGGGTAGGGCGATGAAAGAAAGAAAGAAAAACTGTTGCATCCCATTTCCTTGAACATTCATGGAAATTTCAATAAAATAATAAAAAATTGTTAATCTGCATAAAGAAAAAGTGTAAGAATGCAGAACATTGAATATTAATATTGTCAACCACGATTTGGAAGCTGGGGGCGTGCGGGATAAAAGAAAGAAAGAAATAATGTTGTATCACATTTCCTTGAACATTCATGGAAAATTCAATAAAATAATAAAAAGATTGTTAGTCTGCATAAAGAAAAAGTGAAAGAATGCAGAAGATAGAATATTAATGTTGTCAAACATTATTTGGAAGCTGGGGGGGGGGGAAAGAAAGTAAGAAAAACTGTTGTATCCCATTTCCTTGAACATTCATAGAAATTTCAATAAAATGATAAAAAGATAGTTAATCTGCATAAAGAAAAAGAGTAAGAATGCAGAAGATAGAATATTAATGTTGTCAACCATGAATTAGAAGCTGCGGGCAAGTGGGGGATAAAAGAAAGAAAGAAAAACTGTTGTATCCAATTTCCTTGAACATTCATGGAAATTTTAATAAAATAATAAAAAGATTGTTAATCTGCATAAGGAAAAGTGTAAGAATGCAGAAGATTGAATATTACTGTTGCCAACCATGATTTGGAAGGTGGGAGGTGGTGGGGGATAAAAGAAAGAAAGAAAAACTGTTGTATTCCATTTCCTTGAACATTCATAGAAATTTCATTAAAATAATAAAAAGATTGTTAATCTGCATAAAGAAAAAGTGTAAGAATGCCGAAGATTGAATATTAATGTTGTCAACCACGATTTGGAAGCTGGGGGCGTGGGGGATAAAAGAGAGAAAGAAAAAATGTTGTATCCCATTTCCTTGGACATTCATGGAAATTTCAATAAAATAATAAATAGATTGTTATTTACATAAAGAAAAAGTGTAAGAATACAGAAGATTGAATATGAATGTTGTCAACCATGATTTGGAAGGTGGTGGGTGGTGGGGGATAAAAGAAAGAAAGAAAAACTGTTGTATACCATTTCCTTGAACATTCATGGAAATTTCAATAAAATATTTAAAAGATTGGTAATCTGCATAAAGAAAAAGAGTAAGAACGCAGAAGATAGAATATTAATGTTGTCAACCATGATTGGGAAGCTGGTGGGTGTGGGGGGATAAAAGAAAGAAAGAAAAACTGTTGTATCCCATTTCCTTGAACTTTCATGGAAATTTCAATAAAATAAGAAAAGATTGTTAATCTGCATAAAGGAAAACAGTAAGAATGCAGAAGGTAGAATATTAATGTTTTCAATCATGATTTGGAAGCTGGGGGGGTGGTGGATAAAAGAATGAAAGAAAAACTGTTGTATCCCATTTCCTTGAACATTCATCGAAATTTCAATAAAATAATAAAAAGATTGATAATATGCATAAAGAAAAAGTGTAAGAATGCAGAAGATAGAATATTAGTGTTGGGAACTAAGATTTGGAAGCTGTTGGGGTGGGGGATAAAAGAAAGAAAGAAAAACTCTTGTGTCACATTTCTATGAACATTCATTGAAATTTCAATAAAATAATAAAGAGATTCTTAATCTGCATAGAGAAAAAGAGTAAGAATGACGAAGATAGAATATAAATGTTGTGAACAATGATTTGGAATCTGGGGGGTTATGCGGGATAAAAGAAAGAATGAAAAACTGTTGTATCCCATTTCCTTGAACATTCATGGAAATTTCAATAAAATAATAAAAAGATTGTTAATCTGCATAAAGTAAAAGTGTAAGAATGCACAAGATTGAATATTACTGTTGCCAACCATGATTTGGAAGGTGGGAGGTGGTGGGAGATAAAAGAAAGAAAGAAAAACTGTTGTATTCCATTTCCTTGAACATTCATGGAAATTTCAATTAAATATTAAAAAGATTGGTAATCTGCATAAAGAAAAAGAGTAAGAATGCAGAAGATAGAATATTAATGTTGTCAACCATGATTTGGAAGATTGGGGAGTGGGGGATAAAAGAAAGAAAGAGAAAATGTTGTATCCCATTTCCTTGAACATTCATGAAATTTCAGTAAAATAATGACAAGATTGTTAAATGCATAAAGAAAAAGAGTATGAAGGCAGAAGATACAATATTATGTTGTCAACCATGATTTGGAAGCTGGCGGGGGTGGGGGATAAAAGAAAGAAAGAAAAACTGTTGTATCCCATTTCCTTGATCATTCATGGAAATTTCAATACAATAATAAAAAGATTGTTAATCTGCATAAAGAAAAAGAGTAAGAATGCAGAAGATAGATAATTAATGTTGTCAACCATGTTTTGGAAGCTGGGGGGTTGTGGGGGATAAAAGAAAGAAAGAAAAACTGTTGTATCCCTTTTCCTTGAACATTCATGGAAATTTCAGTAAAATAATAAAAAGATTGATATTCTGCATAAAGAAAAATTGTAAGAATGCAGAAGATAGTCTATTAATCTTGTCAACCATGATTTGGAAGCTTGGGGGGTTGGGGGATAAAAGAATGAAAGAAAAAATGTTGTATCCCATTTCCTTGAACATTCATGGAAATTTCAATAAAATAATAAAAGATAGTTAATCTGCATAAAGAAAAAGAGTAAGAATGCAGGAGATAGAATGTTCATGTTGTCAACCATGATTTGGAAGCTGGCGGGGGTGGGGGATAAAAGAAAGACAGAAGAAGTGTTGTATCCCATTTCCTTGAACATTCATGGAAATTTCAATAAAATAAGAAAAGATTGTTAATCTGCATAAAGAAAAACAGTAAGAATGCAGAAGGTAGAATATTAATGTTTTCAATCATGATTTGGAAGCTGGGGGGCTGGGGGATACAAGAATGAAAGAAAAACTGTTGTATCCCATTTCCTTGAACATTCAAGGAAATTTCAATAAAATAATAAAAAGATTGGTAATCTGCATAAAGAAAAATAGTAAGAATGCAGAAGATAGAATATTAATGTTGTCAACAATGATTTGGAAGCTGGTGGGGTTGGGGGATGATAGAAAGAAAGAAAAAGTGTTGTATCCCATTTCCTTTAACATTCATGGAAATTTCAATAAAATAATAAAAAGATTCTTAATCTGCATAGAGAAAAAGAGTAAGAATGACGAAGATAGAATGTTAATGTTGTCAACAATGATTTGGAATCTGGGGGGTTGTGCGGGATAAAAGAAAGAAAGAAAAACTGTTTTATCCCATTTCCTTGAACATTCATCGAAATTTCAATAAAATAATAAAAAGATTGTTAATATGCATAAAGAAAAAGTGTAAGAATGCAGAAGATAGAATATTAGTGTTGGGAACTAAGATTTGGAAGCTGTTGGGGTGGGGGATAAAAGAAAGAAAGAAAAACTCTTGTGTCACATTTCTATGAACATTCATTGAAATTTCTATAAAATAATAAAGAGATTCTTAATCTGCATATAGAAAAAGAGTAAGAATGACGAAGATAGAATGTTAATGTTGTCAGCAATGATTTGGAATCTGGGGGGTTATGCGGGATAAAAGAAAGAATGAAAAACTGTTGTATCCCATTTCCTTGAACATTCATGGAAATTTCAATACAATAATAAAAAGATTGTTAATCTGCATAGAGAAAAAGAGTAAGAATGCAGAAGATAGAATATTAATGTTGTAAACCATGATTTGGAAGCTGGGGGCGCTGGAGGATAAAAGAAAGAAAGAAAAAATGTTGTATCCCATTTCCTTGAACATTCATGGCAATTTCAATAAAATAATAAAAAGATTGTTAATCTGCATAAAGAAAAAGATTAAGAATGCAGAAGAATGAATGTTAATGTTGTCAACAATGATTTGGAATCTGGGGGGTTGTGCGGGATAAAGGAAAGAAAGAAAAACTGTTGTATACCATTTCCTTGAACATTCATGGAAATTTCAATAAAATAATAAAAAGATTGTTAATCTGCATAAAGAAAAAGAGTAAGAATGCAGAAGATAGAATATTAATGTTGTCAACCCTGATTGGGAAGCTGGGGCGTGTTGGGGGATAAAAGAAAGAAAGAAAAACTGTTGTATCCCATTTCCTTGAACTTTCATGGAAATTTCAATAAAATAATAAAAGATTGTTAATCTGCATAAAGAAAAAGAGTAAGAATGCAGAAGATGGAATATTAATGTTGTCAACCATGTTTTGGAAGCTGGGGGGGTAGGGGGATGAAAGAAAGAAAGAAAAACCTTTGTATCCCATTTCCTTGAACATTCATGGAAATTTCAATAAAATAATAAAAAATTGTTAATCTGCATAAAGAAAAAGTGTAAGAATGCAGAACATTGAATATTAATATTGTCAACCACGATTTGGAAGCTGGGGGCGTGCGGGATGAAAGAAAGAAAGAAATAATGTTGTATCACATTTCCTTGAACATTCATGGAAATTTCAATAAAATAATAAAAAGATTGTTAGTCTGCATAAAGAAAAAGTGTAAGAATGCAGAAGATAGAATATTAATGTTGTCAAACATGATTTGGAAGCTGGGGGGGGGTGGGGGATAAAAGAAAGTAAGAAAAACTGTTGTATCCCATTTCCTTGAACATTCATGGAAATTTCAATAAAATAATAAAAAGATAGTTAATCTGCATAAAGAAAAAGAGTAAGAATGCAGAAGATAGAATATTAATGTTGTCAACCATGAATTAGAAGCTGCGGGCAAGTGGGGAATAAAAGAAAGAAAGAAAAACTGTTGTATCCAATTTCCTTGAACATTCATGGAAATTTTAATAAAATAATAAAAAGATTGTTAATCTGCATAAAGTAAAAGTGTAAGAATGCACAAGATTGAATATTACTGTTGCCAACCATGATTTGGAAGGTGGGAGGTGGTGGGAGATAAAAGAAAGAAAGAAAAACTGTTGTATTCCATTTCCTTGAACATTCATAGAAATTTCATTAAAATAATAAAAAGATTGTTCAACTGCATAAAAAAAAGTGTAAGAATGCCGAAGATTGAATACTAATGTTGTCAACCATGATTTGGAAGGTGGTGGGTGGTGGGGGATAAAAGAAAGAAAGAAAAACTGTTGTATACCATTTCCTTGAACATTCATGGAAATTTCAATAAAATATTAAAAAGATTGGTAATCTGCATAAAGAAAAAGAGTAAGAATGCAGAAGATAGAATATGAATGTTGTCGACCATGATTTGGAAGCTTGGGGAGTGGGGGATAAAAGAAAGAAAGAGAAAATGTTGTATCCCATTTCCTTGAACATTCATGAAATTTCAGTAAAATAATGACAAGATTGTTAAATGCATAAAGAAAAAGAGTATGAAGGCAGAAGATACAATATTATGTTGTCAACCATGATTTGGAAGCTGGGAGGGTGGGGGATGAAAGAAAGAAAAAAAAACTGTTGTATCCCATTTCCTTGAACATTCATGGAAATTTCAAATAAATAATAAAAGATTGTTAATCTGCATGAAGAAAAAGAGTAAGAATGCAGGAGATAGAATGTTCATGTTGTCAACCATGACTTGGAAGCTGGCGGGGGTGGGGGATAAAAGAAAGAAAGAAAAACTGTTGTATCCCATTTCCTTGAACATTCATGGAAATTTCAATACAATAATAAAAAGATTGTTAATCTGCATAAAGAAAAAGAGTAAGAATGCAGAAGATAGAATATTAATGTTGTCAACCATGTTTTAGAAGCTGGGGGGTTGTGGGGGATAAAAGAAAGAAAGAAAAACTGTTGTATCCCATTTCCTTGAACATTCATGGAAATTTCAATAAAATAGTAAAAAGATTGTTAATCTGCACAGAGAAAAAGAGTAAGAATGCAGAAGATAGAATATTAATGTTGTCAACCATGATTGGGAAGCTGGGGCGTGTTGGGGGATAAAAGAAAGAAAGAAAAACTGTTGTATCCCATTTCCTTGAACTTTCATGGAAATTTCAATAAAATAAGAAAAGATTGTTAATCTGCATAAAGAAAAAGAGTAAGAATGCAGAAGATGGAATATTAATGTTGTCAACCATGATTTGGAAGCTGGGGGGGTAGGGGGATGAAAGAAAGAAAGAAAAACTGTTGCATCCCATTTCCTTGAACATTCATGGAAATTTCAATAAAATAATAAAAAATTGTTAATCTGCATAAAGAAAAAGTGTAAGAATGCAGAACATTGAATATTAATATTGTCAACCACGATTTGGAAGCTGGGGGCGTGCGGGATAAAAGAAAGAAAGAAATAATGTTGTATCACATTTCCTTGAACATTCATGGAAAATTCAATAAAATAATAAAAAGATTGTTAGTCTGCATAAAGAAAAAGTGAAAGAATGCAGAAGATAGAATATTAATGTTGTCAAACATGATTTGGAAGCTGGGGGGGCGTGGGGGATAAAAGAAAGTAAGAAAAACTGTTGTATCCCATTTCCTTGAACATTCATAGAAATTTCAATAAAATGATAAAAAGATAGTTAATCAGCATAAAGAAAAAGAGTAAGAATGCAGAAGATAGAATATTAATGTTGTCAACCATGAATTAGAAGCTGCGGGCAAGTGGGGGATAAAAGAAAGAAAGAAAAACTGTTGTATCCAATTTCCTTGAACATTCATGGAAATTTTAATAAAATAATAAAAAGATTGTTAATCTGCATAAAGTAAAAGTGTAAGAATGCAGAAGATTGAATATTACTGTTGCCAACCATGATTTGGAAGGTGGGAGGTGGTGGGGGATAAAAGAAAGAAAGAAAAACTGTTGTATTCCATTTCCTTGAACATTCATGGAAATTTCATTAAAATAATAAAAAGATTGTTAATCTGCATAAAGAAAAAGTGTAAGAATGCCGAAGATTGAATATTAATGTTGTCAACCACGATTTGGAAGCTGGGGGCGTGGGGGATAAAAGAGAGAAAGAAAAAATGTTGTATCCCATTTCCTTGGACATTCATGGAAATTTCAATAAAATAAGAAATAAATTGTTATTTACATAAAGAAAAAGTGTAAGAATACAGAAGATTGAATATGAATGTTGTCAACCATGATTTGGAAGGTGGTGGGTGGTGGGGGATAAAAGAAAGAAAGAAAAACTGTTGTATACCATTTCCTTGAACATTCATGGAAATTTCAATTAAATATTAAAAAAATTGGTAATCTGCATAAAGAAAAAGAGTAAGAATGCAGAAGATAGAATATTAATGTTGTCAACCATGATTTGGAAGATTGGGGAGTGGGGGATAAAAGAAAGAAAGAGAAAGTGTTGTATCCCATTTCCTTGAACATTCATGAAATTTCAGTAAAATAATGAAAAGATTGTTAAATGCATAAAGAAAAAGAGTATGAAGGCAGAAGATACAATATTATGTTGTCAACCATGATTTGGAAGCTGGCGGGGGTGGGGGATAAAAGAAAGAAAGAAAAACTGTTGTATCCCATTTCCTTGAACATTCATGGAAATTTCAATACAATAATAAAAAGATTGTTAATCTGCATAAAGAAAAAGAGTAAGAATGCAGAAGATAGATAATTAATGTTGTCAACCATGTTTTGGAAGCTGGGGGGTTGTGGGGGATAAAAGAAAGAAAGAAAAACTGTTGTATCCCATTTCCTTGAACATTCATGGAAATTTCAGTAAAATAATAAAAAGATTGTTATTCTGCATAAAGAAAAATAGTAAGAATGCAGAAGATAGACTATTAATCTTGTCAACCATGATTTGGAAGCTTGGGGGGTTGGGGGATAAAAGAGTGAAAGAAAAACTGTTGTATACCATTTCCTTGAACATTCATGGAAAGTTCAATAAAATAATAAAAAGATTGGTAATCTACATAAAGAAAAAGTGTAAGAATGCAGAAGATAGAATATTAATGTTGTCAACCATGATTTGGAAACTTGGAGCGTGGGGGATAAAAGAAAGAAAGAAAAACTGTTGTATCCCATTTCCTTGAACATTCATGGAAATTTCAATAAAATAATAAAAGATAGTTAATCTGCATAAAGAAAAAGAGTAAGAATGCAGGAGATAGAATGTTCATGTTGTCAACCATGATTTGGAAGCTGGCGGGGGTGGGGGATAAAAGAAAGACAGAAAAAGTGTTGTATCCCATTTCCTTGAACATTCATGGAAATTTCAATAAAATAAGAAAAGATTGTTAATCTGCATAAAGAAAAACAGTAAGAATGCAGAAGGTAGAATATTAATGTTTTCAATCATGATTTGGAAGCTGGGGGGCTGGGGGATACAAGAATGAAAGAAAAACTGTTGTATCCCATTTCCTTGAACATTTATGGAAATTTCAATACAATAATAAAAAGATTGGTAATCTGCATAAAGAAAAATAGTAAGAATGCAGAAGATAGAATATTAATGTTGTCAACAATGATTTGGAAGCTGGTGGGGTTGGGGGATGATAGAAAGAAAGAAAAAGTGTTGTATCCCATTTCCTTTAACATTCATGGAAATTTCAATAAAATAATAAAAAGATTCTTAATCTGCATAGAGAAAAAGAGTAAGAATGACGAAGATAGAATGTTAATGTTGTCAACAATGATTTGGAATCTGGGGGGTTGTGCGGGATAAAAGAAAGAAAGAAAAACTGTTTTATCCCATTTCCTTGAACATTCAGGGAAATTTCAATACAATAATAAAAAGATTGTTAATCTGCATAGAGAAAAAGAGTAAGAATGCAGAAGATAGAATATTAATGTTGTCAACCATGATTTGGAAGCTGGGGGCGATGGAGGATAAAAGAAAGAAAGAAAAAATGTTGTATCCCATTTCCTTGAACATTCATGGCAATTTCAATTAAATAATAAAAAGATTGTTAATCTGCATAAAGAAAAAGTTTAAGAATGCAGAAGATTGAATGTTAATGTTGTCAACAATGATTTGGAATCTGGGGGGTTGTGCGGGATAAAAGAAAGAAAGAAAAACTGTTGTATCCCATTTCCTTGAACGTTCATGGAAATTTCAATAAAATAATAAAAAGATTGTTAATCTGCACAGAGAAAAAGAGTAAGAATGCAGAAGATAGCATATTAATGTTGTCAACCATGATTGGGAAGCTGGGTCGTGTTGGGGGATAAAAGAAAGAAAGAAAAACTGTTGTATCCCATTTCCTTGAACTTTAATGGAAATTTAAATAAAATAATAAAAGATTGTTAATCTGCATAAAGAAAAAGAGTAAGAAAGCAGAAGATGGAATATTAGTGTTGTCAACCATGATTTGGAAGCTGGGAGGGTAGGGGGATGAAAGAAAGAAAGAAAAACTGTTGTAACCCATTTCCTTGAACATTCATGGAAATTTCAATAAAATAATAAAAAATTGTTAATCTGCATAAAGAAAAAGTGTAAGAATGCAGAACATTGAATATTAATATTGTCAACCACGATTTGGAAGCTGGGGGCGTGCGGGATGAAAGAAAGAAAGAAATAATGTTGTATCACATTTCCTTGAACATTCATGGAAATTTCAATAAAATAATAAAAAGATTGTTAAATGCATAAAGAAAAAGAGTATGAAGGCACAAGTTACAATATTATGTTGTCAACCATGATTTGGAAGCTGGGGGGGTGGGGGATGAAAGAAAGAAAGAAAAACTGTTGTGTCCCATTTCCTTGAACATTCATGGAAATTTCAAAAAAATAATAAAAGATTGTTAATCTGCGTAAAGAAAAAGAGTAAGAATGCAGGAGATAGAATGTTCATGTTGTCAACCATGATTTGGAAGCTGGCGGGGGTGGGGGATAAAAGAAAGAAAGAAAAACTGTTGTATCCCATTTCCTTGAACATTCATGGAAATTTCAATACAATAAAAAAACATTGTTAATCTGCATAAAGAAAAAGTGTAAGAATGCAGAAGATAGAATATTAATGTTGTCAACCATGTTTTAGAAGTTGGGGGGTTGTGGGGGATAAAAGAAAGAAAGAAAAACAGTTGTATCCCATTTCCTTGAACATTCATGGAAATTTCAATAAAATAAGAAAAAGATTGTTAATCTGCATAAAGTAAAACTGTAAGAATGCAGAAGATTGTATATTAATGTTGTCAACCATGATTTGGAAGATGGCGGGGGTGCTGGATAAAAGAAAGAAAGAAAAACTGTTGTATCCCATTTCCTTGAACATTCATGGAAATTTCAATAAAATAATAAAAAGATTGTTAATCTGCATAGAGAAAAAGAGTAAGAATGCAGAAGATAGAATATTAATGTTATCAACCATGATTGGGAAGCTGGGGGGTGTTGGGGGATAAAAGAAAGAAAGAAAAACTGTTGTATCCCATTTCCTTGAACTTTCATGGAAATTTCAATAAAATAATAAAAGATTGTTAATCTGCATAAAGAAAAATAGTAAGAATGCAGAAGATGGAATATTAATGTTGTCAACCATGATTTGGAAGCTGGGGGGGTAGGGGGATGAAAGAAAGAAAGAAAAACTGTTGTATACCATTTCCTTGAACATTCATGGAAATTTCAATAAAATAATAAAAAAATGTTAATCTGCATAAAGAAAAAGTGTAAGAATGCAGAACATTGAATATTAATATTGTCAACCACGATTTGGAAGCTGGGGGCATGGGGGATGAAAGAAAGAAAGAAATAATGTTGTATCCCATTTCCTTTAACATTCATGGAAATTTCGATAAAATAATAAAAAGATAGTTAATCTGCATAAAGAAAAAGAGTAAGAATGCAGAAGATAGAATATTAATGTTGTCAACCATGAATTAGAAGCTGCGGGCAAGTGGGGGATAAAAGAAAGAAAGAAAAACTGTTGTATCCAATTTCCTTGAACATTCCTGGAAATTTTAATAAAATAGTAAAAAGATTGTTAATCTGCATAAAGTAAAAGTGTAAGAATGCAGAAGATTGAATATTACTGTTGCCAACCATGATTTGGAAGGTGGGAGGTGGTGGGGGATAAAAGAAAGAAAGAAAAACTGTTGTATTCCATTTCCTGGAACATTCATGGAAATTTCATTAAAATAATAAAAAGATTGTTCATCTGCATAAAGAAAAAGTGTAAGAATGCCGAAGATTGAATATTAATGTTGTAAACCACGATTTGGAAGCTGGGGGCGTGGGGGATAAATAAAGAAAGAAAAAATGTTGTATCCCATTTCCTTGGACATTCATGGAAATTTCAATAAAATAATAAATAGATTGTTATTTACATAAAGAAAAAGAGTAAGATTACAGAAGATTGAATATTAATGTTGTCAACCATGATTTGGAAGGTGGGGGGTGGTGGGGGATAAAAGAAGGAAAGAAAAACTGTTGTATACCATTTCCTTGAACATTCATGGAAATTTCAATAAAAAAAATAAAACGATTGGTAATCTACATAAAGAAAAAGAGTAAGAATGCAGAAGATAGAATATTAATGTTGTCAACCATGAATTTGAAGCTTGGGGAGTGGGGGATAAAAGAAAGAAAGAGAAAATGTTGTATCCCCTTTCCTTGAACATTCATGAAATTTCAATAAAATAATGACAAGATTGTTAAATGCATAAAGAAAAAGAGTATGAAGGCAGAAGATACAATATTATGTTGTCAACCATGATTTGGAAGCTGGGGGGGTGGGGGATGAAAGAAAGAAAGAAAAACTGTTGTATCCCTTTTCCTTGAACATTCATGGAAATTTCAAAAAAATAATAAAAGATTGTTAATCTGCATAAAGAAAAAGAGTAAGAATGCAGGAGATAGAATGTTCATGTTGTCAACCATGATTTGGAAGCTGGCGGGGGTGGGGGATAAAAGAAAGAAAGAAAAACTGTTGTATCCCATTTCCTTGAACTTTCATGGAAATTTCAATACAATAATAAAAAGATTGTTAATCTGCATAAAGAAAAAGAGTAAGAATGCAGAAGATAGAATATTAATGTTGTCAACCATGTTTTAGAAGCTGGGGGGTTGTGGGGGATAAAAGAAAGAAAGAAAAACTGTTGTATCCCATTTCCTTGAACATTCATGGAAATTTCAATAAAATAAGAAAAAGATTGTTAATCTGCATAAAGTAAAACTGTAAGAATGCAGAAGATTGAATATTAATGTTGTCAACCATGATTTGGAAGATGGCGGGGGTGCTGGAAAAAGAAAGAAAGAAAAACTGTTGTATCCCATTTCCTTGAACATTCATGGAAATTTCAATAAAATAATAAAAAGATTGTTAATCTGCATAAAGAAAAAGAGTAAGAATGCAGAAGATAGAATATTAATGTTGTCAACCATGATTTGGAAGCTGGGGCCGCTGGAGGATAAAAGAAAGAAAGGAAAACTGTTGTATCCCATTTACTTGAACATTCATGGAAATTTCAATAAAATAATAAACAGATTGTTAATCTGCATAGAGAAAAAGAGTAAGAATGCAGAAGATAGAATATTAATGTTGTCAACCATGTTTTGGAAGCTGGGGGGTGGTGGGGTATAAAAGAAAGAAAGAAAAACTGTTGTATCCCATTTCCTTGAACATTCATGGAAATTTCAATAAAATAAGAAAAAGATTGTTAATCTGCATAAAGAAAGAGAGTAAGAATGCAGAAGATAGAATATTAATGTTGTCAACCATGAATTAGAAGCTGCGGGCAAGTGGGGGATAAAAGAAAGAAAGAAAAACTGTTGTATCCAATTTCCTTGAACATTCCTGGAAATTTTAATAAAATAGTAAAAAGATTGTTAATCTGCATAAAGTAAAAGTGTAAGAATGCAGAAGATTGAATATTACTGTTGCCAACCATGATTTGGAAGGTGGGAGGTGGTGGGGGATAAAAGAAAGAAAGAAAAACTGTTGTATTCCATTTCCTGGAACATTCATGGAAATTTCATTAAAATAATAAAAAGATTGTTCATCTGCATAAAGAAAAAGTGTAAGAATGCCGAAGATTGAATATTAATGTTGTAAACCACGATTTGGAAGCTGGGGGCGTGGGGGATAAATAAAGAAAGAAAAAATGTTGTATCCCATTTCCTTGGACATTCATGGAAATTTCAATAAAATAATAAATAGATTGTTATTTACATAAAGAAAAAGAGTAAGATTACAGAAGATTGAATATTAATGTTGTCAACCATGATTTGGAAGGTGGGGGGTGGTGGGGGATAAAAGAAGGAAAGAAAAACTGTTGTATACCATTTCCTTGAACATTCATGGAAATTTCAATAAAAAAAATAAAACGATTGGTAATCTACATAAAGAAAAAGAGTAAGAATGCAGAAGATAGAATATTAATGTTGTCAACCATGAATTTGAAGCTTGGGGAGTGGGGGATAAAAGAAAGAAAGAGAAAATGTTGTATCCCCTTTCCTTGAACATTCATGAAATTTCAATAAAATAATGACAAGATTGTTAAATGCATAAAGAAAAAGAGTATGAAGGCAGAAGATACAATATTATGTTGTCAACCATGATTTGGAAGCTGGGGGGGTGGGGGATGAAAGAAAGAAAGAAAAACTGTTGTATCCCTTTTCCTTGAACATTCATGGAAATTTCAAAAAAATAATAAAAGATTGTTAATCTGCATAAAGAAAAAGAGTAAGAATGCAGGAGATAGAATGTTCATGTTGTCAACCATGATTTGGAAGCTGGCGGGGGTGGGGGATAAAAGAAAGAAAGAAAAACTGTTGTATCCCATTTCCTTGAACTTTCATGGAAATTTCAATACAATAATAAAAAGATTGTTAATCTGCATAAAGAAAAAGAGTAAGAATGCAGAAGATAGAATATTAATGTTGTCAACCATGTTTTAGAAGCTGGGGGGTTGTGGGGGATAAAAGAAAGAAAGAAAAACTGTTGTATCCCATTTCCTTGAACATTCATGGAAATTTCAATAAAATAAGAAAAAGATTGTTAATCTGCATAAAGTAAAACTGTAAGAATGCAGAAGATTGAATATTAATGTTGTCAACCATGATTTGGAAGATGGCGGGGGTGCTGGAAAAAGAAAGAAAGAAAAACTGTTGTATCCCATTTCCTTGAACATTCATGGAAATTTCAATAAAATAATAAAAAGATTGTTAATCTGCATAAAGAAAAAGAGTAAGAATGCAGAAGATAGAATATTAATGTTGTCAACCATGATTTGGAAGCTGGGGCCGCTGGAGGATAAAAGAAAGAAAGGAAAACTGTTGTATCCCATTTACTTGAACATTCATGGAAATTTCAATAAAATAATAAACAGATTGTTAATCTGCATAGAGAAAAAGAGTAAGAATGCAGAAGATAGAATATTAATGTTGTCAACCATGTTTTGGAAGCTGGGGGGTGGTGGGGTATAAAAGAAAGAAAGAAAAACTGTTGTATCCCATTTCCTTGAACATTCATGGAAATTTCAATAAAATAAGAAAAAGATTGTTAATCTGCATAAAGAAAGAGAGTAAGAATGCAGAAGATAGAATATTAATGTTGTCAACCATGAATTAGAAGCTGCGGGCAAGTGGGGGATAAAAGAAAGAAAGAAAAACTGTTGTATCCAATTTCCTTGAACATTCATGGAAATTTTAATAAAATAATAAAAAGATTATTAATCTGCATAAAGTGAAAGTGTAAGAATGCAGAAGATTGAATATTACTGTTGCCAACCATGATTTGGAAGGTGGGAGGTGGTGGGGGATAAAAGAAAGAAAGAAAAACTGTTGTATTCCATTTCCTTGAACATTCATGGAAATTTCATTAAAATAATAAAAAGATTGTTCATCTGCATAAAGAAAAAGTGTTCGAATGCCGAAGATTGAATATTAATGTTGTCAACCACGATTTGGAAGCTGGGGGCGTGGGGGATAAAAGAAAGCAAGAAAAAATGTTGTATCCCATTTCCTAGGAAATTCATGGAAATTTCAATAAAATAATAAATAGATTGTTATTTACATAAAGAAAAAGTGTAAGATTACAGAAGATTGAATATTAATATTGTCAACCATGATTTGGAAGGTGGGGGGTGGTGGGGGATAAAAGGAAGAAAGAAAAACTGTTGTATACCATTTCCTTGAACATTCATGGAAATTTCAATAAAATAATAAAACGATTGGTAATCTGCATAAAGAAAAAGAGTAAGAATGCAGAAGATAGAATATTAATGTTGTCAACCATGATTTGGAAGCTTGGGGAGTGGGGGATAAAAGAAAGAAAGTGAAAATGTTGTATCCCATTTCCTTGAACATTCATGAAATTTCAATAAAATAATGACAAGATTGTTAAATGCATAAAGAAAACGAGTATGAAGGCAGAAGATACAATATTATGTTGTCAACCATGATTTGGAAGCTGGGGGGGTGGGGGATGAAAGAAAGAAAGAAAAACTGTTGTATCCCATTTCCTTGAACATTCATGGAAATTTCAAAAAAATAATAAAAGATTGTTAATCTGCATAAAGAAAAAGAGTAAGAATGCAGGAGATAGAATGTTCATGTTGTCAACCATGATTTGGAAGCTGGCGGGGGTGGGGGATAAAAGAAAGAAAGAAAAACTGTTGTATCCCATTTCCTTGAACATTCATGGAAATTTCAATACAATAATAAAAAGATTGTTAATCTGCATAAAGAAAAAGAGTAAGAATGCAGAAGATAGAATATTAATGTTGTCAACCATGTTTTAGAAGCTTGGGGGTTGTGGGGGATAAAAGAGAGAAAGAAAAACTGTTGTATCCCATTTCCTTGAACATTCATGGAAATTTCAATAAAATAAGAAAAAGATTGTTAATCTGCATAAAGTAAAACTGTAAGAATGCAGAAGATTGAATATTAATGTTGTCAACCATGATTTGGAAGATGGCGGGGGTGCTGGAAAAAGAAAGAAAGAAAAACAGTTGTATCCCATTTCCTTGAACATTCATGGAAATTTCAATAAAATAATAAAAAGATTGTTAATCTGCATACAGAAAAAGAGTAAGAATGCAGAAGATAGAATATTAATGTTGTCAACCATGATTTGGAAGCTGGGGCCGCTGGAGGATAAAAGAAAGAAAGAAAAACTGTTGTATCCCATTTACTTGAACATTCATGGTAAGTTCAATAAAATAATAAAAAGATTGTTAATCTGCATAGAGAAAAAGAGTAAGAATGCAGAAGATAGAATATTAATGTTGTCAACCAGGTTTTGGAAGCTGGGGGGTGGTGGGGTATAAAAGAAAGAAAGAAAAACTGTTGTATTCCATTTCCTTGAACATTCATGGAAATTTCAATAAAATAAGAAAAAGATTGTTAATCTGCATAAAGTAAAAGTGTAAGAATGCAGAAGATTGAATATTAATGTTGTCAACCATGATTTGGAAGATGGCGGGGGTGCTGGATAAAAGAAAGAAAGAAAAACTGTTGTATGCCATTTCCTTGAACATTCATGGAAATTTCAATAAAATAATAAAAAGATTGTTAATCTGCATAAAGAAAGAGAGTAAGAATGCAGAAGATAGAATATTAATGTTGTCAACCATGAATTAGAAGCTGCGGGCAAGTGGGGGATAAAAGAAAGAAAGAAAAACTGTTGTATCCAATTTCCTTGAACATTCATGGAAATTTTAATAAAATAATAAAAAGATTATTAATCTGCATAAAGTAAAAGTGTAAGAATGCAGAAGATAGAATATTACTGTTGCCAACCATGATTTGGAAGGTGGGAGGTGGTGGGGGATAAAAGAAAGAAAGAAAAACTGTTGTATTCCATTTCCTTGAACATTCATGGAAATTTCAATAAAATAATAAAAAGATTGGTAATCTGCATAAAGAAAAATAGTAAGAATGCAGAAGATAGAATATTAATGTTGTCAACCATGAATTAGAAGCTGCGGGCAAGAGGTGGATAAAAGAAAGAAAGAAAAACTGTTGTATCCAATTTCCTTGAACATTCATGGAAATTTCAATAAAATAAGAAAAGATTGTTAATCTGCATAAAGAAAAACAGTAAGAATGCCGAAGGTAGAATATTAATGTTTTCAATCATGATTTGGAAGCTGGGGGGCTGGGGGATACAAGAATGAAAGAAAAACTGTTGTATCCCATTTCCTTGAACATTCATGGAAATTTCAATAAAATAATAAAAAGATTGGTAATCTGCATAAAGAAAAATAGTAAGAATGCAGAAGATAGAATATTAATGTTGTCAACAATGATTTGGAAGCTGGTGGGGTTGGGGGATGATAGAAAGAAAGAAAAAGTGTTGTATCCCATTTCCTTTAACATTCATGGAAATTTCAATAAAATAATAAAAAGATTCTTAATCTGCATAGAGAAAAAGAGTAAGAATGACGAAGATAGAATGTTAATGTTGTCAACAATGATTTGGAATCTGGGGGGTTGTGCGGGATAAAAGAAAGAAAGAAAAACTGTTTTATCCCATTTCCTTGAACATTCAGGGAAATTTCAATACAATAATAAAAAGATTGTTAATCTGCATAGAGAAAAAGAGTAAGAATGCAGAATATAGAATATTAATGTTGTCAACCATGATTTGGAAGCTGGGGGCGCTGGAGGATAAAAGAAAGAAAGAAAAACTGTTGTATCCCATTTCCTTGAACATTCATGGAAATTTCAATAAAATAATAAAAAGATAGTTAATCTGCATAAAGAAAAAGAGTAAGAATGCAGAAGATAGAATATTAATGTTGTCAACCATGAATTAGAAGCTGCGGGCAAGTGGGGAATAAAAGAAAGAAAGAAAAACTGTTGTATCCAATTTCCTTGAACATTCATGGAAATTTTAATAAAATAATAAAAAGATTGTTAATCTGCATAAAGTAAAAGTGTAAGAATGCACAAGATTGAATATTACTGTTGCCAACCATGATTTGGAAGGTGGGAGGTGGTGGGAGATAAAAGAAAGAAAGAAAAACTGTTGTATTCCATTTCCTTGAACATTCATAGAAATTTCATTAAAATAATAAAAAGATTGTTCAACTGCATAAAAAAAAAGTGTAAGAATGCCGAAGATTGAATACTAATGTTGTCAACCACGATTTGGAAGCTGGGGGTGTGGGGGATAAAAGAAAGAAAGAAAAAATGTTGTATACCATTTCCTTGGACATTCATGGAAATTTCAATAAAATAATAAATAGATTGTTATTTACATAAAGAAAAAGTGTAAGAATACAGAAGATTGAATATTAATGTTGTCAACCATGTTTTGGAAGCTGGGGGGGTAGGGGGATGAAAGAAAGAAAGAAAAACCTTTGTATCCCATTTCCTTGAACATTCATGGAAATTTCAATAAAATAATAAAAAATTGTTAATCTGCATAAAGAAAAAGAGTAAGAATGCAGAAGATAGAATATTAATGTTGTCAACCATGAATTAGAAGCTGCGGGCAAGTGGGGAATAAAAGAAAGAAAGAAAAACTGTTGTATCCAATTTCCTTGAACATTCATGGAAATTTTAATAAAATAATAAAAAGATTGTTAATCTGCATAAAGTAAAAGTGTAAGAATGCACAAGATTGAATATTACTGTTGCCAACCATGATTTGGAAGGTGGGAGGTGGTGGGAGATAAAAGAAAGAAAGAAAAACTGTTGTATTCCATTTCCTTGAACATTCATAGAAATTTCATTAAAATAATAAAAAGATTGTTCAACTGCATAAAAAAAAAGTGTAAGAATGCCGAATATTGAATACTAATGTTGTCAACCACGATTTGGAAGCTGGGGGTGTGGGGGATAAAAGAAAGAAAGAAAAAATGTTGTATCCCATTTCCTTGGACATTCATGGAAATTTCAATAAAATAATAAATAGATTGTTATTTACATAAAGAAAAAGTGTAAGAATACAGAAGATTGAATATTAATGTTGTCAACCATGATTTGGAAGGTGGTGGGTGGTGGGGGATAAAAGAAAGAAAGAAAAACTGTTGTATACCATTTCCTTGAACATTCATGGAAATTTCAATAAAATATTAAAAAGATTGGTAATCTGCATAAAGAAAAAGAGTAAGAATGCAGAAGATAGAATATGAATGTTGTCGACCATGATTTGGAAGCTTGGGGAGTGGGGGATAAAAGAAAGAAAGAGAAAATGTTGTATCCCATTTCCTTGAACATTCATGAAATTTCAGTAAAATAATGACAAGATTGTTAAATGCATAAAGAAAAAGAGTATGAAGGCAGAAGATACAATATTATGTTGTCAACCATGATTTGGAAGCTGGGAGGGTGGGGGATGAAAGAAAGAAAAAAAAACTGTTGTATCCCATTTCCTTGAACATTCATGGAAATTTCAAATAAATAATAAAAGATTGTTAATCTGCATGAAGAAAAAGAGTAAGAATGCAGGAGATAGAATGTTCATGTTGTCAACCATGATTTGGAAGCTGGCGGGGGTGGGGGATAAAAGAAAGAAAGAAAAACTGTTGTATCCCATTTCCTTGAACATTCATGGAAATTTCAATACAATAATAAAAAGATTGTTAATCTGCATAAAGAAAAAGAGTAAGAATGCAGAAGATAGAATATTAATGTTGTCAACCATGTTTTAGAAGCTGGGGGGTTGTGGGGGATAAAAGAAAGAAAGAAAAACTGTTGTATCCCATTTCCTTGAACATTCATGGAAATTTCAATAAAATAGTAAAAAGATTGTTAATCTGCACAGAGAAAAAGAGTAAGAATGCAGAAGATAGAATATTAATGTTGTCAACCATGATTGGGAAGCTGGGGCGTGTTGGGGGATAAAAGAAAGAAAGAAAAACTGTTGTATCCCATTTCCTTGAACTTTCATGGAAATTTCAATAAAATAAGAAAAGATTGTTAATCTGCATAAAGAAAAAGAGTAAGAATGCAGAAGATGGAATATTAATGTTGTCAACCATGATTTGGAAGCTGGGGGGGTAGGGGGATGAAAGAAAGAAAGAAAAACTGTTGCATCCCATTTCCTTGAACATTCATGGAAATTTCAATAAAATAATAAAAAATTGTTAATCTGCATAAAGAAAAAGTGTAAGAATGCAGAACATTGAATATTAATATTGTCAACCACGATTTGGAAGCTGGGGGCGTGCGGGATAAAAGAAAGAAAGAAATAATGTTGTATCACATTTCCTTGAACATTCATGGAAAATTCAATAAAATAATAAAAAGATTGTTAGTCTGCATAAAGAAAAAGTGAAAGAATGCAGAAGATAGATATTAATGTTGTCAAACATGATTTGGAAGCTGGGGGGGCGTGGGGGATAAAAGAAAGTAAGAAAAACTGTTGTATCCCATTTCCTTGAACATTCATAGAAATTTCAATAAAATGATAAAAAGATAGTTAATCTGCATAAAGAAAAAGAGTAAGAATGCAGAAGATAGAATATTAATGTTGTCAACCATGAATTAGAAGCTGCGGGCAAGTGGGGGATAAAAGAAAGAAAGAAAAACTGTTGTATCCAATTTCCTTGAACATTCATGGAAATTTTAATAAAATAATAAAAAGATTGTTAATCTGCATAAAGTAAAAGTGTAAGAATGCAGAAGATTGAATATTACTGTTGCCAACCATGATTTGGAAGGTGGGAGGTGGTGGGGGATAAAAGAAAGAAAGAAAAACTGTTGTATTCCATTTCCTTGAACATTCATGGAAATTTCAATAAAATATTAAAAAGATTGGTAATCTGCATATAGAAAAAGATTAAGAATGCAGAAGATAGAATATTAATGTTGTCAACCATGATTTGGAAGCATGGGGAGTGGGGGATACAAGAAAGAAAGAGAAAATGTTTTATCCCATTTCCTTCAACATTCATGAAATTTCAATAAAATAATGACAAGATTGTTAAATGCATAAAGAAAAAGAGTATGAAGGCAGAAGATAGAATATTATGTTGTCAACCATGATTTGGAAGCTGGGGGGGGTGGGGGATAAAAGAAAGAAGGAAAAACTGTTGTATCCCATTTCCTTGAACATTCATGGAAATTTCAATAAAATAATAAAAAGATTGTTAATCTGCATAAAGAAAAAGAGTAAGAATGCAGAAGATAGTATATTAATGTTGTCAACCATGTTTTAGAAGCTGGGGGCGCTGGAGGATAAAAGAAAGAAAGAAAAACTGTTGTATCCCATTTACTGGAACATTCATGGAATTTTCAATAAAATAAGAAAAAGATTGTTAATCTGCATAAAGTAAAAGTGTAAGAATGCAGAAGATTGAATATTAATGTTGTCAACCATGATTTGGAAGATGGCAGGGGTGCTGGATAAAAGAAAGAAAGAAAAACTGTTGTATCCCATTTCCTGGTACATTCATGGAAATTTCAATAAAATAATAAAAAGATTGTTAATCTGCATAAAGAAAAAGAGTAAGAATGCAGAAGATAGAATATTAATGTTGTCAACCATGATTTGGAAGCTGGGGTCGCTGGAGGATAAAAGAAAGAACGAAAAACGGCTGTATCCCATTTACTGGAACATTCATGGAAATTTCAATAAAATAATAAAAAGATTGTTAATCTGCATAAAGAAAAAGAGTAAGAATGCAGAAGATAGAATATTAATGTTGTCAACCATGATTTGTAAACTGGGGGGGAGTGGGGGATAAAAGAAAGAAAGAAAAACAGTTGTATACCATTTCCTTGAACATTCATGGAAAGTTCAATAAAATAATAAAAAGATTGGTAATCTGCATAAAGAAAAAGAGTAAGAATGCAGAAGATAGAATATTAGTGTTTTCAACCATGATTTTGACGCTGGGGGGTTGGGGGATAAAAGAAAGAAAGAAAAACTGTTGCCTCCCATTTCCTTGAACATTCATGGAAATTTCAATAAAATAATAAAAAGATTGCTAATCTGCATAAAGAAAAAGAGTAAGAATGCAGAAGATGGAATATTAAAGTTGTCAACCATGATTTTGAAGCTGTGGGGGTAGGGGGATGAAAGAAAGAAAGAAAAACTGTTGTATCATTTCCTTGAACATTGATGGAAATTTCAATAAAATAATAAAAAGATTGTTAATCTGCATAAAGAAAAAGTGTAAGAATGCAGAACATTGAATATTAATATTGTCAACCACGATTTGGAAGCTGGGTGCGTGGGGGATGAAAGAAAGAAAGAAATAATGTTGTATCACATTTCCTTGAACATTCATGGAAATTTCAATAAAATAATAAAAAGATTGTTAGTCTGCATAAAGAAAAAGTGTAAGAATGCAGAAGATAGAATATTAATGTTGTCAACCATGATTTGGAAGCTGGGGGGGGTGGGGGATAAAAGAAAGTAAGAAAAACTGTTGTATCCCATTTCCTTGACCATTCATGGAAATTTCAATAAAATAATAAAAAGATAGTTAATCTGCATAAAGAAAAAGAGTAAGAATGCAGAAGATAGAATATTAATGTTGTCAACCATGATTTAGAAGCTGCGGGCCAGTGGGGGATAAAAGAAAGAAAGAAAAACCGTTGTATCCAATTTCCTTGAACATTCATGGAAATTTTAATAAAATAATAAAAAGATTCTTAATCTGCATAAAGTAAAAGTGTAAGAATACAGAAGATTGAATATTAATGTTGTCAACCATGATTTGGAAGGTGGGGGTGGTGGGGGATAAAAGAAAGAAAGAAAAACTGTTGTATACCATTTCCTTGAACATTCATGGAAATTTCAATAAAATATTAAAAGATTGTTAATCTGCATAAAGAAAAAGAGTAAGAATGCAGGAGATAGAATGTTCATGTTGTCAACCATGATTTGGAAGCTGGCGGGGGTGGGGGATAAAAGAAAGTAAGAAAAACTGTTGTATCCCATTTCCTTGAACATTCATGGACATTTAAATAAAATAAGAAAAAGATTGTTAATATGCATAAAGAAAAAGTGTAAGAATGCAGAAGATTGAATATTAATGTTGTCAACCATGATTTGGAAGATGGCGGGGGTGCTGGATAAAAGAAAGAAAGAAAAACTGTTGTATCCCATTTCCTTGAACATTCATGGAAATTTCAATAAAATAGTAAAAAGATTGTTAATCTGCACAGAGAAAAAGAGTAAGAATGCAGAAGATAGAATATTAATGTTGTCAACCATGATTGGGAAGCTGGGGCTTGTTGGGGGATAAAAGAAAGAAAGAAAAACTGTTGTATCCCATTTCCTTGAACTTTCATGGAAATTTCAATAAAATAAGAAAAGATTGTTAATCTGCATAAAGAAAAAGAGTAAGAATGCAGAAGATGGAATATTAATGTTGTCAACCATGATTTGGAACCTGGGGGCGTGCGGGATAAAAGAAAGAAAGAAATAATGTTGTATCACATTTCCTTGAACATTCATGGAAAATTCAATAAAATAATAAAAAGATTGTTAGTCTGCATAAAGAAAAAGTGAAAGAATGCAGAAGATAGAATATTAATGTTGTCAAACATGATTTGGAAGCTGGGGGGGCGTGGGGGATAAAAGAAAGTAAGAAAAACTGTTGTATCCCATTTCCTTGAACATTCATAGAAATTTCAATAAAATGATAAAAAGATAGTTAATCTGCATAAAGAAAAAGAGTAAGAATGCAGAAGATAGAATATTAATGTTGTCAACCATGAATTAGAAGCTGCGGGCAAGTGGGGGATAAAAGAAAGAAAGAAAAACTGTTGTATCCAATTTCCTTGAACATTCATGGAAATTTTAATAAAATAATAAAAAGATTGTTAATCTGCATAAAGTAAAAGTGTAAGAATGCAGAAGATTGAATATTACTGTTGCCAACCATGATTTGGAAGGTGGGAGGTGGTGGGGGATAAAAGAAAGAAAGAAAAACTGTTGTATTCCATTTCCTTGAACATTCATGGAAATTTCATTAAAATAATAAAAAGATTGTTAATCTGCATAAAGAAAAAGTGTAAGAATGCAGAAGATTGAATATTAATGTTGTCAACCACGATTTGGAAGCTGGGGGCGTGGGGGATAAAAGAGAGAAAGAAAAAATGTTGTATCCCATTTCCTTGGACATTCATGGAAATTTCAATAAAATAAGAAATAGATTGTTATTTACATAAAGAAAAAGTGTAAGAATACAGAAGATTGAATATGAATGTTGTCAACCATGATTTGGAAGTTGGTGGGTGGTGGGGGATAAAAGAAAGAAAGAAAAACTGTTGTATCCCATTTCCTTGAACATTCATGGAAATTTCAATACAATAATAAAAAGATTGTTAATCTGCATAAAGAAAAAGAGTAAGAATGCAGAAGATAGATAATTAATGTTGTCAACCATGTTTTGGAAGCTGGGGGGTTGTGGGGGATAAAAGAAAGAAAGAAAAACTGTTGTATCCCATTTCCTTGAACATTCATGGAAATTTCAGTAAAATAATAAAAAGATTGTTATTCTGCATAAAGAAAAATAGTAAGAATGCAGAAGATAGACTATTAATCTTGTCAACCATGATTTGGAAGCTTGGGGGGTTGGGGGATAAAAGAATGAAAGAAAAACTGTTGTATACCATTTCCTTGAACATTCATGGAAAGTTCAATAAAATAATAAAAAGATTGGTAATCTACATAAAGAAAAAGAGTAAGAATGCAGAAGATAGAATATTAATGTTGTCAACCATGATTTGGAAGCTTGGAGCGTGGGGGATAAAAGAAAGAAAGAAAAACTGTTGTATCCCATTTCCTTGAACATTCATGGAAATTTCAATAAAATAATAAAAGATAGTTAATCTGCATAAAGAAAAAGAGTAAGAATGCAGGAGATAGAATGTTCATGTTGTCAACCATGATTTTGAAGCTGGCGGGGGTGGGGGATAAAAGAAAGACAGAAAAAGTGTTGTATCCCATTTCCTTGAACATTCATGGAAATTTCAATAAAATAAGAAAAGATTGTTAATCGGCATAAAGAAAAACAGTAAGAATGCAGAAGGTAGAATATTAATGTTTTCAATCATGATTTGGAAGCTGGGGGGCTGGGGGATACAAGAATGAAAGAAAAACTGTTGTATCCCATTTCCTTGAACATTCATGGAAATTTCAATAAAATAATAAAAAGATTGGTAATCTGCATAAAGAAAAATAGTAAGAATGCAGAAGATAGAATATTAATGTTGTCAACAATGATTTGGAAGCTGGTGGGGTTGGGGGATGATAGAAAGAAAGAAAAAGTGTTGTATCCCATTTCCTTTAACATTCATGGAAATTTCAATAAAATAATAAAAAGATTCTTAATCTGCATAGAGAAAAAGAGTAAGAATGACGAAGATAGAATGTTAATGTTGTCAACAATGATTTGGAATCTGGGGGGTTGTGCGGGATAAAAGAAAGAAAGAAAAACTGTTTTATCCCATTTCCTTGAACATTCAGGGAAATTTCAATACAATAATAAAAAGATTGTTAATCTGCATAGAGAAAAAGAGTAAGAATGCAGAAGATAGAATATTAATGTTGTCAACCATGATTTGGAAGCTGGGGGCGCTGGAGGATAAAAGAAAGAAAGAAAAAATGTTGTATCCCATTTCCTTGAACATTCATGGCAATTTCAATTAAATAATAAAAAGATTGTTATTCTGCATAAAGAAAAAGATTAAGAATGCAGAAGATTGAATGTTAATGTTGTCAACAATGATTTGGAATCTGGGGGGTTGTGCGGGATAAAAGAAAGAAAGAAAAACTGTTGTATCCCATTTCCTTGAACGTTCATGGAAATTTCAATAAAATAATAAAAAGATTGTTAATCTGCACAGAGAAAAAGAGTAAGAATGCAGAAGATAGCATATTAATGTTGTCAACCATGATTGGGAAGCTGGGTCGTGTTGGGGGATAAAAGAAAGAAAGAAAAACTGTTGTATCCCATTTCCTTGAACTTTAATGGAAATTTCAATAAAATAATAAAAGATTGTTAATCTGCATAAAGAAAAAGAGTAAGAAAGCAGAAGATGGAATATTAATGTTGTCAACCATGATTTGGAAGCTGGGAGGGTAGGGGGATGAAAGAAAGAAAGAAAAACTGTTGTAACCCATTTCCTTGAACATTCATGGAAATTTCAATAAAATAATAAAAAATTGTTAATCTGCATAAAGAAAAAGTGTAAGAATGCAGAACATTGAATATTAATATTGTCAACCACGATTTGGAAGCTGGGGGCGTGCGGGATGAAAGAAAGAAAGAAATAATGTTGTATCACATTTCCTTGAACATTCATGGAAATTTCAATAAAATAATAAAAAGATTGTTAAATGTATAAAGAAAAAGAGTATGAAGGCACAAGTTACAATATTATGTTGTCAACCATGATTTGGAAGCTGGGGGGGTGGGGGATGAAAGAAAGAAAGAAAAACTGTTGTATCCCATTTCCTTGAACATTCATGGAAATTTCAAAAAATAATAAAAGATTGTTAATCTGCGTAAAGAAAAAGAGTAAGAATGCAGGAGATAGAATGTTCATGTTGTCAACCATGATTTGGAAGCTGGCGGGGGTGGGGGATAAAAGAAAGAAAGAAAAACTGTTGTATCCCATTTCCTTGAACATTCATGGAAATTTCAATACAATAAAAAAAGATTGTTAATCTGCATAAAGAAAAAGTGTAAGAATGCAGAAGATAGAATATTAATGTTGTCAACCATGTTTTAGAAGTTGGGAGGTTGTGGGGGATAAAAGAAAGAAAGAAAAACAGTTGTATCCCATTTCCTTGAACATTCATGGAAATTTCAATAAAATAAGAAAAAGATTGTTAATCTGCATAAAGTAAAACTGTAAGAATGCAGAAGATTGTATATTAATGCTGTCAACCATGATTTGGAAGATGGCGGGGGTGCTGGATAAAAGAAAGAAAGAAAAACTGTTGTATCCCATTTCCTTGAACATTCATGGAAATTTCAATAAAATAATAAAAAGATTGTTAATCTGCATAGAGAAAAAGAGTAAGAATGCAGAAGATAGAATATTAATGTTATCAACCATGATTGGGAAGCTGGGGGGTGTTGGGGGATAAAAGAAAGAAAGAAAAACTGTTGTATCCCATTTCCTTGAACTTTCATGGAAATTTCAATAAAATAATAAAAGATTGTTAATCTGCATAAAGAAAAATAGTAAGAATGCAGAAGATGGAATATTAATGTTGTCAACCATGATTTGGAAGCTGGGGGGGTAGGGGGATGAAAGAAAGAAAGAAAAACTGTTGTATACCATTTCCTTGAACATTCATGGAAATTTCAATAAAATAATAAAAAAATGTTAATCTGCATAAAGAAAAAGTGTAAGAATGCAGAACATTGAATATTAATATTGTCAACCACGATTTGGAAGCTGGGGGCATGGGGGATGAAAGAAAGAAAGAAATAATGTTGTATCCCATTTCCTTTAACATTCATGGAAATTTCGATAAAATAATAAAAAGATAGTTAATCTGCATAAAGAAAAAGAGTAAGAATGCAGAAGATAGAATATTAATGTTGTCAACCATGAATTAGAAGCTGCGGGCAAGTGGGGGATAAAAGAAAGAAAGAAAAACTGTTGTATCCAATTTCCTTGAACATTCCTGGAAATTTTAATAAAATAGTAAAAAGATTGTTAATCTGCATAAAGTAAAAGTGTAAGAATGCAGAAGATTGAATATTACTGTTGCCAACCATGATTTGGAAGGTGGGAGGTGGTGGGGGATAAAAGAAAGAAAGAAAAACTGTTGTATTCCATTTCCTTGAACATTCATGGAAATTTCATTAAAATAATAAAAAGATTGTGCATCTGCATAAAGAAAAAGTGTAAGAATGCCGAAGATTGAATATTAATGTTGTAAACCACGATTTGGAAGCTGGGGGCGTCGGGGATAAATAAAGAAAGAAAAAATGTTGTATCCCATTTCCTTGGACATTCATGGAAATTTCAATAAAATAATAAATAGATTGTTATTTACATAAAGAAAAAGAGTAAGAATGCAGAAGATAGAATATTAATGTTGTCAACCATGAATTTGAAGCTTGGGGAGTGGGGGATAAAAGAAAGAAAGAGAAAATGTTGTATCCCCTTTCCTTGAACATTCATGAAATTTCAATAAAATAATGACAAGATTGTTAAATGCATAAAGAAAAAGAGTATGAAGGCAGAAGATACAATATTATGTTGTCAACCATGATTTGGAAGCTGGGGGGGTGGGGGATGAAAGAAAGAAAGAAAAACTGTTGTATCCCTTTTCCTTGAACATTCATGGAAATTTCAAAAAAATAATAAAAGATTGTTAATCTGCATAAAGAAAAAGAGTAAGAATGCAGGAGATAGAATGTTCATGTTGTCAACCATGATTTGGAAGCTGGCGGGGGTGGGGGATAAAAGAAAGAAAGAAAAACTGTTCTATCCCATTTCCTTGAACATTCATGGAAATTTCAATACAATAATAAAAAGATTGTTAATCTGCATAAAGAAAAAGAGTAAGAATGCAGAAGATAGAATATTAATGTTGTCAACCATGAATTAGAAGCTGCGGGCAAGTGGGGAATAAAAGAAAGAAAGAAAAACTGTTGTATCCAATTTCCTTGAACATTCATGGAAATTTTAATAAAATAATAAAAAGATTGTTAATCTGCATAAAGTAAAAGTGTAAGAATGCACAAGATTGAATATTACTGTTGCCAACCATGATTTGGAAGGTGGGAGGTGGTGGGAGATAAAAGAAAGAAAGAAAAACTGTTGTATTCCATTTCCTTGAACATTCATAGAAATTTCATTAAAATAATAAAAAGATTGTTCAACTGCATAAAAAAAAAGTGTAAGAATGCCGAAGATTGAATACTAATGTTGTCAACCACGATTTGGAAGCTGGGGGTGTGGGGGATAAAAGAAAGAAAGAAAAAATGTTGTATCCCATTTCCTTGGACATTCATGGAAATTTCAATAAAATAATAAATAGATTGTTATTTACATAAAGAAAAAGTGTAAGAATACAGAAGATTGAATATTAATGTTGTCAACCATGATTTGGAAGGTGGTGGGTGGTGGGGGATAAAAGAAAGAAAGAAAAACTGTTGTATACCATTTCCTTGAACATTCATGGAAATTTCAATAAAATATTAAAAAGATTGGTAATCTGCATAAAGAAAAAGAGTAAGAATGCAGAAGATAGAATATGAATGTTGTCGACCATGATTTGGAAGCTTGGGGAGTGGGGGATAAAAGAAAGAAAGAGAAAATGTTGTATCCCATTTCCTTGAACATTCATGAAATTTCAGTAAAATAATGACAAGATTGTTAAATGCATAAAGAAAAAGAGTATGAAGGCAGAAGATACAATATTATGTTGTCAACCATGATTTGGAAGCTGGGAGGGTGGGGGATGAAAGAAAGAAAAAAAACTGTTGTATCCCATTTCCTTGAACATTCATGGAAATTTCAAATAAATAATAAAAGATTGTTAATCTGCATGAAGAAAAAGAGTAAGAATGCAGGAGATAGAATGTTCATGTTGTCAACCATGATTTGGAAGCTGGCGGGGGTGGGGGATAAAAGAAAGAAAGAAAAACTGTTGTATCCCATTTCCTTGAACATTCATGGAAATTTCAATACAATAATAAAAAGATTGTTAATCTGCATAAAGAAAAAGAGTAAGAATGCAGAAGATAGAATATTAATGTTGTCAACCATGTTTTAGAAGCTGGGGGGTTGTGGGGGATAAAAGAAAGAAAGAAAAACTGTTGTATCCCATTTCCTTGAACATTCATGGAAATTTCAATAAAATAGTAAAAAGATTGTTAATCTGCACAGAGAAAAAGAGTAAGAATGCAGAAGATAGAATATTAATGTTGTCAACCATGATTGGGAAGCTGGGGCGTGTTGGGGGATAAAAGAAAGAAAGAAAAACTGTTGTATCCCATTTCCTTGAACTTTCATGGAAATTTCAATAAAATAAGAAAAGATTGTTAATCTGCATAAAGAAAAAGAGTAAGAATGCAGAAGATGGAATATTAATGTTGTCAACCATGATTTGGAAGCTGGGGGGGTAGGGGGATGAAAGAAAGAAAGAAAAACTGTTGCATCCCATTTCCTTGAACATTCATGGAAATTTCAATAAAATAATAAAAAATTGTTAATCTGCATAAAGAAAAAGTGTAAGAATGCAGAACATTGAATATTAATATTGTCAACCACGATTTGGAAGCTGGGGGCGTGCGGGATAAAAGAAAGAAAGAAATAATGTTGTATCACATTTCCTTGAACATTCATGGAAAATTCAATAAAATAAAAAAAGATTGTTAGTCTGCATAAAGAAAAAGTGAAAGAATGCAGAAGATAGAATATTAATGTTGTCAAACATGATTTGGAAGCTGGGGGGGCGTGGGGGATAAAAGAAAGTAAGAAAAACTGTTGTATCCCATTTCCTTGAACATTCATAGAAATTTCAATAAAATGATAAAAAGATAGTTAATCTGCATAAAGAAAAAGAGTAAGAATGCAGAAGATAGAATATTAATGTTGTCAACCATGAATTAGAAGCTGCGGGCAAGTGGGGGATAAAAGAAAGAAAGAAAAACTGTTGTATCCAATTTCCTTGAACATTCATGGAAATTTTAATAAAATAATAAAAAGATTGTTAATCTGCATAAAGTAAAAGTGTAAGAATGCAGAAGATTGAATATTACTGTTGCCAACCATGATTTGGAAGGTGGGAGGTGGTGGGGGATAAAAGAAACAAAGAAAAACTGTTGTATTCCATTTCCTTGAACATTCATGGAAATTTCATTAAAATAATAAAAAGATTGTTAATCTGCATAAAGAAAAACTGTAAGAATGCCGAAGATTGAATATTAATGTTGTCAACCACGATTTGGAAGCTGGGGGCGTGGGGGATAAAAGAGAGAAAGAAAAAATGTTGTATCCCATTTCCTTGGACATTCATGGAAATTTCAATAAAATAAGAAATAGATTGTTATTTACATAAAGAAAAAGTGTAAGAATACAGAAGATTGAATATGAATGTTGTCAACCATGATTTGGAAGGTGGTGGGTGGTGGGGGATAAAAGAAAGAAAGAAAAACTGTTGTATCCCATTTCCTTGAACATTCATGGAAATTTCAATAAAATAAGAAAAGATTGTTAATCTGCATAAAGAAAAACAGTAAGAATGCAGAAGGTAGAATATTAATGTTTTCAATCATGATTTGGAAGCTGGGGGGCTGGGGGATACAAGAATGAAAGAAAAACTGTTGTATCCCATTTCCTTGAACATTCATGGAAATTTCAATAAAATAATAAAAAGATTGGTAATCTGCATAAAGAAAAATAGTAAGAATGCAGAAGATAGAATATTAATGTTGTCAACAATGATTTGGAAGCTGGTGGGGTTGGGGGATGATAGAAAGAAAGAAAAAGTGTTGTATCCCATTTCCTTTAACATTCATGGAAATTTCAATAAAATAATAAAAAGATTGTTAATCTGCATAAAGAAAAAGATTAAGAATGCAGAAGAATGAATGTTAATGTTGTCAACAATGATTTGGAATCTGGGGGGTTGTGCGGGATAAAAGAAAGAAAGAAAAACTGTTGTGTCACATTTCTATGAACATTCATTGAAATTTCAATAAAATAATAAAGAGATTCTTAATCTGCATATAGAAAAAGAGTAAGAATGACGAAGATAGAATGTTAATGTTGTAAACCATGATTTGGAAGCTGGGGGCGCTGGAGGATAAAAGAAAGAAAGAAAAAATGTTGTATCCCATTTCCTTGAACATTCATGGCAATTTCAATAAAATAATAAAAAGATTGTTAATCTGCATAAAGAAAAAGATTAAGAATGCAGAAGAATGAATGTTAATGTTGTCAACAATGATTTGGAATCTGGGGGGTTGTGCGGGATAAAAGAAAGAAAGAAAAACTGTTGTATACCATTTCCTTGAACATTCATGGAAATTTCAATAAAATAATAAAAAGATTGTTAATCTGCATAAAGAAAAAGAGTAAGAATGCAGAAGATAGAATATTAATGTTGTCAACCCTGATTGGGAAGCTGGGGCGTGTTGGGGGATAAAAGAAAGAAAGAAAAACTGTTGTATCCCATTTCCTTGAACTTTCATGGAAATTTCAATAAAATAATAAAAGATTGTTAATCTGCATAAAGAAAAAGAGTAAGAATGCAGAAGATGGAATATTAATGTTGTCAACCATGTTTTGGAAGCTGGGGGGGTAGGGGGATGAAAGAAAGAAAGAAAAACCTTTGTATCCCATTTCCTTGAACATTCATGGAAATTTCAATAAAATAATAAAAAATTGTTAATCTGCATAAAGAAAAAGTGTAAGAATGCAGAACATTGAATATTAATATTGTCAACCACGATTTGGAAGCTGGGGGCGTGCGGGATGAAAGAAAGAAAGAAATAATGTTGTATCACATTTCCTTGAACATTCATGGAAATTTCAATAAAATAATAAAAAGATTGTTAGTCTGCATAAAGAAAAAGTGTAAGAATGCAGAAGATAGAATATTAATGTTGTCAAACATGATTTGGAAGCTGGGGGGGGGGGTGGGGGATAAAAGAAAGTAAGAAAAACTGTTGTATCCCATTTCCTTGAACATTCATGGAAATTTCAATAAAATAATAAAAAGATAGTTAATCTGCATAAAGAAAAAGAGTAAGAATGCAGAAGATAGAATATTAATGTTGTCAACCATGAATTAGAAGCTGCGGGCAAGTGGGGAATAAAAGAAAGAAAGAAAAACTGTTGTATCCAATTTCCTTGAACATTCATGGAAATTTTAATAAAATAATAAAAAGATTGTTAATCTGCATAAAGTAAAAGTGTAAGAATGCACAAGATTGAATATTACTGTTGCCAACCATGATTTGGAAGGTGGGAGGTGGTGGGAGATAAAAGAAAGAAAGAAAAACTGTTGTATTCCATTTCCTTGAACATTCATAGAAATTTCATTAAAATAATAAAAAGATTGTTCAACTGCATAAAAAAAAGTGTAAGAATGCCGAAGATTGAATACTAATGTTGTCAACCATGATTTGGAAGGTGGTGGGTGGTGGGGGATAAAAGAAAGAAAGAAAAACTGTTGTATACCATTTCCTTGAACATTCATGGAAATTTCAATAAAATATTAAAAAGATTGGTAATCTGCATAAAGAAAAAGAGTAAGAATGCAGAAGATAGAATATGAATGTTGTCGACCATGATTTGGAAGCTTGGGGAGTGGGGGATAAAAGAAAGAAAGAGAAAATGTTGTATCCCATTTCCTTGAACATTCATGAAATTTCAGTAAACTAATGACAAGATTGTTAAATGCATAAAGAAAAAGAGTATGAAGGCAGAAGATACAATATTATGTTGTCAACCATGATTTGGAAGCTGGGAGGGTGGGTGATGAAAGAAAGAAAAAAAAACTGTTGTATCCCATTTCCTTGAACATTCATGGAAATTTCAAATAAATAATAAAAGATTGTTAATCTGCATGAAGAAAAAGAGTAAGAATGCAGGAGACAGAATGTTCATGTTGTCAACCATGACTTGGAAGCTGGCGGGGGTGGGGGATAAAAGAAAGAAAGAAAAACTGTTGTATCCCATTTCCTTGAACATTCATGGAAATTTCAATACAATAATAAAAAGATTGTTAATCTGCATAAAGAAAAAGAGTAAGAATGCAGAAGATAGAATATTAATGTTGTCAACCATGTTTTAGAAGCTGGGGGGTTGTGGGGGATAAAAGAAAGAAAGAAAAACTGTTGTATCCCATTTCCTTGAACATTCATGGAAATTTCAATAAAATAGTAAAAAGATTGTTAATCTGCACAGAGAAAAAGAGTAAGAATGCAGAAGATAGAATATTAATGTTGTCAACCATGATTGGGAAGCTGGGGCGTGTTGGGGGATAAAAGAAAGAAAGAAAAACTGTTGTATCCCATTTCCTTGAACTTTCATGGAAATTTCAATAAAATAAGAAAAGATTGTTAATCTGCATAAAGAAAAAGAGTAAGAATGCAGAAGATGGAATATTAATGTTGTCAACCATGATTTGGAAGCTGGGGGTGTAGGGGGATGAAAGAAAGAAAGAAAAACTGTTGCATCCCATTTCCTTGAACATTCATGGAAATTTCAATAAAATAATAAAAAATTGTTAATCTGCATAAAGAAAAAGTGTAAGAATGCAGAACATTGAATATTAATATTGTCAACCACGATTTGGAAGCTGGGGGCGTGCGGGATAAAAGAAAGAAAGAAATAATGTTGTATCACATTTCCTTGAACATTCATGGAAAATTCAATAAAATAATAAAAAGATTGTTAGTCTGCATAAAGAAAAAGTGAAAGAATGCAGAAGATAGAATATTAATGTTGTCAAACATGATTTGGAAGCTGGGGGGGCGTGGGGGATAAAAGAAAGTAAGAAAAACTGTTGTATCCCATTTCCTTGAACATTCATAGAAATTTCAATAAAATGATAAAAAGATAGTTAATCTGCATAAAGAAAAAGAGTAAGAATGCAGAAGATAGAATATTAATGTTGTCAACCATGAATTAGAAGCTGCGGGCAAGTGGGGGATAAAAGAAAGAAAGAAAAACTGTTGTATCCAATTTCCTTGAACATTCATGGAAATTTTAATAAAATAATAAAAAGATTGTTAATCTGCATAAAGTAAAAGTGTAAGAATGCAGAAGATTGAATATTACTGTTGCCAACCATGATTTGGAAGGTGGGAGGTGGTGGTGGATAAAAGAAAGAAAGAAAAACTGTTGTATTCCATTTCCTTGAACATTCATGGAAATTTCAATAAAATAAGAAATAGATTGTTATTTACATAAAGAAAAAGTGTAAGAATACAGAAGATTGAATATGAATGTTGTCAACCATGATTTGGAAGGTGGTGGGTGGTGGGGGATAAAAGAAAGAAAGAAAAACTGTTGTATACCATTTCCTTGAACATTCATGGAAATTTCAATTAAATATTAAAAAAATTGGTAATCTGCATAAAGAAAAAGAGTAAGAATGCAGAAGATAGAATATTAATGTTGTCAACCATGATTTGGAAGCTGGCGGGGGTGGGGGATAAAAGAAAGAAAGAAAAACTGTTGTATCCCATTTCCTTGAACATTCATGGAAATTTCATTAAAATAATAAAAAGATTGTTAATCTGCATAAAGAAAAACTGTAAGAATGCCGAAGATTGAATATTAATGTTGTCAACCACGATTTGGAAGCTGGGGGCGTGGGGGATAAAAGAGAGAAAGAAAAAATGTTGTATCCCATTTCCTTGGACATTCATGGAAATTTCAATAAAATAAGAAATAGATTGTTATTTACATAAAGAAAAAGTGTAAGAATACAGAAGATTGAATATGAATGTTGTCAACCATGATTTGGAAGGTGGTGGGTGGTGGGGGATAAAAGAAAGAAAGAAAAACTGTTGTATACCATTTCCTTGAACATTCATGGAAATTTCAATTAAATATTAAAAAGATTGGTAATCTGCATAAAGAAAAAGAGTAAGAATGCAGAAGATAGAATATTAATGTTGTCAACCATGATTTGGAAGATTGGGGAGTGGGGGATAAAAGAAAGAAAGAGAAAATGTTGTATCCCATTTCCTTGAACATTCATGAAATTTCAGTAAAATAATGACAAGATTGTTAAATGCATAAAGAAAAAGAGTATGAAGGCAGAAGATACAATATTATGTTGTCAACCATGATTTGGAAGCTGGCGGGTGTGGGGGATAAAAGAAAGAAAGAAAAACTGTTGTATCCCATTTCCTTGATCATTCATGGAAATTTCAATACAATAATAAAAAGATTGTTAATCTGCATAAAGAAAAAGAGTAAGAATGCAGAAGATAGATAATTAATGTTGTCAACCATGTTTTGGAAGCTGGGGGGTTGTGGGGGATAAAAGAAAGAAAGAAAAACTGTTGTATCCCATTTCCTTGAACATTCATGGAAATTTCAGTAAAATAATAAAAAGATTGTTATTCTGCATAAAGAAAAATTGTAAGAATGCAGAAGATAGTCTATTAATCTTGTCAACCATGATTTGGAAGCTTGGGGGGTTGGGGGATAAAAGAATGAAAGAAAAAATGTTGTATCCCATTTCCTTGAACATTCATGGAAATTTCAATAAAATAATAAAAGATAGTTAATCTGCATAAAGAAAAAGAGTAAGAATGCAGGTGATAGAATGTTCATGTTGTCAACCATGATTTGGAAGCTGGCGGGGGTGGGGGATAAAAGAAAGACAGAAGAAGTGTTGTATCCCATTTCCTTGAACATTCATGGAAATTTCAATAAAATAAGAAAAGATTGTTAATCTGCATAAAGAAAAACAGTAAGAATGCAGAAGGTAGAATATTAATGTTTTCAATCATGATTTGGAAGCTGGGGGGCTGGGGGATACAAGAATGAAAGAAAAACTGTTGTATCCCATTTCCTTGAACATTCATGGAAATTTCAATAAAATAATAAAAAGATTGGTAATCTGCATAAAGAAAAATAGTAAGAATGCAGAAGATAGAATATTAATGTTGTCAACAATGATTTGGAAGCTGGTGGGGTTGGGGGATGATAGAAAGAAAGAAAAAGTGTTGTATCCCATTTCCTTTAACATTCATGGAAATTTCAATAAAATAATAAAAAGATTCTTAATCTGCATAGAGAAAAAGAGTAAGAATGACGAAGATAGAATGTTAATGTTGTCAACAATGATTTGGAATCTGGGGGGTTGTGCGGGATAAAAGAAAGAAAGAAAAACTGTTTTATCCCATTTCCTTGAACATTCATCGAAATTTCAATAAAATAATAAAAAGATTGTTAATATGCATAAAGAAAAAGTGTAAGAATGCAGAAGATAGAATATTAGTGTTGGGAACTAAGATTTGGAAGCTGTTGGGGTGGGGGATAAAAGAAAGAAAGAAAAACTCTTGTGTCACATTTCTATGAACATTCATTGAAATTTCAATAAAATAATAAAGAGATTCTTAATCTGCATATAGAAAAAGAGTAAGAATGACGAAGATAGAATGTTAATGTTGTCAGCAATGATTTGGAATCTGGGGGGTTATGCGGGATAAAAGAAAGAATGAAAAACTGTTGTATCCCATTTCCTTGAACATTCATGGAAATTTCAATACAATAATAAAAAGATTGTTAATCTGCATAGAGAAAAAGAGTAAGAATGCAGAAGATAGAATATTAATGTTGTAAACCATGATTTGGAAGCTGGGGGCGCTGGAGGATAAAAGAAAGAAAGAAAAAATGTTGTATCCCATTTCCTTGAACATTCATGGCAATTTCAATAAAATAATAAAAAGATTGTTAATCTGCATAAAGAAAAAGATTAAGAATGCAGAAGAATGAATGTTAATGTTGTCAACAATGATTTGGAATCTGGGGGGTTGTGCGGGATAAAAGAAAGAAAGAAAAACTGTTGTATACCATTTCCTTGAACATTCATGGAAATTTCAATAAAATAATAAAAAGATTGTTAATCTGCATAAAGAAAAAGAGTAAGAATGCAGAAGATAGAATATTAATGTTGTCAACCCTGATTGGGAAGCTGGGGCGTGTTGGGGGATAAAAGAAAGAAAGAAAAACTGTTGTATCCCATTTCCTTGAACTTTCATGGAAATTTCAATAAAATAATAAAAGATTGTTAATCTGCATAAAGAAAAAGAGTAAGAATGCAGAAGATGGAATATTAATGTTGTCAACCATGTTTTGGAAGCTGGGGGGGTAGGGGGATGAAAGAAAGAAAGAAAAACCTTTGTATCCCATTTCCTTGAACATTCATGGAAATTTCAATAAAATAATAAAAAATTGTTAATCTGCATAAAGAAAAAGTGTAAGAATGCAGAACATTGAATATTAATATTGTCAACCACGATTTGGAAGCTGGGGGCGTGCGGGATGAAAGAAAGAAAGAAATAATGTTGTATCACATTTCCTTGAACATTCATGGAAATTTCAATAAAATAATAAAAAGATTGTTAGTCTGCATAAAGAAAAAGTGTAAGAATGCAGAAGATAGAATATTAATGTTGTCAAACATGATTTGGAAGCTGGGGGGGGGTGGGGGATAAAAGAAAGTAAGAAAAACTGTTGTATCCCATTTCCTTGAACATTCATGGAAATTTCAATAAAATAATAAAAAGATAGTTAATCTGCATAAAGAAAAAGAGTAAGAATGCAGAAGATAGAATATTAATGTTGTCAACCATGAATTAGAAGCTGCGGGCAAGTGGGGAATAAAAGAAAGAAAGAAAAACTGTTGTATCCAATTTCCTTGAACATTCATGGAAATTTTAATAAAATAATAAAAAGATTGTTAATCTGCATAAAGTAAAAGTGTAAGAATGCACAAGATTGAATATTACTGTTGCCAACCATGATTTGGAAGGTGGGAGGTGGTGGGAGATAAAAGAAAGAAAGAAAAACTGTTGTATTCCATTTCCTTGAACATTCATAGAAATTTCATTAAAATAATAAAAAGATTGTTCAACTGCATAAAAAAAAGTGTAAGAATGCCGAAGATTGAATACTAATGTTGTCAACCATGATTTGGAAGGTGGTGGGTGGTGGGGGATAAAAGAAAGAAAGAAAAACTGTTGTATACCATTTCCTTGAACATTCATGGAAATTTCAATAAAATATTAAAAAGATTGGTAATCTGCATAAAGAAAAAGAGTAAGAATGCAGAAGATAGAATATGAATGTTGTCGACCATGATTTGGAAGCTTGGGGAGTGGGGGATAAAAGAAAGAAAGAGAAAATGTTGTATCCCATTTCCTTGAACATTCATGAAATTTCAGTAAACTAATGACAAGATTGTTAAATGCATAAAGAAAAAGAGTATGAAGGCAGAAGATACAATATTATGTTGTCAACCATGATTTGGAAGCTGGGAGGGTGGGTGATGAAAGAAAGAAAAAAAAACTGTTGTATCCCATTTCCTTGAACATTCATGGAAATTTCAAATAAATAATAAAAGATTGTTAATCTGCATGAAGAAAAAGAGTAAGAATGCAGGAGACAGAATGTTCATGTTGTCAACCATGACTTGGAAGCTGGCGGGGGTGGGGGATAAAAGAAAGAAAGAAAAACTGTTGTATCCCATTTCCTTGAACATTCATGGAAATTTCAATACAATAATAAAAAGATTGTTAATCTGCATAAAGAAAAAGAGTAAGAATGCAGAAGATAGAATATTAATGTTGTCAACCATGTTTTAGAAGCTGGGGGGTTGTGGGGGATAAAAGAAAGAAAGAAAAACTGTTGTATCCCATTTCCTTGAACATTCATGGAAATTTCAATAAAATAGTAAAAAGATTGTTAATCTGCACAGAGAAAAAGAGTAAGAATGCAGAAGATAGAATATTAATGTTGTCAACCATGATTGGGAAGCTGGGGCGTGTTGGGGGATAAAAGAAAGAAAGAAAAACTGTTGTATCCCATTTCCTTGAACTTTCATGGAAATTTCAATAAAATAAGAAAAGATTGTTAATCTGCATAAAGAAAAAGAGTAAGAATGCAGAAGATGGAATATTAATGTTGTCAACCATGATTTGGAAGCTGGGGGTGTAGGGGGATGAAAGAAAGAAAGAAAAACTGTTGCATCCCATTTCCTTGAACATTCATGGAAATTTCAATAAAATAATAAAAAATTGTTAATCTGCATAAAGAAAAAGTGTAAGAATGCAGAACATTGAATATTAATATTGTCAACCACGATTTGGAAGCTGGGGGCGTGCGGGATAAAAGAAAGAAAGAAATAATGTTGTATCACATTTCCTTGAACATTCATGGAAAATTCAATAAAATAATAAAAAGATTGTTAGTCTGCATAAAGAAAAAGTGAAAGAATGCAGAAGATAGAATATTAATGTTGTCAAACATGATTTGGAAGCTGGGGGGGCGTGGGGGATAAAAGAAAGTAAGAAAAACTGTTGTATCCCATTTCCTTGAACATTCATAGAAATTTCAATAAAATGATAAAAAGATAGTTAATCTGCATAAAGAAAAAGAGTAAGAATGCAGAAGATAGAATATTAATGTTGTCAACCATGAATTAGAAGCTGCGGGCAAGTGGGGGATAAAAGAAAGAAAGAAAAACTGTTGTATCCAATTTCCTTGAACATTCATGGAAATTTTAATAAAATAATAAAAAGATTGTTAATCTGCATAAAGTAAAAGTGTAAGAATGCAGAAGATTGAATATTACTGTTGCCAACCATGATTTGGAAGGTGGGAGGTGGTGGTGGATAAAAGAAAGAAAGAAAAACTGTTGTATTCCATTTCCTTGAACATTCATGGAAATTTCAATAAAATAAGAAATAGATTGTTATTTACATAAAGAAAAAGTGTAAGAATACAGAAGATTGAATATGAATGTTGTCAACCATGATTTGGAAGGTGGTGGGTGGTGGGGGATAAAAGAAAGAAAGAAAAACTGTTGTATACCATTTCCTTGAACATTCATGGAAATTTCAATTAAATATTAAAAAAATTGGTAATCTGCATAAAGAAAAAGAGTAAGAATGCAGAAGATAGAATATTAATGTTGTCAACCATGATTTGGAAGATTGGGGAGTGGGGGATAAAAGAAAGAAAGAGAAAGTGTTGTATCCCATTTCCTTGAACATTCATGAAATTTCAGTAAAATAATGACAAGATTGTTAAATGCATAAAGAAAAAGAGTATGAAGGCAGAAGATACAATATTATGTTGTCAACCATGATTTGGAAGCTGGCGGGGGTGGGGGATAAAAGAAAGAAAGAAAAACTGTTGTATCCCATTTCCTTGAACATTCATGGAAATTTCAATACAATAATAAAAAGATTGTTAATCTGCATAAAGAAAAAGAGTAAGAATGCAGAAGATAGATAATTAATGTTGTCAACCATGTTTTGGAAGCTGGGGGGTTGTGGGGGATAAAAGAAAGAAAGAAAAACTGTTGTATCCCATTTCCTTGAACATTCATGGAAATTTCAGTAAAATAATAAAAAGATTGTTATTCTGCATAAAGAAAAATAGTAAGAATGCAGAAGATAGACTATTAATCTTGTCAACCATGATTTGGAAGCTTGGGGGGTTGGGGGATAAAAGAGTGAAAGAAAAACTGTTGTATACCATTTCCTTGAACATTCATGGAAAGTTCAATAAAATAATAAAAAGATTGGTAATCTACATAAAGAAAAAGAGTAAGAATGCAGAAGATAGAATATTAATGTTGTCAACCATGATTTGGAAGCTTGGAGCGTGGGGGATAAAAGAAAGAAAGAAAAACTGTTGTATCCCATTTCCTTGAACATTCATGGAAATTTCAATAAAATAATAAAAGATAGTTAATCTGCATAAAGAAAAAGAGTAAGAATGCAGGAGATAGAATGTTTATGTTGTCAACCATGATTTGGAAGCTGGCGGGGGTGGGGGATAAAAGAAAGACAGAAAAAGTGTTGTATCCCATTTCCTTGAACATTCATGGAAATTTCAATAAAATAAGAAAAGATTGTTAATCTGCATAAAGAAAAACAGTAAGAATGCAGAAGGTAGAATATTAATGTTTTCAATCATGATTTGGAAGCTGGGGGGCTGGGGGATACAAGAATGAAAGAAAAACTGTTGTATCCCATTTCCTTGAACATTCATGGAAATTTCAATACAATAATAAAAAGATTGGTAATCTGCATAAAGAAAAATAGTAAGAATGCAGAAGATAGAATATTAATGTTGTCAACAATGATTTGGAAGCTGGTGGGGTTGGGGGATGATAGAAAGAAAGAAAAAGTGTTGTATCCCATTTCCTTTAACATTCATGGAAATTTCAATAAAATAATAAAAAGATTCTTAATCTGCATAGAGAAAAAGAGTAAGAATGACGAAGATAGAATGTTAATGTTGTCAACAATGATTTGGAATCTGGGGGGTTGTGCGGGATAAAAGAAAGAAAGAAAAACTGTTTTATCCCATTTCCTTGAACATTCAGGGAAATTTCAATACAATAATAAAAAGATTGTTAATCTGCATAGAGAAAAAGAGTAAGAATGCAGAAGATAGAATATTAATGTTGTCAACCATGATTTGGAAGCTGGGGGCGCTGGAGGATAAAAGAAAGAAAGAAAAAATGTTGTATCCCATTTCCTTGAACATTCATGGCAATTTCAATTAAATAATAAAAAGATTGGTAATCTGCATAAAGAAAAAGATTAAGAATGCAGAAGATTGAATGTTAATGTTGTCAACAATGATTTGGAATCTGGGGGGTTGTGCGGGATAAAAGAAAGAAAGAAAAACTGTTGTATCCCATTTCCTTGAACGTTCATGGAAATTTCAATAAAATAATAAAAAGATTGTTAATCTGCACAGAGAAAAAGAGTAAGAATGCAGAAGATAGCATATTAATGTTGTCAACCATGATTGGGAAGCTGGGTCGTGTTGGGGGATAAAAGAAAGAAAGAAAAACTGTTGTATCCCATTTCCTTGAACTTTAATGGAAATTTCAATAAAATAATAAAAGATTGTTAATCTGCATAAAGAAAAAGAGTAAGAAAGCAGAAGATGGAATATTAATGTTGTCAACCATGATTTGGAGACTGGGAGGGTAGGGGGATGAAAGAAAGAAAGAAAAACTGTTGTAACCCATTTCCTTGAACATTCATGGAAATTTCAATAAAATAATAAAAAATTGTTAATCTGCATAAAGAAAAAGTGTAAGAATGCAGAACATTGAATATTAATATTGTCAACCACGATTTGGAAGCTGGGGGCGTGCGGGATGAAAGAAAGAAAGAAATAATGTTGTATCACATTTCCTTGAACATTCATGGAAATTTCAATAAAATAATAAAAAGATTGTTAAATGCATAAAGAAAAAGAGTATGAAGGCACAAGTTACAATATTATGTTGTCAACCATGATTTGGAAGCTGGGGGGGTGGGGGATGAAAGAAAGAAAGAAAAACTGTTGTATCCCATTTCCTTGAACATTCATGGAAATTTCAAAAAAATAATAAAAGATTGTTAATCTGCGTAAAGAAAAAGAGTAAGAATGCAGGAGATAGAATGTTCATGTTGTCAACCATGATTTGGAAGCTGGCGGGGGTGGGGGATAAAAGAAAGAAAGAAAAACTGTTGTATCCCATTTCCTTGAACATTCATGGAAATTTCAATACAATTAAAAAAGATTGTTAATCTGCATAAAGAAAAAGTGTAAGAATGCAGAAGATAGAATATTAATGTTGTCAACCATGTTTTAGAAGTTGGGGGGTTGTGGGGGATAAAAGAAAGAAAGAAAAACAGTTGTATCCCATTTCCTTGAACATTCATGGAAATTTCAATAAAATAAGAAAAAGATTGTTAATCTGCATAAAGTAAAACTGTAAGAATGCAGAAGATTGTATATTAATGTTGTCAACCATGATTTGGAAGATGGCGGGGGTGCTGGATAAAAGAAAGAAAGAAAAACTGTTGTATCCCATTTCCTTGAACATTCATGGAAATTTCAATAAAATAATAAAAAGATTGTTAATCTGCATAGAGAAAAAGAGTAAGAATGCAGAAGATAGAATATTAATGTTATCAACCATGATTGGGAAGCTGGGGGGTGTTGGGGGATAAAAGAAAGAAAGAAAAACTGTTGTATCCCATTTCCTTGAACTTTCATGGAAATTTCAATAAAATAATAAAAGATTGTTAATCTGCATAAAGAAAAATAGTAAGAATGCAGAAGATGGAATATTAATGTTGTCAACCATGATTTGGAAGCTGGGGGGGTAGGGGGATGAAAGAAAGAAAGAAAAACTGTTGTATACCATTTCCTTGAACATTCATGGAAATTTCAATAAAATAATAAAAAAATGTTAATCTGCATAAAGAAAAAGTGTAAGAATGCAGAACATTGAATATTAATATTGTCAACCACGATTTGGAAGCTGGGGGCATGGGGGATGAAAGAAAGAAAGAAATAATGTTGTATCCCATTTCCTTTAACATTCATGGAAATTTCGATAAAATAATAAAAAGATAGTTAATCTGCATAAAGAAAAAGAGTAAGAATGCAGAAGATAGAATATTAATGTTGTCAACCATGAATTAGAAGCTGCGGGCAAGTGGGGGATAAAAGAAAGAAAGAAAAACTGTTGTATCCAATTTCCTTGAACATTCCTGGAAATTTTAATAAAATAGTAAAAAGATTGTTAATCTGCATAAAGTAAAAGTGTAAGAATGCAGAAGATTGAATATTACTGTTGCCAACCATGATTTGGAAGGTGGGAGGTGGTGGGGGATAAAAGAAAGAAAGAAAAACTGTTGTATTCCATTTCCTGGAACATTCATGGAAATTTCATTAAAATAATAAAAAGATTGTTCATCTGCATAAAGAAAAAGTGTAAGAATGCCGAAGATTGAATATTAATGTTGTAAACCACGATTTGGAAGCTGGGGGCGTGGGGGATAAATAAAGAAAGAAAAAATGTTGTATCCCATTTCCTTGGACATTCATGGAAATTTCAATAAAATAATAAATAGATTGTTATTTACATAAAGAAAAAGAGTAAGATTACAGAAGATTGAATATTAATGTTGTCAACCATGATTTGGAAGGTGGGGGGTGGTGGGGGATAAAAGAAGGAAAGAAAAACTGTTGTATACCATTTCCTTGAACATTCATGGAAATTTCAATAAAAAAAATAAAACGATTGGTAATCTACATAAAGAAAAAGAGTAAGAATGCAGAAGATAGAATATTAATGTTGTCAACCATGAATTTGAAGCTTGGGGAGTGGGGGATAAAAGAAAGAAAGAGAAAATGTTGTATCCCCTTTCCTTGAACATTCATGAAATTTCAATAAAATAATGACAAGATTGTTAAATGCATAAAGAAAAAGAGTATGAAGGCAGAAGATACAATATTATGTTGTCAACCATGATTTGGAAGCTGGGGGGGTGGGGGATGAAAGAAAGAAAGAAAAACTGTTGTATCCCTTTTCCTTGAACATTCATGGAAATTTCAAAAAAATAATAAAAGATTGTTAATCTGCATAAAGAAAAAGAGTAAGAAGGCAGGAGATAGAATGTTCATGTTGTCAACCATGATTTGGAAGCTGGCGGGGGTGGGGGATAAAAGAAAGAAAGAAAAACTGTTGTATCCCATTTCCTTGAACATTCATGGAAATTTCAATACAATAATAAAAAGATTGTTAATCTGCATAAAGAAAAAGAGTAAGAATGCAGAAGATAGAATATTAATGTTGTCAACCATGTTTTAGAAGCTGGGGGGTTGTGGGGGATAAAAGAAAGAAAGAAAAACTGTTGTATCCCATTTCCTTGAACATTCATGGAAATTTCAATAAAATAAGAAAAAGATTGTTAATCTGCATAAAGTAAAACTGTAAGAATGCAGAAGATTGAATATTAATGTTGTCAACCATGATTTGGAAGATGGCGGGGGTGCTGGAAAAAGAAAGAAAGAAAAACTGTTGTATCCCATTTCCTTGAACATTCATGGAAATTTCAATAAAATAATAAAAAGATTGTTAATCTGCATAAAGAAAAAGAGTAAGAATGCAGAAGATAGAATATTAATGTTGTCAACCATGATTTGGAAGCTGGGGCCGCTGGAGGATAAAAGAAAGAAAGGAAAACTGTTGTATCCCATTTACTTGAACATTCATGGAAATTTCAATAAAATAATAAACAGATTGTTAATCTGCATAGAGAAAAAGAGTAAGAATGCAGAAGATAGAATATTAATGTTGTCAACCATGTTTTGGAAGCTGGGGGGTGGTGGGGTATAAAAGAAAGAAAGAAAAACTGTTGTATCCCATTTCCTTGAACATTCATGGAAATTTCAATAAAATAAGAAAAAGATTGTTAATCTGCATAAAGAAAGAGAGTAAGAATGCAGAAGATAGAATATTAATGTTGTCAACCATGAATTAGAAGCTGCGGGCAAGTGGGGGATAAAAGAAAGAAAGAAAAACTGTTGTATCCAATTTCCTTGAACATTCATGGAAATTTTAATAAAATAATAAAAAGATTATTAATCTGCATAAAGTAAAAGTGTAAGAATGCAGAAGATTGAATATTACTGTTGCCAACCATGATTTGGAAGGTGGGAGGTGGTGGGGGATAAAAGAAAGAAAGAAAAACTGTTGTATTCCATTTCCTTGAACATTCATGGAAATTTCATTAAAATAATAAAAAGATTGTTCATCTGCATAAAGAAAAAGTGTTCGAATGCCGAAGATTGAATATTAATGTTGTCAACCACGATTTGGAAGCTGGGGGCGTGGGGGATAAAAGAAAGCAAGAAAAAATGTTGTATCCCATTTCCTAGGAAATTCATGGAAATTTCAATAAAATAATAAATAGATTGTTATTTACATAAAGAAAAAGTGTAAGATTACAGAAGATTGAATATTAATATTGTCAACCATGATTTGGAAGGTGGGGGGTGGTGGGGGATAAAAGGAAGAAAGAAAAACTGTTGTATACCATTTCCTTGAACATTCATGGAAATTTCAATAAAATAATAAAACGATTGGTAATCTGCATAAAGAAAAAGAGTAAGAATGCAGAAGATAGAATATTAATGTTGTCAACCATGATTTGGAAGCTTGAGGAGTGGGGGATAAAAGAAAGAAAGTGAAAATGTTGTATCCCATTTCCTTGAACATTCATGAAATTTCAATAAAATAATGACAAGATTGTTAAATGCATAAAGAAAACGAGTATGAAGGCAGAAGATGCAATATTATGTTGTCAACCATGATTTGGAAGCTGGGGGGGTGGGGGATGAAAGAAAGAAAGAAAAACTGTTGTATCCCATTTCCTTGAACATTCATGGAAATTTCAAAAAAATAATAAAAGATTGTTAATCTGCATAAAGAAAAAGAGTAAGAATGCAGGAGATAGAATGTTCATGTTTTCAACCATGATTTGGAAGCTGGCGGGGGTGGGGGATAAAAGAAAGAAAGAAAAACTGTTGTATCCCATTTCCTTGAACATTCATGGAAATTTCAATACAATAATAAAAAGATTGTTAATCTGCATAAAGAAAAAGAGTAAGAATGCAGAAGATAGAATATTAATGTTGTCAACCATGTTTTAGAAGCTTGGGGGTTGTGGGGGATAAAAGAGAGAAAGAAAAACTGTTGTATCCCATTTCCTTGAACATTCATGGAAATTTCAATAAAATAAGAAAAAGATTGTTAATCTGCATAAAGTAAAACTGTAAGAATGCAGAAGATTGAATATTAATGTTGTCAACCATGATTTGGAAGATGGCGGGGGTGCTGGAAAAAGAAAGAAAGAAAAACTGTTGTATCCCATTTCCTTGAACATTCATGGAAATTTCAATAAAATAATAAAAAGATTGTTAATCTGCATACAGAAAAAGAGTAAGAATGCAGAAGATAGAATATTAATGTTGTCAACCATGATTTGGAAGCTGGGGCCGCTGGAGGATAAAAGAAAGAAAGAAAAACTGTTGTATCCCATTTACTTGAACATTCATGGAAAGTTCAATAAAATAATAAAAAGATTGTTAATCTGCATAGAGAAAAAGAGTAAGAATGCAGAAGATAGAATATTAATGTTGTCAACCATGTTTTGGAAGCTGGGGGGTGGTGGGGTATAAAAGAAAGAAAGAAAAACTGTTGTATACCATTTCCTTGAACATTCATGGAAATTTCAATAAAATAAGAAAAAGATTGTTAATCTGCATAAAGTAAAAGTGTAAGAATGCAGAAGATTGAATATTAATGTTGTCAACCATGATTTGGAAGATGGCGGGGGTGCTGGATAAAAGAAAGAAAGAAAAACTGTTGTATGCCATTTCCTTGAACATTCATGGAAATTTCAATAAAATAATAAAAAGATTGTTAATCTGCATAAAGAAAGAGAGTAAGAATGCAGAAGATAGAATATTAATGTTGTCAACCATGAATTAGAAGCTGCGGGCAAGTGGGGGATAAAAGAAAGAAAGAAAAACTGTTGTATCCAATTTCCTTGAACATTCATGGAAATTTTAATAAAATAATAAAAAGATTATTAATCTGCATAAAGTAAAAGTGTAAGAATGCAGAAGATAGAATATTACTGTTGCCAACCATGATTTGGAAGGTGGGAGGTGGTGGGGGATAAAAGAAAGAAAGAAAAACTGTTGTATTCCATTTCCTTGAACATTCATGGAAATTTCAATAAAATAATAAAAAGATTGGTAATCTGCATAAAGAAAAATAGTAAGAATGCAGAAGATAGAATATTAATGTTGTCAACCATGAATTAGAAGCTGCGGGCAAGAGGGGGATAAAAGAAAGAAAGAAAAACTGTTGTATCCAATTTCCTTGAACATTCATGGAAATTTCAATAAAATAAGAAAAGATTGTTAATCTGCATAAAGAAAAACAGTAAGAATGCCGAAGGTAGAATATTAATGTTTTCAATCATGATTTGGAAGCTGGGGGGCTGGGGGATACAAGAATGAAAGAAAAACTGTTGTATCCCATTTCCTTGAACATTCATGGAAATTTCAATAAAATAATAAAAAGATTGGTAATCTGCATAAAGAAAAATAGTAAGAATGCAGAAGATAGAATATTAATGTTGTCAACAATGATTTGGAAGCTGGTGGGGTTGGGGGATGATAGAAAGAAAGAAAAAGTGTTGTATCCCATTTCCTTTAACATTCATGGAAATTTCAATAAAATAATAAAAAGATTCTTAATCTGCATAGAGAAAAAGAGTAAGAATGACGAAGATAGAATGTTAATGTTGTCAACAATGATTTGGAATCTGGGGGGTTGTGCGGGATAAAAGAAAGAAAGAAAAACTGTTTTATCCCATTTCCTTGAACATTCAGGGAAATTTCAATACAATAATAAAAAGATTGTTAATCTGCATAGAGAAAAAGAGTAAGAATGCAGAACATAGAATATTAATGTTGTCAACCATGATTTGGAAGCTGGGGGCGCTGGAGGATAAAAGAAAGAAAGAAAAACTGTTGTATCCCATTTCCTTGAACATTCATGGAAATTTCAATAAAATAATAAAAAGATAGTTAATCTGCATAAAGAAAAAGAGTAAGAATGCAGAAGATAGAATATTAATGTTGTCAACAATGAATTAGAAGCTGCGGGCAAGTGGGGAATAAAAGAAAGAAAGAAAAACTGTTGTATCCAATTTCCTTGAACATTCATGGAAATTTTAATAAAATAATAAAAAGATTGTTAATCTGCATAAAGTAAAAGTGTAAGAATGCACAAGATTGAATATTACTGTTGCCAACCATGATTTCGAATGTGGGAGGTGGTGGGAGATAAAAGAAAGAATGAAAAACTGTTGTATTCCATTTCCTTGAACATTCATAGAAATTTCATTAAAATAATAAAAAGATTGTTCAACTGCATAAAAAAAAAGTGTAAGAATGCCGAAGATTGAATACTAATGTTGTCAACCACGATTTGGAAGCTGGGGGTGTGGGGGATAAAAGAAAGAAAGAAAAAATGTTGTATCCCATTTCCTTGGACATTCATGGAAATTTCAATAAAATATAAATAGATTGTTATTTACATAAAGAAAAAGTGTAAGAATACAGAAGATTGAATATTAATGTTGTCAACCATGATTTGGAAGGTGGTGGGTGGTGGGGGATAAAAGAAAGAAAGAGAAAATGTTGTATCCCATTTCCTTGAACATTCATGAAATTTCAGTAAAATAATGACAAGATTGTTAAATGCATAAAGAAAAAGAGTATGAAGGCAGAAGATACAATATTATGTTGTCAACCATGTTTTGGAAGCTGGGAGGGTGGGGGATGAAAGAAAGAAAAAAAAACTGTTGTATCCCATTTCCTTGAACATTCATGGAAATTTCAAATAAATAATAAAAGATTGTTAATCTGCATGAAGAAAAAGAGTAAGAATGCAGGAGATAGAATGTTCATGTTGTCAACCATGATTTGGAAGCTGGCGGGGGTGGGGGATAAAAGAAAGAAAGAAAAACTGTTGTATCCCATTTCCTTGAACATTCATGGAAATTTCAATACAATAATAAAAAGATTGTTAATCTGCATAAAGAAAAAGAGTAAGAATGCAGAAGATAGAATATTAGTGTTGGGAACTAAGATTTGGAAGCTGTTGGGGTGGGGGATAAAAGAAAGAAAGAAAAACTCTTGTGTCACATTTCTATGAACATTCATTGAAATTTCAATAAAATAATAAAGAGATTCTTAATCTGCATATAGAAAAAGAGTAAGAATGACGAAGATAGAATGTTAATGTTGTCAACAATGATTTGGAATCTGGGGGGTTATGCGAGATAAAAGAAAGAATGAAAAACTGTTGTATCCCATTTCCTTGAACATTCATGGAAATTTCAATACAATAATAAAAAGATTGTTAATCTGCATAGAGAGAAAGAGTAAGAATGCAGAAGATAGAATATTAATGTTGTAAACCATGATTTGGAAGCTGGGGGCGCTGGAGGATAAAAGAAAGAAAGAAAAAATGTTGTATCCCATTTCCTTGAACATTCATGGCAATTTCAATAAAATAATAAAAAGATTGTTAATCTGCATAAAGAAAAAGATTAAGAATGCAGAAGATTGAATGTTAATGTTGTCAACAATGATTTGGAATCTGGGGGGTTGTGCGGGATAAAAGAAAGAAAGAAAAACTGTTGTATACCATTTCCTTGAACATTCATGGAAATTTCAATAAAATAATAAAAAGATTGTTAATCTGCATAAAGAAAAAGAGTAAGAATGCAGAAGATAGAATATTAATGTTGTCAACCATGATTGGGAAGCTGGGGCGTGTTGGGGGATAAAAGAAAGAAAGAAAAACTGTTGTATCCCATTTCCTTGAACTTTCATGGAAATTTCAATAAAATAATAAAAGATTGTTAATCTGCATAAAGAAAAAGAGTAAGAATGCAGAAGATGGAATATTAATGTTGTCAACCATGTTTTGGAAGCTGGGGGGGTAGGGGGATGAAAGAAAGAAAGAAAAACCTTTGTATCCCATTTCCTTGAACATTCATGGAAATTTCAATAAAATAATAAAAAATTGTTAATCTGCATAAAGAAAAAGTGTAAGAATGCAGAACATTGAATATTAATATTGTCAACCACGATTTGGAAGCTGGGGGCGTGCGGGATGAAAGAAAGAAAGAAATAATGTTGTATCACATTTCCTTGAACATTCATGGAAATTTCAATAAAATAATAAAAAGATTGTTAGTCTGCATAAAGAAAAAGTGTAAGAATGCAGAAGATAGAATATTAATGTTGTCAAACATGATTTGGAAGCTGGGGGGGGTTGGGGGATAAAAGAAAGTAAGAAAAACTGTTGTATCCCATTTCCTTGAACATCCATGGAAATTTCAATAAAATAATAAAAAGATAGTTAATCTGCATAAAGAAAAAGAGTAAGAATGCAGAAGATAGAATATTAATGTTGTCAACCATGAATTAGAAGCTGCGGGCAAGTGGGGAATAAAAGAAAGAAAGAAAAACTGTTGTATCCAATTTCCTTGAACATTCATGGAAATTTTAATAAAATAATAAAAAGATTGTTAATCTGCATAAAGTAAAAGTGTAAGAATGCACAAGATTGAATATTACTGTTGCCAACCATGATTTCGAAGGTGGGAGGTGGTGGGAGATAAAAGAAAGAAAGAAAAACTGTTGTATTCCATTTCCTTGAACATTCATAGAAATTTAATTAAAATAATAAAAAGATTGTTCAACTGCATAAAAAAAAAGTGTAAGAATGCCGAAGATTGAATACTAATGTTGTCAACCACGATTTGGAAGCTGGGGGTGTGGGGGATAAAAGAAAGAAAGAAAAAATGTTGTATCCCATTTCCTTGGACATTCATGGAAATTTCAATAAAATAATAAATAGATTGTTATTTACATAAAGAAAAAGTGTAAGAATACAGAAGATTGAATATTAATGTTGTCAACCATGATTTGGAAGGTGGTGGGTGGTGCGGGATAAAAGAAAGAAAGAGAAAATGTTGTATCCCATTTCCTTGAACATTCATGAAATTTCAGTAAAATAATGACAAGATTGTTAAATGCATAAAGAAAAAGAGTATGAAGGCAGAAGATACAATATTATGTTGTCTACCATGATTTGGAAGCTGGGAGGGTGGGGGATGAAAGAAAGAAAAAAAAACTGTTGTATCCCATTTCCTTGAACATTCATGGAAATTTCAAATAAATAATAAAAGATTGTTAATCTGCATGAAGAAAAAGAGTAAGAATGCAGGAGATAGAATGTTCATGTCGTCAACCATGATTTGGAAGCTGGCGGGGGTGGGGGATAAAAGAAAGAAAGAAAAACTGTTGTATCCCATTTCCTTGAACATTCATGGAAATTTCAATACAATAATAAAAAGATTGTTAATCTGCATAAAGAAAAAGAGTAAGAATGCAGAAGATAGAATATTAGTGTTGGGAACTAAGATTTGGAAGCTGTTGGGGTGGGGGATAAAAGAAAGAAAGAAAAACTCTTGTATCACATTTCTATGAACATTCATTGAAATTTCAATAAAATAATAAAGAGATTTTTAATCTGCATATAGAAAAAGAGTAAGAATGACGAAGATAGAATGTTAATGTTGTCAACAATGATTTGGAATCTGGGGGGTTATGCGGGATAAAAGAAAGAATGAAAAATTGTTGTATCCCATTTCCTTGAACATTCATGGAAATTTCAATACAATAATAAAAAGATTGTTAATCTGCATAGAGAAAAAGAGTAAGAATGCAGAAGATAGAATATTAATGTTGTAAACCATGATTTGGAAGCTGGGGGCGCTGGAGGATAAAAGAAAGAAAGAAAAAATGTTGTATCCCATTTCCTTGAACATTCATGGCAATTTCAAAAAAATAATAAAAAGATTGTTAATCTGCATAAAGAAAAAGATTAAGAATGCAGAAGATTGAATGTTAATGTTGTCAACAATGATTTGGAATCTGGGGGGTTGTGCGGGATAAAAGAAAGAAAGAAAAACTGTTGTATACCATTTCCTTGAACATTCATGGAAATTTCAATAAAATAATAAAAAGATTGTTAATCTGCATAAAGAAAAAGAGTAAGAATGCAGAAGATAGAATATTAATGTTGTCAACCATGATTGGGAAGCTGGGGCGTGTTGGGGGATAAAAGAAAGAAAGAAAAACTGTTGTATCCCATTTCCTTAAACTTTCATGGAAATTTCAATAAAATAATAAAAGATTGTTAATCTGCATAAAGAAAAAGAGTAAGAATGCAGAAGATGGAATATTAATGTTGTCAACCATGTTTTGGAAGCTGGGGGGGTAGGGGGATGAAAGAAAGAAAGAAAAACCTTTGTATCCCATTTCCTTGAACATTCATGGAAATTTCAATAAAATAATAAAAAATTGTTAATCTGCATAAAGAAAAAGAGTAAGAATGCAGAAGATAGAATATTACTGTTGCCAACCATGATTTGGAAGGTGGGAGGTGGTGGGAGATAAAAGAAAGAAAGAAAAACTGTTGTATTCCATTTCCTTGAACATTCATAGAAATTTCATTAAAATAATAAAAAGATTGTTCAACTGCATAAAAAAAAAGTGTAAGAATGCCGAAGATTGAATACTAATGTTGTCAACCACGATTTGGAAGCTGGGGGTGTGGGGGATAAAAGAAAGAAAGAAAAAATGTTGTATCCCATTTCCTTGGACATTCATGGAAATTTCAATAAAATAATAAATAGATTGTTATTTACATAAAGAAAAAGTGTAAGAATACAGAAGATTGAATATTAAATGTTGTCAACCATGATTTGGAAGGTGGTGGGTGGTGGGGGATAAAAGAAAGAAAGAAAAACTGTTGTATACCATTTCCTTGAACATTCATGGAAATTTCAATAAAATATTAAAAAGATTGGTAATCTGCATAAAGAAAAAGAGTAAGAATGCAGAAGATAGAATATGAATGTTGTCGACCATGATTTGGAAGCTTGGGGAGTGGGGGATAAAAGAAAGAAAGAGAAAATGTTGTATCCCATTTCCTTGAACATTCATGAAATTTCAGTAAAATAATGACAAGATTGTTAAATGCATAAAGAAAAAGAGTATGAAGGCAGAAGATACAATATTATGTTGTCAACCATGATTTGGAAGCTGGGAGGGTGGGGGATGAAAGAAAGAAAAAAAAACTGTTGTATCCCATTTCCTTGAACATTCATGGAAATTTCAAATAAATAATAAAAGATTGTTAATCTGCATGAAGAAAAAGAGTAAGAATGCAGGAGATAGAATGTTCATGTTGTCAACCATGATTTGGAAGCTGGCGGGGGTGGGGGATAAAAGAAAGAAAGAAAAACTGTTGTATCCCATTTCCTTGAACATTCATGGAAATTTCAATACAATAATAAAAAGATTGTTAATCTGCATAAAGAAAAAGAGTAAGAATGCAGAAGATAGAATATTAATGTTGTCAACCATGTTTTAGAAGCTGGGGGGTTGTGGGGGATAAAAGAAAGAAAGAAAAACTGTTGTATCCCATTTCCTTGAACATTCATGGAAATTTCAATAAAATAGTAAAAAGATTGTTAATCTGCACAGAGAAAAAGAGTAAGAATGCAGAAGATAGAATATTAATGTTGTCAACCATGATTGGGAAGCTGGGGCGTGTTGGGGGATAAAAGAAAGAAAGAAAAACTGTTGTATCCCATTTCCTTGAACTTTCATGGAAATTTCAATAAAATAAGAAAAGATTGTTAATCTGCATAAAGAAAAAGAGTAAGAATGCAGAAGATGGAATATTAATGTTGTCAACCATGATTTGGAAGCTGGGGGGGTAGGGGGATGAAAGAAAGAAAGAAAAACTGTTGCATCCCATTTCCTTGAACATTCATGGAAATTTCAATAAAATAATAAAAAATTGTTAATCTGCATAAAGAAAAAGTGTAAGAATGCAGAACATTGAATATTAATATTGTCAACCACGATTTGGAAGCTGGGGGCGTGCGGGATAAAAGAAAGAAAGAAATAATGTTGTATCACATTTCCTTGAACATTCATGGAAAATTCAATAAAATAATAAAAAGATTGTTAGTCTGCATAAAGAAAAAGTGAAAGAATGCAGAAGATAGAATATTAATGTTGTCAAACATGATTTGGAAGCTGGGGGGGCGTGGGGGATAAAAGAAAGTAAGAAAAACTGTTGTATCCCATTTCCTTGAACATTCATAGAAATTTCAATAAAATGATAAAAAGATAGTTAATCTGCATAAAGAAAAAGAGTAAGAATGCAGAAGATAGTATATTAATGTTGTCAACCATGAATTAGAAGCTGCGGGCAAGTGGGGGATAAAAGAAAGAAAGAAAAACTGTTGTATCCAATTTCCTTGAACATTCATGGAAATTTTAATAAAATAATAAAAAGATTGTTAATCTGCATAAAGTAAAAGTGTAAGAATGCAGAAGATTGAATATTACTGTTGCCAACCATGATTTGGAAGGTGGGAGGTGGTGGGGGATAAAAGAAAGAAAGAAAAACTGTTGTATTCCATTTCCTTGAACATTCATGGAAATTTCAATAAAATATTAAAAAGATTGGTAATCTGCATATAGAAAAAGAGTAAGAATGCAGAAGATAGAATATTAATGTTGTCAACCATGATTTGGAAGCATGGGGAGTGGGGGATACAAGAAAGAAAGAGAAAATGTTTTATCCCATTTCCTTCAACATTCATGAAATTTCAATAAAATAATGACAAGATTGTTAAATGCATAAAGAAAAAGAGTATGAAGGCAGAAGATAGAATATTATGTTGTCAACCATGATTTGGAAGCTGGGGGGGGTGGGGGATGAAAGAAAGAAGGAAAAACTGTTGTATCCCATTTCCTTGAACATTCATGGAAATTTCAATAAAATAATAAAAAGATTGTTAATCTGCATAAAGAAAAAGAGTAAGAATGCAGAAGATAGTATATTAATGTTGTCAACCATGTTTTAGAAGCTGGGGGCGCTGGAGGATAAAAGAAAGAAAGAAAAACTGTTGTATCCCATTTACTGGAACATTCATGGAATTTTCAATAAAATAAGAAAAAGATTGTTAATCTGCATAAAGTAAAAGTGTAAGAATGCAGAAGATTGAATATTAATGTTGTCAACCATGATTTGGAAGCTGGGGTCGCTGGAGGATAAAAGAAAGAACGAAAAACGGCTGTATCCCATTTACTGGAACATTCATGGAAATTTCAATAAAATAATAAAAAGATTGTTAATCTGCATAAAGAAAAAGAGTAAGAATGCAGAAGATAGAATATTAATGTTGTCAACCATGATTTGTAAACTGGGGGGCAGTGGGGGATAAAAGAAAGAAAGAAAAACTGTTGTATACCATTTCCTTGAACATTCATGGAAAGTTCAATAAAATAATAAAAAGATTGGTAATCTGCATAAAGAAAAAGAGTAAGAATGCAGAAGATAGAATATTAGTGTTGTCAACCATGATTTTGACGCTGGGGGGTTGGGGGATAAAAGAAAGAAAGAAAAACTGTTGCCTCCCATTTCCTTGAACATTCATGGAAATTTCAATAAAATAATAAAAAGATTGCTAATCTGCATAAAGAAAAAGAGTAAGAATGCAGAAGATGGAATATTAAAGTTGTCAACCATGATTTGGAAGCCGGGGGGGTGGGGGATAAAAGAAAGAAAGAAAAACTGTTGTATCCCATTTCCTTGAACACTCATGGAAATTTCAATAAAATAATAAAAAGATTGTTAATCTGCATAGAGAAAAAGTGTAAGAATGCAGAAGATGGAATATTAATGTTGTCAACCATGATTTGGAAGCTGTGGGGGTAGGGGGATGAAAGAAAGAAAGAAAAACTGTTGTATCATTTCCTTGAACATTGATGGAAATTTCAATAAAATAATAAAAAGATTGTTAATCTGCATAAAGAAAAAGTGTAAGAATGCAGAACATTGAATATTAATATTGTCAACCACGATTTGGAAGCTGGGTGCGTGGGGGATGAAAGAAAGAAAGAAATAATGTTGTATCACATTTCCTTGAACATTCATGGAAATTTCAATAAAATAATAAAAAGATTGTTAATCTGCATAAAGTAAAAGTGCAAGAAAGCAGAAGATAGAATATTAATGTTGTCAACCATGATTTGGAAGCTGGGGGGGGTGGGGGATAAAAGAAAGTAAGAAAAACTGTTGTATCCCATTTCCTTGACCATTCATGGAAATTTCAATAAAATAATAAAAAGATAGTTAATCTGCATAAAGAAAAAGAGTAAGAATGCAGAAGATAGAATATTAATGTTGTCAACCATGATTTAGAAGCTGCGGGCCAGTGGGGGATAAAAGAAAGAAAGAAAAACCGTTGTATCCAATTTCCTTGAACATTCATGGAAATTTTAATAAAATAATAAAAAGATTCTTAATCTGCATAAAGTAAAAGTGTAAGAATACAGAAGATTGAATATTAATGTTGTCAACCATGATTTGGAAGGTGGGGGTGGTGGGGGATAAAAGAAAGAAAGAAAAACTGTTGTATACCATTTCCTTGAACATTCATGGAAATTTCAATAAAATATTAAAAGATTGTTAATCTGCATAAAGAAAAAGAGTAAGAATGCAGGAGATAGAATGTTCATGTTGTCAACCATGATTTGGAAGCTGGCGGGGGTGGGGGATAAAAGAAAGAAAGAAAAACTGTTGTATCCCATTTCCTTGAACATTCATGGACATTTAAATAAAATAAGAAAAAGATTGTTAATATGCATAAAGAAAAAGTGTAAGAATGCAGAAGATTGAATATTAATGTTGTCAACCATGATTTGGAAGATGGCGGGGGTGCTGGATAAAAGAAAGAAAGAAAAACTGTTGTATCCCATTTCCTTGAACATTCATGGAAATTTCAATAAAATAGTAAAAAGATTGTTAATCTGCACAGAGAAAAAGAGTAAGAATGCAGAAGATAGAATATTAATGTTGTCAACCATGATTGGGAAGCTGGGGCGTGTTGGGGGATAAAAGAAAGAAAGAAAAACTGTTGTATCCCATTTCGTTGAACTTTCATGGAAATTTCAATAAAATAAGAAAAGATTGTTAATCTGCATAAAGAAAAAGAGTAAGAATGCAGAAGATGGAATATTAATGTTGTCAACCATGATTTGGAAGCTGGGGGGGTAGGGGGATGAAAGAAAGAAAGAAAAACTGTTGCATCCCATTTCCTTGAACATTCATGGAAATTTCAATAAAATAATAAAAAATTGTTAATCTGCATAAAGAAAAAGTGTAAGAATGCAGAACATTGAATATTAATATTGTCAACCACGATTTGGAAGCTGGGGGCGTGCGGGATAAAAGAAAGAAAGAAATAATGTTGTATCACATTTCCTTGAACATTCATGGAAAATTCAATAAAATAATAAAAAGATTGTTAGTCTGCATAAAGAAAAAGTGAAAGAATGCAGAAGATAGAATATTAATGTTGTCAAACATGATTTGGAAGCTGGGGGGGCGTGGGGGATAAAAGAAAGTAAGAAAAACTGTTGTATCCCATTTCCTTGAACATTCATAGAAATTTCAATAAAATGATAAAAAGATAGTTAATCTGCATAAAGAAAAAGAGTAAGAATGCAGAAGATAGAATATTAATGTTGTCAACCATGAATTAGAAGCTGCGGGCAAGTGGGGGATAAAAGAAAGAAAGAAAAACTGTTGTATCCAATTTCCTTGAACATTCATGGAAATTTTAATAAAATAATAAAAAGATTGTTAATCTGCATAAAGTAAAAGTGTAAGAATGCAGAAGATTGAATATTACTGTTGCCAACCATGATTTGGAAGGTGGGAGGTGGTGGTGGATAAAAGAAAGAAAGAAAAACTGTTGTATTCCATTTCCTTGAACATTCATGGAAATTTCATTAAAATAATAAAAAGATTGTTAATCTGCATAAAGAAAAAGTGTAAGAATGCAGAAGATTGAATATTAATGTTGTCAACCACGATTTGGAAGCTGGGGGCGTGGGGGATAAAAGAGAGAAAGAAAAAATGTTGTATCCCATTTCCTTGGACATTCATGGAAATTTCAGTAAAATAAGAAATAGATTGTTATTTACATAAAGAAAAAGTGTAAGAATACAGAAGATTGAATATGAATGTTGTCAACCATGATTTGGAAGTTGGTGGGTGGTGGGGGATAAAAGAAAGAAAGAAAAACTGTTGTATCCCATTTCCTTGAACATTCATGGAAATTTCAATACAATAATAAAAAGATTGTTAATCTGCATAAAGAAAAAGAGTAAGAATGCAGAAGATAGATAATTAATGTTGTCAACCATGTTTTGGAAGCTGGGGGGTTGTGGGGGATAAAAGAAAGAAAGAAAAACTGTTGTATCCCATTTCCTTGAACATTCATGGAAATTTCAGTAAAATAATAAAAAGATTGTTATTCTGCATAAAGAAAAATAGTAAGAATGCAGAAGATAGACTATTAATCTTGTCAACCATGATTTGGAAGCTTGGGGGGTTGGGGGATAAAAGAATGAAAGAAAAACTGTTGTATACCATTTCCTTGAACATTCATGGAAAGTTCAATAAAATAATAAAAAGATTGGTAATCTACATAAAGAAAAAGAGTAAGAATGCAGGAGATAGAATGTTCATGTTGTCAACCATGATTTTGAAGCTGGCGGGGGTGGGGGATAAAAGAAAGACAGAAAAAGTGTTGTATCCCATTTCCTTGAACATTCATGGAAATTTCAATAAAATAAGAAAAGATTGTTAATCGGCATAAAGAAAAAGAGTAAGAATGCAGAAGATAGAATATTAATGTTGTCAACAATGATTTGGAAGCTGGTGGGGTTGGGGGATGATAGAAAGAAAGAAAAAGTGTTGTATCCCATTTCCTTTAACATTCATGGAAATTTCAATAAAATAATAAAAAGATTCTTAATCTGCATAGAGAAAAAGAGTAAGAATGACGAAGATAGAATGTTAATGTTGTCAACAATGATTTGGAATCTGGGGGGTTGTGCGGGATAAAAGAAAGAAAGAAAAACTGTTTTATCCCATTTCCTTGAACATTCAGGGAAATTTCAATACAATAATAAAAAGATTGTTAATCTGCATAGAGAAAAAGAGTAAGAATGCAGAAGATAGAATATTAATGTTGTCAACCATGATTTGGAAGCTGGGGGCGCTGGAGGATAAAAGAAAGAAAGAAAAAATGTTGTATCCCATTTCCTTGAACATTCATGGCAATTTCAATTAAATAATAAAAAGATTGTTATTCTGCATAAAGAAAAAGATTAAGAATGCAGAAGATTGAATGTTAATGTTGTCAACAATGATTTGGAATCTGGGGGGTTGTGCGGGATAAAAGAAAGAAAGAAAAACTGTTGTATCCCATTTCCTTGAACGTTCATGGAAATTTCAATAAAATAATAAAAAGATTGTTAATCTGCACAGAGAAAAAGAGTAAGAATGCAGAAGATAGCATATTAATGTTGTCAACCATGATTGGGAAGCTGGGTCGTGTTGGGGGATAAAAGAAAGAAAGAAAAACTGTTGTATCCCATTTCCTTGAACTTTAATGGAAATTTCAATAAAACAATAAAAGATTGTTAATCTGCATAAAGAAAAAGAGTAAGAAAGCAGAAGATGGAATATTAATGTTGTCAACCATGATTTGGAAGCTGGGAGGGTAGGGGGATGAAAGAAAGAAAGAAAAACTGTTGTAACCCATTTCCTTGAACATTCATGGAAATTTCAATAAAATAATAAAAAATTGTTAATCTGCATAAAGAAAAAGTGTAAGAATGCAGAACATTGAATATTAATATTGTCAACCACGATTTGGAAGCTGGGGGCGTGCGGGATGAAAGAAAGAAAGAAATAATGTTGTATCACATTTCCTTGAACATTCATGGAAATTTCAATAAAATAATAAAAAGATTGTTAAATGTATAAAGAAAAAGAGTATGAAGGCACAAGTTACAATATTATGTTGTCAACCATGATTTGGAAGCTGGGGGGGTGGGGGATGAAAGAAAGAAAGAAAAACTGTTGTATCCCATTTCCTTGAACATTCATGGAAATTTCAAAAAAATAATAAAAGATTGTTAATCTGCGTAAAGAAAAAGAGTAAGAATGCAGGAGATAGAATGTTCATGTTGTCAACCATGTTTTAGAAGTTGGGAGGTTGTGGGGGATAAAAGAAAGAAAGAAAAACAGTTGTATCCCATTTCCTTGAACATTCATGGAAATTTCAATAAAATAAGAAAAAGATTGTTAATCTGCATAAAGTAAAACTGTAAGAATGCAGAAGATTGTATATTAATGCTGTCAACCATGATTTGGAAGATGGCGGGGGTGCTGGATAAAAGAAAGAAAGAAAAACTGTTGTATCCCATTTCCTTGAACATTCATGGAAATTTCAATAAAATAATAAAAAGATTGTTAATCTGCATAGAGAAAAAGAGTAAGAATGCAGAAGATAGAATATTAATGTTATCAACCATGATTGGGAAGCTGGGGGGTGTTGGGGGATAAAAGAAAGAAAGAAAAACTGTTGTATCCCATTTCCTTGAACTTTCATGGAAATTTCAATAAAATAATAAAAGATTGTTAATCTGCATAAAGAAAAATAGTAAGAATGCAGAAGATGGAATATTAATGTTGTCAACCATGATTTGGAAGCTGGGGGGGTAGGGGGATGAAAGAAAGGAAGAAAAACTGTTGTATACCATTTCCTTGAACATTCATGGAAATTTCAATAAAATAATAAAAAAATGTTAATCTGCATAAAGAAAAAGTGTAAGAATGCAGAACATTGAATATTAATATTGTCAACCACGATTTGGAAGCTGGGGGCATGGGGGATGAAAGAAAGAAAGAAATAATGTTGTATCCCATTTCCTTTAACATTCATGGAAATTTCGATAAAATAATAAAAAGATAGTTAATCTGCATAAAGAAAAAGAGTAAGAATGCAGAAGATAGAATATTAATGTTGTCAACCATGAATTAGAAGCTGCGGGCAAGTGGGGGATAAAAGAAAGAAAGAAAAACTGTTGTATCCAATTTCCTTGAACATTCCTGGAAATTTTAATAAAATAGTAAAAAGATTGTTAATCTGCATAAAGTAAAAGTGTAAGAATGCAGAAGATTGAATATTACTGTTGCCAACCATGATTTGGAAGGTGGGAGGTGGTGGGGGATAAAAGAAAGAAAGAAAAACTGTTGTATTCCATTTCCTTGAACATTCATGGAAATTTCATTAAAATAATAAAAAGATTGTTCATCTGCATAAAGAAAAAGTGTAAGAATGCCGAAGATTGAATATTAATGTTGTAAACCACGATTTGGAAGCTGGGGGCGTCGGGGATAAATAAAGAAAGAAAAAATGTTGTATCCCATTTCCTTGGACATTCATGGAAATTTCAATAAAATAATAAATAGATTGTTATTTACATAAAGAAAAAGAGTAAGAATGCAGAAGATAGAATATTAATGTTGTCAACCATGAATTTGAAGCTTGGGGAGTGGGGGATAAAAGAAAGAAAGAGAAAATGTTGTATCCCCTTTCCTTGAACATTCATGAAATTTCAATAAAATAATGACAAGATTGTTAAATGCATAAAGAAAAAGAGTATGAAGGCAGAAGATACAATATTATGTTGTCAACCATGATTTGGAAGCTGGGGGGGTGGGGGATGAAAGAAAGAAAGAAAAACTGTTGTATCCCTTTTCCTTGAACATTCATGGAAATTTCAAAAAAATAATAAAAGATTGTTAATCTGCATTAAGAAAAAGAGTAAGAATGCAGGAGATAGAATGTTCATGTTGTCAACCATGATTTGGAAGCTGGCGGGGGTGGGGGATAAAAGAAAGAAAGAAAAACTGTTCTATCCCATTTCCTTGAACATTCATGGAAATTTCAATACAATAATAAAAAGATTGTTAATCTGCATAAAGAAAAAGAGTAAGAATGCAGAAGATAGAATATTAATGTTGTCAACCATGTTTTAGAAGCTGGGGGGTTGTGGGGGATAAAAGAATGAAAGAAAAACTGTTGTATCCCATTTCCTTGAACATTCATGGAAATTTCAATAAAATAAGAAAAAGATTGTTAATCTGCATAAAGTAAAACTGTAAGAATGCAGAAGATTGAATATTAATGTTGTCAACCATGATTTGGAAGATGGCGGGGGTGCTGGAAAAAGAAAGAAAGAAAAACTGTTGTATCCCATTTCCTTGAACATTCATGGAAATTTCAATAAAATAATAAAAAGATTGTTAATCTGCATAAAGAAAAAGAGTAAGAATGCAGAAGATAGAATATTAATGTTGTCAACCATGATTTGGAAGCTGGGGCCGCTGGAGGATAAAAGAAAGAAAGAAAAACTGTTGTATCCCATTTACTTGAACATTCATGGAAATTTCAATAAAATAATAAAAAGATTGTTAATCTGCATAGAGAAAAAGAGTAAGAATGCAGAAGATAGAATATTAATGTTGTCAACCATGTTTTGGAAGCTGGGGGGTGGTGGGGTATAAAAGAAAGAAAGAAAAACTGTTGTATCCCATTTCCTTGAACATTCATGGAAATTTCAATAAAATAAGAAAAAGATTGTTAATCTGCATAAAGTAAAAGTGTAAGAATGCAGAAGATTGAATATTACTGTTGCCAACCATGATTTGGAAGGTGGGAGGTTGTGGGGGATAAAAGAAAGAAAGAAAAACTGTTGTATTCCATTTCCTTGAACATTCATGGAAATTTCATTAAAATAATAAAAAGATTGTTCATCTGCATAAAGAAAAAGTGTTAGAATGCCGAAGATTGAATATTAATGTTGTCAACCACGATTTGGAAGCTGGGGGCGTGGGGGATAAAAGAAAGCAAGAAAAAATGTTGTATCCCATTTCCTAGGAAATTCATGGAAATTTCAATAAAATAATAAATAGATTGTTATTTACATAAAGAAAAAGTGTAAGATTACAGAAGATTGAATATTAATATTGTCAACCATGATTTGGAAGGTGGGGGGTGGTGGGGGATAAAAGGAAGAAAGAAAAACTGTTGTATACCATTTCCTTGAACATTCATGGAAATTTCAATAAAATAATAAAACGATTGGTAATCTGCATAAAGAAAAAGAGTAAGAATGCAGAAGATAGAATATTAATGTTGTCAACCATGATTTGGAAGCTTGGGGAGTGCGGGATAAAAGAAAGAAAGTGAAAATGTTGTATCCCATTTCCTTGAACATTCATGAAATTTCAATAAAATAATGACAAGATTGTTAAATGCATAAAGAAAACGAGTATGAAGGCAGAAGATACAATATTATGTTGTCAACCATGATTTGGAAGCTGGGGGGGTGGGGGATGAAAGAAAGAAAGAAAAACTGTTCTATCCCATTTCCTTGAACATTCATGGAAATTTCAATACAATAATAAAAAGATTGTTAATCTGCATAAAGAAAAAGAGTAAGAATGCAGAAGATAGAATATTAATGTTGTCAACCATGTTTTAGAAGCTGGGGGGTTGTGGGGGATAAAAGAATGAAAGAAAAACTGTTGTATCCCATTTCCTTGAACATTCATGGAAATTTCAATAAAATAAGAAAAAGATTGTTAATCTGCATAAAGTAAAACTGTAAGAATGCAGAAGATTGAATATTAATGTTGTCAACCATGATTTGGAAGATGGCGGGGGTGCTGGAAAAAGAAAGAAAGAAAAACTGTTGTATCCCATTTCCTTGAACATTCATGGAAATTTCAATAAAATAATAAAAAGATTGTTAATCTGCATAAAGAAAAAGAGTAAGAATGCAGAAGATAGAATATTAATGTTGTCAACCATGATTTGGAAGCTGGGGCCGCTGGAGGATAAAAGAAAGAAAGAAAAACTGTTGTATCCCATTTACTTGAACATTCATGGAAATTTCAATAAAATAATAAAAAGATTGTTAATCTGCATAGAGAAAAAGAGTAAGAATGCAGAAGATAGAATATTAATGTTGTCAACCATGTTTTGGAAGCTGGGGGGTGGTGGGGTATAAAAGAAAGAAAGAAAAACTGTTGTATCCCATTTCCTTGAACATTCATGGAAATTTCAATAAAATAAGAAAAAGATTGTTAATCTGCATAAAGTAAAAGTGTAAGAATGCAGAAGATTGAATATTACTGTTGCCAACCATGATTTGGAAGGTGGGAGGTTGTGGGGGATAAAAGAAAGAAAGAAAAACTGTTGTATTCCATTTCCTTGAACATTCATGGAAATTTCATTAAAATAATAAAAAGATTGTTCATCTGCATAAAGAAAAAGTGTTAGAATGCCGAAGATTGAATATTAATGTTGTCAACCACGATTTGGAAGCTGGGGGCGTGGGGGATAAAAGAAAGCAAGAAAAAATGTTGTATCCCATTTCCTAGGAAATTCATGGAAATTTCAATAAAATAATAAATAGATTGTTATTTACATAAAGAAAAAGTGTAAGATTACAGAAGATTGAATATTAATATTGTCAACCATGATTTGGAAGGTGGGGGGTGGTGGGGGATAAAAGGAAGAAAGAAAAACTGTTGTATACCATTTCCTTGAACATTCATGGAAATTTCAATAAAATAATAAAACGATTGGTAATCTGCATAAAGAAAAAGAGTAAGAATGCAGAAGATAGAATATTAATGTTGTCAACCATGATTTGGAAGCTTGGGGAGTGCGGGATAAAAGAAAGAAAGTGAAAATGTTGTATCCCATTTCCTTGAACATTCATGAAATTTCAATAAAATAATGACAAGATTGTTAAATGCATAAAGAAAACGAGTATGAAGGCAGAAGATACAATATTATGTTGTCAACCATGATTTGGAAGCTGGGGGGGTGGGGGATGAAAGAAAGAAAGAAAAACTGTTGTATCCCATTTCCTTGAACATTCATGGAAATTTCAAAAAAATAATAAAAGATTGTTAATCTGCATAAAGAAAAAGAGTAAGAATGCAGGAGATAGAATGTTCATGTTGTCAACCATGATTTGGAAGCTGGCGGGGGTGGGGGATAAAAGAAAGAAAGAAAAACTGTTGTATCCCATTTCCTTGAACATTCATGGAAATTTCAATACAATAATAAAAAGATTGTTAATCTGCATAAAGAAAAAGAGTAAGAATGCAGAAGATAGAATATTAATGTTGTCAACCATGTTTTAGAAGCTTGGGGGTTGTGGGGGATAAAAGAGAGAAAGAAAAACTGTTGTATCCCATTTCCTTGAACATTCATGGAAATTTCAATAAAATAAGAAAAAGATTGCTAATCTGCATAAAGTAAAACTGTAAGAATGCAGAAGATTGAATATTAATGTTGTCAACCATGATTTGGAAGATGGCGGGGGTGCTGGAAAAAGAAAGAAAGAAAAACTGTTGTATCCCATTTCCTTGAACATTCATGGAAATTTCAATAAAATAATAAAAAGATTGTTAATCTGCATACAGAAAAAGAGTAAGAATGCAGAAGATAGAATATTAATGTTGTCAACCATGATTTGGAAGCTGGGGCCGCTGGAGGATAAAAGAAAGAAAGAAAAACTGTTGTATCCCATTTACTTGAACATTCATGGAAAGTTCAATAAAATAATAAAAAGATTGTTAATCTGCATAGAGAAAAAGAGTAAGAATGCAGAAGATAGAATATTAATGTTGTCAACCATGTTTTGGAAGCTGGGGGGTGGTGGGGTATAAAAGAAAGAAAGAAAAACTGTTGTATCCCATTTCCTTGAACATTCATGGAAATTTCAATAAAATAAGAAAAAGATTGTTAATCTGCATAAAGTAAAAGTGTAAGAATGCAGAAGATTGAATATTAATGTTGTCAACCATGATTTGGAAGATGGCGGGGGTGCTGGATAAAAGAAAGAAAGAAAAACTGTTGTATGCCATTTCCTTGAACATTCATGGAAATTTCAATAAAATAATAAAAAGATTGTTAATCTGCATAAAGAAAGAGAGTAAGAATGCAGAAGATAGAATATTAATGTTGTCAACCATGAATTAGAAGCTGCGGGCAAGTGGGGGATAAAAGAAAGAAAGAAAAACTGTTGTATCCAATTTCCTTGAACATTCATGGAAATTTTAATAAAATAATAAAAAGATTATTAATCTGCATAAAGTAAAAGTGTAAGAATGCAGAAGATTGAATATTACTGTTGCCAACCATGATTTGGAAGGTGGGAGGTGGTGGGGGATAAAAGAAAGAAAGAAAAACTGTTGTATTCCATTTCCTTGAACATTCATGGAAATTTCAATAAAATAATAAAAAGATTGGTAATCTGCATAAAGAAAAATAGTAAGAATGCAGAAGATAGAATATTAATGTTGTCAACCATGAATTAGAAGCTGCGGGCAAGAGGGGGATAAAAGAAAGAAAGAAAAACTGTTGTATCCAATTTCCTTGAACATTCATGGAAATTTCAATAAAATAATAAAAGATTGTTAATCTGCATAAAGAAAAACAGTAAGAATGCCGAAGGTAGAATATTAATGTTTTCAATCATGATTTGGAAGCTGGGGGGCTGGGGGATACAAGAATGAAAGAAAAACTGTTGTATCCCATTTCCTTGAACATTCATGGAAATTTCAATAAAATAATAAAAAGATTGGTAATCTGCATAAAGAAAAATAGTAAGAATGCAGAAGATAGAATATTAATGTTGTCAACAATGATTTGGAAGCTGGTGGGGTTGGGGGATGATAGAAAGAAAGAAAAAGTGTTGTATCCCATTTCCTTTAACATTCATGGAAATTTCAATAAAATAATAAAAAGATTCTTAATCTGCATAGAGAAATAGAGTAAGAATGACGAAGATAGAATGTTAATGTTGTCAACAATGATTTGGAATCTGGGGGGTTGTGCGGGATAAAAGAAAGAAAGAAAAACTGTTTTATCCCATTTCCTTGAACATTCAGGGAAATTTCAATACAATAATAAAAAGATTGTTAATCTGCATAGAGAAAAAGAGTAAGAATGCAGAATATAGAATATTAATGTTGTCAACCATGATTTGGAAGCTGGGGGCGCTGGAGGATAAAAGAAAGAAAGAAAAAATATTGTATCCCTTTTCCTTGAACATTCATGGCAATTTCAATTAAATAATAAAAAGATTGTTAATCTGCATAAAGAAAAAGATTAAGAATGCAGAAGATTGAATGTTAATGTTGTCAACAATGATTTGGAATCTGGGGGTTTGTGCGGGATAAAAGAAAGAAAGAAAAACTGTTGTTTCCCATTTCCTTGAACGTTCATGGAAATTTCAATAAAATAATAAAAAGATTGTTAATCTGCACAGAGAAAAAGAGTAAGAATGCAGAAGATAGCATATTAATGTTGTCAACCATGATTGGGAAGCTGGGTCGTGTTGGGGGATAAAAGAAAGAAAGAAAAACTGTTGTATCCCATTTCCTTGAACTTTAATGGAAATTTCAATAAAATAATAAAAAGATTGTTAATCTGCATAGAGAAAAAGAGTAAGAATGCAGAAGATGGAATATTAATGTTATCAACCATGATTGGGAAGCTGGCGGGTGTTGGGGGATAAAAGAAAGAAAGAAAAACTGTTGTATCCCATTTCCTTGAACATTCATGGAAATTTCAATAAAATAATAAAAAATTGTTAATCTGCATAAAGAAAAAGTGTAAGAATGCAGAACATTGAATATTAATATTGTCAACCACGATTTGGAAGCTGGGGGCGTGCGGGATGAAAGAAAGAAAGAAATAATGTTGTATCACATTTCCTTGAACATGCATGGAAATTTCAATAAAATAATAAAAAGATTGTTAAATGCATAAAGAAAAAGAGTATGAAGGCACAAGTTACAATATTATGTTGTCAACCATGATTTGGAAGCTGGGGGGGTGGGGGATAAAAGAAAGAAAGAAAAACTGTTGTATCCCATTTCCTTGAACATTCATGGAAAGTTCAATAAAATAATAAAAAGATTGGTAATCTGCATAAAGAAAAAGAGTAAGAATGCAGAAGATAGAATATTAATGTTGTCAACCATGATTTGGAAGCTTGGAGCGTGGGGGATAAAAGAAAGAAAGAAAAACTGTTGTATCCCATTTCCTTGAACATTCATGGAAAGTTCAATAAAATAAGAAAAAGATTGTTAATCTGCATAAAGTAAAACTGTAAGAATGCAGAAGATTGAATATTAATGTTGTCAAGCATGATTTGGAAGATGGCGGGGGTGCTGGAAAAAGAAAGAAAGAAAAACTGTTGTATCCCATTTCCTTGAACATTCATGGAAATTTCAATAAAATAATAAAAAGATTGTTAATCTGCATACAGAAAAAGAGTAAGAATGCAGAAGATAGAATATTAATGTTGTCAACCATGATTTGGAAGCTGGGGCCGCTGGAGGATAAAAGAAAGAAAGAAAAACTGTTGTATCCCATTTACTTGAACATTCATGGAAATTTCAATAAAATAATAAAAAGATTGTTAATCTGCATAGAGAAAAAGAGTAAGAATGCAGAAGATAGAATATTAATGTTGTCAACCATGTTTTGGAAGCTGGGGGGTGGTGGGGTATAAAAGAAAGAAAGAAAAACTGTTGTATCCCATTTCCTTGAACATTCATGGAAATTTCAATAAAATAAGAAAAAGATTGTTAATCTGCGTAAAGTAAAAGTGTGAGAATGCAGAAGATTGAATATTAATGTTGTCAACCATGATGTGGAAGATGGCGGGGGTGCTGGATAAAAGAAAGAAAGAAAAACTGTTGTACGCCATTTCCTTGAACATTCATGGAAATTTCAATAAAATAATAAAAAGATTGTTAATCTGCATAAAGAAAGAGAGTAAGAATGCAGAAGATAGAATATTAATGTTGTCAACCATGAATTAGAAGCTGCGGGCAAGTGGGGGATAAAAGAAAGAAAGAAAAACTGTTGTATCCAATTTCCTTGAACATCCATGGAAATTTTAATAAAATAATAAAAAGATTATTAATCTGCATAAAGTAAAAGTGTAAGAATGCAGAAGATTGAATATTACTGTTGCCAACCATGATTTGGAAGGTGGGAGGTGGTGGGGGATAAAAGAAAGAAAGAAAAACTGTTGTATTCCATTTCCTTGAACATTCATGGAAATTTCATTAAAATAATAAAAAGATTGTTCATCTGCATAAAGAAAAAGTGTTAGAATGCCGAAGATGGAATATTAATGTTGTCAACCACGATTTGGAAGCTGGGGGCGTGGGGGATAAAAGAAAGAAAGAAAAAATGTTGTATCCCATTTCCTAGGACATTCATGGAAATTTCAATAAAATAATAAATAGATTGTTATTTACATAAAGAAAAAGTGTAAGATTACAGAAGATTGAATATTAATATTGTCAACCATGATTTGGAAGGTGGGGGGTGGTGGGGGATAAAAGAAAGAAAGAAAAACTGTTGTATACCATTTCCTTGAACATTCATGGAAATTTCAATAAAATAATAAAACGATTGGTAATCTGCATAAAGAAAAAGAGTAAGAATGCAGAAGATAGAATATTAATGTTGTCAACCATGATTTGGAAGCTGGCGGGGGTGGGGGATAAAAGAAAGAAAGAAAAACTGTTCTATCCCATTTCCTTGAACATTCATGGAAATTTCAATACAATAATAAAAAGATTGTTAATCTGCATAAAGAAAAAGAGTAAGAATGCAGAAGATAGAATATTAATGTTGTCAACCATGTTTTAGAAGCTGGGGGGTTGTGGGGGATAAAAGAAAGAAAGAAAAACTGTTGTATCCCATTTCCTTGAACATTCATGGAAATTTCAATAAAATAAGAAAAAGATTGTTAATCTGCATAAAGTAAAACTGTAAGAATGCAGAAGATTGAATATTAATGTTGTCAAGCATGATTTGGAAGATGGCGGGGGTGCTGGAAAAAGAAAGAAAGAAAAACTGTTGTATCCCATTTCCTTGAACATTCATGGAAATTTCAATAAAATAATAAAAAGATTGTTAATCTGCATAAAGAAAAAGAGTAAGAATGCAGAAGATAGAATATTAATGTTGTCAACCATGATTTGGAAGCTGGGGCCGCTGGAGGATAAAAGAAAGAAAGAAAAACTGTTGTATCCCATTTACTTGAACATTCATGGAAATTTCAATAAAATAATAAAAAGATTGTTAATCTGCATAGAGAAAAAGAGTAAGAATGCAGAAGATAGAATATTAATGTTGTCAACCATGTTTTGGAAGCTGGGGGGTGGTGGGGTATAAAAGAAAGAAAGAAAAACTGTTGTATCCCATTTCCTTGAACATTCATGGAAATTTCAATAAAATAAGAAAAAGATTGTTAATCTGCATAAAGTAAAAGTGTAAGAATGCAGAAGAATGAATATTAATGTTGTCAACCATGATTTAGAAGATCGCGGGGGTGCTGGATAAAAGAAAGAAAGAAAAACTGTTGTATGCCATTTCCTTGAACATTCATGGAAATTTCAATAAAATAATAAAAAGAGTGTTAATCTGCATAAAGAAAGAGAGTAAGAATGCAGAAGATAGAATATTAATGTTGTCAACCATGAATTAGAAGCTGCGGGCAAGTGGGGGATAAAAGAAAGAAAGAAAAACTGTTGTATCCAATTTCCTTGAACATTCATGGAAATTTTAATAAAATAATAAAAAGATTATTAATCTGCATAAAGTAAAAGTGTAAGAATGCAGAAGATTGAATATTACTGTTGCCAACCATGATTTGGAAGGTGGGAGGTGGTGGGGGATAAAAGAAAGAAAGAAAAACTGTTGTATTCCATTTCCTTGAACATTCATGGAAATTTCATTAAAATAATAAAAAGATTGTTCATCTGCATAAAGAAAAAGTGTTAGAATGCCGAAGATTGAATATTAATGTTGTCAACCACGATTTGGAAGCTGGGGGCGTGGCGGATAAAAGAAAGAAAGAAAAAATGTTGTATCCCATTTCCTAGGACATTCATGGAAATTTCAATAAAATAATAAATAGATTGTTATTTACATAAAGAAAAAGTGTAAGATTACAGAAGATTGAATATTAATATTGTCAACCATGATTTGGAAGGTGGGGGGTGGTGGGGGATAAAAGAAAGAAAGAAAAACTGTTGTATACCATTTCCTTGAACATTCATGGAAATTTAAATAAAATAATAAAACGATTGGTAATCTGCATAAAGAAAAAGAGTAAGAATGCAGAAGATAGAATATTAATGTTGTCAACCATGATTTGGAAGCTTGGGGAGTGGGGGATAAAAGAAAGAAAGTGAAAATGTTGTATCCCATTTCCTTGAACATTCATGAAATTTCAATAAAATAATGACAAGATTGTTAAATGCATAAAGAAAACGAGTATGAAGGCAGAAGATACAATATTATGTTGTCAACCATGATTTGGAAGCTGGGGGGGTGGGGGATGAAAGAAAGAAAGAAAAACTGTTGTATCCCATTTCCTTGAACATTCATGGAAATTTCAAAAAAATAATAAAAGATTGTTAATCTGCATAAAGAAAAAGAGTAAGAATGCAGGAGATAGAATGTTCATGTTGTCAACCATGATTTGGAAGCTGGCGGGGGTGGGGGATAAAAGAAAGAAAGAAAAACTGTTGTATCCCATTTCCTTGAACATTCATGGAAATTTCAATACAATAATAAAAAGATTGTTAATCTGCATAAAGAAAAAGAGTAAGAATGCAGAAGATAGAATATTAATGTTGTCAACCATGTTTTGGAAGCTGGGGGGTTGTGGGGGATAAAAGAAAGAAAGAAAAACTGTTGTATCCCATTTCCTTGAACATTCATGGAAATTTCAATAAAATAAGAAAAAGATTGTTAATCTGCATAAAGTAAAAGTGTAAGAATGCAGAAGATAGACTATTAATCTTGTCAACCATGATTTGGAAGCTTGGGGGGGTGGGGGATAAAAGAATGAAAGAAAAACTGTTGTATACCATTTCCTTGAACATTCATGGAAAGTTCAATAAAATAATAAAAAGATTGGTAATCTGCATAAAGAAAAAGAGTAAGAATGTAGAAGATAGAATATTAATGTTGTCAACCAAGATTTGGAAGCTTGGAGCGTGGGGGATAAAAGAAAGAAAGAAAAACTGTTGTATCCCATTTCCTTGAACATTCATGGAAATTTCAATACAATAATAAAAAGATTGTTAATCTGCATAAAGAAAAAGAGTAAGAATGCAGAAGATAGAATATTAATGTTGTCAACCATGTTTTAGAAGCTGGGGGATTGTGGGGGATAAAAGAAAGAAAGAAAAACTGTTGTATCCCATTTCCTTGAACATTCATGGAAATTTCAATAAAATAAGAAAAAGATTGTTAATCTGCATAAAGTAAAACTGTAAGAATGCAGAACATTGAATATTAATGTTGTCAACCATGATTTGGAAGATGGCGGGGGTCCTGGAAAAAGAAAGAAAGAAAAACTGTTGTATCCCATTTCCTTGAACATTCATGGAAATTTCAATAAAATAATAAAAAGATTGTTAATCTGCATACAGAAAAAGAGTAAGAATGCAGAAGATAGAATATTAATGTTGTCAACCATGATTTGGAAGCTGGGGGAGGTGGGGGATAAAAGAAAGAAAGAAAAACTGTTGTATCCCATTTACTTGAACATTCATGGAAATTTCAATAAAATAATAAAAATATTGTTAATCTGCATAGAGAAAAAGAGTAAGAATGCAGAAGATAGAATATTAATGTTGTCAACCATGTTTTGGAAGCTGGGGGGTGGTGGGATATAAAAGAAAGAAAGAAAAACTGTTGTATCCCATTTCCTTGAACATTCATGGAAATTTCAATAAAATTATAAAAAGATTGTTAAATGCATAAAGAAAAAGAGTATGAAGGCACAAGTTACAATATTATGTTGTCAACCATGATTTGGAAGCTGGGGGGGTGGGGGATGAAAGAAAGAAAGAAAAACTGTTGTATCCCATTTCCTTGAACATTCATGGAAATTTCAAAAAAATAATAAAAGATTGTTAATCTGCGTAAAGAAAAAGAGTAAGAATGCAGGAGATAGAATGTTCATGTTGTCAACCATGATTTGGAAGCTGGCGGGGGTGGGGGATAAAAGAAAGAAAGAAAAACTGTTGTATCCCATTTCCTTGAACATTCATGGAAATTTCAAAAAAATAATAAAAGATTGTTAATCTGCATAAAGAAAAAGTGTAAGAATGCAGAAGATAGAATATTAATGTTGTCAACCATGTTTTAGAAGTTGGGAGGTTGTGGGGGATAAAAGAAAGAAAGAAAAACAGTTGTATCCCATTTCCTTGAACATTCATGGAAATTTCAATAAAATAAGAAAAAGATTGTTAATCTGCATAAAGTAAAACTGTAAGAATGCAGAAGATTGTATATTAATGTTGTCAACCATGATTTGGAAGATGGCGGGGGTGCTGGATAAAAGAAAGAAAGAAAAACTGTTGTATCCCATTTCCTTGAACATTCATGGAAATTTCAATAAAATAATAAAAAGATTGTTAATCTGCATAAAGAAAAATAGTAAGAATGCAGAAGATGGAATATTAATGTTGTCAACCATGATTTGGAAGCTGGGGGGTGTTGGGGGATAAAAGAAAGAAAGAAAAACTGTTGTATCCCATTTCCTTGAACTTTCATGGAAATTTCAATAAAATAATAAAAGATTGTTAATCTGCATAAAGAAAAATAGTAAGAATGCAGAAGATGGAATATTAATGTTGTCAACCATGATTTGGAAGCTGGGGGGGTAGGGGGATGAAAGAAAGAAAGAAAAACTGTTGTATACCATTTCCTTGAACATTCATGGAAATTTCAATAAAATAATAAAAAAATGTTAATCTGCATAAAGAAAAAGTGTAAGAATGCAGAACATTGAATATTAATATTGTCAACCACGATTTGGAAGCTGGGGGCATGGGGGATGAAAGAAAGAAAGAAATAATGTTGTATCCCATTTCCTTTAACATTCATGGAAATTTCGATAAAATAATAAAAAGATAGTTAATCTGCATAAAGAAAAAGAGTAAGAATGCAGAAGATAGAATATTAATGTTGTCAACCATGAATTAGAAGCTGCGGGCAAGTGGGGGATAAAAGAAAGAAAGAAAAACTGTTGTATCCAATTTCCTTGAACATTCCTGGAAATTTTAATAAAATAGTAAAAAGATTGTTAATCTGCATAAAGTAAAAGTGTAAGAATGCAGAAGATTGAATATTACTGTTGCCAACCATGATTTGGAATGTGGGAGGTGGTGGGGGATAAAAGAAAGAAAGAAAAACTGTTGTATTCCATTTCCTTGAACATTCATGGAAATTTCATTAAAATAATAAAAAGATTGTTCATCTGCATAAAGAAAAAGTGTAAGAATGCCGAAGATTGAATATTAATGTTGTAAACCACGATTTGGAAGCTGGGGGCGTGGGGGATAAATAAAGAAAGAAAAAATGTTGTATCCCATTTCCTTGGACATTCATGGAAATTTCAATAAAATAATAAATAGATTGTTATTTACATAAAGAAAAAGAGTAAGATTACAGAAGATTGAATATTAATGTTGTCAACCATGATTTGGAAGGTGGGGGGTGGTGGGGGATAAAAGAAGGAAAGAAAAACTGTTGTATACCATTTCCTTGAACATTCATGGAAATTTCAATAAAAAAAATAAAACGATTGGTAATCTACATAAAGAAAAAGAGTAAGAATGCAGAAGATAGAATATTAATGTTGTCAACCATGAATTTGAAGCTTGGGGAGTGGGGGATAAAAGAAAGAAAGAGAAAATGTTGTATCCCCTTTCCTTGAACATTCATGAAATTTCAATAAAATAATGACAAGATTGTTAAATGCATAAAGAAAAAGAGTATGAAGGCAGAAGATACAATATTATGTTGTCAACCATGATTTGGAAGCTGGGGGGGTGGGGGATGAAAGAAAGAAAGAAAAACTGTTGTATCCCTTTTCCTTGAACATTCATGGAAATTTCAAAAAAATAATAAAAGATTGTTAATCTGCATAAAGAAAAAGAGTAAGAATGCAGGAGATAGAATGTTCATGTTGTCAACCATGATTTGGAAGCTGGCGGGGGTGGGGGATAAAAGAAAGAAAGAAAAACTGTTCTATCCCATTTCCTTGAACATTCATGGAAATTTCAATACAATAATAAAAAGATTGTCAATCTGCATAAAGAAAAAGAGTAAGAATGCAGAAGATAGAATATTAATGTTGTCAACCATGTTTTAGAAGCTGGGGGGTTGTGGGGGATAAAAGAAAGAAAGAAAAACTGTTGTATCCCATTTCCTTGAACATTCATGGAAATTTCAATAAAATAATAAAAAGATTGTTAATCTGCATAAAGAAAAAGAGTAAGAATGCAGAAGATAGAATATTAATGTTGTCAACCATGATTTGGAAGCTGGGGCCGCTGGAGGATAAAAGAAAGAAAGAAAAACTGTTGTATCCCATTTACTTGAACATTCATGGAAATTTCAATAAAATAATAAAAATATTGTTAATCTGCATAGAGAAAAAGAGTAAGAATGCAGAAGATAGAATATTAATGTTGTCAACCTTGTTTTGGAAGCTGGGGGGTGGTGGGGTATAAAAGAAAGAAAGAAAAACTGTTGTATCCCATTTCCTTGAACATTCATGGAAATTTCAATAAAATAAGAAAAAGATTGTTAATCTGCATAAAGAAAGAGAGTAAGAATGCAGAAGATAGAATATTAATGTTGTCAACCATGAATTAGAAGCTGCGGGCAAGTGGGGGATAAAAGAAAGAAAGAAAAACTGTTGTATCCAATTTCCTTGAACATTCATGGAAATTTTAATAAAATAATAAAAAGATTATTAATCTGCATAAAGTAAAAGTGTAAGAATGCAGAAGATTGAATATTACTGTTGCCAACCATGATTTGGAAGGTGGGAGGTGGTGGGGGATAAAAGAAAGAAAGAAAAACTGTTGTATTCCATTTCCTTGAACATTCATGGAAATTTCATTAAAATAATAAAAAGATTGTTCATCTGCATAAAGAAAAAGTGTTAGAATGCCGAAGATTGAATATTAATGTTGTCAACCACGATTTGGAAGCTGGGGGCGTGGGGGATAAAAGAAAGCAAGAAAAAATGTTGTATCCCATTTCCTAGGAAATTCATGGAAATTTCAATAAAATAATAAATAGATTGTTATTTACATAAAGAAAAAGTGTAAGATTACAGAAGATTGAATATTAATATTGTCAACCATGATTTGGAAGGTGGGGGGTGGTGGGGGATAAAAGGAAGAAAGAAAAACTGTTGTATACCATTTCCTTGAACATTCATGGAAATTTAAATAAAATAATAAAACGATTGGTAATCTGCATAAAGAAAAAGAGTAAGAATGCAGAAGATAGAATATTAATGTTGTCAACCATGATTTGGAAGCTTGGGGAGTGGGGGATAAAAGAAAGAAAGTGAAAATGTTGTATCCCATTTCCTTGAACATTCATGAAATTTCAATAAAATAATGACAAGATTGTTAAATGCATAAAGAAAACGAGTATGAAGGCAGAAGATACAATATTATGTTGTCAACCATGATTTGGAAGCTGGGGGGGTGGGGGATGAAAGAAAGAAAGAAAAACTGTTGTATCCCATTTCCTTGAACATTCATGGAAATTTCAAAAAAATAATAAAAGATTGTTAATCTGCATAAAGAAAAAGAGTAAGAATGCAGGAGATAGAATGTTCATGTTGTCAACCATGATTTGGAAGCTGGCGGGGGTGGGGGATAAAAGAAAGAAAGAAAAACTGTTGTATCCCATTTCCTTGAACATTCATGGAAATTTCAATACAATAATAAAAAGATTGTTAATCTGCATAAAGAAAAAGAGTAAGAATGCAGAAGATAGAATATTAATGTTGTCAACCATGTTTTAGAAGCTTGGGGGTTGTGGGGGATAAAAGAGAGAAAGAAAAACTGTTGTATCCCATTTCCTTGAACATTCATGGAAATTTCAATAAAATAAGAAAAAGATTGTTAATCTGCATAAAGTAAAACTGTAAGAATGCAGAAGATTGAATATTAATGTTGTCAACCATGATTTGGAAGATGGCGGGGGTGCTGGAAAAAGAAAGAAAGAAAAACTGTTGTATCCCATTTCCTTGAACATTCATGGAAATTTCAATAAAATAATAAAGAGATTGTTAATCTGCATACAGAAAAAGAGGAAGAATGCAGAAGATAGAATATTAATGTTGTCAACCATGATTTGGAAGCTGGGGCCGCTGGAGGATAAAAGAAAGAAAGAAAAACTGTTGTATCCCATTTACTTGAACATTCATGGAAAGTTCAATAAAATAATAAAAAGATTGTTAATCTGCATAGAGAAAAAGAGTAAGAATGCAGAAGATAGAATATTAATGTTGTCAACCATGTTTTGGAAGCTGGGGGGTGGTGGGGTATAAAAGAAAGAAAGAAAAACTGTTGTATCCCATTTCCTTGAACATTCATGGAAATTTCAATAAAATAAGAAAAAGATTGTTAATCTGCATAAAGTAAAAGTGTAAGAATGCAGAAGATTGAATATTAATGTTGTCAACCATGATTTGGAAGATGGCGGGGGTGCTGGAAAAAGAAAGAAAGAAAAACTGTTGTATCCCATTTCCTTGAACATTCATGGAAATTTCAATAAAATAATAAAAAGATTGTTAATCTGCATACAGAAAAAGAGTAAGAATGCAGAAGATAGAATATTAATGTTGTCAACCATGATTTGGAAGCTGGGGCCGCTGGAGGATAAAAGAAAGAAAGAAAAACTGTTGTATCCCATTTACTTGAACATTCATGGAAAGTTCAATAAAATAATAAAAAGATTGTTAATCTGCATAGAGAAAAAGAGTAAGAATGCAGAAGATAGAATATTAATGTTGTCAACCATGATTTGGAAGCTGGGGCCGCTGGAGGATAAAAGAAAGAAAGAAAAACTGTTGTATCCCATTTACTTGAACATTCATGGAAAGTTCAATAAAATAATAAAAAGATTGTTAATCTGCATAGAGAAAAAGAGTAAGAATGCAGAAGATAGAATATTACTGTTGCCAACCATGATTTGGAAGGTGGGAGGTGGTGGGGGATAAAAGAAAGAAAGAAAAACTGTTGTATTCCATTTCCTTGAACATTCATGGAAATTTCAATAAAATAATAAAAAGATTGGTAATCTGCATAAAGAAAAATAGTAAGAATGCAGAAGATAGAATATTAATGTTGTCAACCATGAATTAGAAGCTGCGGGCAAGAGGGGGATAAAAGAAAGAAAGAAAAACTGTTGTATCCAATTTCCTTGAACATTCATGGAAATTTCAATAAAATAAGAAAAGATTGTTAATCTGCATAAAGAAAAACAGTAAGAATGCCGAAGGTAGAATATTAATGTTTTCAATCATGATTTGGAAGCTGGGGGGCTGGGGGATACAAGAATGAAAGAAAAACTGTTGTATCCCATTTCCTTGAACATTCATGGAAATTTCAATAAAATAATAAAAAGATTGGTAATCTGCATAAAGAAAAATAGTAAGAATGCAGAAGATAGAATATTAATGTTGTCAACAATGATTTGGAAGCTGGTGGGGTTGGGGGATGATAGAAAGAAAGAAAAAGTGTTGTATCCCATTTCCTTTAACATTCATGGAAATTTCAATAAAATAATAAAAAGATTCTTAATCTGCATAGAGAAAAAGAGTAAGAATGACGAAGATAGAATGTTAATGTTGTCAACAATGATTTGGAATCTGGGGGGTTGTGCGGGATAAAAGAAAGAAAGAAAAACTGTTTTATCCCATTTCCTTGAACATTCAGGGAAATTTCAATACAATAATAAAAAGATTGTTAATCTGCATAGAGAAAAAGAGTAAGAATGCAGAAGATAGAATATTAATGTTGTCAACCATGATTTGGAAGCTGGGGGCGCTGGAGGATAAAAGAAAGAAAGAAAAAATGTTGTATCCCATTTCCTTGAACATTCATGGCAATTTCAATTAAATAATAAAAAGATTGTTAATCTGCATAAAGAAAAAGATTAAGAATGCAGAAGATTGAATGTTAATGTTGTCAACAATGATTTGGAATCTGGGGGGTTGTGCGGGATAAAAGAAAGAAAGAAAAACTGTTGTATCCCATTTCCTTGAACGTTCATGGAAATTTCAATAAAATAATAAAAAGATTGTTAATCTGCACAGAGAAAAAGAGTAAGAATGCAGAAGATAGCATATTAATGTTGTCAACCATGATTGGGAAGCTGGGTCGTGTTGGGGGATAAAAGAAAGAAAGAAAAACTGTTGTATCCCATTTCCTTGAACTTTAATGGAAATTTCAATAAAATAATAAAAGATTGTTAATCTGCATAAAGAAAAAGAGTAAGAAAGCAGAAGATGGAATATTAATGTTGTCAACAATGATTTGGAAGCTGGGAGGGTAGGGGGATGAAAGAAAGAAAGAAAAACTGTTGTAACCCATTTCCTTGAACATTCATGGAAATTTCAATAAAATAATAAAAAATTGTTAATCTGCATAAAGAAAAAGTGTAAGAATGCAGAACATTGAATATTAATCTTGTCAACCACGATTTGGAAGCTGGGGGCGTGCGGGATGAAAGAAAGAAAGAAATAATGTTGTATCACATTTCCTTGAACATTCATGGAAATTTCAATACAATAATAAAAAGATTGTTAATCTGCATAGAGAAAAAGAGTAAGAATGCAGAATATAGAATATTAATGTTGTCAACCATGATTTGGAAGCTGGGGGCGCTGGAGGATAAAAGAAAGAAAGAAAAAATATTGTATCCCATTTCCTTGAACATTCATGGCAATTTCAATTAAATAATAAAAAGATTGTTAATCTGCATAAAGAAAAAGATTAAGAATGCAGAAGATTGAATGTTAATGTTGTCAACAATGATTTGGAATCTGGGGGGTTGTGCGGGATAAAAGAAAGAAAGAAAAACTGTTGTATCCCATTTCCTTGAACATTCATGGAAATTTCAGTAAAATAATAAAAAGATTGTTATTCTGCATAAAGAAAAATTGTAAGAATGCAGAAGATAGACTATTAATCTTGTCAACCATGATTTGGAAGCTTGGGGGGTTGGGGGATAAAAGAATGAAAGAAAAACTGTTGTATACCATTTCCTTGAACATTCATGGAAAGTTCAATAAAATAATAAAAAGATTGGTAATCTACATAACGAAAAAGAGTAAGAATGCAGAAGATAGAATATTAATGTTGTCAACCATGATTTGGAAGCTTGGAGCGTGGGGGATAAAAGAAAGAAAGAAAAACTGTTGTATCCCATTTCCTTGAACATTCATGGCAATTTCAATTAAATAATAAAAAGATTGTTAATCTGCATAAAGAAAAAGATTAAGAATGCAGAAGATTGAATGTTAATGTTGTCAACAATGATTTGGAATCTGGGGGGTTGTGCGGGATAAAAGAAAGAAAGAAAAACTGTTGTATCCCATTTCCTTGAACATTCATGGAAATTTCAATAAAATAATAAAAGATAGTTAATCTGCATAAAGAAAAAGAGTAAGAATGCAGGAGATAGAATGTTCATGTTGTCAACCATGATTTGGAAGCTGGCGGGGGTGGGGGATAAAAGAAAGACAGAAAAAGTGTTGTATCCCATTTCCTTGAACATTCATGGAAATTTCAATAAAATAAGAAAAGATTGTTAATCTGCATAAAGAAAAACAGTAAGAATGCAGAAGGTAGAATATTAATGTTTTCAATCATGATTTGGAAGCTGGGGGGCTGGGGGATACAAGAATGAAAGAAAAACTGTTGTATCCCATTTCCTTGAACATTCATGGAAATTTCAATAAAATAATAAAAAGATTGGTAATCTGCATAAAGAAAAATAGTAAGAATGCAGAAGATAGAATATTAATGTTGTCAACAATGATTTGGAAGCTGGTGGGGTTGGGGGATGATAGAAAGAAAGAAAAAGTGTTGTATCCCATTTCCTTTAACATTCATGGAAATTTCAATAAAATAATAAAAAGATTCTTAATCTGCATAGAGAAAAAGAGTAAGAATGACGAAGATAGAATGTTAATGTTGTCAACAATGATTTGGAATCTGGGGGGTTGTGCGGGATAAAAGAAAGAAAGAAAAACTGTTTTATCCCATTTCCTTGAACATTCATCGAAATTTCAATAAAATAATAAAAAGATTGTTAATATGCATAAAGAAAAAGTGTAAGAATGCAGAAGATAGAATATTAGTGTTGGGAACTAAGATTTGGAAGCTGTTGGGGTGGGGGATAAAAGAAAGAAAGAAAAACTCTTGTGTCACATTTCTATGAACATTCATTGAAATTTCAATAAAATAATAAAGAGATTCTTAATCTGCATATAGAAAAAGAGTAAGAATGACGAAGATAGAATGTTAATGTTGTCAACAATGATTTGGAATCTGGGGGGTTATGCGGGATAAAAGAAAGAATGAAAAACTGTTGTATCCCATTTCCTTGAACATTCATGGAAATTTCAATACAATAATAAAAAGATTGTTAATCTGCATAGAGAAAAAGAGTAAGAATGCAGAAGATAGAATATTAATGTTGTCAACCATGAATTTGAAGCTTGGGGAGTGGGGGATAAAAGAAAGAAAGAGAAAATGTTGTATCCCCTTTCCTTGAACATTCATGAAATTTCAATAAAATAATGACAAGATTGTTAAATGCATAAAGAAAAAGAGTATGAAGGCAGAAGATACAATATTATGTTGTCAACCATGATTTGGAAGCTGGGGGGGTGGGGGATGAAAGAAAGAAAGAAAAACTGTTGTATCCCTTTTCCTTGAACATTCATGGAAATTTCAAAAAAATAATAAAAGATTGTTAATCTGCATAAAGAAAAAGAGTAAGAATGCAGGAGATAGAATGTTCATGTTGTCAACCATGATTTGGAAGCTGGCGGGGGTGGGGGATAAAAGAAAGACAGAAAAAGTGTTGTATCCCATTTCCTTGAACATTCATGGAAATTTCAATAAAATAAGAAAAGATTGTTAATCTGCATAAAGAAAAACAGTAAGAATGCAGAAGGTAGAATATTAATGTTGTCAACCATGTTTTAGAAGCTGGGGGGTTGTGGGGGATAAAAGAAAGAAAGAAAAACTGTTGTATCCCATTTCCTTGAACATTCATGGAAATTTCAATAAAATAAGAAAAAGATTGTTAATCTGCATAAAGTAAAACTGTAAGAATGCAGAAGATTGAATATTAATGTTGTCAACCATGATTTGGAAGATGGCGGGGGTGCTGGAAAAAGAAAGAAAGAAAAACTGTTGTATCCCATTTCCTTGAACATTCATGGAAATTTCAATAAAATAATAAAAAGATTGTTAATCTGCATAAAGAAAAAGAGTAAGAATGCAGAAGATAGAATATTAATGTTGTCAACCATGATTGGGAAGCTGGGGGGTGTTGGGGGATAAAAGAAAGAAAGAAAAACTGTTGTATCCCATTTACTTGAACATTCATGGAAATTTCAATAAAATAATAAAAAGATTGTTAATCTGCATAGAGAAAAAGAGTAAGAATGCAGAAGATAGAATATTAATGTTGTCAACCATGTTTTGGAAGCTGGGGGGTGGTGGGGTATAAAAGAAAGAAAGAAAAACTGTTGTATCCCATTTCCTTGAACATTCATGGAAATTTCAATAAAATAAGAAAAAGATTGTTAATCTGCATAAAGAAAGAGAGTAAGAATGCAGAAGATAGAATATTAATGTTGTCAACCATGAATTAGAAGCTGCGGGCAAGTGGGGGATAAAAGAAAGAAAGAAAAACTGTTGTATCCAATTTCCTTGAACATTCATGGAAATTTTAATAAAATAATAAAAAGATTATTAATCTGCATAAAGTAAAAGTGTAAGAATGCAGAAGATAGAATATTACTGTTGCCAACCATGATTTGGAAGGTGGGAGGTGGTGGGGGATAAAAGAAAGAAAGAAAAACTGTTGTATTCCATTTCCTTGAACATTCATGGAAATTTCATTAAAATAATAAAAAGATTGTTCATCTGCATAAAGAAAAAGTGTTAGAATGCCGAAGATTGAATATTAATGTTGTCAACCACGATTTGGAAGCTGGGGGCGTGGGGGATAAAAGAAAGCAAGAAAAAATGTTGTATCCCATTTCCTAGGAAATTCATGGAAATTTCAATAAAATAATAAATAGATTGTTATTTACATAAAGAAAAAGTGTAAGATTACAGAAGATTGAATATTAATATTGTCAACCATGATTTGGAAGGTGGGGGGTGGTGGGGGATAAAAGGAAGAAAGAAAAACTGTTGTATACCATTTCCTTGAACATTCATGGAAATTTCAATAAAATAATAAAACGATTGGTAATCTGCATAAAGAAAAAGAGTAAGAATGCAGAAGATAGAATATTAATGTTGTCAACCATGATTTGGAAGCTTGGGGAGTGGGGGATAAAAGAAAGAAAGTGAAAATGTTGTATCCCATTTCCTTGAACATTCATGAAATTTCAATAAAATAATGACAAGATTGTTAAATGCATAAAGAAAACGAGTATGAAGGCAGAAGATACAATATTATGTTGTCAACCATGATTTGGAAGCTGGGGGGTGGGGGATGAAAGAAAGAAAGAAAAACTGTTGTATCCCATTTCCTTGAACATTCATGGAAATTTCAAAAAAATAATAAAAGATTGTTAATCTGCATAAAGAAAAAGAGTAAGAATGCAGGAGATAGAATGTTCATGTTGTCAACCATGATTTGGAAGCTGGCGGGGGTGGGGGATAAAAGAAAGAAAGAAAAACTGTTGTATCCCATTTCCTTGAACATTCATGGAAATTTCAATACAATAATAAAAAGATTGTTAATCTGCATAAAGAAAAAGAGTAAGAATGCAGAAGATAGAATATTAATGTTGTCAACCATGTTTTAGAAGCTTGGGGGTTGTGGGGGATAAAAGAGAGAAAGAAAAACTGTTGTATCCCATTTCCTTGAACATTCATGGAAATTTCAATAAAATAAGAAAAAGATTGTTAATCTGCATAAAGTAAAACTGTAAGAATGCAGAAGATTGAATATTAATGTTGTCAACCATGATTTGGAAGATGGCGGGGGTGCTGGAAAAAGAAAGAAAGAAAAACTGTTGTATCCCATTTCCTTGAACATTCATGGAAATTTCAATAAAATAATAAAAAGATTGTTAATCTGCATACAGAAAAAGAGTAAGAATGCAGAAGATAGAATATTAATGTTGTCAACCATGATTTGGAAGCTGGGGCCGCTGGAGGATAAAAGAAAGAAAGAAAAACTGTTGTATCCCATTTACTTGAACATTCATGGAAAGTTCAATAAAATAATAAAAAGATTGTTAATCTCCATAGAGAAAAATAGTAAGAATGCAGAAGATAGAATATTAATGTTGTAAACCATGTTTTGGAAGCTGGGGGGTGGTGGGGTATAAAAGAAAGAAAGAAAAACTGTTGTATCCCATTTCCTTGAACATTCATGGAAATTTCAATAAAATAAGAAAAAGATTGTTAATCTGCATAAAGTAAAAGTGTAAGAATGCAGAAGATTGAATATTAATGTTGTCAACCATGATTTGGAAGATGGCGGGGGTGCTGGATAAAAGAAAGAAAGAAAAACTGTTTATGCCATTTCCTTGAACATTCATGGAAATTTCAATAAAATAATAAAAAGATTGTTAATCTGCATAAAGAAAGAGAGTAAGAATGCAGAAGATAGAATATTAATGTTGTCAACCATGAATTAGAAGCTGCGGGCAAGTGGGGGATAAAAGAAAGAAAGAAAAACTGTTGTATCCAATTTCCTTGAACATTCATGGAAATTTTAATAAAATAATAAAAAGATTATTAATCTGCATAAAGTAAAAGTGTAAGAATGCAGAAGATAGAATATTACTGTTGCCAACCATGATTTGGAAGGTGGGAGGTGGTGGGGGATAAAAGAAAGAAAGAAAAACTGTTGTATTCCATTTCCTTGAACATTCATGGAAATTTCAATAAAATAATAAAAAGATTGGTAATCTGCATAAAGAAAAATAGTAAGAATGCAGAAGATAGAATATTAATGTTGTCAACCATGAATTAGAAGCTGCGGGCAAGAGGGGGATAAAAGAAAGAAAGAAAAACTGTTGTATCCAATTTCCTTGAACATTCATGGAAATTTCAATAAAATAAGAAAAGATTGTTAATCTGCATAAAGAAAAACAGTAAGAATGCCGAAGGTAGAATATTAATGTTTTCAATCATGATTTGGAAGCTGGGGGGCTGGGGGATACAAGAATGAAAGAAAAACTGTTGTATCCCATTTCCTTGAACATTCATGGAAATTTCAATAAAATAATAAAAAGATTGGTAATCTGCATAAAGAAAAATAGTAAGAATGCAGAAGATAGAATATTAATGTTGTCAACAATGATTTGGAAGCTGGTGGGGTTGGGGGATGATAGAAAGAAAGAAAAAGTGTTGTATCCCATTTCCTTTAACATTCATGGAAATTTCAATAAAATAATAAAAAGATTCTTAATCTGCATAGAGAAAAAGAGTAAGAATGACGAAGATAGAATGTTAATGTTGTCAGCAATGATTTGGAATCTGGGGGGTTGTGCGGGATAAAAGAAAGAAAGAAAAACTGTTTTATCCCATTTCCTTGAACATTCAGGGAAATTTCAATACAATAATAAAAAGATTGTTAATCTGCATAGAGAAAAAGAGTAAGAATGCAGAATATAGAATATTAATGTTGTCAACCATGATTTGGAAGCTGGGGGCGCTGGAGGATAAAAGAAAGAAAGAAAAAATATTGTATCCCATTTCCTTGAACATTCATGGCAATTTCAATTAAATAATAAAAAGATTGTTAATCTGCATAAAGAAAAAGATTAAGAATGCAGAAGATTGAATGTTAATGTTGTCAACAATGATTTGGAATCAGGGGGGTTGTGCGGGATAAAAGAAAGAAAGAAAAACTGTTGTATCCCATTTCCTTGAACGTTCATGGAAATTTCAATAAAATAATAAAAAGATTGTTAATCTGCACAGAGAAAAAGAGTAAGAATGCAGAAGATAGCATATTAATGTTGTCAACCATGATTGGGAAGCTGGGTCGTGTTGGGGGATAAAAGAAAGAAAGAAAAACTGTTGTATCCCATTTCCTTGAACTTTAATGGAAATTTCAATAAAATAATAAAAGATTGTTAATCTGCATAAAGAAAAAGAGTAAGAAAGCAGAAGATGGAATATTAATGTTGTCAACCATGATTTGGAAGCTGGGAGGGTAGGGGGATGAAAGAAAGAAAGAAAAACTGTTGTATCCCATTTCCTTGAACATTCATGGAAATTTCAATAAAATAATAAAAAATTGTTAATCTGCATAAAGAAAAAGTGTAAGAATGCAGAACATTGAATATTAATATTGTCAACCACGATTTGGAAGCTGGGGGCGTGCGGGATGAAAGAAAGAAAGAAATAATGTTGTATAACATTTCCTTGAACATTCATGGAAATTTCAATAAAATAATAAAAAGATTGTTAAATGCATAAAGAAAAAGAGTATGAAGGCACAAGTTACAATATTATGTTGTCAACCATGATTTGGAAGCTGGGGGTGTGGGGGATAAAAGAAAGAAAGAAAAACTGTTGTATCCCATTTCCTTGAACATTCATGGAAAGTTCAATAAAATAATAAAAAGATTGGTAATCTGCATAAAGAAAAAGAGTAAGAATGCAGAAGATAGAATATTAATGTTGTCAACCATGATTTGGAAGCTTGGAGTATGGGGGATAAAAGAAAGAAAGAAAAACTGTTGTATCCCATTTCCTTGAACATTCATGGAAATTTCAATACAATAATAAAAAGATTGTTAATCTGCATACAGAAAAAGAGTAAGAATGCAGAAGATAAAATATTAATGTTGTCAACCATGTTTTAGAAGCTGGGGGGTTGTGGGGGATAAAAGAAAGAAAGAAAAACTGTTGTATCCCATTTCCTTGAACATTCATGGAAATTTCAATAAAATAAGAAAAAGATTGTTAATCTGCATAAAGTAAAACTGTAAGAATGCAGAAGATTGAATATTAATGTTGTCAAGCATGATTTGGAAGCTGGGGCCGCTGGAGGATAAAAGAAAGAAAGAAAAACTGTTGTATCCCATTTACTTGAACATTCATGGAAATTTCAATAAAATAATAAAAAGATTGTTAATCTGCATAGAGAAAAAGAGTAAGAATGCAGAAGATAGAATATTAATGTTGTCAACCATGTTTTGGAAGCTGGGGGGTGGTGGGGTATAAAAGAAAGAAAGAAAAACTGTTGTATCCCATTTCCTTGAACATTCATGGAAATTTCAATAAAATAAGAAAAAGATTGTTAATCTGCGTAAAGTAAAAGTGTGAGAATGCAGAAGATTGAATATTAATGTTGTCAACCATGATTTGGAAGATGGCGGGGGTGCTGGATAAAAGAAAGAAAGAAAAACTGTTGTACGCCATTTCCTTGAACATTCATGGAAATTTCAATAAAATAATAAAAAGATTGTTAATCTGCATAAAGAAAGAGAGTAAGAATGCAGAAGATAGAATATTAATGTTGTCAACCATGAATTAGAAGCTGCGGGCAAGTGGGGGATAAAAGAAAGAAAGAAAAACTGTTGTATCCAATTTCCTTGAACATCCATGGAAATTTTAATAAAATAATAAAAAGATTATTAATCTGCATAAAGTAAAAGTGTAAGAATGCAGAAGATTGAATATTACTGTTGCCAACCATGATTTGGAAGGTGGGAGGTGGTGGGGGATAAAAGAAAGAAAGAAAAACTGTTGTATTCCATTTCCTTGAACATTCATGGAAATTTCATTAAAATAATAAAAAGATTGGTAATCTGCATAAAGAAAAATAGTAAGAATGCAGAAGATAGAATATTAATGTTGTCAACCATGATTTGGAAGCTTGGGGAGTGGGGGATAAAAGAAAGAAAGTGAAAATGTTGTATCCCATTTCCTTGAACATTCATGAAATTTCAATAAAATAATGACAAGATTGTTAAATGCATAAAGAAAACGAGTATGAAGGCAGAAGATAGAATATTATGTTGTCAACCATGATTTGGAAGCTGGGGGCGCTGGAGGATAAAAGAAAGAAAGAAAAAATGTTGTATCCCATTTCCTTGAACATTCATGGCAATTTCAATTAAATAATAAAAAGATTGTTAATCTGCATAAAGAAAAAGATTAAGAATGCAGAAGATTGAATGTTAATGTTGTCAACAATGATTTGGAATCTGGGGGGTTGTGCGGGATAAAAGAAAGAAAGAAAAACTGTTGTATCCCATTTCCTTGAACGTTCATGGAAATTTCAATAAAATAATAAAAAGATTGTTAATCTGCACAGAGAAAAAGAGTAAGAATGCAGAAGATAGCATATTAATGTTGTCAACCATGATTGGGAAGCTGGGTCGTGTTGGGGGATAAAAGAAAGAAAGAAAAACTGTTGTATCCCATTTCCTTGAACTTTAATGGAAATTTCAATAAAATAATAAAAGATTGTTAATCTGCATAAAGAAAAAGAGTAAGAAAGCAGAAGATGGAATATTAATGTTGTCAACCATGATTTGGAAGCTGGGAGGGTAGGGGGATGAAAGAAAGAAAGAAAAACTGTTGTAACCCATTTCCTTGAACATTCATGGAAATTTCAATAAAATAATAAAAAATTGTTAATCTGCATAAAGAAAAAGTGTAAGAATGCAGAACATTGAATATTAATATTGTCAACCACGATTTGGAAGCTGGGGGCGTGCGGGATGAAAGAAAGAAAGAAATAATGTTGTATCACATTTCCTTGAACATTCATGGAAATTTCAATAAAATAATAAAAAGATTGTAAAATGCATAAAGAAAAAGAGTATGAAGGCACAAGTTACAATATTATGTTGTCAACTATGATTTGGAAGCTGGGGGGGTGGGGGATGAAAGAAAGAAAGAAAAACTGTTGTATCCCATTTCCTTGAACATTCATGGAAATTTCAAAAAAATAATAAAAGATTGTTAATCTGCGTAAAGAAAAAGAGTAAGAATGCAGGAGATAGAATGTTCATGTTGTCAACCATGATTTGGAAGCTGGCGGGGGTGGGGGATAAAAGAAAGAAAGAAAAACTGTTGTATCCCATTTCCTTGAACATTCATGGAAATTTCAATACAATAAAAAAAGATTGTTAATCTGCTTAAAGAAAAAGTGTAAGAATGCAGAAGGTAGAATATTAATGTTGTCAACCATGTTTTAGAAGTTGGGGGGTTGTGGGGGATAAAAGAAAGAAAGAAAAACTGTTGTATCCCATTTCCTTGAACATTCATGGAAATTTCAATAAAATAAGAAAAAGATTGTTAATCTGCATAAAGTAAAACTGTAAGAATGCAGAAGATTGTATATTAATGTTGTCAACCATGATTTGGAAGATGGCGGGGGTGCTGGATAAAAGAAAGAAAGAAAAACTGTTGTATCCCATTTCCTTGAACTTTCATGGAAATTTCAATAAAATAATAAAAGATTGTTAATCTGCATAAAGAAAAATAGTAATAATGCAGAAGATGGAATATTAATGTTGTCAACCATGATTTGGAAGCTGGGGGGGTAGGGGGATGAAAGAAAGAAAGAAAAACTGTTGTATACCATTTCCTTGAACATTCATGGAAATTTCAATAAAATAATAAAAAAATGTTAATCTGCATAAAGAAAAAGTGTAAGAATGCAGAACATTGAATATTAATATTGTCAACCACGATTTGGAAGCTGGGGGCATGGGGGATGAAAGAAAGAAAGAAATAATGTTGTATCCCATTTCCTTTAACATTCATGGAAATTTCGATAAAATAATAAAAAGATAGTTAATCTGCATAAAGAAAAAGAGTAAGAATGCAGAAGATAGAATATTAATGTTGTCAACCATGAATTAGAAGCTGCGGGCAAGTGGGGGATAAAAGAAAGAAAGAAAAACTGTTGTATCCAATTTCCTTGAACATTCCTGGAAATTTTAATAAAATAGTAAAAAGATTGTTAATCTGCATAAAGTAAAAGTGTAAGAATGCAGAAGATTGAATATTACTGTTGCCAACCATGATTTGGAAGGTGGGAGGTGGTGGGGGATAAAAGAAAGAAAGAAAAACTGTTGTATTCCATTTCCTTGAACATTCATGGAAATTTCATTAAAATAATAAAAAGATTGTTCATCTGCATAAAGAAAAAGTGTAAGAATGCCGAAGATTGAATATTAATGTTGTAAACCACGATTTGGAAGCTGGGGGCGTGGGGGATAAATAAAGAAAGAAAAAATGTTGTATCCCATTTCCTTGGACATTCATGGAAATTTCAATAAAATAATAAATAGATTGTTATTTACATAAAGAAAAAGAGTAAGATTACAGAAGATTGAATATTAATGTTGTCAACCATGATTTGGAAGGTGGGGGGTGGTGGGGGATAAAAGAAGGAAAGAAAAACTGTTGTATACCATTTCATTGAACATTCATGGAAATTTCAATAAAAAAAATAAAACGATTGGTAATCTACATAAAGAAAAAGAGTAAGAATGCAGAAGATAGAATATTAATGTTGTCAACCATGAATTTGAAGCTTGGGGAGTGGGGGATAAAAGAAAGAAAGAGAAAATGTTGTATCCCCTTTCCTTGAACATTCATGAAATTTCAATAAAATAATGACAAGATTGTTAAATGCATAAAGAAAAAGAGTATGAAGGCAGAAGATACAATATTATGTTGTCAACCATGATTTGGAAGCTGGGGGGGTGGGGGATGAAAGAAAGAAAGAAAAACTGTTGTATCCCTTTTCCTTGAACATTCATGGAAATTTCAAAAAAATAATAAAAGATTGTTAATCTGCATAAAGAAAAAGAGTAAGAATGCAGGAGATAGAATGTTCATGTTGTCAACCATGATTTGGAAGCTGGCGGGGGTGGGTGATAAAAGAAAGAAAGAAAAACTGTTCTATCCCATTTCCTTGAACATTCATGGAAATTTCAATACAATAATAAAAAGATTGTTAATCTGCATAAAGAAAAAGAGTAAGAATGCAGAAGATAGAATATTAATGTTGTCAACCATGTTTTAGAAGCTGGGGGGTTGTGGGGGATAAAAGAAAGAAAGAAAAACCGTTGTATCCCATTTCCTTGAACATTCATGGAAATTTCAATAAAATAAGAAAAAGATTGTTAATCTGCATAAAGTAAAACTGTAAGAATGCAGAAGATTGAATATTAATGTTGTCAACCATGATTTGGAAGATGGCGGGGGTGCTGGAAAAAGAAAGAAAGAAAAACTGTTGTATCCCATTTCCTTGAACATTCATGGAAATTTCAATAAAATAATAAAAAGATTGTTAATCTGCATAAAGAAAAAGAGTAAGAATGCAGAAGATAGAATATTAATGTTGTCAACCATGATTTGGAAGCTGGGGCCGCTGGAGGATAAAAGAAAGAAAGAAAAACTGTTGTATCCCATTTACTTGAACATTCATGGAAATTTCAATAAAATAATAAAAAGATTGTTAATCTGCATAGAGAAAAAGAGTAAGAATGCAGAAGATAGAATATTAATGTTGTCAACCATGTTTTGGAAGCTGGGGGGTGGTGGGGTATAAAAGAAAGAAAGAAAAACTGTTGTATCCCATTTCCTTGAACATTCATGGAAATTTCAATAAAATAAGAAAAAGATTGTTAATCTGCATAAAGAAAGAGAGTAAGAATGCAGAAGATAGAATATTAATGTTGTCAACCATGAATTAGAAGCTGCGGGCAAGTGGGGGATAAAAGAAAGAAAGAAAAACTGTTGTATCCAATTTCCTTGAACATTCATGGAAATTTCAATAAAATAAGAAAAAGATTGTTAATCTGCATAAAGTAAAACTGTAAGAATGCAGAAGATTGTATATTAATGTTGTCAACCATGATTTGGAAGATGGCGGGGGTGCTGGATAAAAGAAAGAAAGAAAAACTGTTGTATCCCATTTCCTTGAACATTCATGGAAATTTCAATAAAATAATAAAAAGATTGTTAATCTGCATAGAGAAAAAGAGTAAGAATGCAGAAGATAGAATATTAATGTTATCAACCATGATTGGGAAGCTGGGGGGTGTTGGGGGATAAAGGAAAGAAAGAAAAACTGTTGTATCCCATTTCCTTGAACTTTCATGGAAATTTCAATAAAATAATAAAAGATTGTTAATCTGCATAAAGAAAAATAGTAAGAATGCAGAAGATGGAATATTAATGTTGTCAACCATGATTTGGAAGCTGGGGGGGTAGGGGGATGAAAGAAAGAAAGAAAAACTGTTGTATACCATTTCCTTGAACATTCATGGAAATTTCAATAAAATAATAAAAAAATGTTAATCTGCATAAAGAAAAAGTGTAAGAATGCAGAACATTGAATATTAATATTGTCAACCACGATTTGGAAGCTGGGGGCATGGGGGATGAAAGAAAGAAAGAAATAATGTTGTATCCCATTTCCTTTAACATTCATGGAAATTTCGATAAAATAATAAAAAGATAGTTAATCTGCATAAAGAAAAAGAGTAAGAATGCAGAAGATAGAATATTAATGTTTTCAACCATGAATTAGAAGCTGCGGGCAAGTGGGGGATAAAAGAAAGAAAGAAAAACTGTTGTATCCAATTTCCTTGAACATTCCTGGAAATTTTAATAAAATAGTAAAAAGATTGTTAATCTGCATAAAGTAAAAGTGTAAGAATGCAGAAGATTGAATATTACTGTTGCCAACCATGATTTGGAAGGTGGGAGGTGGTGGGGGATAAAAGAAAGAAAGAAAAACTGTTGTATTCCATTTCCTTGAACATTCATGGAAATTTCATTAAAATAATAAAAAGATTGTTCATCTGCATAAAGAAAAAGTGCAAGAATGCCGAAGATTGAATATTAATGTTGTAAACCACGATTTGGAAGCTGGGGGCGTGGGGGATAAATAAAGAAAGAAAAAATGTTGTATCCCATTTCCTTGGACATTCATGGAAATTTCAATAAAATAATAAATAGATTGTTATTTACATAAAGAAAAAGAGTAAGATTACAGAAGATTGAATATTAATGTTGTCAACCATGATTTGGAAGGTGGGGGGTGGTGGGGGATAAAAGAAGGAAAGAAAAACTGTTGTATACCATTTCCTTGAACATTCATGGAAATTTCAATAAAAAAAATAAAACGATTGGTAATCTACATAAAGAAAAAGAGTAAGAATGCAGAAGATAGAATATTAATGTTGTCAACCATGAATTTGAAGCTTGGGGAGTGGGGGATAAAAGAAAGAAAGAGAAAATGTTGTATCCCCTTTCCTTGAACATTCATGAAATTTCAATAAAATAATGACAAGATTGTTAAATGCATAAAGGAAAAGAGTATGAAGGCAGAAGATACAATATTATGTTGTCAACCATGATTTGGAAGCTGGGGGGGTGGGGGATGAAAGAAAGAAAGAAAAACTGTTGTATCCCTTTTCCTTGAACATTCATGGAAATTTCAAAAAAATAATAAAAGATTGTTAATCTGCATAAAGAAAAAGAGTAAGAATGCAGGAGATAGAATGTTCATGTTGTCAACCATGATTTGGAAGCTGGCGGGGGTGGGGGATAAAAGAAAGAAAGAAAAACTGTTCTATCCCATTTCCTTGAACATTCATGGAAATTTCAATACAATAATAAAAAGATTGTTAATCTGCATAAAGAAAAAGAGTAAGAATGCAGAAGATAGAATATTAATGTTGTCAACCATGTTTTAGAAGCTGGGGGGTTGTGGGGGATAAAAGAAAGAAAGAAAAACTGTTGTATCCCATTTCCTTGAACATTCATGGAAATTACAATAAAATAAGAAAAAGATTGTTAATCTGCATAAAGTAAAACTGTAAGAATGCAGAAGATTGAATATTAATGTTGTCAACCATGATTTGGAAGATGGCGGGGGTGCTGGAAAAAGAAAGAAAGAAAAACTGTTGTATCCCATTTCCTTGAACATTCATGGAAATTTCAATAAAATAATAAAAAGATTGTTAATCTGCATAAAGAAAAAGAGTAAGAATGCAGAAGATAGAATATTAATGTTGTCAACCATGATTTGGAAGCTGGGGCCGCTGGAGGATAAAAGAAAGAAAGAAAAACTGTTGTATCCCATTTACTTGAACATTCATGGAAATTTCAATAAAATAATAAAAAGATTGTTAATCTGCATAGAGAAAAAGAGTAAGAATGCAGAAGATAGAATATTAATGTTGTCAACCATGTTTTGGAAGCTGGGGGGTGGTGGGGTATAAAAGAAAGAAAGAAAAACTGTTGTATCCCATTTCCTTGAACATTCATGGAAATTTCAATAAAATAAGAAAAAGATTGTTAATCTGCATAAAGAAAGAGAGTAAGAATGCAGAAGATAGAATATTAATGTTGTCAACCATGAATTAGAAGCTGCGGGCAAGTGGGGGATAAAAGAAAGAAAGAAAAACTGTTGTATCCAATTTCCTTGAACATTCATGGAAATTTTAATAAAATAATAAAAAGATTATTAATCTGCATAAAGTAAAAGTGTAAGAATGCAGAAGATTGAATATTACTGTTGCCAACCATGATTTGGAAGGTGGGAGGTGGTGGGGGATAAAAGAAAGAAAGAAAAACTGTTGTATTCCATTTCCTTGAACATTCATGGAAATTTCATTAAAATAATAAAAAGATTGTTCATCTGCATAAAGAAAAAGTGTTAGAATGCCGAAGATTGAATATTAATGTTGTCAACCACGATTTGGAAGCTGGGGGCGTGGGGGATAAAAGAAAGCAAGAAAAAATGTTGTATCCCATTTCCTAGGAAATTCATGGAAATTTCAATAAAATAATAAATAGATTGTTATTTACATAAAGAAAAAGTGTAAGATTACAGAAGATTGAATATTAATATTGTCAACCATGATTTGGAAGGTGGGGGGTGGTGGGGGATAAAAGAAAGAAAGAAAAACTGTTGTATACCATTTCCTTGAACATTCATGGAAATTTCAATAAAATAATAAAACGATTGGTAATCTGCATAAAGAAAAAGAGTAAGAATGCAGAAGATAGAATATTAATGTTGTCAACCATGATTTGGAAGCTTGGGGAGTGGGGGATAAAAGAAAGAAAGTGAAAATGTTGTATCCCATTACCTTGAACATTCATGAAATTTCAATAAAATAATGACAAGATTGTTAAATGCATAAAGAAAACGAGTATGAAGGCAGAAGATACAATATTATGTTGTCAACCATGATTTGGAAGCTGGGGGGGTGGGGGATGAAAGAAAGAAAGAAAAACTGTTGTATCCCATTTCCTTGAACATTCATGGAAATTTCAAAAAAATAATAAAAGATTGTTAATCTGCATAAAGAAAAAGAGTAAGAATGCAGGAGATAGAATGTTCATGTTGTCAACCATGATTTGGAAGCTGGCGGGGGTGGGGGATAAAAGAAAGAAAGAAAAACTGTTGTATCCCATTTCCTTGAACATTCATGGAAATTTCAATACAATAGTAAAAAGATTGTTAATCTGCATAAAGTAAAAGTGTAAGAATGCAGAAGATAGACTATTAATCTTGTCAACCATGATTTGGAAGCTTGGGGGGGTGGGGGATAAAAGAATGAAAGAAAAACTGTTGTATACCATTTCCTTGAACATTCATGGAAAGTTCAATAAAATAATAAAAAGATTGGTAATCTGCATAAAGAAAAAGAGTAAGAATGCAGAAGATAGAATATTAATGTTGTCAACCATGATTTGGAAGCTTGGAGCGTGGGGGATAAAAGAAAGAAAGAAAAACTGTTGTATCCCATTTCCTTGAACATTCATGGAAATTTCAATACAATAATAAAAAGATTGTTAATCTGCATAAAGAAAAAGAGTAAGAATGCAGAAGATAGAATATTAATGTTGTCAACCATGTTTTAGAAGCTTGGGGGTTGTGGGGGATAAAAGAGAGAAAGAAAAACTGTTGTATCCCATTTCCTTGAACATTCATGGAAATTTCAATAAAATAAGAAAAAGATTGTTAATCTGCATAAAGTAAAACTGTAAGAATGCAGAAGATTGAATATTAATGTTGTCAACCATGATTTGGAAGATGGCGGGGGTGCTGGAAAAAGAAAGAAAGAAAAACTGTTGTATCCCATTTCCTTGAACATTCATGGAAATTTCAATAAAATAATAAAAAGATTGTTAATCTGCATACAGAAAAAGAGTAAGAATGCAGAAGATAGAATATTAATGTTGTCAACCATGATTTGGAAGCTGGGGCCGCTGGAGGATAAAAGAAAGAAAGAAAAACTGTTGTATCCCATTTACTTGAACATTCATGGAAAGTTCAATAAAATAATAAAAAGATTGTTAATCTGCATAGAGAAAAAGAGTAAGAATGCAGAAGATAGAATATTAATGTTGTCAACCATGTTTTGGAAGCTGGGGGGTGGTGGGGTATAAAAGAAAGAAAGAAAAACTGTTGTATCCCATTTCCTTGAACATTCATGGAAATTTGAATAAAATAAGAAAAAGATTGTTAATCTGCATAAAGTAAAAGTGTAAGAATGCAGAAGATTGAATATTAATGTTGTCAACCATGATTTGGAAGATGGCGGGGGTGCTGGATAAAAGAAAGAAAGAAAAACTGTTGTATGCCATTTCCTTGAACATTCATGGAAATTTCAATAAAATAATAAAAAGATTGTTAATCTGCATAAAGAAAGAGAGTAAGAATGCAGAAGATAGAATATTAATGTTGTCAACCATGAATTAGAAGCTGCGGGCATGTGGGGGATAAAAGAAAGAAAGAAAAACTGTTGTATCCAATTTCCTTGAACATTCATGGAAATTTTAATAAAATAATAAAAAGATTATTAATCTGCATAAAGTAAATGTGTAAGAATGCAGAAGATAGGATATTACTGTTGCCAACCATGATTTGGAAGGTGGGAGGTGGTGGGGGATAAAAGAAAGAAAGAAAAACTGTTGTATTCCATTTCCTTGAACATTCATGGAAATTTCAATAAAATAAGAAAAGATTGTTAATCTGCATAAAGAAAAACAGTAAGAATGCAGAAGGTAGAATATTAATGTTTTCAATCATGATTTGGAAGCTGTGGGGCTGGGGGATACAAGAATGAAAGAAAAACTGTTGTATCCCATTTCCTTGAACATTCATGGAAATTTCAATAAAATAATAAAAAGATTGGTAATCTGCATAAAGAAACATAGTAAGAATGCAGAAGATAGAATATTAATGTTGTCAACAATGATTTGGAAGCTGGTGGGGTTGGGGGATGATAGAAAGAAAGAAAAAGTGTTGTATCCCATTTCCTTTAACATTCATGGAAATTTCAATAAAATAATAAAAAGATTCTTAATCTGCATAGAGAAAAAGAGTAAGAATGACGAAGATAGAATGTTAATGTTGTCAACAATGATTTGGAATCTGGGGGGTTGTGCGGGATAAAAGAAAGAAAGAAAAACTGTTTTATCCCATTTCCTTGAACATTCACGGAAATTTCAATACAATAATAAAAAGATTGTTAATCTGCATAGAGAAAAAGAGTAAGAATGCAGAATATAGAATATTAATGTTGTCAACCATGATTTGGAAGCTGGGGGCGCTGGAGGATAAAAGAAAGAAAGAAAAAATGTTGTATCCCATTTCCTTGAACATTCATGGCAATTTCAATTAAATAATAAAAAGATTGTTAATCTGCATAAAGAAAAAGATTAAGAATGCAGAAGATTGAATGTTAATGTTGTCAACAATGATTTGGAATCTGGGGGGTTGTGCGGGATAAAAGAAAGAAAGCAAAACTGTTGTATCCCATTTCCTTGAACGTTCATGGAAATTTCAATAAAATAATAAAAAGATTGTTAATCTGCACAGAGAAAAAGAGTAAGAATGCAGAAGATAGCATATTAATGTTGTCAACCATGATTGGGAAGCTGGGTCGTGTTGTGGGATAAAAGAAAGAAAGAAAAACTGTTGTATCCCATTTCCTTGAACTTTAATGGAAATTTCAATAAAATAATAAAAGATTGTTAATCTGCATAAAGAAAAAGAGTAAGAAAGCAGAAGATGGAATATTAATGTTGTCAACCATGATTTGGAAGCTGGGAGCGTAGGGGGATGAAAGAAAGAAAGAAAAACTGTTGTATCCCATTTCCTTGAACATTCATGGAAATTTCAATAAAATAATAAAAAATTGTTAATCTGCATAAAGAAAAAGTGTAAGAATGCAGAACATTGAATATTAATATTGTCAACCACGATTTGGAAGCTGGGGGCGTGCGGGATGAAAGAAAGAAAGAAATAATGTTGTATCACATTTCCTTGAACATTCATGGAAATTTCAATAAAATAATAAAAAGATTGTTAAATGCATAAAGAAAAAGAGTATGAAGGCACAAGTTAGAATATTATGTTGTCAACCATGATTTGGAAGCTGGGGGGGTGGGGGATAAAAGAAAGAAAGAAAAACTGTTGTATCCCATTTCCTTGAACATTCATGGAAAGTTCAATAAAATAATAAAAAGATTGGTAATCTGCATAAAGAAAAAGAGTAAGAATGCAGAAGATAGAATATTAATGTTGTCAACCATGATTTGGAAGCTTGGAGCGTGGGGGATAAAAGAAAGAAAGAAAAACTGTTGTATCCCATTTCCTTGAACATTCATGGAAATTTCAATACAATAATAAAAAGATTGTTAATCTGCATAAAGAAAAAGAGTAAGAATGCAGAAGATAGAATATTAATGTTGTCAACCATGTTTTAGAAGCTGGGGGGTTGTGGGGAATAAAAGAAAGAAAGAAAAACTGGTGTATCCCATTTCCTTGAACATTCATGGAAATTTCAATAAAATAAGAAAAAGATTGTTAATCTGCATAAAGTAAAACTGTAAGAATGCAGAAGATTGAATATTAATGTTGTCAAGCATGATTTGGAAGATGGCGGGGGTGCTGGAAAAAGAAAGAAAGAAAAACTGTTGTATCCCATTTCCTTGAACATTCATGGAAATTTCAATAAAATAATAAAAAGATTGTTAATCTGCATACAGAAAAAGAGAAAGAATGCAGAAGATAGAATATTAATGTTGTCAACCATGATTTGGAAGCTGGGGCCGCTGGAGGATAAAAGAAAGAAAGAAAAACTGTTGTATCCCATTTATTGAACATTCATGGAAATTTCAATAAAATAATAAAAAGATTGTTAATCTGCATAGAGAAAAAGAGTAAGAATGCAGAAGATAGAATATTAATGTTGTCAACCATGTTTTGGAAGCTGGGGGGTGGTGGGGTATAAAAGAAAGAAAGAAAAACTGTTGTATCCCATTTCCTTGAACATTCATGGAAATTTCAATAAAATAAGAAAAAGATTGTTAATCTGCGTAAAGTAAAAGTGTAAGAATGCAGAAGATTGAATATTAATGTTGTCAACCATGATTTGGAAGATGGCGGGGGTGCTGGATAAAAGAAAGAAAGAAAAACTGTTGTACGCCATTTCCTTGAACATTCATGGAAATTTCAATAAAATAATAAAAAGATTGTTAATCTGCATAAAGAAAGAGAGTAAGAATGCAGAAGATAGAATATTAATGTTGTCAACCATGAATTAGAAGCTGCGGGCAAGTGGGGGATAAAAGAAAGAAAGAAAAACTGTTGTATCCTATTTCCTTGAACATCCATGGAAATTTTAATAAAATAATAAAAAGTTTATTAATCTGCATAAAGTAAAAGTGTAAGAATGCAGAAGATTGAATATTACTGTTGCCAACCATGATTTGGAAGGTGGGAGGTGGTGGGGGATAAAAGAAAGAAAGAAAAACTGTTGTATTCCATTTCCTTGAACATTCATGGAAATTTCATTAAAATAATAAAAAGATTGTTCATCTGCATAAAGAAAAAGTGTTAGAATGCCGAAGATTGAATATTAATGTTGTCAACCACGATTTGGAAGCTGGGGGCGTGGGGGATAAAAGAAAGAAAGAAAAAATGTTGTATCCCATTTCCTAGGACATTCATGGAAATTTCAATAAAATAATAAATAGATTGTTATTTACATAAAGAAAAAGTGTAAGATTACAGAAGATTGAATATTAATATTGTCAACCATGATTTGGAAGGTGGGGGGTGGTGGGGGATAAAAGAAAGAAAGAAATACTGTTGTATACCATTTCCTTGAACATTCATGGAAATTTAAATAAAATAATAAAACGATTGGTAATCTGCATAAAGAAAAAGAGTAAGAATGCAGAAGATAGAATATTAATGTTGTCAACCATGATTTGGAAGCTTGGGGAGTGGGGGATAAAAGAAAGAAAGTGAAAATGTTGTATCCCATTTCCTTGAACATTCATGAAATTTCAATAAAATAATGACAAGATTGTTAAATGCATAAAGAAAACGAGTATGAAGGCAGAAGATAGAATATTATGTTGTCAACCATGATTTGGAAGCTGGGGGGGTGGGGGATGAAAGAAAGAAAGAAAAACTGTTGTATCCCATTTCCTTGAACATTCAGGGAAATTTCAATACAATAATAAAAAGATTGTTAATCTGCATCGAGAAAAAGAGTAAGAATGCAGAAGATAGAATATTAATGTTGTCAACCATGATTTGGAAGCTGGGGGCGCTGGAGGATAAAAGAAAGAAAGAAAAAATGTTGTATCCCATTTCCTTGAACATTCATGGCAATTTCAATTAAATAATAAAAAGATTGTTAATCTGCATAAAGAAAAAGATTAAGAATGCAGAAGATTGAATGTTAATGTTGTCAACAATGATTTGGAATCTGGGGGGTTGTGCGGGATAAAAGAAAGAAAGAAAAACTGTTGTATCCCATTTCCTTGAACGTTCATGGAAATTTCAATAAAATAATAAAAAGATTGTTAATCTGCACAGAGAAAAAGAGTAAGAATGCAGAAGATAGCATATTAATGTTGTCAACCATGATTGGGAAGCTGGGTCGTGTTGGGGGATAAAAGAAAGAAAGAAAAACTGTTGTATCCCATTTCCTTGAACTTTAATGGAAATTTCAATAAAATAATAAAAGATTGTTAATCTGCATAAAGAAAAAGAGTAAGAAAGCAGAAGATGGAATATTAATGTTGTCAACCATGATTTGGAAGCTGGGAGGGTAGGGGGATGAAAGAAAGAAAGAAAAACTGTTGTAACCCATTTCCTTGAACATTCATGGAAATTTCAATAAAATAATAAAAAATTGTTAATCTGCATAAAGAAAAAGTGTAAGAATGCAGAACATTGAATATTAATATTGTCAACCACGATTTGGAAGCTGGGGGCGTGCGGGATGAAAGAAAGAAAGAAATAATGTTGTATCACATTTCCTTGAACATTCATGGAAATTTCAATAAAATAATAAAAAGATTGTTAAATGCATAAAGAAAAAGAGTATGAAGGCACAAGTTACAATATTATGTTGTCAACCATGATTTGGAAGCTGGGGGGGTGGGGGATGAAAGAAAGAAAGAAAAACTGTTGTATCCCATTTCCTTGAACATTCATGGAAATTTCAAAAAAATAATAAAAGATTGTTAATCTGCGTAAAGAAAAAGAGTAAGAATGCAGGAGATAGAATGTTCATGTTGTCAACCATGATTTGGAAGCTGGCGGGGGTGGGGGATAAAAGAAAGAAAGAAAAACTGTTGTATCCCATTTCCTTGAACATTCATGGAAATTTCAATACAATAAAAAAAGATTGTTAATCTGCATAAAGAAAAAGTGTAAGAATGCAGAAGATAGAATATTAATGTTGTCAACCATGTTTTAGAAGTTGGGGGGTTGTGGGGGATAAAAGAAAGAAAGAAAAACTGTTGTATCCCATTTCCTTGAACATTCATGGAAATTTCAATAAAATAAGAAAAAGATTGTTAATCTGCATAAAGTAAAACTGTAAGAATGCAGAAGATTGTATATTAATGTTGTCAACCATGATTTGGAAGATGGCGGGGGTGCTGGATAAAAGAAAGAAAGAAAAACTGTTGTATCCCATTTCCTTGAACATTCATGGAAATTTCAATAAAATAATAAAAAGATTGTTAATCTGCATAGAGAAAAAGAGTAAGAATGCAGAAGATAGAATATTAATGTTATCAACCATGATTGGGAAGCTGGGGGGTGTTGGGGGATAAAAGAAAGAAAGAAAAACTGTTGTATCCCATTTCCTTGAACTTTCATGGAAATTTCAATAAAATAATAAAAGATTGTTAATCTGCATAAAGAAAAATAGTAAGAATGCAGAAGATGGAATATTAATGTTGTCAACCATGATTTGGAAGCTGGGGGGGTAGGGGGATGAAAGAAAGAAAGAAAAACTGTTGTCTACCATTTCCTTGAACATTCATGGAAATTTCAATAAAATAATAAAAAAATGTTAATCTGCATAAAGAAAAAGTGTAAGAATGCAGAACATTGAATATTAATATTGTCAACCACGATTTGGAAGCTGGGGGCATGGGGGATGAAAGAAAGAAAGAAATAATGTTGTATCCCATTTCCTTTAACATTCATGGAAATTTCGATAAAATAATAAAAAGATAGTTAATCTGCATAAAGAAAAAGAGTAAGAATGCAGAAGATAGAATATTAATGTTGTCAACCATGAATTAGAAGCTGCGGGCAAGTGGGGGATAAAAGAAAGAAAGAAAAACTGTTGTATCCAATTTCCTTGAACATTCCTGGAAATTTTAATAAAATAGTAAAAAGATTGTTAATCTGCATAAAGTAAAAGTGTAAGAATGCAGAAGATTGAATATTACTGTTGCCAACCATGATTTGGAAGGTGGGAGGTGGTGGGGGATAAAAGAAAGAAAGAAAAACTGTTGTATTCCATTTCCTTGAACATTCATGGAAATTTCATTAAAATAATAAAAAGATTGGTAATCTACATAAAGAAAAAGAGTAAGAATGCAGAAGATAGAATATTAATGTTGTCAACCATGATTTGGAAGGTGGGGGGTGGTGGGGGATAAAAGAAGGAAAGAAAAACTGTTGTATACCATTTCCTTGAACATTCATGGAAATTTCAATAAAAAAATAAAACGATTGGTAATCTACATAAAGAAAAAGAGTAAGAATGCAGAAGATAGAATATAAATGTTGTCAACCATGAATTTGAAGCTTGGGGAGTGGGGGATAAAAGAAAGAAAGAGAAAATGTTGTATCCCCTTTCCTTGAACATTCATGAAATTTCAATAAAATAATGACAAGATTGTTAAATGCATAAAGAAAAAGAGTATGAAGGCAGAAGATACAATATTATGTTGTCAACCATGATTTGGAAGCTGGGGGGGTGGGGGATGAAAGAAAGAAAGAAAAACTGTTGTATCTCTTTTCCTTGAACATTCATGGAAATTTCAAAAAAATAATAAAAGATTGTTAATCTGCATAAAGAAAAAGAGTAAGAATGCAGGAGATAGAATGTTCATGTTGTCAACCATGATTTGGAAGCTGGCGGGGGTGGGGGATAAAAGAAAGAAAGAAAAACTGTTCTATCCCATTTCCTTGAACATTCATGGAAATTTCAATACAATAATAAAAAGATTGTTAATCTGCATAAAGAAAAAGAGTAAGAATGCAGAAGATAGAATATTAATGTTGTCAACCATGTTTTAGAAGCTGGGGGTTGTGGGGGATAAAAGAAAGAAAGAAAAACTGTTGTATCCCATTTCCTTGAACATTCATGGAAATTTCAATAAAATAAGAAAAAGATTGTTAATCTGCATAAAGAAAAAGAGTAAGAATGCAGAAGATAGAATATTAATGTTGTCAACCATGATTTGGAAGCTGGGGCCGCTGGAGGATAAAAGAAAGAAAGAAAAACTGTTGTATCCCTTTTACTTGAACATTCATGGAAATTTCAATAAAATAATAAAAAGATTGTTAATCTGCATAGAGAAAAAGAGTAAGAATGCAGAAGATAGAATATTAATGTTGTCAACCATGTTTTGGAAGCTGGGGGGTGGTGGGGTATAAAAGAAAGAAAGAAAAACTGTTGTATCCCATTTCCTTGAACATTCATGGAAATTTCAATAAAATAAGAAAAAGATTGTTAATCTGCATAAAGAAAGAGAGTAAGAATGCAGAAGATAGAATATTAATGTTGTCAACCATGAATTAGAAGCTGCGGGCAAGTGGGGGATAAAAGAAAGAAAGAAAAACTGTTGTATCCAATTTCCTTGAACATTCATGGAAATTTTAATAAAATAATAAAAAGATTATTAATCTGCATAAAGTAAAAGTGTAAGAATGCAGAAGATTGAATATTACTGTTGCCAACCATGATTTGGAAGGTGGGAGGTGGTGGGGGATAAAAGAAAGAAAGAAAAACTGTTGTATTCCATTTCCTTGAACATTCATGGAAATTTCATTAAAATAATAAAAAGATTGTTCATCTGCATAAAGAAAAAGTGTTAGAATGCCGAAGATTGAATATTAATGTTGTCAACCACGATTTGGAAGCTGGGGGCGTGGGGGATAAAAGAAAGCAAGAAAAAATGTTGTATCCCATTTCCTAGGAAATTCATGGAAATTTCAATAAAATAATAAATAGATTGTTATTTACATAAAGAAAAAGTGTAAGATTACAGAAGATTGAATATTAATATTGTCAACCATGATTTGGAAGGTGGGGGGTGGTGGGGGATAAAAGAAAGAAAGAAAAACTGTTGTATACCATTTCCTTGAACATTCATGGAAATTTCAATAAAATAATAAAACGATTGGTAATCTGCATAAAGAAAAAGAGTAAGAATGCAGAAGATAGAATATTAATGTTGTCAACCATGATTTGGAAGCTTGGGGAGTGGGGGATAAAAGAAAGAAAGTGAAAATGTTGTATCCCATTTCCTTGAACATTCATGAAATTTCAATAAAATAATGACAAGATTGTTAAATGCATAAAGAAAACGAGTATGAAGGCAGAAGATACAATATTATGTTGTCAACCATGATTTGGAAGCTGGGGGGTGGGGGATGAAAGAAAGAAAGAAAAACTGTTGTATCCCATTTCCTTGAACATTCATGGAAATTTCAAAAAAATAATAAAAGATTGTTAATCTGCATAAAGAAAAAGAGTAAGAATGCAGGAGATAGAATGTTCATGTTGTCAACCATGATTTGGAAGCTGGCGGGGGTGGGGGATAAAAGAAAGAAAGAAAAACTGTTGTATCCCATTTCCTTGAACATTCATGGAAATTTCAATACAATAATAAAAAGATTGTTAATCTGCATAAAGTAAAAGTGTAAGAATGCAGAAGATAGACTATTAATCTTGTCAACCATGATTTGGAAGCTTGGGGGGGTGGGGGATAAAAGAATGAAAGAAAAACTGTTGTATACCATTTCCTTGAACATTCATGGAAAGTTCAATAAAATAATAAAAAGATTGGTAATCTGCATAAAGAAAAAGAGTAAGAATGCAGAAGATAGAATATTAATGTTGTCAACCATGATTTGGAAGCTTGGAGCGTGGGGGATAAAAGAAAGAAAGAAAAACTGTTGTATCCCATTTCCTTGAACATTCATGGAAATTTCAATACAATAATAAAAAGATTGTTAATCTGCATAAAGAAAAAGAGTAAGAATGCAGAAGATAGAATATTAATGTTGTCAACCATGTTTTAGAAGCTTGGGGGTTGTGGGGGATAAAAGAGAGAAAGAAAAACTGTTGTATCCCATTTCCTTGAACATTCATGGAAATTTCAATAAAATAAGAAAAAGATTGTTAATCTGCATAAAGTAAAACTGTAAGAATGCAGAAGATTGAATATTAATGTTGTCAACCATGATTTGGAAGATGGCGGGGGTGCTGGAAAAAGAAAGAAAGAAAAACTGTTGTATCCCATTTCCTTGAACATTCATGGAAATTTTAATAAAATAATAAAAAGATTATTAATCTGCATAAAGTAAAAGTGTAAGAATGCAGAAGATAGAATATTACTGTTGCCAACCATGATTTGGAAGGTGGGAGGTGGTGGGGGATAAAAGAAAGAAAGAAAAACTGTTGTATTCCATTTCCTTGAACATTCATGGAAATTTCAATAAAATAATAAAAAGATTGGTAATCTGCATAAAGAAAAATAGTAAGAATGCAGAAGATAGAATATTAATGTTGTCAACCATGAATTAGAAGCTGCGGGCAAGAGGGGGATAAAAGAAAGAAAGAAAAACTGTTGTATCCCATTTCCTTGAACTTTAATGGAAATTTCAATAAAATAATAAAAGATTGTTAATCTGCATAAAGAAAAAGAGTAAGAAAGCAGAAGATGGAATATTAATGTTGTCAACCATGATTTGGAAGATGGGAGGGTAGGGGGATGAAAGAAAGAAAGAAAAACTGTTGTATCCCATTTCCTTGAACATTCATGGAAATTTCAATAAAATAATAAAAAATTGTTAATCTGCATAAAGAAAAAGTGTAAGAATGCAGAACATTGAATATTAATATTGTCAACCACGATTTGGAAGCTGGGGGCGTGCGGGATGAAAGAAAGAAAGAAATAATGTTGTATCACATTTCCTTGAACATTCATGGAAATTTCAATAAAATAATAAAAAGATTGTTAAATGCATAAAGAAAAAGAGTATGAAGGCACAAGTTACAATATTATGTTGTCAACCATGATTTGGAAGCTGGGGGGGTGGGGGATAAAAGAAAGATAGAAAAACTGTTGTATCCCATTTCCTTGAACATTCATGGAAAGTTCAATAAAATAATAAAAAGATTGGTAATCTGCATAAAGAAAAAGAGTAAGAATGCAGAAGATAGAATATTAATGTTGTCAACCATGATTTGGAAGCTTGGAGCGTGGGGGATAAAAGAAAGAAAGAAAAACTGTTGTATCCCATTTCCTTGAACATTCATGGAAATTTCAATACAATAATAAAAAGATTGTTAATCTGCATAAAGAAAAAGAGTAAGAATGCAGAAGATAGAATATTAATGTTGTCAACCATGTTTTAGAAGCTGGGGGGTTGTGGGGGATAAAAGAAAGAAAGAAAAACTGTTGTATCCCATTTCCTTGAACATTCATGGAAATTTCAATAAAATAAGAAAAAGATTGTTAATCTGCATAAAGTAAAACTGTAAGAATGCAGAAGATTGAATATTAATGTTGTCAAGCATGATTTGGAAGATGGCGGGGGTGCTGGAAAAAGAAAGAAAGAAAAACTGTTGTATCCCATTTCCTTGAACATTCATGGAAATTTCAATAAAATAATAAAAAGATTGTTAATCTGCATACAGAAAAAGAGTAAGAATGCAGAAGATAGAATATTAATGTTGTCAACCATGATTTGGAAGCTGGGGCCGCTGGAGGATAAAAGAAAGAAAGAAAAACTGTTGTATCCCATTTACTTGAACATTCATGGAAATTTCAATAAAATAATAAAAAGATTGTTAATCTGCATAGAGAAAAAGTGTAAGAATGCAGAAGATAGAATATTAATGTTGTCAACCATGTTTTGGAAGCTGGGGGGTGGTGGGGTATAAAAGAAAGAAAGAAAAACTGTTGTATCCCATTTCCTTGAACATTCATGGAAATTTCAATAAAATAAGAAAAAGATTGTTAATCTGCATAAAGAAAGAGAGTAAGAATGCAGAAGATAGAATATTAATGTTGTCAACCATGAATTAGAAGCTGCGGGCAAGTGGGGGATAAAAGAAAGAAAGAAAAACTGTTGTATCCAATTTCCTTGAACATCCATGGAAATTTTAATAAAATAATAAAAAGATTATTAATCTGCATAAAGTAAAAGTGTAAGAATGCAGAAGATTGAATATTACTGTTGCCAACCATGATTTGGAAGGTGGGAGGTGGTGGGGGATAAAAGAAAGAAAGAAAAACTGTTGTATTCCATTTCCTTGAACATTCATGGAAATTTCATTAAAATAATAAAAAGATTGTTCATCTGCATAAAGAAAAAGTGTTAGAATGCCGAAGATGGAATATTAATGTTGTCAACCACGATTTGGAAGCTGGGGGCGTAGGGGATAAAAGAAAGAAAGAAAAAATGTTGTATCCCATTTCCTAGGACATTCATGGAAATTTCAATAAAATAATAATAGATTGTTATTTACATAAAGAAAAAGTGTAAGATTACAGAAGATTGAATATTAATATTGTCAATCATGATTTGGAAGGTGGGGGTGGTGGGGGATAAAAGAAAGAAAGAAAAACTGTTGTATACCATTTCCTTGAACATTCATGGAAATTTCAATAAAATAATAAAACGATTGGTAATCTGCATAAAGAAAAAGAGTAAGAATGCAGAAGATAGAATATTAATGTTGTCAACCATGATTTGGAAGCTGGCGGGGGTGGGGGATAAAAGAAAGAAAGAAAAACTGTTCTATCCCATTTCCTTGAACATTCATGGAAATTTCAATACAATAATAAAAAGATTGTTAATCTGCATAAAGAAAAAGAGTAAGAATGCAGAAGATAGAATATTAATGTTGTCAACCATGTTTTAGAAGCTGGGGGTTGTGGGGGATAAAAGAAAGAAAGAAAAACTGTTGTATCCCATTTCCTTGAACATTCATGGAAATTTCAATAAAATAAGAAAAAGATTGTTAATCTGCATAAAGTAAAACTGTAAGAATGCAGAAGATTGAATATTAATGTTGTCAAGCATGATTTGGAAGATGGCGGGGGTGCTGGAAAAAGAAAGAAAGAAAAACTGTTGTATCCCATTTCCTTGAACATTCATGGAAATTTCAATAAAATAATAAAAAGATTGTTAATCTGCATAAAGAAAAAGAGTAAGAATGCAGAAGATAGAATATTAATGTTGTCAACCATGATTTGGAAGCTGGGGCCGCTGGAGGATAAAAGAAAGAAAGAAAAACTGTTGTATCCCATTTACTTGAACATTCATGGAAATTTCAATAAAATAATAAAAAGATTGTTAATCTGCATAGAGAAAAAGAGTAAGAATGCAGAAGATAGAATATTAATGTTGTCAACCATGTTTTGGAAGCTGGGGGGTGGTGGGGTATAAAAGAAAGAAAGAAAAACTGTTGTATCCCATTTCCTTGAACATTCATGGAAATTTCAATAAAATAAGAAAAAGATTGTTAATCTGCGTAAAGTAAAAGTGTAAGAATGCAGAAGATTGAATATTAATGTTGTCAACCATGATGTGGAAGATGGCGGGGGTGCTGGATAAAAGAAAGAAAGAAAAACTGTTGTACGCCATTTCCTTGAACATTCATGGAAATTTCAATAAAATAATAAAAAGATTGTTAATCTGCATAAAGAAAGAGTGTAAGAATGCAGAAGATAGAATATTAATGTTGTCAACCATGAATTAGAAGCTGCGGGCAAGTGGGGGATAAAAGAAAGAAAGAAAAACTGTTGTATCCAATTTCCTTGAACATCCATGGAAATTTTAATAAAATAATAAAAAGATTATTAATCTGCATAAAGTAAAAGTGTAAGAATGCAGAAGATTGAATATTACTGTTGCCAACCATGATTTGGAAGGTGGGAGGTGGTGGGGGATAAAAGAAAGAAAGAAAAACTGTTGTATTCCATTTCCTTGAACATTCATGGAAATTTCATTAAAATAATAAAAAGATTGTTCATCTGCATAAAGAAAAAGAGTATGAAGGCAGAAGATACAATATTATGTTGTCAACCATGATTTGGAAGCTGGGGGGGTGGGGGATGAAAGAAAGAAAGAAAAACTGTTGTATCTCTTTCCTTGAACATTCATGGAAATTTCAAAAAAATAATAAAAGATTGTTAATCTGCATAAAGAAAAAGAGTAAGAATTCAGGAGATAGAATGTTCATGTTGTCAACCATGATTTGGAAGCTGGCGGGGGTGGGGGATAAAAGAAAGAAAGAAAAACTGTTCTATCCCATTTCCTTGAACATTCATGGAAATTTCAATAAAATAATAAAAAGATTGTTAATCTGCATAAAGAAAGAGAGTAAGAATGCAGAAGATAGAATATTAATGTTGTCAACCATGAATTAGAAGCTGCGGGCAAGAGGGGGATAAAAGAAAGAAAGAAAAACTGTTGTATCCCATTTCCTTGAACTTTAATGGAAATTTCAATAAAATAATAAAAGATTGTTAATCTGCATAAAGAAAAAGAGTAAGAAAGCAGAAGATGGAATATTAATGTTGTCAACCATGATTTGGAAGCTGGGAGGGTAGGGGGATGAAAGAAAGAAAGAAAAACTGTTGTATCCCATTTCCTTGAACATTCATGGAAATTTCAATAAAATAATAAAAAATTGTTAATCTGCATAAAGAAAAAGTGTAAGAATGCAGAACATTGAATATTAATATTGTCAACCACGATTTGGAAGCTGGGGGCGTGCGGGATGAAAGAAAGAAAGAAATAATGTTGTATCACATTTCCTTGAACATTCATGGAAATTTCAATAAAATAATAAAAAGATTGTTAAATGCATAAAGAAAAAGAGTATGAAGGCACAAGTTACAATATTATGTTGTCAACCATGATTTGGAAGCTGGGGGGGTGGGGGATAAAAGAAAGAAAGAAAAACTGTTGTATCCCATTTCCTTGAACATTCATGGAAAGTTCAATAAAATAATAAAAAGATTGGTAATCTGCATAAAGAAAAAGAGTAAGAATGCAGAAGATAGAATATTAATGTTGTCAACCATGATTTGGAAGCTTGGAGCGTGGGGGATAAAAGAAAGAAAGAAAAACTGTTGTATCCCATTTCCTTGAACATTCATGGAAATTTCAATACAATAATAAAAAGATTGTTAATCTGCATAAAGAAAAAGAGTAAGAATGCAGAAGATAGAATATTAATGTTGTCAACCATGTTTTAGAAGCTGGGGGGTTGTGGGGAATAAAAGAAAGAAAGAAAAACTGTTGTATCCCATTTCCTTGAACATTCATGGAAATTTCAATAAAATAAGAAAAAGATTGTTAATCTGCATAAAGTAAAACTGTAAGAATGCAGAAGATTGAATATTAATGTTGTCAAGCATGATTTGGAAGATGGCGGGGGTGCTGGAAAAAGAAAGAAAGAAAAACTGTTGTATCCCATTTCCTTGAACATTCATGGAAATTTCAATAAAATAATAAAAAGATTGTTAATCTGCATACAGAAAAAGAGTAAGAATGCAGAAGATAGAATATTAATGTTGTCAACCATGATTTGGAAGCTGGGGCCGCTGGAGGATAAAAGAAAGAAAGAAAAACTGTTGTATCCCATTTACTTGAACATTCATGGAAATTTCAATAAAATAATAAAAAGATTGTTAATCTGCATAGAGAAAAAGTGTAAGAATGCAGAAGATAGAATATTAATGTTGTCAACCATGTTTTGGAAGCTGGGGGGTGGTGGGGTATAAAAGAAAGAAAGAAAAACTGTTGTACGCCATTTCCTTGAACATTCATGGAAATTTCAATAAAATAATAAAAAGATTGTTAATCTGCATAAAGAAAGAGAGTAAGAATGCAGAAGATAGAATATTAATGTTGTCAACCATGAATTAGAAGCTGCGGGCAAGTGGGGGATAAAAGAAAGAAAGAAAAACTGTTGTATCCAATTTCCTTGAACATCCATGGAAATTTTAATAAAATAATAAAAAGATTATTAATCTGCATAAAGTAAAAGTGTAAGAATGCAGAAGATTGAATATTACTGTTGCCAACCATGATTTGGAAGGTGGGAGGTGGTGGGGGATAAAAGAAAGAAAGAAAAACTGTTGTATTCCATTTCCTTGAACATTCATGGAAATTTCATTAAAATAATAAAAAGATTGTTCATCTGCATAAAGAAAAAGTGTTAGAATGCCGAAGATGGAATATTAATGTTGTCAACCACGATTTGGAAGCTGGGGGCGTGGGGGATAAAAGAAAGAAAGAAAAAATGTTGTATCCCATTTCCTAGGACATTCATGGAAATTTCAATAAAATAATAAATAGATTGTTATTTACATAAAGAAAAAGTGTAAGATTACAGAAGATTGAATATTAATATTGTCAATCATGATTTGGAAGGTGGGGGGTGGTGGGGGATAAAAGAAAGAAAGAAAAACTGTTGTATACCATTTCCTTGAACATTCATGGAAATTTCAATAAAATAATAAAACGATTGGTAATCTGCATAAAGAAAAAGAGTAAGAATGCAGAAGATAGAATATTAATGTTGTCAACCATGATTTGGAAGCTGGCGGGGGTGGGGGATAAAAGAAAGAAAGAAAAACTGTTCTATCCCATTTCCTTGAACATTCATGGAAATTTCAATACAATAATAAAAAGATTGTTAATCTGCATAAAGAAAAAGAGTAAGAATGCAGAAGATAGAATATTAATGTTGTCAACCATGTTTTAGAAGCTGGGGGGTTGTGGGGGATAAAAGAAAGAAAGAAAAACTGTTGTATCCCATTTCCTTGAACATTCATGGAAATTTCAATAAAATAAGAAAAAGATTGTTAATCTGCATAAAGTAAAACTGTAAGAATGCAGAAGATTGAATATTAATGTTGTCAAGCATGATTTGGAAGATGGCGGGGGTGCTGGAAAAAGAAAGAAAGAAAAACTGTTGTATCCCATTTCCTTGAACATTCATGGAAATTTCAATAAAATAATAAAAAGATTGTTAATCTGCATAAAGAAAAAGAGTAAGAATGCAGAAGATAGAATATTAATGTTGTCAACCATGATTTGGAAGCTGGGGCCGCTGGAGGATAAAAGAAAGAAAGAAAAACTGTTGTATCCCATTTACTTGAACATTCATGGAAATTTCAATAAAATAATAAAAAGATTGTTAATCTGCATAGAGAAAAAGAGTAAGAATGCAGAAGATAGAATATTAATGTTGTCAACCATGTTTTGGAAGCTGGGGGGTGGTGGGGTATAAAAGAAAGAAAGAAAAACTGTTGTATCCCATTTCCTTGAACATTCATGGAAATTTCATTAAAATAAGAAAAAGATTGTTAATCTGCGTAAAGTAAAAGTGTAAGAATGCAGAAGATTGAATATTAATGTTGTCAACCATGATGTGGAAGATGGCGGGGGTGCTGGATAAAAGAAAGAAAGAAAAACTGTTGTACGCCATTTCCTTGAACATTCATGGAAATTTCAATAAAATAATAAAAAGATTGTTAATCTGCATAAAGAAAGAGAGTAAGAATGCAGAAGATAGAATATTAATGTTGTCAACCATGAATTAGAAGCTGCAGGCAAGTGGGGGATAAAAGAAAGAAAGAAAAACTGTTGTATCCAATTTCCTTGAACATCCATGGAAATTTTAATAAAATAATAAAAAGATTATTAATCTGCATAAAGTAAAAGTGTAAGAATGCAGAAGATTGAATATTACTGTTGCCAACCATGATTTGGAAGGTGGGAGGTGGTGGGGGATAAAAGAAAGAAAGAAAAACTGTTGTATTCCATTTCCTTGAACATTCATGGAAATTTCATTAAAATAATAAAAAGATTGTTCATCTGCATAAAGAAAAAGTGTTAGAATGCCGAAGATGGAATATTAATGTTGTCAACCACGATTTGGAAGCTGGGGGCGTGGGGGATAAAAGAAAGAAAGAAAAAATGTTGTATCCCATTTCCTAGGACATTCATGGAAATTTCAATAAAATAATAAATAGATTGTTATTTACATAAAGAAAAAGTGTAAGATTACAGAAGATTGAATATTAATATTGTCAACCATGATTTGGAAGGTGGGGGGTGGTGGGGGATAAAAGAAAGAAAGAAAAACTGTTGTATACCATTTCCTTGAACATTCATGGAAATTTCAATAAAATAATAAAACGATTGGTAATCTGCATAAAGAAAAAGAGTAAGAATGCAGAAGATAGAATATTAATGTTGTCAACCATGATTTGGAAGCTGGCGGGGGTGGGGGATAAAAGAAAGAAAGAAAAACTGTTCTATCCCATTTCCTTGAACATTCATGGAAATTTCAATACAATAATAAAAAGATTGTTAATCTGCATAAAGAAAAAGAGTAAGAATGCAGAAGATAGAATATTAATGTTGTCAACCATGTTTTAGAAGCTGGGGGGTTGTGGGGGATAAAAGAAAGAAAGAAAATCTGTTGTATCCCATTTCCTTGAACATTCATGGAAATTTCAATAAAATAATAAAAAGATTGTTAATCTGCATAAAGTAAAACTGTAAGAATGCAGAAGATTGAATATTAATGTTGTCAACCATGATTTGGAAGATGGCGGGGGTGCTGGAAAAAGAAAGAAAGAAAAACTGTTGTATCCCATTTCCTTGAACATTCATGGAAATTTCAATAAAATAATAAAAAGATTGTTAATCTGCATAAAGAAAAAGAGTAAGAATGCAGAAGATAGAATATTAATGTTGTCAACCATGATTTGGAAGCTGGGGCCGCTGGAGGATAAAAGAAAGAAAGAAAAACTGTTGTATCCCATTTACTTGAACATTCATGGAAATTTCAATAAAATAATAAAAAGATTGTTAATCTGCATAGAGAAAAAGAGTAAGAATGCAGAAGATAGAATATTAATGTTGTCAACCATGTTTTGGAAGCTGGGGGGTGGTGGGGTATAAAAGAAAGAAAGAAAAACTGTTGTATCCCATTTCCTTGAACATTCATGGAAATTTCAATAAAATAAGAAAAAGATTGTTAATCTGCATAAAGTAAAAGTGTAAGAATGCAGAAGATTGAATATTAATGTTGTCAACCATGATTTGGAAGATCGCGGGGGTGCTGGATAAAAGAAAGAAAGAAAAACTGTTGTATGCCATTTCCTTGACCATTCATGGAAATTTCAATAAAATAATAAAAAGATTGTTAATCTGCATAAAGAAAGAGAGTAAGAATGCAGAATATAGAATATTAATGTTGTCAACCATGAATTAGAAGCTGCGGGCAAGTGGGGGATAAAAGAAAGAAAGAAAAATTGTTGTATCCAATTTCCTTGAACATTCATGGAAATTTTAATAAAATAATAAAAAGATTATTAATCTGCATAAAGTAAAAGTGTAAGAATGCAGAAGATTGAATATTACTGTTGCCAACCATGATTTGGAAGGTGGGAGGTGGTGGGGGATAAAAGAAAGAAAGAAAAACTGTTGTATTCCATTTCCTTGAACATTCATGGAAATTTCATTAAAATAATAAAAAGATTGTTCATCTGCATAAAGAAAAAGTGTTAGAATGCCGAAGATTGAATATTAATGTTGTCAACCACGATTTGGAAGCTGGGGGCGTGGCGGATAAAAGAAAGAAAGAAAAAATGTTGTATCCCATTTCCTAGGACATTCATGGAAATTTCAATAAAATAATAAATAGACTGTTATTTATATAAAGAAAAAGTGTAAGATTACAGAAGATTGAATATTAATATTGTCAACCATGATTTGGAAGGTGGGGGGTGGTGGGGGATAAAAGAAAGAAATAAAAACTGTTGTATACCATTTCCTTGAACATTCATGGAAATTTAAATAAAATAATAAAACGATTGGTAATCTGCATAAAGAAAAAGAGTAAGAATGCAGAAGATAGAATATTAATGTTGTCAACCATGATTTGGAAGCTTGGGGAGTGGGGGATAAAAGAAAGAAAGTGAAAATGTTGTATCCCATTTCCTTGAACATTCATGAAATTTCAATAAAATAATGACAAGATTGTTAAATGCATAAAGAAAACGAGTATGAAGGCAGAAGATACAATATTATGTTGTCAACCATGATTTGGAAGCTGGGGGGGTGGGGGATGAAAGAAAGAAAGAAAAACTGTTGTATCCCATTTCCTTGAACATTCATGGAAATTTCAAAAAAATAATAAAAGATTGTTAATCTGCATAAAGAAAAAGAGTAAGAATGCAGGAGATAGAATGTTCATGTTGTCAACCATGATTTGGAAGCTGGCGGGGGTGGGGGATAAAAGAAAGAAAGAAAAACTGTTGTATCCCATTTCCTTGAACATTCATGGAAATTTCAATACAATAATAAAAAGATTGTTAATCTGCATAAAGAAAAAGAGTAAGAATGCAGAAGATAGAATATTAATGTTGTCAACCACGTTTTGGAAGCTGGGGGGTTGTGGGGGATAAAAGAAAGAAAGAAAAACTGTTGTATCCCATTTCCTTGAACATTCATGGAAATTTCAATAAAATAAGAAAAAGATTGTTAATCTGCATAAAGTTAAAGTGTAAGAATGCAGAAGATAGACTATTAATCTTGTCAACCATGATTTGGAAGCTTTGGGGGGGTGGGGGATAAAAGAATGAAAGAAAAACTGTTGTATACCATTTCCTTGAACATTCATGGAAAGTTCAATAAAATAATAAAAAGATTGGTAATCTGCATAAAGAAAAAGAGTAAGAATGCAGAAGATAGAATATTAATGTTGTCAACCATGATTTGGAAGCTTGGAGCGTGGGGGATAAAAGAAAGAAAGAAAAACTGTTGTATCCCATTTCCTTGAACATTCATGGAAATTTCAATACAATAATAAAAAGATTGTTAATCTGCATAAAGAAAAAGAGTAAGAATGCAGAAGATAGAATATTAATGTTGTCAACCATGTTTTAGAAGCTGGGGGATTGTGGGGGATAAAAGAAAGAAAGAAAAACTGTTGTATCCCATTTCCTTGAACATTCATGGAAATTTCAATAAAATAAGAAAAAGATTGTTAATCGGCATAAAGTAAAACTGTAAGAATGCAGAACATTGAATATTAATGTTGTCAACCATGATTTGGAAGATGGCGGGGGTGCTGGAAAAAGAAAGAAAGAAAAACTGTTGTATCCCATTTCCTTGAACATTCATGGAAATTTCAATAAAATAATAAAAAGATTGTTAATCTGCATACAGAAAAAGAGTAAGAATGCAGAAGATAGAATATTAATGTTGTCAACCATGATTTGGAAGCTGGGGCCGCTGGAGGATAAAAGAAAGAAAGAAAAACTGTTGTATCCCATTTACTTGAACATTCATGGAAATTTCAATAAAATAATAAAAAGATTGTTAATCTGCATAGAGAAAAAGAGTAAGAATGCAGAAGATAGAATATTAATGTTGTCAACCATGTTTTGGAAGCTGGGGGGTGGTGGGGTATAAAAGAAAGAAAGAAAAACTGTTGTATCCCATTTCCTTGAACATTCATGGAAATTTCAATAAAATAAGATAAAGATTGTTAATCTGCGTAAAGTAAAAGTGTAAGAATGCAGAAGATTGAATATTAATGTTGTCAACCATGATTTGGAAGATGGCGGGGGTGCTGGATAAAAGAAAGAAAGAAAAACTGTTGTACGCCATTTCCTTGAACATTCATGGAAATTTCATTAAAACAATAAAAAGATTGTTCATCTGCATAAAGAAAAAGTGTTAGAATGCCGAAGATTGAATATTAATGTTGTCAACCACGATTTGGAAGCTTGGGGCGTGGGGGATAAAAGAAAGAAAGAAAAAATGTTGTATCCCATTTCCTAGGACATTCATGGAAATTTCAATAAAATAATAAATAGATTGTTATTTACATAAAGAAAAAGTGTAAGATTACAGAAGATTGAATATTAATATTGTCAACCATGATTTGGAAGGTGGGGGGTGGTGGGGGATAAAAGAAAGAAAGAAAAACTGTTGTATACCATTTCCTTGAACATTCATGGAAATTTCAATACAATAATAAAACGATTGGTAATCTGCATAAAGAAAAAGAGTAAGAATGCAGAAGATAGAATATTAATGTTGTCAACCATGATTTGGAAGCTTGGGGAGTGGGGGATAAAAGATAAAAGTGAAAATGTTGTATCCCATTTCCTTGAACATTCATGAAATTTCAATAAAATAATGACAAGATTGTTAAATGCATAAAGAAAACGAGTATGAAGGCAGAAGATACAATATTATGTTGTCAACCATGATTTGGAAGCTGGGGGTTGTGGGGGATAAAAGAAAGAAAGAAAAACTGTTGTATCCCATTTCCTTGAACATTCATGGAAATTTCAATAAAATAAGAAAAAGATTGTTAATCTGCATAAAGTAAAACTGTAAGAATGCAGAAGATTGAATATTAATGTTGTCAAGCATGATTTGGAAGATGGCGGGGGTGCTGGAAAAAGAAAGAAAGAAAAACTGTTGTATCCCATTTCCTTGAACATTCATGGAAATTTCAATAAAATAATAAAAAGATTGTTAATCTGCATAAAGAAAAAGAGTAAGAATGCAGAAGATAGAATATTAATGTTGTCAACCATGATTTGGAAGCTGGGGCCGCTGGAGGATAAAAGAAAGAAAGAAAAACTGTTGTATCCCATTTACTTGAACATTCATGGAAATTTCAATAAAATAATAAAAAGATTGTTAATCTGCATAGAGAAAAAGAGTAAGAATGCAGAAGATAGAATATTAATGTTGTCAACCATGTTTTGGAAGCTGGGGGGTGGTGGGGTATAAAAGAAAGAAAGAAAAACTGTTGTATCCCATTTCCTTGAACATTCATGGAAATTTCAATAAAATAAGAAAAAGATTGTTAATCTGCGTAAAGTAAAAGTGTAAGAATGCAGAAGATTGAATATTAATGTTGTCAACCATGATGTGGAAGATGGCGGGGGTGCTGGATAAAAGAAAGAAAGAAAAACTGTTGTACGCCATTTCCTTGAACATTCATGGAAATTTCAATAAAATAATAAAAAGATTGTTAATCTGCATAAAGAAAGAGTGTAAGAATGCAGAAGATAGAATATTAATGTTGTCAACCATGAATTAGAAGCTGCGGGCAAGTGGGGGATAAAAGAAAGAAAGAAAAACTGTTGTATCCAATTTCCTTGAACATCCATGGAAATTTTAATAAAATAATAAAAAGATTATTAATCTGCATAAAGTAAAAGTGTAAGAATGCAGAAGATTGAATATTACTGTTGCCAACCATGATTTGGAAGGTGGGAGGTGGTGGGGGATAAAAGAAAGAAAGAAAAACTGTTGTATTCCATTTCCTTGAACATTCATGGAAATTTCATTAAAATAATAAAAAGATTGTTCATCTGCATAAAGAAAAAGAGTATGAAGGCAGAAGATACAATATTATGTTGTCAACCATGATTTGGAAGCTGGGGGGGTGGGGGATGAAAGAAAGAAAGAAAAACTGTTGTATCTCTTTCCTTGAACATTCATGGAAATTTCAAAAAAATAATAAAAGATTGTTAATCTGCATAAAGAAAAAGAGTAAGAATTCAGGAGATAGAATGTTCATGTTGTCAACCATGATTTGGAAGCTGGCGGGGGTGGGGGATAAAAGAAAGAAAGAAAAACTGTTCTATCCCATTTCCTTGAACATTCATGGAAATTTCAATAAAATAATAAAAAGATTGTTAATCTGCATAAAGAAAAAGAGTAAGAATGCAGAAGATAGAATATTAATGTTGTCAACCATGTTTTAGAAGCTGGGGGTTGTGGGGGATAAAAGAAAGAAAGAAAAACTGTTGTATCCCATTTCCTTGAACATTCATGGAAATTTCAATAAAATAATAAAAAGATTGTTAATCTGCATAAAGAAAAAGAGTAAGAATGCAGAAGATAGAATATTAATGTTGTCAACCATGATTTGGAAGCTGGGGCCGCTGGAGGATAAAAGAAAGAAAGAAAAACTGTTGTATCCCATTTACTTGAACATTCATGGAAATTTCAATAAAATAATAAAAAGATTGTTAATCTGCATAGAGAAAAAGAGTAAGAATGCAGAAGATAGAATATTAATGTTGTCAACCATGTTTTGGAAGCTGGGGGGTGGTGGGGTATAAAAGAAAGAAAGAAAAACTGTTGTATCCCATTTCCTTGAACATTCATGGAAATTTCAATAAAATAAGAAAAAGATTGTTAATCTGCATAAAGAAAGAGAGTAAGAATGCAGAAGATAGAATATTAATGTTGTCAACCATGAATTAGAAGCTGCGGGCAAGTGGGGGATAAAAGAAAGAAAGAAAAACTGTTGTATCCAATTTCCTTGAACATTCATGGAAATTTTAATAAAATAATAAAAAGATTATTAATCTGCATAAAGTAAAAGTGTAAGAATGCAGAAGATTGAATATTACTGTTGCCAACCATGATTTGGAAGGTGGGAGGTGGTGGGGGATAAAAGAAAGAAAGAAAAACTGTTGTATGCCATTTCCTTGAACATTCATGGAAATTTCATTAAAATAATAAAAAGATTGTTCATCTGCATAAAGAAAAAGTGTTAGAATGCCGAAGATTGAATATTAATGTTGTCAACCACGATTTGGAAGCTGGGGGCGTGGGGGATAAAAGAAAGCAAGAAAAAATGTTGTATCCCATTTCCTAGGAAATTCATGGAAATTTCAATAAAATAATAAATAGATTGTTATTTACATAAAGAAAAAGTGTAAGATTACAGAAGATTGAATATTAATATTGTCAACCATGATTTGGAAGGTGGGGGGTGGTGGGGGATAAAAGAAAGAAAGAAAAACTGTTGTATACCATTTCCTTGAACATTCATGGAAATTTCAATAAAATAATAAAACGATTGGTAATCTGCATAAAGAAAAAGAGTAAGAATGCAGAAGATAGAATATTAATGTTGTCAACCATGATTTGGAAGCTTGGGGAGTGGGGGATAAAAGAAAGAAAGTGAAAATGTTGTATCCCATTTCCTTGAACATTCATGAAATTTCAATAAAATAATGACAAGATTGTTAAATGCATAAAGAAAACGAGTATGAAGGCAGAAGATACAATATTATGTTGTCAACCATGATTTGGAAGCTGGGGGGGTGGGGGATGAAAGAAAGAAAGAAAAACTGTTGTATCCCATTTCCTTGAACATTCATGGAAATTTCAAAAAAATAATAAAAGATTGTTAATCTGCATAAAGAAAAAGAGTAAGAATGCAGGAGATAGAATGTTCATGTTGTCAACCATGATTTGGAAGCTGGCGGGGGTGGGGGATAAAAGAAAGAAAGAAAAACTGTTGTATCCCATTTCCTTGAACATTCATGGAAATTTCAATACAATAATAAAAAGATTGTTAATCTGCATAAAGTAAAAGTGTAAGAATGCAGAAGATAGACTATTAATCTTTTCAACCATGATTTGGAAGCTTGGGGGGGTGGGGGATAAAAGAATGAAAGAAAAACTGTTGTATACCATTTCCTTGAACATTCATGGAAAGTTCAATAAAATAATAAAAAGATTGGTAATCTGCATAAAGAAAAAGAGTAAGAATGCAGAAGATAGAATATTAATGTTGTCAACCATGATTTGGAAGCTTGGAGCGTGGGGGATAAAAGAAAGAAAGAAAAACTGTTGTATCCCATTTCCTTGAACATTCATGGAAATTTCAATACAATAATAAAAAGATTGTTAATCTGCATAAAGAAAAAGAGTAAGAATGCAGAAGATAGAATATTAATGTTGTCAACCATGTTTTAGAAGCTTGGGGGTTGTGGGGGATAAAAGAGAGAAAGAAAAACTGTTGTATCCCATTTCCTTGAACATTCATGGAAATTTCAATAAAATAAGAAAAAGATTGTTAATCTGCATAAAGTAAAACTGTAAGAATGCAGAAGATTGAATATTAATGTTGTCAACCATGATTTGGAAGATGGCGGGGGTGCTGGAAAAAGAAAGAAAGAAAAACTGTTGTATCCCATTTCCTTGAACATTCATGGAAATTTTAATAAAATAATAAAAAGATTATTAATCTGCATAAAGTAAAAGTGTAAGAATGCAGAAGATAGAATATTACTGTTGCCAACCATGATTTGGAAGGTGGGAGGTGGTGGGGGATAAAAGAAAGAAAGAAAAACTGTTGTATTCCATTTCCTTGAACATTCATGGAAATTTCAATAAAATAATAAAAAGATTGGTAATCTGCATAAAGAAAAATAGTAAGAATGCAGAAGATAGAATATTAATGTTGTCAACCATGAATTAGAAGCTGCGGGCAAGAGGGGGATAAAAGAAAGAAAGAAAAACTGTTGTATCCCATTTCCTTGAACTTTAATGGAAATTTCAATAAAATAATAAAAGATTGTTAATCTGCATAAAGAAAAAGAGTAAGAAAGCAGAAGATGGAATATTAATGTTGTCAACCATGATTTGGAAGCTGGGAGGGTAGGGGGATGAAAGAAAGAAAGAAAAACTGTTGTATCCCATTTCCTTGAACATTCATGGAAATTTCAATAAAATAATAAAAAATTGTTAATCTGCATAAAGAAAAAGTGTAAGAATGCAGAACATTGAATATTAATATTGTCAACCACGATTTGGAAGCTGGGGGCGTGCGGGATGAAAGAAAGAAAGAAATAATGTTGTATCACATTTCCTTGAACATTCATGGAAATTTCAATAAAATAATAAAAAGATTGTTAAATGCATAAAGAAAAAGAGTATGAAGGCACAAGTTACAATATTATGTTGTCAACCATGATTTGGAAGCTGGGGGGGTGGGGGATAAAAGAAAGAAAGAAAAACTGTTGTATCCCATTTCCTTGAACATTCATGGAAAGTTCAATAAAATAATAAAAAGATTGGTAATCTGCATAAAGAAAAAGAGTAAGAATGCAGAAGATAGAATATTAATGTTGTCAACCATGATTTGGAAGCTTGGAGCGTGGGGGATAAAAGAAAGAAAGAAAAACTGTTGTATCCCATTTCCTTGAACATTCATGGAAATTTCAATACAATAATAAAAAGATTGTTAATCTGCATAAAGAAAAAGAGTAAGAATGCAGAAGATAGAATATTAATGTTGTCAACCATGTTTTAGAAGCTGGGGGGTTGTGGGGAATAAAAGAAAGAAAGAAAAACTGTTGTATCCCATTTCCTTGAACATTCATGGAAATTTCAATAAAATAAGAAAAAGATTGTTAATCTGCATAAAGTAAAACTGTAAGAATGCAGAAGATTGAATATTAATGTTGTCAAGCATGATTTGGAAGATGGCGGGGGTGCTGGAAAAAGAAAGAAAGAAAAACTGTTGTATCCCATTTCCTTGAACATTCATGGAAATTTCAATAAAATAATAAAAAGATTGTTAATCTGCATACAGAAAAAGAGTAAGAATGCAGAAGATAGAATATTAATGTTGTCAACCATGATTTGGAAGCTGGGGCCGCTGGAGGATAAAAGAAAGAAAGAAAAACTGTTGTATCCCATTTACTTGAACATTCATGGAAATTTCAATAAAATAATAAAAAGATTGTTAATCTGCATAGAGAAAAAGTGTAAGAATGCAGAAGATAGAATATTAATGTTGTCAACCATGTTTTGGAAGCTGGGGGGTGGTGGGGTATAAAAGAAAGAAAGAAAAACTGTTGTACGCCATTTCCTTGAACATTCATGGAAATTTCAATAAAATAATAAAAAGATTGTTAATCTGCATAAAGAAAGAGAGTAAGAATGCAGAAGATAGAATATTAATGTTGTCAACCATGAATTAGAAGCTGCGGGCAAGTGGGGGATAAAAGAAAGAAAGAAAAACTGTTGTATCCAATTTCCTTGAACATCCATGGAAATTTTAATAAAATAATAAAAAGATTATTAATCTGCATAAAGTAAAAGTGTAAGAATGCAGAAGATTGAATATTACTGTTGCCAACCATGATTTGGAAGGTGGGAGGTGGTGGGGGATAAAAGAAAGAAAGAAAAACTGTTGTATTCCATTTCCTTGAACATTCATGGAAATTTCATTAAAATAATAAAAAGATTGTTCATCTGCATAAAGAAAAAGTGTTAGAATGCCGAAGATGGAATATTAATGTTGTCAACCACGATTTGGAAGCTGGGGGCGTGGGGGATAAAAGAAAGAAAGAAAAAATGTTGTATCCCATTTCCTAGGACATTCATGGAAATTTCAATAAGTGTAAGATTACAGAAGATTGAATATTAATATTGTCAATCATGATTTGGAAGGTGGGGGGTGGTGGGGGATAAAAGAAAGAAAGAAAAACTGTTGTATACCATTTCCTTGAACATTCATGGAAATTTCAATAAAATAATAAAACGATTGGTAATCTGCATAAAGAAAAAGAGTAAGAATGCAGAAGATAGAATATTAATGTTGTCAACCATGATTTGGAAGCTGGCGGGGGTGGGGGATAAAAGAAAGAAAGAAAAACTGTTCTATCCCATTTCCTTGAACATTCATGGAAATTTCAATACAATAATAAAAAGATTGTTAATCTGCATAAAGAAAAAGAGTAAGAATGCAGAAGATAGAATATTAATGTTGTCAACCATGTTTTAGAAGCTGGGGGGTTGTGGGGGATAAAAGAAAGAAAGAAAAACTGTTGTATCCCATTTCCTTGAACATTCATGGAAATTTCAATAAAATAAGAAAAAGATTGTTAATCTGCATAAAGTAAAACTGTAAGAATGCAGAAGATTGAATATTAATGTTGTCAAGCATGATTTGGAAGATGGCGGGGGTGCTGGAAAAAGAAAGAAAGAAAAACTGTTGTATCCCATTTCCTTGAACATTCATGGAAATTTCAATAAAATAATAAAAAGATTGTTAATCTGCATAAAGAAAAAGAGTAAGAATGCAGAAGATAGAATATTAATGTTGTCAACCATGATTTGGAAGCTGGGGCCGCTGGAGGATAAAAGAAAGAAAGAAAAACTGTTGTATCCCATTTACTTGAACATTCATGGAAATTTCAATAAAATAATAAAAAGATTGTTAATCTGCATAGAGAAAAAGAGTAAGAATGCAGAAGATAGAATATTAATGTTGTCAACCATGTTTTGGAAGCTGGGGGGTGGTGGGGTATAAAAGAAAGAAAGAAAAACTGTTGTATCCCATTTCCTTGAACATTCATGGAAATTTCATTAAAATAAGAAAAAGATTGTTAATCTGCGTAAAGTAAAAGTGTAAGAATGCAGAAGATTGAATATTAATGTTGTCAACCATGATGTGGAAGATGGCGGGGGTGCTGGATAAAAGAAAGAAAGAAAAACTGTTGTACGCCATTTCCTTGAACATTCATGGAAATTTCAATAAAATAATAAAAAGATTGTTAATCTGCATAAAGAAAGAGAGTAAGAATGCAGAAGATAGAATATTAATGTTGTCAACCATGAATTAGAAGCTGCGGGCAAGTGGGGGATAAAAGAAAGAAAGAAAAACTGTTGTATCCAATTTCCTTGAACATCCATGGAAATTTTAATAAAATAATAAAAAGATTATTAATCTGCATAAAGTAAAAGTGTAAGAATGCAGAAGATTGAATATTACTGTTGCCAACCATGATTTGGAAGGTGGGAGGTGGTGGGGGATAAAAGAAAGAAAGAAAAACTGTTGTATTCCATTTCCTTGAACATTCATGGAAATTTCATTAAAATAATAAAAAGATTGTTCATCTGCATAAAGAAAAAGTGTTAGAATGCCGAAGATGGAATATTAATGTTGTCAACCACGATTTGGAAGCTGGGGGCGTGGGGGATAAAAGAAAGAAAGAAAAAATGTTGTATCCCATTTCCTAGGACATTCATGGAAATTTCAATAAAATAATAAATAGATTGTTATTTACATAAAGAAAAAGTGTAAGATTACAGAAGATTGAATATTAATATTGTCAACCATGATTTGGAAGGTGGGGGGTGGTGGGGGATAAAAGAAAGAAAGAAAAACTGTTGTATACCATTTCCTTGAACATTCATGGAAATTTCAATAAAATAATAAAACGATTGGTAATCTGCATAAAGAAAAAGAGTAAGAATGCAGAAGATAGAATATTAATGTTGTCAACCATGATTTGGAAGCTGGCGGGGGTGGGGGATAAAAGAAAGAAAGAAAAACTGTTCTATCCCATTTCCTTGAACATTCATGGAAATTTCAATACAATAATAAAAAGATTGTTAATCTGCATAAAGAAAAAGAGTAAGAATGCAGAAGATAGAATATTAATGTTGTCAACCATGTTTTAGAAGCTGGGGGGTTGTGGGGGATAAAAGAAAGAAAGAAAATCTGTTGTATCCCATTTCCTTGAACATTCATGGAAATTTCAATAAAATAAGAAAAAGATTGTTAATCTGCATAAAGTAAAACTGTAAGAATGCAGAAGATTGAATATTAATGTTGTCAACCATGATTTGGAAGATGGCGGGGGTGCTGGAAAAAGAAAGAAAGAAAAACTGTTGTATCCCATTTCCTTGAACATTCATGGAAATTTCAATAAAATAATAAAAAGATTGTTAATCTGCATAAAGAAAAAGAGTAAGAATGCAGAAGATAGAATATTAATGTTGTCAACCATGATTTGGAAGCTGGGGCCGCTGGAGGATAAAAGAAAGAAAGAAAAACTGTTGTATCCCATTTACTTGAACATTCATGGAAATTTCAATAAAATAATAAAAAGATTGTTAATCTGCATAGAGAAAAAGAGTAAGAATGCAGAAGATAGAATATTAATGTTGTCAACCATGTTTTGGAAGCTGGGGGGTGGTGGGGTATAAAAGAAAGAAAGAAAAACTGTTGTATCCCATTTCCTTGAACATTCATGGAAATTTCAATAAAATAAGAAAAAGATTGTTAATCTGCATAAAGTAAAAGTGTAAGAATGCAGAAGATTGAATATTAATGTTGTCAACCATGATTTGGAAGATCGCGGGGGTGCTGGATAAAAGAAAGAAAGAAAAACTGTTGTATGCCATTTCCTTGACCATTCATGGAAATTTCAATAAAATAATAAAAAGATTGTTAATCTGCATAAAGAAAGAGAGTAAGAATGCAGAATATAGAATATTAATGTTGTCAACCATGAATTAGAAGCTGCGGGCAAGTGGGGGATAAAAGAAAGAAAGAAAAACTGTTGTATCCAATTTCCTTGAACATTCATGGAAATTTTAATAAAATAATAAAAAGATTATTAATCTGCATAAAGTAAAAGTGTAAGAATGCAGAAGATTGAATATTACTGTTGCCAACCATGATTTGGAAGGTGGGAGGTGGTGGGGGATAAAAGAAAGAAAGAAAAACTGTTGTATTCCATTTCCTTGAACATTCATGGAAATTTCATTAAAATAATAAAAAGATTGTTCATCTGCATAAAGAAAAAGTGTTAGAATGCCGAAGATTGAATATTAATGTTGTCAACCACGATTTGGAAGCTGGGGGCGTGGCGGATAAAAGAAAGAAAGAAAAAATGTTGTATCCCATTTCCTAGGACATTCATGGAAATTTCAATAAAATAATAAATAGACTGTTATTTATATAAAGAAAAAGTGTAAGATTACAGAAGATTGAATATTAATATTGTCAACCATGATTTGGAAGGTGGGGGGTGGTGGGGGATAAAAGAAAGAAAGAAAAACTGTTGTATACCATTTCCTTGAACATTCATGGAAATTTAAATAAAATAATGACAAGATTGTTAAATGCATAAAGAAAACGAGTATGAAGGCAGAAGATACAATATTATGTTGTCAACCATGATTTGGAAGCTGGGGGGGTGGGGGATGAAAGAAAGAAAGAAAAACTGTTGTATCCCATTTCCTTGAACATTCATGGAAATTTCAATAAAATAATAAAAAGATTGTTAATCTGCATAAAGAAAAAGAGTAAGAATGCAGAAGATAGAATATTAATGTTGTCAACCATGATTTGGAAGCTTGGGGAGTGGGGGATAAAAGAAAGAAAGTGAAAATGTTGTATCCCATTTCCTTGAACATTCATGAAATTTCAATAAAATAATGACAAGATTGTTAAATGCATAAAGAAAACGAGTATGAAGGCAGAAGATACAATATTATGTTGTCAACCATGATTTGGAAGCTGGGGGGGTGGGGGATGAAAGAAAGAAAGAAAAACTGTTGTATCCCATTTCCTTGAACATTCATGGAAATTTCAAAAAAATAATAAAAGATTGTTAATCTGCATAAAGAAAAAGAGTAAGAATGCAGGAGATAGAATGTTCATGTTGTCAACCATGATTTGGAAGCTGGCGGGGGTGGGGGATAAAAGAAAGAAAGAAAAACTGTTGTATCCCATTTCCTTGAACATTCATGGAAATTTCAATACAATAATAAAAAGATTGTTAATCTGCATAAAGAAAAAGAGTAAGAATGCAGAAGATAGAATATTAATGTTGTCAACCACGTTTTGGAAGCTGGGGGGTTGTGGGGGATAAAAGAAAGAAAGAAAAACTGTTGTATCCCATTTCCTTGAACATTCATGGAAATTTCAATAAAATAAGAAAAAGATTGTTAATCTGCATAAAGTTAAAGTGTAAGAATGCAGAAGATAGACTATTAATCTTGTCAACCATGATTTGGAAGCTTTGGGGGGGTGGGGGATAAAAGAATGAAAGAAAAACTGTTGTATACCATTTCCTTGAACATTCATGGAAAGTTCAATAAAATAATAAAAAGATTGGTAATCTGCATAAAGAAAAAGAGTAAGAATGCAGAAGATAGAATATTAATGTTGTCAACCATGATTTGGAAGCTTGGAGCGTGGGGGATAAAAGAAAGAAAGAAAAACTGTTGTATCCCATTTCCTTGAACATTCATGGAAATTGCAATACAATAATAAAAAGATTGTTAATCTGCATAAAGAAAAAGAGTAAGAATGCAGAAGATAGAATATTAATGTTGTCAACCATGT